>NC_084540.1:20112424-20844924 GCF_024500275.1 Phycodurus eques
ATTTTGCATCCGTGTGCAGAAAACGTCGACGAAGCCTCTGCAAACGTCGGGGTTGAGCGTGGCCTGTAGCTCGGATATTATGCTTTTCAAATGCTGCCTGATACTTTCCAGGAGACTCATCAAATCCCTCCAGTTTTTGAGAAAGGGGCCCAGCCAGGGGAAGAAATTGTATAGCTGTCGTGGAGCAAAAATAAAAACTTTTTGATTTCGGGAGGCGGGGGTGATGGGCTTTACAAATATAACTTTGAAATAATGCTCAATTAGGGGATATACATTATATATACATTACTATTTATTTTATTTTATTTATAGGTACACCTGCCTGCATTGAGCTACAAGAAGCGACCTTCGGCCTAGGTAGATATATATTATTCTTGATTAATTCTTTTCATCTTATTTTATTTCTATTATTTTATTAAATTGCTTTCTTTGATGCCTTCCCATTTTGGGACTCTACTAATTAAGTAAATAATGTATTTAAATGAATTCTTTTTTTGACTTGTTCTTCTTATCCTGTGTATTTAAATGCATTTAACGGTCATCAAGTGATTAATTCAGTTTTAGATATTTTTTTAAAAATGTTTTTAAAATTATTGTTGGTTCTCTTCATCTTATTTATTTAGTTATTTTTTCCTCATCTTTATAATTGTATTAATTCATCAAAAACAAACATTACGTTTAATCTTCTTATCTTGTGTATTTAAATGAATTTATTGAGTCATTTTAAAAATTATATTAGGTTTCATTTTGTTTTTATTATTTTTGCTCCCGGATACAGGCTCTCCATCCTTAAATATTTGCATTATTCATTTTCATTATTTTATTTTTATATTGGCTATTGTTATGATTATGAGTATTGATGAGTCTTTGTTCTTGTTCTTATAATTACTAAAAGTTATTTTTACCTTGCCTTTAGGTTCACGTGGCCTATGTCGAGTGTGTCCGTGAAAAGAATCACTACAATTATAATTCAGTTTGTGTTTCACTTTTGTGCTCAAAAAAGTTTGAGAACCACCGCGTTCGATGATGGAGGTGTACCTAATGAAGTGGTCAGTGAGCGTCGCCCACATCAACGACATACAAGGGGCGATGGGTTCAGCTTATTGAGCATTGGCATCGAAATGCGAGTAATATTTGGGGTACCGTGATAGAAGCCGATCCAGACAGATGGATGAGCTTGCAGTCTTTCTCTACTAGGTCTTGGAAAAGCTTGTCTTTGTATTCGAACCTCTTTCCGAACATGATCGCCGAGATGATATTGGAAGCGGTGTAGGTGATGACTGACGTGTTGTCAAAGGCTTTGCCTAAGAGGAATAAAAATGCATTAGAAACCATCGCAAAGCACTTGTAGGCTGCTTATTACAGTGTTGTGTTTGTGGTGAAATAATGTATTTAAAAAGTATGTCCAAACAATTGAAGTGTGTTTTGTCTACCTTGGTGTTTCTCAAATTCCTCGATGAGGAAGTGACACTCCTCCATGATTTTCTCCTCAATGAGCCTCTTGCCCATCCCGAAGTCTTTCAGCTTTGACAAGGTGAAACGTCTCATTTCCTTCCATGAATCCCCGTTGGCAAATATGATGCCTGGAAGCAAGACACGCGTTTTGCCGGCAGTTTCATATGTCTGTCTCTAGCGGGTTCAGGAGTAAGAAGTGTCTCGAAATTTCAAGCTAGTCACACTTATCTGTTTTGTACAAGCAGAACCTGTGTCCTCAAATATTATATCTAAATAGAGAGTAGTCATAGAAATGCAGTAATAATGTGTTTTGCAAAATATTTTGATTACCGTGTCCTTTGTTGAAATCGTAGAACAGCGGATTCACGTCTCGCTCTCCAAACTCCTCGGCGTAGTTGACGAGAGCCTGTTTGACTGTCCTGGTTCCGGCCAGGACAACCACCTTCTTGGGTCCAAAGTGGACCGTAAAAACGGGTCCATAGGTTTTAGACAGCTAACAAAGTTCAGTTGGGTTAGAATGTAATTCTTCTCACTTCTTACAAGCAAAATTGCATCATTCATTTGCGCCGTTGGAGTGCAGTAAGCCATTAAATGCCTCTTTTGGAAACTAAGATTATGAAATTGCTTCTTTGTCCAAAAATGGATCAAAGATCTAATCAGGTACAAAAAAAACCCCAAAACAAAACAAAAACACACACACATACAAAAAAAATGGTCAGGTCAGTTCAGTTCAAGTCAGTTGAGGTGAGTTCAGTATGGTTGAGTTCAAGTCAGTTTCTGGTCCTAGGGATCTTATATAAGGGGACTCTAAATCACCGACCTGAAGGAAGAACCTCAAAGCGAGGTGTTTTAAGTCCAAAAGGTATATTTTCCTCTAGAAATTTCCATTTGCATTAACACAGCTAAAATGGTTCCAAAAAGGGGAAACAAGATCGAAGAGGGTTAAAGTCCAGTCCATGTTGCTAGAGCGAAAGACTTGAGTCACTCACACTGAAAAGAGACTCGTCCAGTCTCTTGAGATCCAGCTGAAGCAGGTTACCAAGCAGGGGGAGCCGTCTGGGCCCCGGTGGATCCACCTTCATCTCGCTTCGGGACCTCAAGCTGCTGTATAGACGGTGGACGGCCAGCAAGCCTGCCAGAAACCCCAAAAAGGAGGGCAAAATGGCGCCCTGTGGCAGTTCTTCAAACATCTTCAGGCTGACACAATCTGGTTCTCCATAAAAATGTTACGAAGGAGATACCAGAAGAACAGTTTGACCAAACATAATTAGCTCAGCCAATCACCTATCAATTCAAACAGGTGGAGCAAGAAGCAGTACAAAGGTCACATTTTTGACCACAAGTGTGTCTGACAAATAATGACCATTTGACTGCAGCTATTATGCTCAACATTGTGTGTTAATCATTACAACTTGGTTTGATACCAAACAGCAGTCATTTACAAAACTGGAGCCCACTTTTTGCTCTTTCCAGACCAAAAAAAAAAAAAAAGACTTTAGCTCAGCAGGTTAAAAAAAAAACAGCAAAAAAAGAAAATATTCTTATCTTTTCTCAAGCTGCTGTCTCACGCTTGGAAAACTACAGCTAGGTGTTTGTGGTATTTAAAATCAGGGAATTTTTGAACGTATCATTTGAACATATACTTAAAAAATAATAATCTATTACCTTTTCCCATTTTTTGTTGTTTTTTTTTTAACTCTATCTGCTGCCTCAAACTACACCAAAAGTAAGTAATTTCTTCATCCCTGCTGCTGCTTGTATTCCAGTTGCAACAGCTAGAATGAAAACAAGAACAGAAATGTCTTCAATTTCCTCAAGCTGCTTCCCTACAATAGAAAACCACCAGAAGGTATTTGTAAAATTTTAAGCTGAAGACCAGGACAAGGGCAGTACATGTGGGGTGAGGGAGGGGTGGAGTCAGTTTATGTTGTGCAGGTGGAAGTAAGCAGACCGGGATATGTTATTGATATGCAAATGAGATGATCGTGTGCTCGCAAGGATGACACCCAGACTCTTAACCTCAAGGGAAGGGGAGAACAAGGAGTTACGTACTGGGATGGAAAAGATGTCAATTTTGGGTAATGTAGATTTGGTGCCAATTAGGAGAATTTTCTATTTCCATCCTAGGGTCGCGGGCGTGCTGAAGCCTATCCCAGCTATCTTCGGGCAGGAGGCGGGGTACACCCTGAACTGGTTGCCAGCCAATCGCAGGGCACATACAGACAAACAACCATTCGCACTCACATTCACACCTACGGGCAATTTAGAGTTGTCAATTAACCAACCATGCATGTTTTTGGGATGGGGGAGGAAACCGGAGTGCCCGGAGAAAACTCACACAGGGACGGGGAGAAGATCCAAAGTCCACGGGGCCGGGGATTGAATCCCGGTCCTCAGAACTGTGAGGCATACGCTCTAACCAATCATTCACCGTGCCGCTTTCTATTTTGTCACTGTTTAATTTCATGAACTTGGAGGCGAACCAGGAGTTAATATTTGAGAAGCAGGAGATGAGGGAAGAGGTTAGAAGTGAGACGTTGGGTCTGCAGGAGAGGTCGAGCTGGGTGTCATCCGTTAAGCAATGAAAAATATTACATTTACGGAATTTACGGAAAACGGCGCAGATGGGGAGGAGGTAGATGATGAAGAGCAGGGGCCCTAGGACAGAGCCCTGGGGTCCACCTGTATTGACTGGGAAGGGAACAGATGAAAAGTAAAAAAGTTTTGCTCACCCCAATGAAACGAACATTATGGGAGAAAATCAGAGAAAACCCAACACAAGCACAGATTCGAACCCAGAACTTATTGACTGCGAGGCAAACACGCTATCTACCTATCACCGTGCTGCTCATGGGTCTACCTTGTAATTGTGAATATTTGCCCATCAGCAGCAAGGGCCATCGTGGCGTGGTGCCAGCACTGTCAGTACCTGTAGAAAACAGGTTGCCCACAACGACCATCATGTTTTGCCCTTGCTCAACACATGCTTCCTCCAGGACGCAGGAAAGGCTACATGTTCATTATGCAGACGAATCGACATAAAGGGAGGGGATGCTCAGTTTGAACTCATTTGAATCTATTTTCAAATCAAAGAGCTTACTTTTGTATCATTTGTTAATGCCCTCATAATAGACATCTAAATTACCATGCGTAATGCTGAACTGAGAATGAATTAGTCTTCAAGTAAGTCAGTAGAAACTGTTTAAGTTTGGTCAGAAATCATTAATATTTTTTCCATGAATGTAGTTCTTGCGCAGTTTGGCCTTTTTTTTTCTTTTGGCGTGACTGATTGTTCTGGTACAAGGTGAATTATGCAGTCATGAAAATAATTATTAGACCACCCTTGTTTCTTGAGTTTCTTGTTCATCTTTAAAGCCTGGTACAACCAAAGGTGTATTTTTTTGACAAATATAATGGAAACAAAAAATGGCTCATAAGAGTTTCATTCAAGAGCTGATATTTAGCCATTTTCTATGGTTTTCCATAGAAAATTGCAGGGGCCAGGAATTGGTGCACTGGCCGGGAATCGAACTTTCATCGGTGACGTTAAGGGCAACAGGGTGCACGCCAAGTCACTAAAACATTTGGATGAACATGTCCCAAGTAACTTTACAAACTTCTTTTTTAACTGCACATTTGCACCTGAAATTACTTAAACAATATAGAATGCGAGATATAGATTTCTTATTGCATAGATGGTTTGGCCCGATCTTACCAATAAAATCAAAATTAAACAAAATACAAATTTTAAATGAAACTTGTCCCCCTCGATCCAAAAAATATTCCAACCTTCCGGTAGTCCCGGGCATAATAATAATGTATTCTTTGCATTGTATATTGTCGCATGTAAAACTTTTTTTATTGTCAGCCCTTGTTAACAAACTGATTTTCAAGACGAAATAAAGCCGTATAATGACAGTGTTTTATTTACGAAGATATCCATTTCAAATGCATGATGCATGTGCATACTTTAAAGAGAAAATAAATGACGCATTGTGAAAACTGTGAATGTACAAGACTTGAGATACAATTTCATCATTCAGGTGAGCAATTAGAAAAATTAAAGTAAATCATTTGGATTTAAGGACCATTGTGAACTGCATTGCACGTGACTAGCGAGTGACAGCGCTCAGCCGGTGCGGCATGGGATTGAGGGTGAAGCCCACCAGGGGCTTCAAATCCAGCTCGTCCTCGGAAGTTCCGGGTGGAGGAGTGAAGCGGAAGCGCTGGAGGAGGGACGTGAAGAAGAGGAAGAGCTCCATCCGGGCCAGGCCCTCGCCCAGACAAACCCGCCGGCCTGCAACAACCAGGGAAGCGGTTATGGGCAAGCTCTCGACCTCGCACAGGTGCTTTCCCTCTCGTGACAGTCCACATCCCTAGCGCCAGCTTCAATTGGACGCACACACCTCTCCACCGCAGTAAGGTTAGGATTACCGTTGTAAAATGAGGAAACGGCAAATACAATGTGATAAAATGGGACTGCGTGTACCTGCAGAGAAGGGCAAAAAGGCATCCCTCTTGACGAAGTTACCCTCCTTATCCAGGAAGTGGGAAGGGTTGAAGGTGTTCGGCGTCTCCCATTCACTCTCATCATAGAGGGCAGAAGTAAGCAGAGGAATCACAGAGGTGCCCTGAATGTGAAGGAAACACCAAATGAGCTCAATTTGCATCCATGTAGTTTGCATCAAACTCAAGGCCCTTTCCCCGGATCCCGATGTCGTTCGTATTTGCTGACTTGCCAAAGTTTGTCCTTCACTTGTGTTCAAAAGTAGCCATAAAAATGACAGTAGCAGGGGAAATTATGTGATGTGTGTGATCAAGACAACAACACAAGGGACAAGAAATGCAACTGCGCCGTGCTCTAGCTACGTCTACTCTGGAAACAAACTCGGCGCAGCTAAACATCTGGCGAGGAGACATCCAGTAGGCGTAAAAAAACTAAGACAAATAAATCTGCCCATTTACAAAAAAGATTAGTCAAGTCTAGTTTAAATGTATAGCCCTTAATCACAAAATGGTCTCAAAGGGCCGCGCAGTCCCACAGTTGACAAAGATTAATGACATCCCCTGATCTAAATCCCCCAATCGGGCATGGAAAAACTCAAAGCCCCAAGTACAGCATTGTACTTTATCAAAACATACAGAAAAAAAACACAATTTAATAGAATGTAAAGAATTTAACAGTTTGTGCATCATGATTTCATGCATTAATTCAATGGGCATCGTGTATCTTGGGCTTGTCTTGTGTCTTGGCCAACAGGGGGCAGTATAATACATACATTACAAAAATACTACACAGAGATTTGCTGATGAACCACAGAAGACCGCAGTAATAATGACAATAACAATAAAGAACATCTAAGGCGAAACACAAAACCTTCCATCTGCAGGACGTTCTGATCGCTGGATTTCACTTTTTTGAAAGAAAAGACTTTTTTTACGTTGTGCTCCAATATAACTTTTATAAAAATGTTTATAACTACCGCAATAGCAATGCTTGTTTTGTACGCCCGTCTACGTATTTGTGTTAGCATTGAGCGAGCAGACTTTTGTACAGCAAAATTAGGTTAAATATACAATGTGCATTACGTTTTGTTTGTTTAGTTTTCTAGTAAACCTCATGTGGGTGTGGCAATAAACAGCTTAAAGCAAACATGTGGCATCTTTTTTGCCAGCAAGATTTTTGCCAGCAAGGCAAAGCAAAAAAACTGGCAGAGAGCGACAGATGGAGATCGTATCTCAAAAAACCCACGCGTATGTGGTTTCACTGTTAGAACCGAAGTGAAACAGGAAGTGACCTTTTTGATGAAGTAGCCCTGGAATGTGACGTCCTGGGTGGTTTGGTGCATAATGGCCATGGGGACGATGTTGGCGAATCTCTGTATCTCGTGGATGACGGCGTTGGTGTACGGAAGGTTCTTGCGATCCTCGACATTCATCAGGCGGCTTCCGACCACGCTGCGAAGCTCCGCTTGGACGCGCTCTGCAAACAATCACATCTGTGACATTCACACCACAGGACAATCTAGTGCAGTGTTCCGTTTTGAATTTACAAGATCAAGAGTCCCGTATTAGCTGTTGCATTAATTTTGCCGTCTCCCCCCGCCCCCAATTGGTTAATGAAAATGCATTTGATTAATAATTATTTATGTAGCTCATTAAATCATTGGTTAGTTAATTCATTGTAAAAACAAAACAAATACATTAGTACAATAAATAATCTATTGTACTATCCTAGCACTGTAGAATTAACATTTTAAATTAATTTTATGAAATACATAAATTGTAATTATAATATAATTGAAAAATTTGCAAATTATTTTATTATTAAAATAAATTATACTTATATAGTAACTGTCTAACTTATTAAATAATTTGGTAATTCAGTATGATGAATTATGGTTAAAAATGAGTGAATTATTTTATTATTAAATGAACTATTATAATGTACCCATTTACTGTAACCGTTTGGTTGATTATTATAATTACTTTATTTCCAAATAAAATTTGAATGAATAATTTTATTTTACATACACATTTTAACTATTTTATTAAACAATTTCGTGATTGTTTATTTCATCCATCCATCCATTTTCCAAAACAGTTTATCCTCACTCGGGTTGCAGGTGTGCTGGCGCCAATCATATGTAATTAACTAAAATGAAAAATGAGTGACTTCTTACATTAATATTCAACTTATACTGTACATACATGTACATACTATTTTTTAAATGATTAAAGAATTAGGTAATCATTTTGAATACATGTAATTAACATTAAAAATGAGCAAATTCCTATTGTATTATTAAGATAGAGCATTATACAAGCGTAACTATTTTTTTTAAATTAAATAATTAATTCAATTAAATCATTACAAAATAATCAAATGTAAAAAAAACGTGAAAAAAAACTATTTCCTGTTTTTTTTAACCTCATCTAAAAATAACCTGATCCATCTGTCCATTTTAAAAATTAAGTGCAAATGTTAGCCCACAACAATGAACCCAACATAATGGGAGGAAGATGGACTACCCAGAGAAAACCCGTGCAAGCACAGATTCAAACCCAGAACCTACCGAGTATGATGCAAACACGCTAACCAGTACCGCACTGTACCGCTAACTTATATCTACCTTGTATTTGCGGATATTTGGCCATCAGCAGCAAGGCCCATCGCAGCGTCGTGGCGGTGGTTTCGGTGCCCGCAGCGAACAGGTTGCCCACGACGAACATCATGTTCTTCTCATTGAAGTGGCTCTCTTCCACACACGCTTCCTACAGGACGTGGGAAAGGCCACATTTTGAATACGTAAATTTGGGCTCGCAAGTCAAGGCAAATTTCGGCCGATTGTGTGGTTCATATCTCGAGACACAAGTGTATATCTGTCCTATACTGGTGGCCAAAGTGCACACCAGAATGATCAGCACCATGGCCACTGAAGTGTGACAAAAACTTTCTTAGGTAGCAATTTTATCAGTACGCTATATATGTGGAGCATACAAAGGGATGAAATTACTTTTTCAAGAGGCGGTTGTCACAAAAACACACAAAAAAAAGAGAAAAGTAAATCATGAAACAAAAACTATTTTTGATATGGGCTCTATAATGGCAGATTTTGACTTATTGCTCTGGAACGCATCGGCCACGATAAACAGGGATTCACTGGACTGTTTTACAATTATTTATTTATTTATTTTTAAATATATTTGTCTCCCAGATGGATTTATTTTCCCCCCCAACTGGGGGGGGAAAAAAAAAACGAGCAATTGTGAACCTTCGATAACATGGTGGAAAAAGTCGATCGGGGGCATTGCACAAACATCAGCCATTGCCAGTGTAACAATTTAGAGCGCCTTGCTAGTGGACAGGGGTCCTCGGTTTATGACGATATTGAAAAAAAACATTTCAAGGTTACAAATGGCGCACAATAAACTACTTTGGAGGGCGGCCTAAGAATACGCGGTCACACAGCAAAAGAAGGCACGCTCACTTACAGTCATACTAGATGTTTTATATTGGATTGTTTAATATCTGTGGTCTAGAAGTGTTTTTCATACAAATATTACTTTAATTCTGCATTCACTACGATGGTAGCATTGGTTTATGATAAAGTGCAGCGCATAGTAACGGAGCACTGCCATAAACCGAGGACCCCCAAGTCACAGGTGCGGCCAAACCTCTTCTTTTTGCTTGCGGACGAAGAAGCAGTCGACCAGCCCCATGCACATTTGGGGGTTGAGCTTCTCTTTCCGCTGGTGCAGAAGCTCTTGCACGTCCTTCATGGCGTCGTCACGGTTGCTGAGAACCATCCGCCGGTGTTTGACCCAACTCAACAACCGGGGGAACATGTTGTAAAGCTGCAACACAAACCAGAGGGATTGGAAATGTAAATCTTACAGCAGTGATTCCCAACAACTGTCTGCTGAGGTAGATAACACTTTCACTGTTATTTTTCCGCTGGCATAGAACATCGGGAAAGGAAAAGAGAATAAATGCACAGATGGAACTCACCTGTATTTGGAATGAACCAGTCATACGAACGCTCTCATTGATTCGTTTCACCATAGCGATGAAGCGACGATCGCTGTATTCGAATCTGTTCCCGTACACGATGGAGCAAATGATGTTGGATGTTGCATGACTCAACGGAGATGTCGTATCGAACGGTTGCCCTGAAAAAGACCGCAGTTTACTTTCAAGTTGCTGTCATTTCAAAACCATTTTTTCACACCCCCCCCCTCACGAAATAATGGACAATGAATTAGAACGTGCCTGCATGATCGTGCCCCGGCATTATAGTGTTTCAGTGTAGTCCGCTTTGAAGAATCGCAAACAAATTAATAAATCCCAAATAACAACACCCCCCCTACTAAAGCAATTAGTAATTTCGTATAGCTGCCACAAGATGGGGCAAAGCACTTAAAATGGAGAGGATCATTATGCACTAACACTATGATCCTAACATGTACACAATCATTAACACACGGTACATAACATGTATTCCGAATTCATTAGTAGCTGCATTGGGAGAATGAATGAGAAAAGAATCCCACCATGAATTAAAACTAACACCACCATCAAGGTTTCACCAGATGGTGCCAAAGTGACACTTTCATGAGAAGATCTTCAGTAAATAACGGAAGATAGGTTCTCCCAAAAATGTGCAATTTCGCAAATGCCATTTGCTAATATGCGTGGGCTCACTTTATTGTAGTTTAAATGTTTTGGGGGTTTTCCTCTGAGGTTTTTAGTCTTTAGAATTGCGTGAAGTCTCGCGAGAGATGATGGCTTGGTTGCTATTTTTGTTTTGACATTTTGAGGCACACAGTTAGAACATTTTGGTGGAACTCTCAATTGTACCATTTTTGCGACTGCTGGATTGCATAAGACTGTACTGTACTTCACGAAGCCCATTAAATCGCTTTGTTGACAAGAAATGAAATAAGTGACTGAGTTTTCAAGTGCCCATTAAAAAAGCGATAAAAGATTCATTGTAACAGAGTTAAAAAGCATATACAAGTGAATGGTTCACCTTTATGACTCTCAAAAATGGGAATGAGATGGCGGCACTCCTCTAAGATTTTCTCTTCGGCAAGTCTTTTGCCCATGCCGAAGTCTCGCAGAGTACTGAGGGCAAAACGTCTCAGATCTTTCCACGAATCCCCATTGGCAAACAGAATGCCTGTGAAACATATATAAAAAATATATATATGTATAAATATCTAAGCATTTACTGGTGATGTCATCATGAAACAAGTATTTTAAACAAAACGTAGACTTTTATATCCACTTCATTCCATCCATAGTC
Organism: Phycodurus eques; assembly: GCF_024500275.1. Taxonomy (NCBI): domain Eukaryota; kingdom Metazoa; phylum Chordata; class Actinopteri; order Syngnathiformes; family Syngnathidae; genus Phycodurus; species Phycodurus eques. The sequence continues at coordinate 20,123,689 of NC_084540.1, forward strand.
AGATCTATTAACAGCATAATGCTAAACCAAGAAATAATTAGGCTTGAATAATACGAGACAATCATTGATAATTCTGTGTGCTTTAGATCATGCTTTACAAAACTGTTCTGAACAAGGAAAAAGATAAAATTGTAAAAATATATACTTTTTTTGTGTGTTTCGGATAACTATTTTTAAAAATATATAATTTTTTTAAACCCATAAGTACTGCTTTAGGTTTCAGATAAAAAACATTACATCATAAAATCTGGAGCTGCAACACATACAAATATATATTTGTATACTTATATATATATATATATAAAATATATAAAAAAATATAAAATATACTTGGAAATTTTTTTTTTTAGACATGGTGCATTTAGAAATGCATATATTTTTATTTCATTATGATGATAATTATTATATTTCATTTTTGTTTCCACTGGGAGAACTTATTTACCTGTTGTTTTACTACATTTCATATAAGTATTACTATATTTTTGTATTTTTTTCCCCACTGGGATAAATTGTGTTATTTGTAATTCTTTGCATTTTTAATGAAGTAGTAAAACATTTTGGAGATAAAAAAATTTTGTTGGACAGCTACAATATTAATTCTTTTGAAATCCTAAAGACAGAAAAAAATAAAACTCAAACTGTATTTGTATATTTTTAATTCCTTAGGATGCTGCCGACTATGGATATATATAGATATATAATTGGCACAACTTCCCTTACCTGGGATTCAAATTTGTCTGACAAATATGGTGAAAGGACTGACCATGACCATGATTGGAATCATGAAAAATGGGGGTGATGAAGCGCTCTCCAAACTCTACTGCGTGGCCGACCAGAGCCTCTTTGAGTGCCTTGTATCCAGCCAGGACCACCACTTTTCTGGTGCCCATATAGACGGTGAATACAGAGCCGTGATGTTTTGCAAGCTGCAACAAAAGGAAGAAGAGGATAAAGAATTAGTTACACAATCACGTAAGAGGCGACGTTTAGGTGAGGAGGGAGTTGCACATTTACCTGACACAGGGCTCTGTCGAGCCAGGTGAGATCCAGCTGCAGCAGGTTTCCAAGCAGCGGCAAGGGCCGAGGCCCCGGGGGCTCCTTCCTGCCATCCTGCGGCGAGCTGAAGCGTTGGGAGGCGAAAGCCAGGAGGAACAGCGCGGTCACGCAGGCCAGCACCGGCGTGGCGCTGGACGACAGCAATAGGGCCGAAGCGTCTTCCAATGCAGACATGTTGCGTTCAGGGGGACTCGGGTATTTATGATGCTCACACGGGCTGTCTCGCTCTCTTTTATCTGGAGAGCTCCTACTGCTTAGCCTTGCCCACTTTGGCTTGGAAGGGGAACCTTTTGCACAGTCATGAACATTTACAGGTGTTCAAGTGGCTTGGCAACGTACAGAGAGGTTAACCCTTTGAATTGAATGCAATTAAAACAACAGCAGCTTATGCTTTAAACTAAAGACAACAAAAGAAGAGAAAACAAATACAATAAAAATAATACAATACTATATATCAACACGATAAATAGATGAATTATAACAACAATAGGAAGAAGAATATGACTAAGAATAACAGTAAAAATAATAAATGTGTCCCTGGTTATTAAGATCATAAATTGTAGCCACCGGCTCATTAAATTAGCGGGTAATAAATGTTTACTAATAATATAAAAATGTTCGCTTAGACCCAAAAAACATTCCAAATGGGGATACAACTTTGCCTCATTTTAGTTGAGGAGTATAAATTGTAGTCATTCACCTACTGAAGAAGAAAGTAAAACAAATACAATACAATTAAATAAAAATTATTTAATTGTAATAAAAATTATCAATTACATTTGTACCCTTTTGGTCCAAAAAATATTTCCAATGGGATAACACTTTACCTTTTTTGTTACTGTAAATATTGTACAGTGTAGCCATTCTCACTTATTAACACATTCACCGCCATTAACGGCTTCAGAAGTCAAATGTGACAGTGAATGAGTTAAAGAAGAATGCAAAATAAATACAATTGAATTCAATAAAGGATGAATTACATTATCCCCTTAGATGCAGAACGCATTCCAAATAGGGACAAAACTGCCCTTTTTTAAAGATATTAAGCTCATTATTGCTAATAAATATAAAATAATAATGGATCATTTCAAACCAGCATCTCAGTTCACAGAAAAACAGCGCGTTTGCTCCCATTTGCATAGAGCCTTATTTAATGTAAAAAGGAAGATGCATACATATACAGTCAACAGGATGAGCTCCATACAGTTGCAATGATGTTAATATTCCCTTATTAAATATCATACAGCATATCTCAACATCAGCAGTCCAATCCCCCCTTCCTTTTCTACGACCAACTAATATTCCCTTTTGATTCAAGTTGTACATAGAAGTGATGACATGTGCAAAATACAATTAAAGAAAATTGGAAAAAAAGTGTAAAAAAATGAGCAGTTACACGTGTTAAATAATCTTTGTGGAATGTCAGACTTTAGCTCTGCAAAAGCATCTCATGCTGCCAACATAGTGGATTGCTGCTTTTTTTTTTTCTTTTTTTTTGCTTGGTAAATACATTCATCTCATATCTGCCACGCAGTCACACACGATGGATGATAGTGCGCATCAGCGATAAAGAGGGTGAGATTTCGACTGTCACAATTCCTAGGAAAGGATTAGGAAAACATATCTATTTAGGAAAACATACCTATTTAAAAGTACAAAGAAGGAATAGGCTCTGAATGCGGATTAAAAGAGGAATAAACAGCAGTCTGGTCATTTCCCGTTAGCGAAAGGCATCTATTCTGGAATATCTATGACAAGGTTGGGGTGTTTGAAGTGGAAAATGGAGTTTACATTAAACATGAGACATTTGCACCTTGTCCAGAAGCACATAAACTCTCTATTAACTCTATTGTAGTCGATCAGACATTGACTTAAAGCCGATCAATTCTGTGTTGTCATATACATTACAGTATATTCCATCTAACCCTCACATGCATACAAACAGGTTGATGTGTTGTTGTTGTTTTGGCGTGCCATAGCCATCACATGTTTTAAAGGAGCACACGTTGAGAAATATACAGAGGAACCTGCAAAGTAGATGCCAGTTTGTTCTAAATTAATGTTTTTATCCCTCATAGGAAATACAGTGGTAACTCCACTTACAACTGACGACACACACCAAACTAATGCCCATTGAATTAAAGCACTGAATCATGCTGCACGGCGCTTGTAATCTGATCCCGGGATAAGCCATTAGGCACTGTGCTTCACACTGTTGGCTCCAGCTGTGGAAGCAGCGCAAAGCATTATGGGAATTAGGACTGACAGAACCCCTTCTGCTTCCCAGAATTATTTGCAGAAGAAAAATCAAGCTAAACATTGCTCATTTCTTGCATTTCTTCCTGTCCACATTGTTATGAGTGTGTGCATTAGCTATACGTCTGGCTACGTTGGTATTTATTTCATGACATACTTGGCAAATAAAGATGATTCTGATTCTGATGAAACTCTGACTGTGGCTGGTGCGTTAAACAGTGGCATGTCGGTCAAGTTAGTTACATCTTTAAGCAACCTGGTGACTCACCAAATGTATTGAGTAGAAATTGCTCAGTAAGATTTCTATTTCTGCAAAGGCATTGAGCCTATTTGTCCTTATGCGAGTCATTGCGGTCACATCATAATCAAAAAGCCAGTAATGCCAATTGTAAAAGACAATGCGCAGGTGAGTAACTGAGTGCAGTCACTCACCTGAACGCAGTCTGACTGACATACTGATCACTGACAAATATATGCGAAGCACTGAATACACAATAAGTGAACCGCGATATAGCAAGGGATCACTAAAATAGTGTTTCCCTTCATTTCAGTAAAGAATGATGCTTTGGTTTTGAGTGACGAATGTGATCACAAAACTAATTAACCTCAAAAGTCGAGGCGCCACTGTATAGCCAAGTGTTAATTAATTGTATTGCTCATTGTACTGAGAAGCTGGACACGCGTGTGAGTGTTCTACGGTTATTGACACACTTTTTCTGTTTGCCATGAATTTGCGGAGCCAATCCTTCAGATGCTCACGGAGCTGAAGTTTCAAAGGATCTGCTGATTTGGACTTTTTGTCGCCTGCTTTGTACCATGTTAGGGGTGTTCCACTTTGGAGGTTCCACCGTACCAGACCGGATGTTGACATGATACAACGCTCTGCTTTTTCAGGTGCCATGCTGTCAGCCAATCAACTCTTACGTATGCAACAAAAACTTTAAATGCTCTGTCCTCTGACCTTTTTTTGTGTAGCATGAACACATCACATGATTTTGCACCTGGCAACATTTAGAGGCTTGAAACAAAGGGCATAAAACACAAGAAATAACCCTCATTGGTTAGATAAGGCTTTGAGGTGTGCAACAATCATTAACATATCCAACAGTGGTTTGTTTTTATTTTTTGTCCTCCATAAGTCCTTTGAAACATGATCACGTCTTAAAATAAGATTTTAAATTATACACGTACACACAAACAAACACACTTGGACGCAACTCCACAGCAATGCATGATATCATTGCCTTTGAACTTACTAAAAAGATAATAAAAAGGGGCAGCGCTGAGAATCCAAACCACTCCCAGTCTGTTACGCAACTGTGGTGTGGCGCAATGGCAGACTGCCAGTGTCAAGTCCATTTAGTCACTCACACATGCACGCACACAAGAATAAGGGGAAAGGACAGACGGATGTCGGATGGGTGTCGAACAGGTTTAGGGTCGGGCCTTACTTCCTCCTGCTTTCCGTGCAGTGTTGGAACTGAGCAAAGCTGAGGAAGACCTGCTCCAGTGAGATCTGGCTCACGCAGTAGTCCTCGATGTTGTACTTCTCCTTGGCTGCCTCCAGGGTGCCAAACACCTTCAGAAAGGACACATAGGGCGTGAGGTTTTTAGATTTTCATATTAACTACAATTCCTTCATTTAACAACAATATATTATTTGAGGGCATTACTTGATCATAAAAATGCATTGTAAAAAATCAGGACCATTAATAAACACCTTACCCCTTAATAATATGTTTAATAATATGTTTCTTATTGCGACAACATACTCCATCCATTTTCTTTATCGCTTATCCTCACTAGGGTCGCGGGCGTGCTGGAGCCTATCAAAGCTATCTCCGGGCGAGAGGCAGGGTACACCCTGAACTGGTCGTCAGCCAATCGCAGGGCACATAGAAACAAACAACTATTTGCACTCACATTCACACCTACTGGCAATTTAGAGTCTCCAATCAACCTACCACGCATGTTTTTGGGATGCGGGAGGAAACCGGAGTGCCCGGAGAAAACCCACCCAAGCACGGGCAGAACATGCAAACTCCACACAGGCGGGGGCGGGATTTGAATACCGGTCCCCAGAACTGTGAGGCTGATGTGCTAACCAGTCGGCCACCGTGCCGGCGCTACAACATACTGAGCGGTAATAATATTTTTCCCTCTTAAATACAGTGCTGCCTTGTGATTCGAGTGACCCAACTTACAACCCGTCCTTCAGACAATTGTTTTTGCGTTGACTTGTGAGCAAAGAGCGCCGCCTGGTGGCAGTGAATTCAAGTCAACTCACTGCACAACGAGCAGCCGTTTGGGCAGACAACGAACAACAATGAAGGAGCAGAATTGTCCAATGAATTGAAGCAAAAAAAGGCAAAAACTGTTTAATTCTTTACGTTCTTTTAGTTATGTCATTACTGTATGTTTTTTTTTATAAAGTACAATATTATTGAGAGATGTTTTTCTTATTAAAAACACTCCAAAAAGTTTTGTTGGCTGAAACGGATTAATGGGATTTTCATTCGTTTCAGTGAGGAAAGAGGATTTGAGATGAGTATTTTAAGTTATGAGCACGGTCACAGAAAAAATTAAACTCATATCTCAAGGTACCACTATTACAAACACGCCTCATTACGAAGCACTGGCTTACGGTTTGCATTGGATCTCATCAAATGAGGGAACTTTAACCCAAGCTCAGGTGCACATTTGACTGTTTACACTACCTGGGCCCAGGTTAGCGTCCTGTCCATCAAGTGATAGTGGACCATTCCCTGGTGTTCATCCTTCAGTTGACTTCCTGTAAGAGAGGACGAATCACGGCTCAATGTATGAAGCCACCAAATAGTGACAAAAAGAGGACGAAGTGAAGAATTTCTGTTCATTCAAGGTCGGACCTGGGAAGGTGCTTTCGATGAAGTCTTTAAAAAGCTTAAGGTCACTGTCCTCCAACTCGGCCTCTACGTGCACTTTAGCCAGCAGCGTGTAGCCGCTGCCGAACTTGCTCTTCAGGTGCTGCGGACTCCCGAGGCACTTGAACTGCCCGTTGACCATCACGGCCAGTCTGGTGCACAGCGCCTCGCATTCCTCCATACTGCGGGAGGAAGCACGTTTGGTCAGACACAAGACACACCGCAACTTTCCTGACTTCTTGATTATTTCGAGTCCTTCTGTTTGTTTTAATTGTGCAAAGTGGATGTTATCATTAACAACTGGCGACCCCAATTAGTTTCTTTTTTATTTTGTTTACTTTGTAGATTATTTCAAGTCACTGCATTTATTTATAGTATGCTTGGTGTCAGTTACTATGAAAAACTGGCAAGGACAGTAACTGTATGACACATCAAAGTTGACCAATGATGTCCCAACTATTCTGTCTACCAAAGTGTACTGAGCTTGAGCACTCACATGAGCTAAACGTGTCTGACTTTAGCTGTCCAGTGGGCATAAGCACGGTTCAAATGGTCCAGCACATGGGTGTGCAAAGTATGGCCCTCTCCGTTCTTCAATCTGGCCAACCGAGCATTTATATGATCAAAACTCCTCTCATATTTCTTATTATTCATTTGTCTTTCCACCCCAAAATGGGCTTATTAAAATGTATTTTTTATTTATTTATCGGATTAATTAACAGGGTAATTTATTGTGAATAACAAAACAAATATTAAAATTAACAATGCTACACATACTGCCAATTTAATATATTTTCATTTAATTTATTAGATAATTGGTTAACTAAACACAACTGAATTATAAACCATTTCGAAAATTAAAAACGAAAACTTAGAACACACACACAGACATATATAACCTTCTGAGTCAGCTCATGGTTTTATTTATTGCATCACTCATGGCTCTAAGCCAGTACGCCCTTCGAGGCTCGCTCACCTATGCGATGTGATGATGATGGCCTTGCCAGACTCCCGCGTGCGCGTCACAGCATCCCACAGCAGTCTCCTGGCAACAGGATCCATCCCGGTGGAGGGCTCATCCAGGAAGATGACCGGAGGTCCACCAATGAGAGCCATGCCGGCGCTCAGCTTCCGCTTATTGCCACCGCTGGGTGTGCATTGCAGCAATTACACGTGCTACATTAGCTACTTGTGCTAGCTTTTAGATTCATCTGAGTTTATTGTTTAGGATGATTTTGTTCGGGGGAGATTTTTTTAGGTGCTCCTATAAATCAAAGCACGTCCTCCCCGACATGCATTGTTTGCACTAACAAACGATTTCTATTAAAATCAGAAAATTGCTGGTTACTTAATTTGAAGCCCTAGGTCAAACTTTGTATCGTTTATAAAAAACAAAAACAAAAAAAACATTGATATTTAGTCTCACCTGAAGCTGCGTACGAGTTTATCCGCGTGCGGCTCCAGCAGCAGAGACCTCAGCACGTTCTCCACGCAGCCCGACACGTACTTTTCGGGTATTCCTCGCAGCCTGGCGTACATGCTCAGGGTTTCCCTGCCCGTCATGTGGTCCAACACGGCGTCAAATTGAGGACAGTAACCAATGCGCTGTTGCACCTATACAGCATGATATAAATGCATTTAAACGCGGCAAATCTGCATTAGAAGCAGACGTATAGGCCCATTTACACATTCTACATTTAATACAGAGTTTGAAATGTATACATGCAATGCGTATTAAGACACTTGTCTCAAAATCCATCATATATACGTCTCCATCCATCTGGTTACCTAGTACACTGCTGACTCTAAAGATAACTCGGGTATCTTGGTTGCTAAATTATTTAAAATGCTTAGCAAGTCAATACACATTTGATATCTATATATCTCGTTAGCTAATGCTAAAGCTAGCGGAGGTAGCTCGCTCGCAAAATAAAAAATCGAGAGCAGGTTCACACACATTCTATCCAGCTATATATCAATGTATCCATACTTACCGTATATAGCTTATCTATCTTTTCATCTTGTTAATTAGTTAGCTTGTGTAAGCTAAAGCTAATGCAAGTATCTTGCTCGTAAGGCACTACCTTTGTCTCATTGACGCTCCTCAACTCACTTCAATACACAGTAGTACAATACACTTAATGCTTCGGTCAAAGCACAAAAACAGTGAATAGGTGAGTTTGCGAATGCCGCAAATATGCAGGGATTCACTGTATCCCACTTTTACAATGGACGTCGCCCACCTTCTTAATGTCTCTCAAGATACTGTATCCGTCAATGTAGGCATCCCCGGATGTCACGCTCTCGTCGCCAGTCAGCATCTTGAAGGTGGTGGTCTTCCCTGCACCGTTGAAGCCCAGCAGACCAAAGCATTCTCCTTTACCCACAGCCAGAGACAAGCGGTCCACAGCAAGAAGTGTCTGCCCGCTGCTGTACACCTGAGAAGGAAGGCAAATCCTTAGGGGGAAAAGTAGGAAATTTACAACCTCTCAGAGGAAATGTGCATTCGGAGTGACAGAGATGCAATAAAAGACTTAAATAATAAAAGCTTTTTAAGCACAGCGAAGCAATCAACAAACTGCAACAATGCATTGATATTTTACTCAGAAACTAATGAGCTAATAAGATTCAATGGCTGGATGGACATATGGATAGCTGTGTTAACTCATTTGCATTTTTTTTAATTTGAGCGTATGATACTTCAGCTTGCTTTAGCACCGTAACTAGCTAACCAGATAGACAGACAGAATGTTAACTTTTTTAATTTTGTGAGCAAAATACCTCAGTTAGCTAAGCTTCCGAATTAGCAACGTAAATCGCTAGCAAGATAGACAGCCAGAGATCTAAATGGAACATGTGATGACTACACATCTTTTTTAAACAATATACATATATATATATATATATATATATATATATATATATATATATATATATATGTCAGCTAATTTTTGCATTGGCAATGTAATTAGCTAAGAAGATACAGTAATGAGATAAATAGCTGGATGGAATGTATGTTAACAATTAATTATTTGTATTATTTTCAGCAATTTATGTCAGCTAACTTAAGCATTAGCAACATAACTATACAACAACATAGATGGACTGATAAGCAGATCAAGACAGATATGGATAGATTAAAAGCTCTTTAGAATGTGTAAACTAGCTTGCAATTTTTAATGTTGCAAAATATTTCAGCTAGCTTCAGTATTAGCAATGTAAATAGCAATCAAGATAAGACAGATAAACAGATATATAAATACATATATGATGGATAGATAAGTTAGATGGAATATGTGTTAACTAGCTAGCATTTGTTTTATTATTTGGAGCCAGATATGTCAGCTAACGTTAGCATCTGTCACAAAACTACCTAAAAAGATAAATAGATGCTGTAGCTAGCTTATAAAATCACCTTTGTATGTCCAACTTATAAATTTACTGATGTCAGTAAATAGTAATGTGTTATTATATATATATGAAACACATTATTTGTTATAATTAGTTATACTAAATATAGTCGTATAAGGGATGGAAATTGGTCCGTATATATAAAGTTATGCATTACAGTCCATTTATCGCTTCACAAAGAAACTGAAAACAAGCTCATCAGTGTTGAAGTTATAGACCTTGCAAATGAACATTTCCCACTTCCCAGCGGTGTTGAACGCTGCACGAATGTCACTTTACTATGTTGTCACACACTTGAGAAAAATAAACATTCCAATTCACACAAACAAGGCATGAAACCCAGTGTTGCACACCTTGCTGAGCTCTTGCAGAATGAGGGGGCTCCCGACCATGGACTCCACCATGGGCTGGCACTCAAGAACCCGCTTCCTCTCATCTGCCACATCTCTGTCCTCTGGGAGCAGCGCCGCATCTCCGATGAAAGATAACTGACACACAAAATGGGATTGCAGTGAACTCGCGCCAATTTGCAAATTGGCAACAAAACATTGCTTAAAAAATAATTACAATTAAAAAAAAGCATGCTTTGTTACAAAGCATAATTTTCTCGGAATATTACAATTATATTGTTAGTTTTAAGTCTTTTATAATAATGTGACCTCTTCTTTTTCATACGAGTATGGCTATAGTCCTATAAAATTAAGACAAAGTAATAATTTGTATTTTCATGGGTTGCAAAGCGGCAACATTCATGCCAAGCCTCCTCAAGCTTTCCAAATGATATCATCTGCAAGACATTTATTTGTCAGGGTAATAATAAGATGAGTTCCAAATAATAGAAGTGTTTTGGGATTGTATTTTGGAGTATATTAACGGTTTCAACTATGAATATAGGCGATTCTAAACATTTTTAGGGGGAGTGTCTACTATTTGCAAATTGTTGCTATGATGAACTTACATAAAAAGTGTAGTGAATAACCGAATGCTTTGTCCAGTGCTTTTCCACCCCACACCTCCACAATCACTACCTGTTTTCGCCTCCTGCACAGGTCAGAGAGGAATCGCCGGAGAGAACGGACACACTGCAGCTCGATGACGAACAGCAGAACGATGAAGACAAACCCTTGTATCGAGAAGGCCACCATGAAACGTCCCACGCCAGGTTCGGACATGGAGAAGTAGTTGGTTTGGTATGTGATATCTAACATGAGCGAAACGGGAAGCAAAAATGCTTATACGAAAAACACAAAAATTGTACCTGAATAAATGTTTGAAAACAAACAATCCTAAAAAATTTAATCAAAATTGATTGTGCTTAACAGGTAAATACAACTGAACTATAAAAACAAATAGACTATAAAAATATATATATTTACGCCACTGTAACATTATGCACAGTTTGAACACAAGTTTAATTTAATGATTCCTTCCCATACCACTAGAGGAAGCTCACGTGGTACACTTTAAGAAACGCTTGTGTCGATAGTTAAGAAATATGACATCATAAACAATTGTCCTTATAATATAGGTTAAACCTTTTTTTATTCTTTTCTGCTCATTTTTTCTGTCTTCAATCACCAACATTTGTACTAATTTCTAAATAAATCAAGTGCAATAATTTTGACTTATTACGTATTAGAGTCAACAAACCGTGCGGTCAATGAAGTATTTGGATTGTGATTGTAATGAAGACTCACTAATTCTTCAACATATCCATCTCAAAAAATAGAGTGCGAGTAGCACATAGTATTCTTGTTAAAATTCAAAGCATGTACTGTACTTCAACAAATGTACTAATAACCTCCTATTAAGCAAGCCCATGTAGCTAATTAAGGAATATAGCCGTGAAGTCTATGAATTTATTGCTTGTTACAATACGGAGCACACACACAATACAAAAAAAAAAATATTATATATATATATATATATATTATAACTTACTTAAGTACTTGCAGATGGCTTGGGTGACTGGGTTGGACGTGCAAAATGACATGAACTCGTAGTTTTGGTAGAACTGAGAGAAGGACATTCCCAAACAATAGTTTGGAAAGATCAGGAAGACCTTGTCCAGTAAGTGGGACAAGTTCCGTAAGTTCAACTCTGGAGAAAAAGGAAAATTATTTTCAATTATTTTATTGCATGTTTTACACTCTGCACGCTTGTTTCCTCTGATTCAATATGTGAATTTAGTCAAAAAAAAAAATGTTTGGTTTGGACATTCCAAACCCGTTCTCTCTCTGACCTGGGATGGTCATGATAGTGACGGTCAGGAAGGTGGCGGTGCCGGAGATCATGTTGAAGATGGTGAGGCGGGTGTAAGCGGTGGCGGCGGAGGAGAAGAGGAAGCTGAGCAAGTACATGAGCGGCACCACGGCCCAGCCGTACAGCAGGAGCATCAGCAGCACGTCCACCAGGCGGTTGTCCTTTATGAAGGCATTCAGGCTGAAGGCCTGGAACACGGCCTGCCAGAGGAATAATGATGTTGATATAATAACAGTAATACAAAGTCTTAACACGCTGATGAGTGTAGTCAATGGTGAACCGCGAATGAGCGGGGAAATACTGTATTATAAAGCCCATTACTGACCAACATGAGAAGGCACGGCAGCAGGAAGTTGACCAGGTCCCACAGCAGCGCCGAGAACCAGAAGTTGGACAGGTAGACACCGCTGACCTTCTGCACGTGCTTGGACTTGACGGCCGATTCGGTGACGAGCAGAAGTGCAAAGGTGCTGGACAGTGAAGCCATCCCGTACATTAGGTTGATGGCGATGATAAAGCCTGTCTTTCCCCTAGAGAAAGAGAGAGAGTGATTAGCAGGAGGTTGCTGAAGGAAGGAAATTGAAGAGCAATCAAAAAAAAAAAAAAAAAAAAAAAAAAGTCACTTAAAGGGAATCGGGGTCCCGTCGAGCGGTACGTACTCAGCGAGCTCGCTCTGGGCGGCCTCGGAGAGGTTGCGCGGCATCGGGTAGTTTCCCGCGTGGATGGAAGCGTTGGTCCCGGCGAGCAGTCTGAACAGAGCGTTGTCCACCATCATGAGAGCCGTGGCGGGCGTGTGGTAGCCCTCGTTGTTGAAGTACGCCGTCGCCTCGGCAAAGTGCTTGCCGCTCCCGCGGAACGCGGCGCCCACCACGCAGCGTTCGTTAAAGCTGCCGCCCTCTTCCTCCGCCTGGGTCAGGATGTAATCGGTAAAGTCTGAGAAGACAGGAGGGGGAGAAGAAATATTCAGCAGAGTTGGTAAAGTTGCTTCCAAATTGTGAAAAAAATATCTATAAATAGGTACTATCATTTGAAAGTTTATAATAAGATATTACCTACTTTCTCCAAAACAACAGAGTTAAGCTAAGAACCATTCATGGCTTTTTCACAATGCTTACCCGTGACGTTAATGAGTTGTCCGTGCTGCGTGTGGATCTGCAGGCCGTAAGCGTTGGCCAGGGCGGAGGCCAGGGCGCCCGCCCCCGTCTGAAGAGCGACGGGGACCCTAGTGGGGCCGTAACGACCCAGCTCCAGTCCCATCTGAGGGGCGTTCTTGTGGTTGGGAAAGGCACGCGCCACAACTAATGCCATGACGGTGAACACCAAGGGGATGAGAAACTGAGCCACCATCACCTTCCAGTTTCTCCAGCTATACAGCGCCCTCTTCAGGAACATGGCGTAAAACTGTTGCAGGTAAAGTCTCGCCTAACGGAGGGGAGAAAAGAAAAGCTTTTGCCAAAAACTCTCCAATGAGGGATTTGGCTTTATTTCTCATCATCTCACCCCTGTGTTCAGTTTGATGTTGGAGCAGTCCTCGGAGATGAGAGTGCCGCTGTCGGTGAAGTCTGTGATGTCGGTCATCCCGCTGATGCTGCTGGCGTCGTCCGTCGTCCAGTCGTGCGAGCGTCTCTCGTGCTGGTACTGCAGGGCAGGCAGTTGGATTGCCTGGATGTCCAAACTGGAATCCACCAATTTTCCCACTCTGAACACACAAGGCAGAAGCTCTCCATACAACGCTCAATAAGGGATGACGATGAACCTATTTAGACTTGGTGAAGCAGCAAGTGGCTCGTAAGCCAAGGTTATTTTCCACTTTGTTTCAAGTAACTGTCAACAATTAGAGGCTCAGATAGCGAGAGAGAGAGAGAGAGCTAGACAGAAAGGTAGATTTAGATACCTCCTGTCAATTATCATTATCATTCTCTCATTAAGAAAATTGATAGATGCACGACAGTAACAGAAAATATTGCCACAGCAGATGCATTTGGACCTCAGATGGCGAGCTGTATCTAGACTGTATATACGACACATCCCAGCTAACAAGGGCAGGTGCTGGATAAAGCCACAATAACAAAGTAAAAGGAACATTCCCGTTCCAAAACAGATGGTCACGTTTGATATTGGGCATTTAAACATGCGCGCACGTCCACTGATGCTTTCCCAGCTGGACTTGCCGATAATAAGAGAAGGGCGGGAAAACATTCGCAACAGCACCAATTATAATGTTATGTGGTGCTAGCCGAAGCGGCACGCAATCTTAGCCCACCACAGAGGGAACGCGGTCAATTGTTGCCATAGATGCACGCGGACAGTACACAGGAGGCGGAATTAAGCAGCATGAACCAAAATGCAGAGGAAAATTATGTACACACAAGTGGAAACTTTCCTAGAATAGCTATTGCTTTGTCCTTTGACTGGTACAACCAGGCATGGGCTAGTATCACATTCTGACAGTAGGACCACTTTGAGCAAAAATATCACAGCTTCACGGTATTGCAATTACAGCTCTAAAATATTGAATTTAGAAGTTGGGGTAATTAACAACAACAACAACTTTTTTTCACTGAATACAATCAATTCTCACACTAAACTAAATGGGAGTCAGGAAAAGGGATGTCATGAAAAGCCTACTAGCACATCTGAACTTTATTTGGTGTTAATCAGAGGCTTCAAATGTGTCGACTCTCGTGTCACATGATTTTGAACGTGATTGGTTAATTCTGAGGAGAGTGTGCAGACTTGTGCAACCACATTATGTTATTTTTCCTTCCCCTCTAAAAAAAAAGACTACATTGTTTTCAATTAGCACATACAGGTCATAGGTCAAAAATTATTATTATGTTTTTTAAAGTGATATATTTTTTTAATACCAGAAAAAGCTGTCTTTTGAACAGGGGTGTGTAGACATTTTATATCCGCTGTATATATCGCGGGCTCTAAAAGAACAGTTGGAACTTTTATTATAGGCGATTGTAAAAAAATGTTTTAACTGTAATTCCGACCTGAGAAACACCTCCTCCATAGTGGTGACAGATGCGCCGTAGCTCGCGATGCCCAGCTCGTCCCTGTTCATCTCCAGCTCGGCGAACAGCAGCTCAAACCTGAGAGAAAAAGCAGCATCATACTGGATTATTGTGACTTTTCCGATTTTTTTTCAAAACCGGGCCCGCATGACCAACCTGCTGGTGCTTTCCTTCGGGAGGATGTAAGACAGCTCGGCCCCTGCGCTGCTCTCCATTGTGGCGTTCGGAACGTACAGGTGCACGAGGCGGGTGATCTCGGACACGTTACACTGGGCCTCTTTTACTATCACCATGTGGTAGCCGGCACCTGAGAAGCACAGAAATAATTCATCGTCAAACACGAAGGAGAACATGCAAACGCCACACAGGAGGGCGGCAGCCGAGACCCGAACCCAGAACCCTCTAACGCTGAGGCAATGTCCTAACCACTACGACCCCAGTGCTGACCTTCGTCTACAAATAAATATTTTAAAATTAGAGCTCTTTAAAATAAAATAAATACATCTGAAGTCGTGCAACCTCTAGTTCTCACCATATTTGTTCTTGAGGAAAAGCGGCGAGCCGCAGCACTGCAGCTCCCCGCCGGCCATGATGGCGATGCGGTCGCCGAGCAGGTCGGCCTCGTCCATGAAGTGCGTAGTGAGCAGGATGGTGCGTCCCCTCTTCTCGCCCTGCAGAAGGTCCCACGTGGCACGTCGGGCCGACGGGTCCATACCGGACGTGGGCTCGTCTAACATCACCACCTGGATCACAAAAAGAGGAATTTAAAGCGGAAGAATGGATGGATAAAACACATCACCGGACGTCGTGAGTGATCCCTAACCTTGGAGTCGCCAATGAGGGCGATGCCAATGGAGAGTTTTCTCTTCATGCCACCTGACAGCGTCTTGGAGCGCGCGTGTCGCTTGTCTTCAAGTTGGAGGATGCGGATTATTCTGTCCACCTCGTCTGGAATCTTGTCTTTGAAGAAGCCTTTCAGCTGAATCACACAGCACATGTATCGCATCCATCCAACTTTTTGCATCCAGAGGAGACACTTATTTTAAAAAGGACTAGTAGGGGTTGAACGACTTCACTGGCTACTAGTGCGGACTGAATGGGTGGCAGCAAGGGGGAAACGAAATGCCAGTATCTTGAGGGTAACTATGAACTAGTTTGTTTTTGAGCTAGTGAACTTAGTTCAAAATCTTGAAATATGACCGATGAACTGAACTAGTTCATTTTTGGAAGAATGAACTGAACTTTGCATTAGTTTACATTGAAAATGAACTTCCCCATCACTAATCCTGTATTATTTCACGTCGCAATCTGTACCGCAGGTTTAAAAATAATAATAATAATTGTTATTGGTTTACTAAGTTTGTTTTATTGGTGCACCTGTCCTGCAGGTATACGACCTGGCTTACTGCAAATCCACAAATGACTGCTTGTGGACGCCATTTTGAGAATCACTGCCCTAGACTACTTGATGAAGGGGTTTCGTCACAGTGTGCATTAACATAAGTGCGAGTACCTGCGCGTAGAAAAGCAAATGCTCCGTCACGGTTAGATTGTCGAACAGAACTTCGTGCTGGGGACAGAGTCCGAGACTGCGTCGGATCAGAGCCATGTCCTGACTGATGTCGTATCCGTTGATGTAAGCCCTCCCGCTGGTGGGAGTGAAAAGACCTGCGAAGACCAAGGAAGCAGACTCACTAAAATCTCGATTATTGTACAACACGGTACACTGTTTGGGGAGGGTTACATTGTTGGAAAACAAGTAAGAATGAGACTGCTGAAATTCCTCACATTATATTATTAAAAGCTGCAAGGGGAGTGGTGAAGCATCATCTTCCAGGAAGAAATGCTATAGTGGTTGGGAAAAACCAACAACAACCTCACAGCTAGGTTTAACCATAAAGATAGAAGTGTTTTCGCATGTGAGAAGAACACCAAATCATTGCTGTTCAGCTCCAAAGCCTTAAAAAACAAAACACTTCAGTGAGGCTAATGGGGAAAAGTCTTCAATTTACTCGGGAACATAACAATTGGAGCACTTCGAACAGTTCTTGTGGTAGGATGAGGTCAGACTGACCCTGTTCCAAAGTAGATGGGTGCATTAGATTGAAAGACAGGCTCATGAAGCGATGCGGTCATCATTACGACTCCCTAGGTGGAACCCCTGTTCTTGGCAGGGGAGGCGTTCCGTTCCAGTCTTGCAGACCAACTCACTATAAGTCAAAATTGATGATATACAAAAAGAAACAAGCGGCCCGCGGACCGGTTGGGGACTACTTCTGTAAACAGAAGATATCCGCAATATAGCGGGGATTCCACCTCCACAAATCTGTGATGCGTAGGTGAACGAATATCGAAAACATTTTGTGTCATTGCACATGTTCATGTAATGCCAACTAATATAACAACATGTTTGAAATCTGTCCCAATTGGTCACCTGTCAACATGGACAGTGTGGTGGTCTTGCCGGCACCGTTGTGTCCTAACAGCACCGTGATCTGCCCCTCGAACATGTTCAGCGTGAGATCCCGCACGGCTTTGCGGGTTTTGTTGCCCACTCTGAACTCCTGTTATTGGACGGGAACAAATTATTCAAGCACAGATATTTGACTTTCAAAAAAATAAAAAATAAATACTGTCGACGATCCTCGCCTTGGCAAGGTGCTTAATCTTGATCCCGGAGACGACTCCGTTTGGCTCCTCCTCTATAAACTCTCCTTTCAGAGCCTTTTCGGCATCCTCCTCTTCCTCTTTCTCGTTCACCAGAGCCATGTGAGGGCTGCTGCACCAATAGGAAGGCTGCACGTGGGAAAGATGAGTTTGCAGTCAGTTGGTGGCAAATTCAAAACGATGAACAAAACTCATTAGCGTACATTCCATCCATTGCGGACGAAGCAAAGTCCTTCGAAGCGTCAAGACATCACAATATCACTCCATAGCCAGGCTTAATTTACTTACAAAGGATTATTCATGTACATATGTATATATACATATATTTTTTACAAGCCATACTTGTAACTTGACTTTCATCAAATATGGCAACTAGGACTGGGCGATACAGGTTCAATATTATAATCACCGTTTTCTAAATAGTTTGGAAATTATATTTTTAATACCTTTTTACAGTGATTGCAGCTTGCACTAAACTACGTGCATCTACCTCATCTACAGTCACCTTTGAATGATGGGATGAAAGATACGGATCATTTTTCATTTTGGAAAACCCTATTTTACGGGGCAGCACAGTGAAATAGTGTTTAACACGTCTGTCTCAGTCAGGAAATCCTGGTTCAAATCTCTGTTGGAACAACTCTGAGTGGATTTTTCATGTTTTCCCCGTGCTGAGGGGTTCGTCACAGTGTGCATTAGCATAAAGCCCCCCCCACACACACAGGTCTTTTGATGACCATGAGAGCTAAAAATAAGAGCATTCCCTATTTGGGCTCACATACTTTGGAATGCCCTAACCGCAGAAATTAGAGCAGCTACCTCTGCAGAAATGTTTAATAAATATAGACTTAAGACTCATTTCTACACTCTTGCATTTGGTTAAGCCATACCTAGTATGCAGTTAGTTTCTTGACCTTCCTTACTTCCTGACATCTGGATTTTGGCCTGTTTTACTGCCGCTTCTCCTCTCTCCACCACCTCATAAGGTGCGAATGGTTGTTTTTCTTTTACTGTAGAGTGGACCAGAATACATCTTTTCTTCATCAAGTTTTGTATCGAATCTGTCTCATTAGGGCTTGGGCGTGCGTGAGAAGATGAACATCGCGTACCAGTACGAAGAAGTATGCGGGCAGCGGCACGCCGTACTCTCCGGGAAAAACTGCCTCGACGTACCAGGCCACCAGGCCGTAGAGTACGGCGTCAAAAACCAGCATGCCCATCACCTGCGCCAGCGAGAAGTCATCGTCCACCGTCACAGAATCAAACAAGTTACACCACTGAATACCTGTTCCTGCGGAGGAGAGAGAAAAAAAAAAACATATGGGATGTGACGTGTAAAACAAAAATAATAATCAGCCCACCGGGATTGAATCTTTTGAAAATGTGTTTATTAAACTATATTTATTCTTTTTTCATTTACCTCATCAAATATTTAGTTTACGTAGCTACTGTAAATGATAACGTACAAAGCTATGAGTAAATAACGATTTTACATAATTTTAATATTCATCTAAAAATATGTAGTTAATTAAATCTAATTCTAATACATTCTAAAAAGAATTATTTCATTGTTAAAATAAACTTTCAACTTTCAAATAATTAGTTAATTAATTCTAATCAAACTAATTCTAATACAATTAATTTGTATTATCAAAACAAACAACTCTACAAGTACAATTATCAATGTTTAGTTTAGAAAAGAATTAGTTCAATAATTATTATTTAAAATTATTACTATTAAAATTAAAATAAATTCACTTACTGTTAATATGCATTCATTTTACTTTAATAGATTGCTTAATTCATTAGAATTAAACGTAAAAAAATTCAAAATGACAATGAATTCTTATTCAACTATGAAAACATACAAATTTATTCTGTTCTATTTGAGAAATATTTCAAGCTCATCTCCAAAAATAATGTTCCGTTTTAAAAATTGCGTGCGGCCCTTGAGCACAAACGTTTGCCCACGTGTGCGGCAGACCCACCTTTGCCTTCAAACATCCCGAGAAGCTGCGCTCCCATGGCCATGGCCACATTGGAGATAAGGCAGGCCGACACCTTCTGGGCATGGCTGAGAAGGTCGTAGCGTGGCCACAGGAACAAATAAGGCAAATAGCTCATGAAATACGTGAAGCCCCCTGCCGCCGCTGCCACGTTGGCTGAAAAAATAAATTAATTAAAAAAAGGGACAGTGGGAGAGGATGCTAAATATCCATCAAACTCACTAAGCCAGCTCTGAAAATGAGAGGTGGAAAGAAAGACATCTTTCTATACTGTTGACATGGTTACCGACGCAAAAGAATATGCAGTTCCAAGAAAAGCGACAGAATAGAACACAATAGAATAGAATGCACTTATTGTGCGTTCACAGCAGTGCAACGAAATGAGAAACTAAAAAGGGATTTTGGTCTGAAATGCATTTGCGGGATCTTTGTGTAATGGAAAAATGGTTAAGACAGCCATTTTTTTTTTTTTTTTTTAACAAGACACTTACGAATGGATGCCCTCTAAACATCCGTGCTTCGGAGTAAGGCAGTAGGTCTGCAACTCATGATTTGTATAAAATGTATTAATCTGTCGATTATTTTTTTTCGATTAATCAATCAATCCGATTTGAAATATCCTTTTATTTAAAAAACAAAACAAAAAAACAGGAAATTATTTCAAATTGACAGCGCAATAAATACACCAACATTAATTGATTTATGATTCAGTTACTGGTTTGGTCTGTTACGTGTCAGAAAATAGTCCAAAAAAAAAATAAAAAATCAAAGCAGATTTTGGCAAATGTCTTATTTTCATTAAACAATAATAATCTGTCTGCTTTCATTGAGTACAACAGAAATCTGTGAATATTTACTGTTGAGAGGCTGAAATTCCAAAGATTTTGTCAAACAATGTCTCTAAACGATTAAACAAAGATCAAATTACATTAATCGATGCCCCTCTAATCAACTGGCATTTCACTATGACAGAGTGGACGTGTTAAACTTGACAACAACCAACCGCACCCACAATATGATGAAAAGGACGAGGCTACAAAAAAAACTCGAGTGCAAGACAATTAACGGCGGAGCGGAGCGAAAGAGCGAGCGCTTCCATTTGCGACGAAAAGAAACTGTCAAAAGACCTCCCGCAGTTGTGACATTTGGAGTCTGCTTGCAAAAGAGTGTTGGGCGTCGATGCCGAGGCAGCCGTTAACGCAACAGACAACACGTGGACAAGCACAACACTGACTACCCTCCGAAATCTAATTAGCAAAGTTGTTATCTGTCATTTTAATTAGCTTCTCAACTGAGACGTGAAACGAGTATCTAGGGAAGACTGTGATATAATGTTATGCATTTATCTACCTTATTGCCCTCCAGTCACATCCCAACACTCACAAACAATTTCTGAGGAAAAGAAACGTTCTTGTTTTTCTTCTGATGTTATTCGGCGGCTTGTTTTAACAGCTGCAATTATTGCCACCGATTTCCACGCATTATTGGTTTTGTGAAATGGTGTTCTCCTTTAGCAAATATATTATGAAAAGTGTTTTCGTAAGGGTTCTCAAATTTGGGTTCAGGGACCCCTTGCAGGTGAGAAATGTTTCCAAGGAACCACTCATGATGCTAACAGTTTGTCATTATTGACATTTAAACCTCCAACTGCATGTTTTTCGACCCACACATTTAATTTCACTTAACCGATCACCGATCCGATCACAAGATGGAGCAATGTGTCTATTTACCAGACTTGTTCATTTATTGTATATACTTGTGTACTGTATACTGTATCCATCCATCCATCCATTTTCTGTACAGCTTATCCTCACAAGGGTTGCGGGCGTGCTGGAGCCCGTCCGTCCCAGCTCAAATTATTCTCTAGCATTTTAGACAAAAGTTAAAACACCAATGACCTCTAGGGGGCATTCAAGGATTGGCCACTGACATAAGTTTAGGTCAAATCAACATTACAACTGACAGAACTAATGGGTGCTAACTTACTGTAATTAAATTACTTTAATAAATACTATTAATGACATGCTTACTCTAACTTTCTCACTGTCCCAGCTATATGGACGGGTGTTGTCCAGAGTTTTGAGTCCGTTTGACACTTTTCTTTCCCCGACGCTGCGTTGCTTGAACGCGGCGTGCTCGTCGTGTACATTCTTCAGGTGCCCGATCAAATTTGTGTTGAACATGGCGTTCCCCACGACGTACTTCAGCTGTGCACAGACTGCAAATAACTTACGCCTCGTTTGTCTGAGACACCGCAAAATAGTCCCACACAGACGACGTGTTTTTTTTCACCGACGAGGTTGAAAAAACTTTATTGGCCCTCAGATAGTTATAGTACTGCGCGACAGGACATGTGACGAGGCTAAAAATAAACTAGCTTTTGGATTCATACGCGACGAAGACGCGGAGTTTAATGTCTTGTGCGGAGCCGATCGATGATCAGCCATTTATGACATGAAAGCCGATCAGTCGATCAGCATAAAATGCTAATTATCCGCCGATACCGCTAACGCCGATCAGATCGGTGTAAAGTCTAATTTTAACAAAGGACAAAGAAGTAATACTTTAACAAGTGAATTTCCAAAACACTACTGTATTTTTGTCATACTTTATTCTGGAAAAGACGCCTTTGTTCTCTCCCAAAAAAAAAAAAAAATATATATATATATTTTTTTTTTAAATATATATATATATATATATTTTTTTTTTTTTTTTTTTTTTTTAAACGGAAACCTTGGACTGGTCGCCAGCCAATTGCGGATTCAGTCGTCAATATATCTAACAAATGTGTTTTTAGAATGTCAGAGGTAGCCAGACGACTGAGGGAAAACCCACACAAGCACGGGGAGAACACGCGAACCCCACAGCCGAGATTCAAATCCAGAACATCAGAACTGCGAGGCAGACGTGCCAAACACTGAGTCGTAGTGCTCCAAATTGGAATTAAAAGGTAATAAAAAATAATCCCCATCAATCATATAACAATCGCCGGCGTTGGGCCGAAACCATCTGTGTCCAAATTTAGCAAATGTCATATTTTTGGACAAATGGATACTATTGGTCAATCTGCACGTGTATTATGTTATGTTATTTTGATAAAATTATTGACCAATCAAAGTGTTGAAAATGCCATGTTAATAACTTCCTGAAAAGGGATTTTTTTTTGGACATGTTTGGACATGCGAGGTTTCTGCCTGACGCTAGCGTGATATGCCAATTTTCACACACCTCGTGAAAAGAAGGTGCTGATCATGAAGCTGAAGTTAATGGTGGCCACGGTGAAGATCAGAAGAAAGACAAAGACCAGCGTGGGGTCACTGTAGCTCAGGACTGCTCCGTTGGGGCTTACCTACAGCACACATACGGTTCTTGTCATTACAAAACGGAGCCGTTAGAATGACTACAAGTGCACCAAGACTACTAGTAGTGAGGTTTCTCGACCTAGTGGACAAGTTCTAAGATTACAGTTTCAGCAACACACCTTGACATCAAAATGCCACCGAAACTCACCCGGATGCAAAGGAGCAGAGTGACAAAAAAGACGGAGATTGAGAGGAACAGGAAGAACATGAGGAACCAAGCAGTCCAGTGGAGCCAGTTGCTGAGTCCCATCATCCTCATGTACTCCTGACATCCCCAAATGAGTACAGACAAAAACAAACAAAGAAAACACAAAAGGCTTAGCCAGCGGTTTGTACTCATAAATGGAGCATAAAAAAAAAAAAAAAGAGACACACACCTTCAGCTTCCTTTCTTTCTCCTGCACCACGGCTCGGACTATGTTGAGAGACGTGTAGGTGAAGCTGAGCACCAGCAGCAGGGGCAGTTGGTTCTGAATGGCCAGGATGAAGACGTCGTATATGAAGGCGGGGTACGGAAAGCGGGACAGGACCACTCTGGTCTGTCCCAGAAGCGAGTCGGCGGCGGTTCTGTTGTAAGAGCGCATGATGGCTTTGTCCACGGCGTGCTGCACCGCAAGGAATCCCTCACGGTAATAACCTTCCGGGAGAAAAGGAGCAGATTAACCAGATGACATACCTCAATAAATTGTGCAACAGAAGCCTGCAGATGACTACTAATGCGATTTCTTTTTCTCAAATTTATAGTGGAACTGTGTGAGGCTTCAGGCTATGTCCTGTTTGCGTTTTCCAGTTAATAAATCCAGTTAATTTAGAGTCACCTGCAGGCTTCTGTTGCACAATTTACTGAGGTATGTCATCTGAATAAATTTTAATATACTGTAATTCATTGAGAGGTACCTATATTTACAATAGAACTCGGAAGAGCCTAAAAAGGGGGACTAACTTATTATTGTCTCCCATTTTCACTTCCTGTATCAGTGACAGCCACGTGTGTCCAATACTTTTGTCCATACAGTAGACACCCGTTATTCAAACAACATCCGCACCCATAGTTTTTGCACGTTCAGCAGTCTCGACTCTGGATGGAGACAGAGATCCTGCAGCTTGAGGGAAACTATGGCAACCGTCAACAATACAATCTTTTGATTTGTAAACAGTGAGCACAGAGAGAAACATGGAGACCAGAGATGTTTTTTTCCCCCCTTTACTCATAGTTTGCATAGTTTGTTCACACCTGGCCCACATCTCATCGTAAACGGATTCGACGCATCTCCAAGTTGTGCTCAGCACGCCGTAGCCACTCAAAAGCATCCGAAAAGCGTGTGTACGGATGGCGCCTGATCGCCTCGCAGATGTCACGGTGCGCGGCGGGAGCGCCGAGGCTCGATAACGCGGGGGGGGGGAGGGGGGGGGGGGGGGGTCACGCCAAACGTGCGGGATGGCAATTCCCATGGGAACGTGGCCTCTCGCTCCAAGAGGCTGCAGAGATTAAGTGCAGCGCATCTGATGGGATGTCAAATCAAAATGGACTTTTTAAGGCCACTTTAATTTATGACGTTAAGCCACTATCCTAATTGAAGAGCAGGCTTTCATTTTGAAAAATCCAATTTAACAGACTGTTAAAAATCTCTCCAGTGGTTTTTTTTGTAATTATAATCTAAATCAAAACGGACATTGTTTTGCTATCACAAGAAAATTACACCTACGTTAATTGAAACTGGAAGGAGAGGGAATTTGTAGCTTTAATCGCTTTCAGTTTTTTTGGCATGCCTTTCTTCCAGACTATATGCAGTGGATATAAAAAGTCTACACACCCCTGTTTAAATGTCAAGTGTTTGGAATGTAAAAAAAAAAAAATAGGACCACCATAAATCCTCTCAAAACATTTTGCACCATTAATGCGACTTAGAACCTAGACCTTGAATTAACCAATCGCATCGCAAAATGGGAGACACACCTGCCACCATTTAAAATGCCTCTTAATGAATCCCAAACACATTCATTTCAGCTGTTCTTGTAGGTTTTTCCTGACATTTTTCTTGCATGCCTTTTTCCACGTCTTTGAGCAATTTTGTTATGTTTGATTGAAATCAAAGGTTGAACTTTTTGGCCATCTATCCAAAAGGTATGTTGGTAAAATCCATATACCTACAGTGAAACATGGTTGTGGCAGCATCATGCTTTGTGAAAACCGCAGTGAATACTTTCTGGATGCACTGTTACATGAGCCTTCCCCCATGGACCAGTAAAGAATTGGTGCTCCTCCGGGACCCGTTTTGTCCGCTACAACTGGGCGCTTTATTTCCCGATCCAGCATTCAGAGCGAAAATACATAGCACCATTAGAAGAAGAGCGCTCACCAGGTGTTCCCCCAACCATGTCATACTGTTCTCTCGGGCCGGGCAGCTGAAAAAGCGGGTAGAGGCTGAGTGTGTGCCAGTCCAAGTCGCTGTTGGGGTCCAGCTCCGACTTCTCTTTGGTTGGGGCGTTGCGAGGGGTGAAGGTGAAGCGTAGGTGGTAGCTGACCTGGATGCATGGGTGTGTGTGGAAGAGAAATGGAAAACGTTCACATACTTGTTGAAAGGAGGCGAAGCACAAATGGAACGGTAGTGAGGCATTTCCGGCATTGTTAATTTTTCTGTCAACACATGGAAACCATTATCGCATTTGAATTTTTTGACACAATTTGGAGGCATCCACTCTCTGCTGAAAAATCCCACTTTAAGACGAAAATTGGCACCTTGATGCTGCACCGTTTCTGTTCCAATGTGAAGTAGCGGACATCGGAAGTCAAGTCAAGTTTATTTGCATAGCGCTTATTTGGAAAAAGAGTTTCAAAGGGCTTCACAGGCCCACACTTGTTAATGATTGACAACATTCCGCAATCTAAAACCCACAATTTGGTGACTTAGCTGTGAAACTTTGTGTATTATGTATGTGTTTTTTACTGCCACCTGGTGGCCAAGGCGAGCACTATTTCAGTGGGCATTGGTGCAGACCGTGCTATACCACACTGTTTCATTCTTTACATTCTATTTAGCTATGTTATGTTTTAGTGTTTTTTTTTTTTTTATAAAGTACATTACTATAGACTAGTTTTCTTATTAAAGAACATTTTACAAAAATGGTTTTTCGCGGGGCTGGAACTAAACCTATAATGCCGTGCAGTTCTACACCACAGCAAACTACAATTGCAGTAAGAAACACGTTAAATGAATTTTCCTCTGGCAGAATCTTTGCAACATCCAGCCGTCTCATTACAAGTACAGGTTTACGTAATGTGTCGGCTGGCACCTTGCTGATGGAGGGAAATGTAACACTGCTGTGGCCGACTTCAATGCAGGAAGAGTGCATTTAGATGCAAAGAGTAAGCATGAAGCGAGTCTACTTTAGATTTTTTTTTGGATGATCCATATCGTGTGGCCCTTGTGGCGCTCATACCTGAAGGGGCAAAGGCTCGTCATTGCGACAACAGGGCTTCTCAAACACCACGGCGGCCAGGAAAAGTCCAGACAGGGGGTCATTCCTCACATAGTCCTCAAAGTGCTTCTCAGACTCAAAGCCATGCACTAGAAAAGACGACATTATTACGATTTATCACACCAATCTTAGCAAACGCTCACCCACCGTGCAGGTCGTATCACTACTGCAGTAATATTAAGCCATAATCTGCTTTCTTTTTTTTTTTGTATTAGCTCATATTTCTGTTTGTTCCAGAACTGCATTTCTCAACTGTAACTTACATTGCACTTATAACACACACACACACACACACACACACATGCAGGTATTCGAGGTGTGGTGGGGTTTTATGTACACACAGGTGTCTGGGTTAAATCTGGGTCAGACCCACAGAGCGAGCGAGAGAGAGAGAGAGAGAGACAGAGACACACACACACACACACACACACACACACACAGCAAGGAAAAGCAGCTGCATCGCTTCAAGCGTGCCCACTATGACTGCAGCCTGAGACGAATACTAAAAAGCTAGTTTGCTATTTGATGGACTGAGGCCGGATTTCCAGAAAGTGCACATTTTGTTAAAAATATCTCATCTATTATTTATATACACTGTATTGATTATTCTATTTACTGTTACACAAAAGTCAACACAAGCTGTTCAACTTTTTATCAGAGGTAAAACGATTTCTTTTTTTTTTTTTTAATTGTGCGATTTCTTTTCTTTTTTTTAATTGTGAATGGAGCAATTAACATTAACAAATGTATTTAATAAATTGGATTTCGCAAAAGTAAAGTGATGTTGAATTTGTTTTAAATTAATTAAAATGCTACAATAAGAGTAATAACGATAAATGACAACAAGCACTTTTAAGGAAACCCAAAGACAAAATGGATTAATTATTACATGAGAAGGACATAATCATTTATACAGGCTACAAAGTCACTGTACAATTCCCCCCCCCACCCCCTCCTCCACTCCCATGCATTTGATAAGTGCATAAAATAACACAGCCATGTCGAGATATCATTTACACATTACATAAGTTACTTTGATTTCAACTATTATTGAGGAATAGTTTGGGGAAACATCTACCATGAGGATCTCTTATGACCATGGTTGCTGGAAATAATATTAGTCATTTACTAAAAAAAATAAAAATAAATAAAAAAAAAAAGAATCAGACACTGTGTTTGACGCAACACAAGTACTGTAAAAACCTCTCTTTCTCAGCAACACAAGTCCTGGCAAGTCCAAAATCTGATTTAAGATTACACGTGTTATTTTGCAATATACCATGGAAAAAAACCAAAAACATCAAGAAGTTACAAAACCATGAACGTGACATTTCAAATATTAGCAGGCGTTTTAAGGCGCAACACAAAACAAGCGAGGTGCCATTTTGCTGTTCTCGTGCGTAGTGAGCGCCACGTTCTGAACCTCGCTCTTAGAATCGTCGGCTCTGGGAATGGCGGGGCCGTCTTAATTGTTCATTAGGGCGACGTTGTGGTGTGTACAGGACGAGCTGCAGTCACACGCTTCGCACTACGACTTAATTATCCGTCAGCGTGCACGCATATGAGGAAAAGGATGCAGGCGTTCTTTCCTGGTGTGAAATGAGAGCAGGGCGTGGCGCGTTTACTCTCCTGACCCGGTTTCCAGAGGAACCGGTATTCCCAGTTGTGCATCAGAAAGGAGTCAACTGGCTGCAGTATCCGTTTCCCCCCCTCATGACAGTCGAGCTGGCGCAGCCAAATTAGGCGTCTAATCCAATTTCAGATCATGCTGAACACCAAAAGGAGCTTCATACTATAAAAATGTTCGTTCATTAAGCATGCATTTCAATTGCAAAGCCCATAAAATGTTATGTTCAATACATTTTAATGGAATCATAACACACAGCTGTTTAGTTTCCTAAATTTAAGCGCAGTGTTAATGTTCACATTGTGCATAATGTTACATTGGTTTATAATAAATTAGACATACCTGTTAGGAATAAAACTTTTTTTTTTTTAATGAACGCTTGGGCCTACTACACTACTGTATTTTAATGTTGGTCATGATGGTGGTACTTGGCGAAGGAAGGAAGGAAGGGATGGAGGGATGGGGGAGCACCACCCACCTGAGGCTAAGGCCAGGTTGAGTCGCACGTCCTCCGCCACCTGCCGCACCGCGCTGGAGTTGGCGGGCACGTACGCCAACTGCAAGTGCCTCAGGAAGTTTCTGGGTAAAGCTTCGACCGGAAAGCTCTCGTAGAAGGTGGCGTTGGGAAAGTCCTTGAAAGGCACCTTCTGGCGTAGCAGGATGAGGATGCCGGAGAACAGCAGGGGCAAGATGATCTCCACCAGCGTTACCAGGATTTGACGTTTCTGGGGGCGGGGGCATAGATAGAGATCATGGCGTTATTGGTCAGAGGTTCCACATAATGACAGGAAGTATTTTGCCGCATTCGAGGCTTATGAGGGAGTGGGAAATATCCCGCTTGGGGCTGAGCGTTTCATTAAAAACAAAAAAAAAGTCGCCAACTCCTTTTTTTTTTTTTTTGGTTGCAATTGTGCAGTTCAGTCGCATTTAGCTACGTCGCCCGGTGTGCGGCGGGCCTAATGCAGATTGCCAACCACTATGCCACGCGAAATCATTCAATTGAACTTAATTGGTCTTAAAATTATGATAGTAAATCTGTAAGGAAATTGAGAAGAGTTCATCATGATTTCAACGTATATAATTATTGCAAACGTTTCAAAAGCAAATATGCACCTTGGCTCAATATATGTTGAGAAACATTGTATTAGAGGGACACAACCTGAGGAAATATGGCAGTTTTACAGCATTTTGTGTCAAAGTATGGCAGTCAACTATTCTATTACGTCAGTCCAATGCATTCCGATGAAGTGGCGAGTTTCTGAAGAACAATTTTCCCTGCTGGAGGGCTGAAACTTCCCATTTTCCCCAATTATCTGTAACGCAGGATAAGTTGTAACGTAATAGCTGCACAATGAGTGAAAAGAGATGACTTTTCAGCTCACAGAGAGTGCAAGATGACTCCGAGATTTATCACTTCAAAGGTTCAATTATAGAGGTTAAGTCACAAGCGAAGAGAGCGAACACGACAAAGGCAACCTAATTTCAAACAGGAGCTTTTGATAAGTACAAATCAAAAGATGATGGCCGCAGATCCTTCCGAAATGCTTCCTAAGTAGTGGCGACAGCCTGAAAGTACTTGAAAGTACACATATAATTGGGTTCTTGTGATGAGCGACTGGAACACACAACTTAGTTAATTCAGTCATGTGATCACATTTCAATCAATGCTATTTTTCCCCTTGGACGGATAGAAAGCCTGCATTCGCCATTCTTATATAAAACATTGGTCTATATTTAACTGTGGAGCACTTTGTGGCTCCATGTTGCATTATTATTATTTTTTTTTTTTTTAAACGGCTATTGTCCTCGATTGCACCTTAGTGCTAATTGCCATCCAGAAATACGAGCTCTCCTTTTAACTGGTCTGGCGACACATGATGTTTTAGTCATGCAAATGAGGTAGCACGGAAGCGGCACTGAGATTCAGAGTTTTTTTTGTTTTTTTTTTAACCAGACGAGAGCCACGAGGAGCTCGGGACGCAATTTGATGGAGCAGCAAGCATTGCGCCACAAAACAAACAAAAAAAACCAAGAAAAAACTAAAAATAAAAACACGGTGCATATCGGAATATGTGCCGTATTGTGCAAACATTTAACTGATATTGCAAAGGCACCATTCAGAAGAGCACAAAGCCTTACGTGCTCGCAGCCACCGTTTCAGGATGAATTTCATGCATTATCTTCATGACGTAGTCACTCTTTACTTTTACTCTTATGACTGTGTTCAGAATGAACCAGTCACATTCCAACTCACGTTACTCATTGTTGTTGTCACGCACTCAACAGCCAATACTCGCCAGAAATTCCCTCTCCCTGACTAGTTTTCTTCTCATCTTTTCATGAATGTTGGCGGTACGTCCCGTTCTTGGTAACGTCACTGTTGTGACATATTTTCTCCACTTGACGATTGCCTTCATTGTGTTCCACGGTCTATTGTCTCGGAAATTCTTTAGTACCCTTCTCCTGGCTGATACCTTTGAAGAATGAAATCCGTACGATGCCGTGAAAACTGTCTGCAGAGCACGACAAGTGCTGTATGATGTGACTACGAAAATGCCACAAAAAGCTTACTAGAACATCTGAACTTTGTTTGGAGTTAATCAGAGCCTCTTTGAATGGTATCAAGTGTGCCCGTTTCACATGAGTTTGAATGTGTGCGTGTTCACCTTTCTCCAACTTACCTGGTGAAGGTAGTTTTTCCACACCAAGAGTCCAAACTGCCGCCCGATGGCCATTTTCAACAGTTTACTGGACTCCTGTCAGGTTAGTAGCGAGGATGGAAAAAAAAAAGAGAGAGAGAGAGAGAGAGAGACAGAGAGACAGAGACGGCGAGAGAGAAAGAGAGAGAGAGAGAAAAAACAAAGTCAAATTTAATTTCACGAAACGTACGTAGCGACATGAAAACGCAAGTTAAAGTCAAGTTTCCCATCTCGGTTTCTGGTTCTTAAAAACAAAAGCGAGAAGTGAAAGAATGCCAATATGCGGGGAAACAGTCTTTTGTGGGTACAAATTACGTGTAGATGACAAAAAAAAACAACAACAACAACCAGACAAAAGCTTTCATTATCCAGTTTGATTTTGACACAATCCCTACTAACTTCAGTACAATAACAAAATATTGTTTACCAACTGATTGCTTCTTTATTAGCATTCTCAAGAGATAAACAAAAATTCCTCAAAACGTGAACGTTTCCTTGTTGCCACGAGCCCCGCCTTCGCCCTCTCTGATTGGCCAGTCCTGGATTTAATGTCGTCTTGATTGGACAACACACCATCTCTAATAATAATAAATTCCCTTGATTTACTTGCTCACTCAAATATCAAAACTATATTTTGTTGAGGGCTTGATATTTGTTTAGTTCAAGACGCGAAGTCTCCTTGTTCCCGCTTTGGTCTTGCCTGATTGGCGCATAGCGGCTTTAAGGCCGTCTTGATTGGATAACAAACCTGCTCGTCAATCCCGCAGGCTTCCTCCTTGATGAATGTTAAAGATGGAGCTCACTGTGCTCTCTAATAAAGTCACCGAATTGCGTACCGTCTCGCGGACACGTCGCCTCTTTTACCGTTCAACACACTCACCTACATTCATTCATTGGACTGTTATAAGAGTAAAGTGTGAAATTACCCCAAAAATCGTTGTTTTGGCGAGTGGACGTCACAGACTCGCGGTTCCTTTTCCTCCGTTGACTTAATTTGATTTGAAGAAAACCATCACAGCGGGGCTGTACTTCTTCTTTCTTCTGAACGGAGCTCCTCTTATAACATAAGCATTCGCATTCCCCCCAAACGCTGGGTTTCGCCCTCCGAGTCTGCCAGCCTGCCAGCCTGCTAGCGACGCGATGACGGCGCACTAGCTGCTGAGAGGTGGCGAGCTCGTGGACACAGCGTGAAATTACAGCCAAGAGTCAACACAACGCACCACGTGACTCCCCCGTGGCTCGCTGGAGTCACGTGACTTGGGCGCTCTGAATTGGTTGGATGACAACGGCGCGTTCTGGTTTGCATACAAATTTGGCTTTAGTCATTGCCGTAGGAACACGTGTGTATATATAAATATATTTTAAAAAGAGGATATAATTCTTGTATCGGCGCCGATATGTATGTATCGACATTTTGAAGCATATCGGCATCGGCCTTTATTTCTTTTGTTATTAATAGAGGTGAATTTAAAACTGGGTAACCATCAGATAACTATTTATTTATTAACATTTTCATTTCGCTTTGTAAGAGATGCCGTTTATCAGTAGAAACTTCCTGCAGTTTTTGTTTGAATTTAAAACAAAGATAAGCGAAAGATTAACATTTCGGTAATATTTAAAAAAAACAATTATTCCGCTGAGCCTGGGAGCTCCCTGAACCTTTTGTCAGAATTTCAAAACAAAGGTGTCTATTGTCTCAGAAGAAAAAAACAAACAAACAAACTAACATGTTGCAAATCTGGAAAGGCGATTAAAGGCATTTAAATTAAGTTATTCAAAATGCTGACACCCTTTTACAGCAAATTAATATCTAAATATCGGTGGTAGATGTGAACTAATCACATTCAAATGCATGTTAAATGGGAGTCACCACACAAATTACCTGTGATTAACCCCAAATAAAGTTAAGCTGTTTTATCAGGCTTTGAGTGGTACAGGTTTAAAGGGCACAATGGTGGTAAAAGTTCTTAAATTACCTCATTGAAACCAGGTATGTGAACAGGGGTGTGTAGACTTTTTCCATCAACTGTATGGTACACAGACCACGTTTTCCACACTATGTTATACAATGGCAGCCTGTTTCTGTCGATAATATTTATTTGTGAAACACGTTTATATATTGCAAATTGGTATTTCTCAATTGTACCTTACACAATGTGACCAGTGAAAGAGAGTAGGTTAATTACAAGCTAATCTATTATTTTCTACAACAACCTATATTGTGTGATTTTACTCCCAAACATTAAGTCGAACAGTAGTTTGATAAGAGTAGCGACATCGAGGCCCAAAAACAAATACCACAATCCATGATGGGTTTATTTGAAAAAAACACTTTCAAAAACATCACAGTTGTGTAGTGTATGGTAGAAAAATGCTGCCTGTGTGAAACGACAAATACACACATTCAAGTAGTAGTGGCATATACATGCAAGGACTGGGTACATTAAAGAAAACACAGGAGAGAACCAGTCCAACTACTGATATTATTCATAATGAAATAATATGAACATTCAGTCAGTCACCATAGGGTCACCATTGATTTCCCGAAAGTGTCTAAACTTCTATTTTTCCCGAGGCCATGTGAAGTGATGTTGTATCCGAGTATCAAATGATTATGCACTTGCATTCCGTCGGGGATGATATTCAAAACAAAAGTGCCAGACTTCCAAGTTACCCGAGACAACCATGCGCAAAAAAAAAAATGAAAAAAAGTGGAAAAATAAATATTCTTTTGAATGTGTATACCGCAGCGCTGTGGCTTTTTTAGTGTGCTGCAAAGATTACAGAAGAGCACATGTCAAGATTCACAGTTTTTAAACATAAAACGGTAACAAGGTAGCTTTGGCACACAGCGTGTTCAGTGGTTTGGCAAACACACGACGCAATTGTATGGACAGTGCATAAAAAAAAAAGCCACACCAACATGAGTTAGGGTTTCCTCACAGTTTGCAACCATCCAATGAGGTTATTGTAAAAAAAATTAAAAATAAATGGTCCTGAGAAAAGCCAGTGGTTCCAAAATAGACAGCCAGAGGTTTTAAATCATGGGAGGTATTGTTTTTTTCTTCTTCCATGTAAACAAAAAATAAAATGTACTGTGTGGTAATCAGCGCCGTCGAGGTTACGTTTAACGTTGCTAGTGATAAAAAAAACAAAAACAATTAAACCGCTTTACATTGAACCTTTGCATGAGAAATGGGACAAAACAGATGGACACACCAACATCAAATAAGAACGTACGAGATTCTCCTCGGTTTGCAATAGTCCTGACATTTCAAGGTTAAAAACAGCAAGCGGCGTAAGAAAGCACTCTCAGTTACCGCCATACTTGGTTTTACATTTATGGGCTTGCTTTTCCCCCCCCATACAAATATTTACTGCAATTATGACTTTACTACAACATAGGTCAATAATAGACTACGTTGCATTCCGACTTTCATATGTAGGAACGGAACTCCGTCGCAAACCGAGGAACCGCTTGTATCGTTCCCATGTATTAACTCTCCATATCCAAAAACAGTTATAGACTATTTTCATGGTAAACGTTTTTTTTTTTTCCATATTCAGATATTGTATTTCTTTCCACGTTTAATGCGCAATGAGATCGTTTCTATTGGTTTTCCCTTTCTACCAATATATCCATTATTGCTATTGTGATAATATCGTGAGTTACTCTGCGATTACCACCATAAATACGATTTAAAAAAAAAAAAAAAAAAAAAAGTGAATGTCCTTTTTTCCTGCCTGAATGCCAATGTCTTTGGTCCAAATTGGGATTGTTTGGCTTTTTGCGCACAAATAAATGCCTCTCTCACAAACACGACTCGCAAAAAGTTTGGGATATCCTGCTTTCGGTTGAAATTTCAAGATGAACTTAAAATGCACTATAATCTTTTACAGGTGAACTTAATGTGACCCTCTCGAAACTTTTGACTGCACGTCCAACTGCAGAGGCGCTTTCTGACATGTGCGGCCAACTGTTCACCGTTTCAGTACTTTTTGCACAACTTTTTCCCTAAAAAGAAGCTGAATGACAAAATTCACAACAGGTGTTTTGATCCATGAAAATTTCTAAGAATGTCCATGTCTGCTTTTCTGTGACTCTTCCAGTCTCACTGTATCGGTGTTGCAACATGCTGATGACACTTCTTCATCGATTAAACGCCTGTTGTGAATTTTGTCAAACAGCCCCTTGTTAGAGAACAGTAAATTGTGCAAAAAGTACTAAAACCCTAAACTGAGTGACATGTACATTCAAAAGTTTAGTGAAGATCAAATTAAGTTCACCAGTAAAAGTTATACAACGCATTTTAGGTTTATCCTGAAACTTTACACAAAGATGAATATCCGTTACTTTTTGGAAGTGGTGCAACTAGTTTCGCCCTCTCTGTTAGCGAGGACTATGGCGAGGGGAAAAAGTGCTGGATGATAACTGACCATCACAGTCTACAGAATCCGGAAGCCCACGTTGGCGGAATACTGCCCATCTTTCTCATCTTCTTCTCGCTCCACCTCACCTCTGCTGTGCGCCGCCAAGTTCTTCCGCTTGACTTGCTTGCTGGAGTGGCCGCGGGGCCGTGGCATGGGGACCAAAAGGCGGAAGCCCGGCTGGGAATGAGCAGAAGCGGCGTTGTTGGGGGAAGTGGGAAAAGTCTTGAGCAAGCACGGGACAAGAGAAGAGCAGGAAGAGGAAGAAGAGGAGGACGACAACGATGACGACGGGCTGACGCTCTGCACCGACGAGTAGCCTGAACTGTGGTCGTCCGCGGAGAAGAAAAGTCCATCCTGCTCTTTGGGACGCAAGGCCCGGTCTCTTTCGTCCTCGCTGAAGCAGTCTTCGTCGCTGGAAAGCGCCCGGCAATTCTCTTGTCTCGCGTTTGTGTCAGCCTCCATTTTGATGGATATAATCGAAACTGTCAAAAAGAGGAAGACATGCGATGAGTCACTGGGTTTTGACAGTGAAAGTGCCGCGTCATCACCGAGAGCACTATGGTCCAAATGGATTGCCGAGTCATGGTCAGACGGTCACAGATGCATCACTACTAATCACGAGCCCCTTTGGGCAGGGGGTCTGAAGTTCACACGCCACACTCCCTTCTCCTATTGTGCTGAACGCAATTGTTGCAGTGCGACAACTATTTTATTGGTCACATCACACGCTGACATAGTCACGCATCGAATTTTCTTGACTACGGGATGCCGCGTTACTGTGTGAAATTGCTATGTCCCCTGTAAATGACATGTACCCCATGTCCTGCCGCTTTTAAATGAAATGTTCTATTTCAAAGCGATGCCACTGAGAGATCCTAGTTCTCTCGCTCAATTGGTAAGCAGAACGAGGTCATTTTCTTTGTTTGTGAAAAGACAGTCGTGGGCCTAATTTTATTTTGTCCTGATATTGTGTTCATTTGTACTCAGTTTTCATGGCGTTAGATGAGTGCACGCTGTGTCCGACGGTACCAATCTGAAAATAATTGACCTGAGTGACAGTTACAGCTGCTCTTTTGTTACAGCTACAGCCTAATTCCCAATCCGTTTCCCCACATGACTCACAGTCTCCATCTTTCTCCCCCTCGCTCTCCTCTTGGTCGCCCTCGTAGCCAGAGGAGGAAGCGTCCAGACTCCAGTCTAGGATGTCGCCCAGCAGTGTCTGCTCCTGATTGGACAGCTCCGCGGTGGGCGTGGTCACTCGGCTGCCTCGGTCCGCCTGCTTGTTGTCATCGCGCCTCCTTGGGAGGAGAGGGAAGGTTCGGGTGAGTCATTGGAGGGTCTCACAGATGGATCAAACAAACACCTTCTGGAATAAACAGTTCACGTCTGGTGTGGCTCATTGGAGGAGATTTGAAGGATGCAAGCTAAATGAGCAAAGTCAGGAGTAGGAGGACTTGTCATGTTGACGCATTCATTTTTCACACGGTGCCTTTTTACGTATACCTTAAAGGGGACATATTTTGGAAAATGTATTCTCTGTTTTATGTAAATTGCTGGCTGTCAGGAGTACCCGCACACCCAATCAAGAGTGAACTGAAGTAAATTTGTTGGGGACCGAGCTCTGCCGCAAATAGCGAAAATTCACAGGTAATTGACACCTACTTAAAAAGGTTTAGAATTGGCTATGGATGCCATAGGACTGCAGCAAAGCACTATTTGAAGCTCCTCAAATCACTTCAAGTTCCATAACACCGCAGAAATACGTTTATATTAGACAGTGCTTCGGCCTGAACCCCAAAACCGAAGGGAATTTTTCTGCGAATAACAGAAGATGGGTTATAACAAAAAAAATCTGCAAAACGGTGAATCAGCGAGTAGCGAATATGCGGGGAAGAGTGTAAAATGTAAATGTGTCTGTAGGCAAGCCATTCCGCACTTTTGACCCACTGTTACGGAACAGTGCTACAATCAGTGGGGCTAATTTACATAATAAGCACTCCCACACCAAATTGCTCCAACCATGACTTGGAAACTCAGCTGGGCGAAGAGCCAAAGCCACTTCCAAGCAATGGCCAGACACTGAAACACAATCATGCAGAAATATCCAAATATCCAATATATCCACGTGCATGGGCTCGACGCCTTTGCTATCATGTCTAAGCCAAAAGGTAAGCAAGAGCTGCAATGGATTTGGGGGAAACTGTACCGAAAAGGTATGTGCGTGTACGAGACTCTCAGTAACTTCTACTAACAACCCAGGCTAAAGTTAGATCCTCCCCCAATATACAAAGATGTTGAAATGTACCACGTCAACATAGCTCCAAAAACATAATTCCTTGACACCAATTACTACTTTCCTATCAACCAAGGCCCCGGCAGGCCATTCAAACCCACAACCTCCGAATTGTTATCATCATTATTATTACAGAAATGGACTGCTTTTAAAGGTGTGTGTTCATATCATTTAGCTCTAGTGTGATGAGAATTTGCGTGCGTTACCGTTTACTGGTGCCGGAAGGCGAAGCAAGGAAAGCGTGGATGTCCGCTGGTTGGCCAGTGGGACTGGGAGGCTCCAACTGAGGTTCCACTTCAGGAATCTCAAGGATGTGACACAGATCCTTATAATCCATCACCTTGGAAAGCAAAACAGTTTCAACTCTTGTTATAAATGACAGTATTTCGGGAGGGAGAAGGGACTAACGGGAAAGGTGCATGTACCTTCTCTCTGCTGATGTGCTGGTAGATGTCATCTTCAAAGCGCTGCTTCACGCCAGTAAGAGACACGTGTCTGTAGTCTGTGGGAGAATCTTGACTGAAACTGAGGAGAGGGAAATAGGACAAAACACTCAAATCTCAATACTCAGCAACCATGTAATCAAGATGGCCTCCCACTCCATCTTCACAGCTTTATGGGCAGGTTAATGGCCCTCTGTTCTTTTTGGCCACTAGACATTAAACAACCTTGTAGCTCATCAGTCAGGCTTCACTGAACATGGTGAAAGGCAAGTTCTGATCAATGGTCATTATTGCACAATGTTCTGTTACTTATGCCCAGCGAAGCAGTTGATCAAAAGATCAAGATCAACCTCTGATCAAGATCAGGGGTTGCACATTTAGTGGAAGACGGTGGAACCTCTAAAGTCGAACCCAATCCACTCTGAGACACTAACTCATTTCAAGGCAAATTTCCCCAGGAATCACTTCAAAGGGAATTAGATTTGCCGAGTGCTCACACTGTCACCATCATACAATTCTTATTAATCGCACGGGCAATGATTTAAGTAGCATAAAGAGAGGTAAGATTTTGTAAAATAACAACAACTCATGTAAAAAAAATATATATATATTTTATCATCTAGAACAACCCAATTAACCAATAATTTAAATGAGATAAAAATTAAGTTGACATTTATTTTTAATTTTTTCCCCCAGGATTTTTGCTAATATAAATGCATGGTGGGCCTTATAGAAGGAACAGAGCTGGCCATATAGGAAACACAGACCCCATTTTGCCTACCTCCCCTTTAGGTGTTCAATGAGTTGGAGGATAACGCACATGACGATGGCTTGAAAGCCACGTTTTGACTTTTGAGGCATTTTTCATTCCTTTCATTAATTGCGCCAACTCTAATCTACAGTCAACACTTTCACTGCATGGATGCAATTAAATTACCTTTCTGCAAAAAATAAATAAATAAAATACATCAACACAGACGGTTTCCTTGGCAACTGCAGAAATTATAGGTTGTAATGAAACCAGCGAGTGATCAAGTGAATAGCGCAAAGAGGGCAGATAAGGAAAAAGGATTCTAGTGGGGAAAAGCATCAGTGTGGGGAGCGGTGTTGCACAAGAGTGGGTGATTGTGCTCGTTGTGAGCGGCTTACCACTTGACATAAAGCAGCACAGCAAGCTGGGTGAGGTCTTGCTTGGAGAAGCCGGTGTAGTCCACCAACTGACTAGGCCAGACGGGAGCTGCGTACATCAAATTAGAACAAGTCAATCCTATGATTCAATGGCAAATG
Organism: Phycodurus eques; assembly: GCF_024500275.1. NCBI lineage: Eukaryota > Metazoa > Chordata > Actinopteri > Syngnathiformes > Syngnathidae > Phycodurus > Phycodurus eques. The sequence goes on from NC_084540.1 coordinate 20,162,892, forward strand.
CCGCTCTTCACACGGGCGGGTTACCGTAGTGATGCAGCGCTCTCGTGAGCAGCAGCACGGCGCAGGCCAGCACGGAGGGCGGCGACGTGGCCAGGGCCGAGTAGAGCAGGGACAGCTCGCAGATGTAGCTGAAGAGGTGAGTGGTCCGTCGCTCCAGGGGGAGGAGGGAGCGCAGCACCTCGCCATAGTCCAGCAGAGTGGGGCTCTGAGGTGGAGGGCACAGAACAACAGTGGTTTAAAATTTTAAACTCAGAGACTACTTATCGGCAGATTATACATGTAAACATCAGTTTTACGTAGGACACATGAAACACCTACTCATACGACATCGTGTATTACACTTTATATAGAATTACCAACCACTTCATTAAGTGCACCTGCAAAATTTGAAACGGGGTACCCATCTTGATAATCTGGCCAAATTTGAGTATTTTCCCTCCCTTCCAATCAAAGTCAGCAAAGGATGTCTCTGAAAGATTATCCTGAGGCGTAGTTTGTGTTAAGAGGGATTTTTCCTCCTCGATATGCTCAGGAAAAGGGTTGGGGCAAACAATTATTAATGTAGAACCTGTTCAATATTTACAGTCGCAAATCCTTGCGTGTGTGGTCAACACACAGTTGGGCCGAGTCTCAGATTCTGTGGTTGTGAGTGAAGCAGAATGTGTCTAATAGCTCTTATACTAGTCTCATTAGATTGTAGCCTAAAAGAACAAGATAGTCTGGAACGTAGTGTTATTTTAGTATCACAAACAAATGACACGTTTTTCATCTAACAATTCTTTACATTTTCTCAATTCAACAAAACAATACAGAAGTATTTTTTTCAGATGAAATGAAATTTTTTTTTTTTTTTTTTTTTAAATCTAGTAAATAACATACATTGATTACATAGTTTTTTTCTGATAAAAGGAAATTATATCTTTTTGAGGTGATTTTCACTGGCCAAATTTTGTGACTATTTCCTTTTTTATTCAGAAAAACAAAAAGGTCAAAAATGCTTTTTGTATTTTGTTGAATGAAAAGAAAATTTGAAAATGCACAACATTTTTATAGAACCCTTTTTTTTTTACCAGATTTGATATATTTTTATGAATCTGAAAAAAATATTTTTTCCCCTCAATATAGAAAACATTTCACAAAATTTGGGGATATTGACTGTTTTTTTCAACAAATGTGATTTATTTTTATTTTGAAAAAAAAAAAAATATATATATATATATATATATATATTTTTTTTTTTTTTTTTTTTAAAAGTGTTTGTATTTTGTGGTTAAGACTCACCCTGATCTTCCCCTCCAGCACAGAGACAACCTCTCCCATCATTCGGACCAGGTCCTCATACTTGTAGGTGTTGTCTGTTAGCCACACTGCTTCCCTTATGGTAAGAATATCCTTACTCATGTAGCTACAAAGGGGGAAAAAAAAAAAAAAAAAAGCAATTTTATGTAAAAAAAATCAGTGTTGGCAAGAAGCCGCTTGTCACTCTAATGCAACACTGTAAAAATGAAAGAACATCTGCTTTTTTTGCTGCTTCTACATATAATGTACAGCTGCAATTTGAGTCAGGAAAAACCCTGAAAATGGATAACAGGCAAGTCATTCGAATTCTTACCGCGTGCAAACCACCATGCAGGCAATCCCGAGCAGCTGAAGGCGAACCTTGGGGACGGAGCACAGCGCCAAATAGCGGTCCACGCAGCCCACGGTCACGTGCAGTGTAAGGCTAGAGAAGTCCTTCATGGTGGTCACTTCCACCAGCCAGTCCACCAGAATGTACCTACAGAGGAAGACAAATTTGGGGAGAGAGTGAGGGCCGCGAGGCCAGCGATGGGATAGCAAAGAACGATGTCATCGTGGAGGATTAGCCATTACCTCATGGTGTCCTTGATGCCTCGTCTAAGGATATTGCGATTGCTGTGCCGTTCTGCCTGCTGGGAGTTTCTAAAAAGTTGGGACACCAAGTCGGCGCAGGCCTTAGCCTCCAAACCCAGGGGGTTGCCACTGCTGCATACTTTGGCAAGGGAGAGCTGCACAGAGTGAGACAAATTGTTACACTAGTCACACTAAAAACACAACACTGTGGATGATTTTTGTTGTTGTCTTGAGTTGTGAGCAAAAATTTGCGTTACAAACACTAGATGGCGGGAGAAAACTTTACAACAAGCAGCAGCTTGTCAGACAGTGACCAATCCGCTATTTGCGGAATGTCACCTGACCAACGCGGGAAAAGGGGATAGCGGACTTCCCGTGTATGCTACGCTATCGGACATCTTGCGTCATCATTCTTTGAAGCAGAACTTGCTTAAATGTTGTTTTCTTTATGGCTGGTGTCATTGTTCAAAAATTATACACATGCATACATACAATAAATGTATTTTTACAAATATATCATACATGTAAACATACTGCGATCGGCTGGCGACCAGTTCAGGGTGTACCCCGCCTCTAGCCCGAAGATATTTGCGATAGGCTCCAGCACGCCCGCGACCCTTGTGAGGATAAGCGGTACGCAAAATGGATGGATGGACATGTAAACATAAACGAAGCCCAAACACAATCTATTGTCATCTTTGGTGCCTCTGTGGTGACCTTGTTTACAAAAAAAAAGACATTGTAGATGTTTAAAAAGTTCCCACGGGTGCTCTGTCACGGCCCCCGTCGCCATTCACCCTAGAGAGGAGGAAGTGCTTTTATGAGTTTTGCCGAATGCAGAAGTAGATTGTGCATATACCGAATTAAAAAAAATAGAGGTCAAGTGCTTGCGTCAAGCTGTTTATTTGTATCTGATGAGAGTCTTCTTCGTGTACTTATGTATGTAGCATACTGCCACGCGGTGGCTAAAATGCACACACCACAAGGAGCAGCATATTGTCCATTGATTTTTTTCAAGATGCACAAACTATTTATTCTTTACATTTTATTTTATTGTCTTATTAGCACACCTTGTTATTTATTTTAAAAAGTACTATATAGTAGAGTGCTACTTATAAATAAAAAAAAAGGTTTGCTGGTGTTTTTTGAGAGGTGGTAGGCTGGAACGCATTAATTCATTTCATCATCATTTCAAATTGGGGAAGAATATTTGCAATATGAGTGTTTTTGAAATATGAACATGGTCAAGGAACAAATTAAACTCATAAGTCATGGCACCACTGTACTTGTGGATTTTATAGCAGTATTTGTTCTGGAACTGGACTTAGGATGTAAAATGGTCACAACAAAAAGCATAACAGATGGGGGTGGGGGGAAAAAAAAGCACGATGTTAAAAACTGAAGTGAGTGACATCAGGGGGACACATGTTCCTGTACACACACCTGGGCCTCCCAACATCCTCTTGCAGCATAGTCCCTGAGGGTTCGAACACATTGGAGGTACCTGCCTGGATCTGACATCTGCAAGTCACAACAGAAAACTCATACGTGTGGGGGGGAGGGGGGGGGGGGATATTCATATGTAGACGATTGCCAAATCATGAGATAAAACACCAATTTTATTCAACTTTTAGCTGAAAACGGCACCAGTAACAAAAGACCCAATATATTATGTCGAGACAATTTGAAAAATAATTAGAAATCTAACAACTTTTCAAACCTTTAAAATGTTTGAATTTGAGTTTTGAGTGTGAAAACAGCGAAATAGTGAAAATGTCAAAACTCACAGCCGCTTTGCGGTTGTGCTCCCATATGAGATAGGAGCTCTGCAAACAGCCTGAATGCGAAGACTCTTCCAACATGGATATGGCTTCAGCATGTTTGTCATCCTCCTAGGGAAAGATGAGAGCATTGAGTCCCACTGACGATATTCATGCTCTTCATCTCGGATCCTGATCTAATTAGTTGTGCTTTGTCATGCGTGTGGAGGATGCTTGATGAATGAATGGGAAGGAAGGCTAAAAGAAGGCTGTGTTGACCACGACGGGTCAGAGTGAACTGGGTGAAACTCACCTCAAACAGCTGTAACACTCTCGCCAAGCAGTGCAACAAGGGGCCCTTCTTCTCCTGGCAAAACAATGACGGAGAAACTTAGCAACACATTTTTAAAAAATATATTCATTTTAGAGATTTCAGTGTCCTCGATGTGAATTTAGGAAAATAGACGCAACACGATTAAACAGATAAGATACAGAAACCCAAACCCAAATAAAAGCATAAGAAAAAAATATGCACGGTATATTTTACAAAATAAAGCATCATACAGGAAGCAGATATACAAATGTCTTCAATTAAAAAAAAAAAAAAAGTACGACATTTTATGCCCATTAGTATCCCATTTAGTTTTGTCTGTGTTTTCATTTTGCATTTTTGCAATGTTCCATATTAAGAGAGTTTAAAAAGAAAAGTTCAGTAAAAATAAAATAAAAATCCCCATTATTAATCCCCAGAGGGGGAATTCAGGTGATACAACAGTAAGAAAAAAAAACCATAACTGACAATAAAAATTTACCTTTTACAAAACGAAAAAAATAAAAATAAATAAAAAATATAAAATAAAAAAACAAATCATAATAGAAAAGATTTGTAAATATAGTACCTCTTTTCTAACACAAAATATTGTATTTTATTAAATTAATAAACACATTCATTAAGTATATATTTAACATTTTTATATTTGTTATTCATCTCTCACATGAAACTATAAACAGAAAGTTATATACAAGAGAGGTATTGTTCAATACTGTCTCAATATAATTTAAAGCCAACACGACACTGTTAAAAATATATAAAAGTTAAAAATGGAAAAACTTAAACTCTTTTCAAATGCAATTTAATACTAATACTTTTAAAAATGCCATGGACACCTTGTTTTCTTGAATTACAGCTATTACAGGGGCGTCCTTGACTTCAGACAGAACTCGGTCGTAAACCGAGGACCCCACCGTCTACAACGGCAGAATTAGAATCTTTATTGTCACTGATGACCACGACAATTTCCATACGTTACCTTGTTGTCGTCACACTCGGCCTTGAGGCGGTCAAAGACGACCGCCTTGCAGCAACTGCCGGTGGGCGACCACGGCGGCCGGATGAACAGCCAGCTGAAGGGGTCGGCGGCGGGGGAGCGCAGGCTCTCTGCGAGGCTGAGGAAATGCGACGCTTTACGCCCGCACACGTCCGCACGGCCCTCGTCGCTCAGCAGCGCTGTTTTGGAGAAAAACGATGCGCGCGGTGAACTACGATCTCAAGAGATGCTTTTTGGCAACAGTGAAACGGCAAAAGATGAACACCATCCGGACCGTGACACTGGACTCCTTCCAAATGTTTCCAAAAAAATCTTTACACCAACTGTAGTTTGAAGTAACATTTCCTAATTGTCAGAATTGTATTGCTCATACTGAGCAGCCAGCCACAGAGAGTTCCATTTCCTGCTCTATGGTAATCACGATGCTTCGAGGTTGCTGACGTCATGCAAACCATCATAGTATGATGATGATTTGAACTCGAACGAAACATACTTCTCGGGTTGCAACTAACAATTATTTTAATGATTGATTAACCGAAAATTCTTCAATTGAATAATCGATCCCACAATGGGAACATTTGTACTGAAGTCGACTGGTGCCACAGAATGAATTGTGTTGTACTTTAGGAGGTTCCACCACATGAGAAAACATTATTTTACTTACGTCCTTCATTGTACAAATAAGCAATCCCTAACTTGACTGCCGCTTCAAAATTCCCCTTTTCAGCAGCTCTGTGAAAATGTTTTTAAAAATGGTTGCGGTAAGAGAGAAACCCCATAGATAAAAAGAGTCAACTAACTCCTGATCAATGTGTTTTTATCCATCCATTCATTTTCATCCGCTTACCTATCAAACAACCATAAATTGTCGGGGGAGGGCCAAGTGTCTCTGAAGCTGGCCCTGGCCCAAACACTGGCGTGGTTGTCAACAATGTCACGCAGCTGAGAATGAACCTGCAACCAAGAGAGCTTCATTTAGTCAACACGGCAGCGCAAAATAAAGATCCTGAAACCGATCACGTGGGGGGCGGGGGACGGCGACGCGTGTGCTTGCGAAAAGTGGCGTGGACGTGTCGGGTGTGTATCAAAGGAGGATGATGATGATGATGATGATGACGACTCACAGCCCTGACTGACAGCAGGTCCTCAGCAGAGATGCACTGGAGCACACAGAGGAGGACCTCCTCGGGCAGACTCAACAAGGTGATGCTTGGCGTGCGCAGGCGGACCCTCTTTCGAACCGGGATGGAGTAGCATTTTGGGCAATGGCAGTGGACTGCTGACAGAAATGGGAGTGGATTTCAAACATTGTCCTTCGCTTAGACTTGGCAAACGCCACAAAAATACATTTTCACAAATATTGTACATACTTTTCTACTGTGTCTTCCTGGTACTTATTCACTGCATATTTCAGTTATGTCTTTTACTTTTATTTTGTAGTCAAGAACTTCTCATTGTATCTCCATCGCACAATACCTCCTGAAAGCACTGAAATAACATGCTAAACTAATTGTGGAGTGGATTAGTAGCTAGCTGGTGAGCTCAACAAGTTAACCCAAGTGGGCGCCCAAATTTCCCTCCTGTGGCTCAAGTGGTGTAAACTTTAAATTTACGCCTCACGCTGTTTAACATTCGCGGTGTACTTTTAGACAACTTAAACGCTTGATAAGTCAAATGGAAACCATGTTTTCCATCAATACTGAGGCCGACTGTGAGTTAATATCCACGATTGAGCTCGTACGTCGAGCTAACTGTGCTAACTATGTCAAACAGTTACAATTTAAAATATGCAGGAATAAACTTCTTTTTTTTTTTTTTAACAGGTATTCGTTAAAACATTTAAAGCCATATGAGGTGATTTAAGTAAGAGTGGAGAGGGAGGGGAAAAAAGTGACTTACCACCAGCTTTCATTGCAAGTGTACTCAATGTACAGTATCTGGAATCTTCACACCGGCTAACTTTACAGCAGTCAAGCAGCGATTTAAACCTCACGACGACGTCGGCTAAGTGTTAAATACAACCAAACGCACACAAATTTAACACAATTTGGGGGAATTTGTCGTCAAATTACACCCTCGGTTCCAAGTTGGGGCAACACTAATCAGTAATGTTTGAAATTGTTGGCCGAATTCAAATCCAAGCATGAGTCCTTACTTGTTAGGCACGCCCAGAAGCTCCTCGAAGCACCGCCCGGGCCGACTGTTTAAACACTGCATTTGATTTGATTGGGCGTACGTAGGTACGACACGATTGGCTAGCACTGGTCAAGGTCGCTCCTATTGGCCGGAGTTTATAAACTGCAGAACATTGCGTCGCGACTGGATAGCGGAGCTGCGATTCGAAGTACGCGCTCGCTAAGAAGGGCATGCTATTGGTTGAGCTGAAAATGAGGAACGCCCACTGTCTTTTTCGGCGTACCGAGGATTGTGGGATACGTAGTTGAGTAAACTAATGCACGATTTAAAGGTAAGGCATTTAAAGAGACATGCACACACTGGGCAGAATGGAAAAAAAGTCATATCCTCAATTAAATTAAGGTCTATAAATACAATAAAGAGCAGAGGTGGCGTGTGTAAAAGCACTATGGTAAAAGTAAAAAGTAATGATTAAATTCATACTATTCAAATACATACTATAATGTATAAACTAAAAAATATATATTTTTACTGTCTGTTATATAATAGAATACCTGTTTTGATAACTTGGTACAAAACCAAAAATGCTTCCCTCTTTTATAAAACTAAGTGTCCATACTGAAAATAAAAAATAAATCGCTGGACACACCTTTGCCGAAAGCAAAATTTGGACAGGACACACAAGACTGAACTAATATGATGTCCTGCATGAGCAAAAAATAAATTCGAAAATAGCAAACAATAACAACCGAACAAAATACACCTTATCTGTATTTGTTTTTCAGATTAGACAGATAATTTTCGAAGGCCAGAATCTAGTGGTTTTTGGGTTGTTTTTAAACATTAAAACTTGGGAACTTGGTAAAGCTAAGTATTTTTTAGGTGGTACTTGGCATAAAGACCACCTGAACCCCACATGAGCAAGCACTATAGACAACAGAGGCAGGGAAAAAAGGAAGACATATCACGATACTATGCGTCATGTCGATGCTTTTGAAGAACAACGCGGTTATCTATCTTCCTATAGAAACGTGATAAATGAATTATTATCTTTGTTCGACTTGTAATTCTCGCCACATCGTGTTGTGTGATCCAATTGTCTCAGAACTCAGTGTGTGACCTCAGGTGGAGCGGAGGCTGTGACATCCTTAATGTGGATGCAGTCACTGTTTCCATGGAAACTCCAACCCAGTACACTCAATAAAACACAAAGTGACCAGTAAACGGCTCAGGGGAAATGGAATCAATTGGCGCATTTAAACTCAGTTTAGAATAATTGCAGCTAGAGAATAGAAACAGACAATGTAATTGATGTAGAGAGAAAGAACTGTTTTTTTTTTTTTGCTTGCTTGAAGTCGTTTGTTTTTTTCACTTCCTCAAAACGTCTTGTGTGATAAAATGTGAGCAAAAACTAATTTAAAAAAAATCAATCAATCAGTCAATCAATAAATCAACTAAATACTACCAGGGCCACTTTGAAAAGGAAAAAGAAATGTAAAATTATAATTCAAACGAATAACAATGCAATATTATACCAAAGTCATCATATTGAATTGTAATAGAGTTGTACTATGACGTGAATTAAAAAATTAAAAATGTTCTAATACATGATCAGATTATTTTAAAGGCCGCACGGAAAAGAAAAAGGATAATTTCTTTTATGCTAAAATTTAAAATGATAATATTTTTTTTACATTTTATATTCAAATTAAAAATATATAAAACAGTTGCAATTCTTTGCAAATAAAGTCATAATGTAGGGAGAAAAGAACTGCAATGTTATTAGAATATTAATCAACCAATGATACTACAAAAATATCTCATAAGATTGCAATTGAATACGTTTGAATCTATATTGTATCGGTATCGCTGTTTTTTAGGAAGCCTCTCATCTTCACATTAAGTTGCACTGTTACGAGAAAAAAAGTGGAAATATGTGAAAAAACCTTTTAAAATGTATTTGAAAAATGTGTAATATTATCACAAAAATGACCATTTTAACATTACGTCGTCCTTCCCCTCATAAAATCACCACTAAATCTTGTAATGTAAATGAATAATTCTTAATTTATTAACTTTCTCTGTTAAAATGCAAAGTTTTTCCTAATGAGGCCAGAACAAGTCATTTTCAGAACTTGGCCTGTAAAATTCTAATTCAAAAAAGTAATATTTCTTGTAGGGGGAAATTTGGTTGCATTTAAGTGCACATCCTTAAAGTTATACTTTGCCGACGTGTCTTTTGCTTTAATGACAGGATTCAGGCTTTTTGGGTCAGAAAAAGACTGCTGATGCATGCCGCAATTTGACTTCCACACCACAGATTTCCAAGTGCATTTAAGTTTGGATTCTGGCTGATAAAGCCAAATTCCTCTCCAGCTTCCCCTTGAAGGTTTCCTGGGCCAAACGGACTGTTATTTGAAACTTTTGACCCAAAAAACAAAAAACATCCCACCGCTGTGCTGTTCTCTCACTATCCACTTTTAAGATCTTTCTAAATCTTTCTAAAAATCAAACATCGCTGACTGCCAAGTTTTGGGAAAGCCGGGGAGACGGAACAGGCGGATGAGATGCTCCCACATCTTGTTTCCTGTCATCTGTGCCGAGGCCCGCAAAGCAACTGAGGACTTCCACCACATGTGCGCTTTGGCCCTGTTAGCCTCCGCGCCCACTTCGCTCACACATAAACAGCACACACTCGCACACAGCTGCTTCCCAGCACTTGTGTTTAGTGTTCATTTCAAGGAGAACAAACATCAAACTAAAACAATCCTGTAATGTGGTCAAACGCTGTATTTAATTTAGTATGTACATTAAAGTTAATTTGTTCTTGGCTAATCATAAAAAAACATTTTTACATTATTAACTGCCATACAAAGTTTGAAAATATACCTGACCACTGTAAAACAAAAACTAAAGTAAAACGACTCACCCTTTCAGGACAACTGACACACGTCGATACTAAACAAAAAAACCTGGTCACTCATGATATGATCAATATTTTAAAATTTGTAACTGTGAAAAAGTGTTATAAATACCTGACAATGGCATAATAAAACTAACAAAAACTACCTGACACACACCATCATAAAACCTGGTGAGAACAAAAAAAAAAACCTGATCACCATAAAACCAAAATAAAATAAATGCAAAGTGGGACACGCGACACTAATGCTTTTAGTTACATGCTATTTATGTCAGCATTGTCTTGGTAAAATATCAAAACATACGATTGTACATATATATATTTATCTGTAAAATGATGTTACGTTAAACACAGTCAGACCCTTTCTTACACCACATTAAATTCCATTTGGATATTGGTCATCATCATAATAAAAGCCAGAGCAAAAAAGCAAAACACACTTTTAGGCTGTAATTTTTTCGATGCTCACGGAGTTGAAATTTTCCGACGTCATACATTATGATGAAAGTCACGTTTTGTTTGACGTTCGAGGGAGGAAACTTCGGTTGAAGTCCACATTGCAGCACTTTGGGACGTTCCACTGTGGTTTGTTGTCATTACACAATAGATGAGACTGTACATTTTCCCAAAGCAAAGAACATGAGGATAAACCACCCAGGGAAACAAACACGTTTTGCTGAACATTTATTTACACCACTTTAAAATGTACATCTACGTAGAAATATACAGTACAAATATAAAGTTGTCGCATGTACAGGACCAAAACACATCTCGACCAACAGCACAAGCAGAAAACATGGCCGTCCATGGGGGCGAAAGTACAGAATTAGTGTTCCCACACAAGTAGCATGGAGGTAGATTTTCCCTTATTTTTCATGTTCAAAGGCAGAAGGGAAAACAAAAACAAACAATATCTGGTCACTTTATCATCTGCATAAAGGGCATCAGGGTAACACAATGGCACAGAATAGTAAGAAATTGCTAAAAAAACACAATACTGTTTGAGTGTGTTAAGCTTTAACGGCATCTTTGTGTACATTCCCAAGTACTGCACAACCACAACCACACGATTGAATTCTGCATCGGCAAGGATTTATGTTAACTTAGCTCACGAAAGCAGGATACACACACGATTTTTAAAACGCGAGCACCTACGCGACAATGTCTGTCGTAGTAACAAGACTGACCTGTGAGAGGCAGCATGGTGCCACAGTGTATTATACAAAGAAGAAGACAAACTCTGGGGGCGCGGGGGTGGTTTAAAGTTTATGATTGTCGAAAAGGAAAAAAACGAAAAAAACACACCCCACAGCACAATCGAATCGCTTGAGCGTTCCGACAATCTGGCCTCTGCCGACTTTGATGGCAAGAGAGGCAAAATGCTTAAACTTGGCCCGATTGTCGGTATGTACTGCACGTACCACGCGTTACTGATCCTTTTGACAATTCAACCTTGAATAAAGATACACACGGTGATTCAATGCGGTAATTAGGACCCATTTCGATTTAATCCTACCGACTTGCCTCACTGCATAAATTCCCATATTTTTCCAGCAAAAAAATGCCATTTCCCTCCCGATTCCGTCTCTGACAATCGAGCAACGGGAACATTAAAATGCGCATTCAGCTAAAAGGAAAAATAGACCGTGATGGATTCGTGGCTAACAAACGAGGGCCGACTTTGGCATTGTGTGTGAGATCTGCTACCTCTGGATGCAACGACACAGTTGAGCCAGCGACATGCAGTGCAAATGCCGATTGCCGCCATGGCGATCAATAGTTTTCAAGGGTAAAAGGGGCGCGTCACGCTTAGTTTACATACATTCAACGCATTGCATTTTCCTTTTGTGTGATCCGTGGTATATATATATATATATATATATATATATATATATATATATATATATATATAATGTTTGCACAAAATACTAAGTTGTGGGCGCCAAATACTCAATTGTGGGCAAAATATACTTTGCGGCCACTAAATAGGTATAACGGGCGCACAAAATACTTCATTCCCATGAACAACTTTGACGTCTGGGTAAGCAAATGGAGCACACCTTCGCTAGAAACTGTAATGTGCGTCCTTAAGGCAAGTGTGCTTTCTTATTGTGTTCTCGTCAATGTCATGTTTTTTGGCAGTTATTTAATTTCTGGGGCTCCGTATGAATAAGAATGCTTTAAGACAACAGTAAAACAGGCAACTCCTCCTGTGAAACACCGGCTTCTAGCATCGACTAATTTAGAACAGAGCATAGCTACCTATATTTGCAGTTTTTACTATAGACAACAGTTCTGGTTTTATAGCGGGCCACCCAGAAAATCAAAGTTATGTTTCGAGAAAAAACTCGTAGTGTTGCTAGAGTTAAAAAGGGAAGCAAATTCTGATTTCTATGACCATATTCTTGTCATATTATTGTAAATGCAATTGTCATGTCTGATGATGGAATTGTTCTAGTCTTTTGTCAATAGACGACCGTAGGAAAAAGAAATCTTTCTTCGCATATGACGCGTGCTGGACTATTTCTTGCTATGTTACTAATGCTACACAATTGAATCCAATAGGAGGTAGCGTTCTATCTCGAAGATGGCCTGTTCATCATTATTGAAAATATATATATATATATATATATATATATATATAAAAAAAAAAAAAAGCTATATGTTGATTTCCATTCCAGATCTCACCTGTGGTCATGAATTCGGAACAGTGAGTGAAAGAAGAAAATCCTGGATTCAAACCACCGACACAAGTCCCCTCGGTCGTGCTTTGCTGTCTCACTATTGCCTCTCAAGGGGAAAAAGGCATCGCTATTAGACAGGAGAGGCCAGGGCTGTCTTATTTGGACAAGTTTGTTCCTTTTAAATGAAGTCTGATAATTGTCTTCAGCTGGAAAAACGATTAGGGATCAAGTAACGGGAGAGGTCCAACCGCAGATGGGGTGGATGAGGAAAGTGTTTTCCTGGGAAAAGATTATGAGGGTCAGCGCAAGGGAAAGTGGATTTTTGAGGGGCATGAGTTCATATGGAAACATACAAATGTGACAAGAGCCTTTTTCCATGTGTGCTTGGTCAAGGCACGAAGCGGGAGGGGCTACTAGCGGAGCCGGATCAGTCAGGGTCCTAGTTATGGAGTTATGGCATGTGTCCTTCAATAATCCTGTCCTGACTTGTGTGGAGTTGAGGTACCCGGCACAGAGACCTCGACAGGAACTCCACTTTGCGGGCTTTGCAGATGCAAATATTTGTGTTCCTTGATAAGTAAGTCCTGGAGTCTTTTATTACGAGCGCTCCTCTCCTAGACTGCGTCGTCCACACAGATACCACGGGGATCCTCGCGGACTCAAGTTCCGCTCTCCCGTTGCATAAAAGAGCCCCCCCCGCCCCCACCCCCAACACATTGCTGCGGTGTCACAGGACGAGGGAGTGACGCCGTCCGCTGACGTGGGTGCGCCGCTCGTATCGGGTTGCCGTCTTCAGGCCCCGCTCCTGCCCTCTCGGAGAGTCACCTGTCCCGGGAAGTGAGGAATGCCACAACTGACGTGCACCGGTGACGCCAGCAGTGACTCCGGCGGTGCTTCTGCATAGCGAGGGAGGACTGCCAGTGTGTGTAAATATGCACTAGTCTCCTTGGAGGTTGTTTTGACACCGGACACCTGCCGTCCGATGATAAAAGGTCCAACTGTCTGTTGCCGTATTACAGCGGCTCCAACTACCGGAGACAAATTCCTTGTGTGTTTTGTGGACATACTTGGCAAATAAAGATGATTCTGATTCTGAAGATCATGTGAGATGCGGTGGATCCCTCCTCACTCCAAAATGGTCCAGACTAAACAGATCCTGAGTGTCTGTCTATCTGTCATCCTCTGTGTTGGGAGAAAAGAGGGAATACCACACATGCAGGGGGCGGAGTGCCGGCTTCTTCAGTCAACTCCCCAACATCTGCTTTTTAAGTTCCGACAACACTTGCCCCCCCTCCTCGCATACGCTTCACAGCGGGCATTGCTCCGAGGAGAACGAGCCGCCCTCTTTCTTTTTCCTCCTCTTCTTCTTGTGGACGGTCCAGCAGGCGGTGGCCATCAGAAGGAGTAGCAGCCCTGTGACCAGGAGCACCACAGACACCACCTTGGTCTGGGGCAGATCGTTGTAGGTGTAGGTGACCCCCGTCCCCGCCACGCCGATTACCAACGAGATGATTCCGAAGGGGAAGATGCAGCGGTACCAAGACTTCTCCATGCCCCCGGTGGCCTGGGACAAACGGTCCAAGGAGGAGAGCACCTCCGGGACTTTGGCGCCACCGGCTTCCAAGGACTGTCCCTCTTGCGGTTGGCACGCAAGGGGCACCGTGGTGCAGCCCATCTTTACTGCAGGGGCATGTGAATCTTTGCTTCAAACCCCTCTGTAGAGTCCACCAGATAGAGGAAAGTCAAAGAGAGCTATGTGGTCTCCGCAGACCGGAACAGGAGAAGCTTTCTGACGAAGTTGGTCCTAAAACAACACTCACGTTGCCCTCCTCCCTTTGTGACTGCCTCTCCGCACAGCGGCCGCTGTGAACCTGATGCAGCACATTGTGCACTGGGACGGAGCACAGTGGCGAGGCACATATAAAGCAGCGTGGGGACTAGGAGGAGCTCTGGGGAAGTCGGAGTGCTCCCATTGGTGTTCTTCTCCGTGACGTCCGGCAACGCTGAATCGGGGAGGATAGACGGCTGATGAAGAGCAGCAAGGAGGAGGGTTAACGGGTCCCTCTTTTTTCCTGCATTTCCACATCAATACCTCATAGTTGTAGTCTTTTTCTATGTTATCCAGTAGCGGAAAAAGGGCAGAAGCCAACTGCAGAGTCAAGGAGGATGTCTTCTTTGTCGTAAATTTCACACATGCACTGCGACACTCTGCAATAACAAAGGTGTGTGTCCCCCCCCCCCCCCCCCACATGAAAATTCATTAGTGTTGCACCAGAGGGTGTCTCCATGTGAACATCTACCCACGTCTTTATTAATGCGCGCGGCTCCACATGGAGATTGGCTAAAACACCAAGCAGACGACGCCTTTACACGCAGAAATGCTACTGAGCGTGCCCGCATGTGACACGATGAAACGTTTCCCAGCCGCTCACGCAAACGGCAGTCATGTCAGGTCTCGTTGAATGAAAAGGCAACGGAATAGTAGCTTTATAGCCACGAGGCGCAGTTCTCCCTTGCTTTTCATCAAATCAACCTTCCGCCACATAGCCTAGCTACTTTTTTCGTGTCTCTTCATAAGATGTCTGTCTGATGCTGAACAACTCATTACCTCCGTTTGGTATGCGTTCCATGGAGAAGGCACAGAACGGCAATATGCTCGACCAGTCTATTGTTGCTACAACTGTGTGGAAATGATAGACTGACGTTTAATTAAGTTGAGCGACACAGTGTAACAAGATTCATCCTTCCACCCGTTTTTTGTTGAATGGCGTTTGTCCTAATTATGGTCAAAGGTGACCGAGAGCCTATTCCATCTGACATTGGACGAGAGGCCGTCTACACGCTGGACTGGTCGCCAGTCAATTTGCAGATCGGCAAATGTAGACAAACAAGCATTTAAACTCACATTCCGTCGTCGATGCACAACATGCATGTTTTTAGAATGTAGGAAGAAGCCTGAGAACCCAGAGAAACTGGAGAACAAATGAAGGCCAGACCTGAGGTTCGAACACCAAACCTCAGAAGTGCGAGGCATCCATGCTAACCACTAGCCCTGCCTTACGATCCATCCATTCATCCACTTTCTATAGCGCTTGGACTCATTAGGTTGTGATACACCGTTCCTTAGATGATGCCCAGGTACCTAATATCGTGGCCAGTGAGTGTCTAGTCCTTTACAACTGACAATGCAACCAAAATCAATGAATGGTTCAAAATTGCAGGAAGTAGCATGACTTTGGCTGTCTCGTCGTGATTAGATAAAAGGACTCCAGCTCCTCAAGGCCCACATTAACGAGATAATTGGATACCTAATATTCTCAGATGCATGCCAAACATGCTCCGTTAGTGTAAGATCCCGGAAGATAAAGTACACTCTTTCCCTTTCTACGAAAGGAGAACGCCTCGCTCAGGGGAACGCTGACAAGGTAAAATAAAGAATACAGTACGCCTAAATGCAGTTGACGTGACGAACACAGGCGGCCAATGCTGCAGCTCCGAAGGAGAACTCGAGAGGGGCAGAAGCGAAACAAAGCAGGGAATGGGAAGAGAGGAATGTTTTTGTGAGCACTGGAGGAGAAAACAACATGTTCAAAAGCAAGCCGAGATTCCTGGGGGAACTTTTGAGTTCCTGTGGATTTTCTTTTCAGTCTCTGTTAACTTGAAAATGGGGGATTTCCCCCCCCCCCCCGCCCATCTCTTTCTTTCTTTCTTTAAGATTGAGTGATAAGCTGCTGATGACATGCATTGGAAAACCCAAGAAAGGGTCAAGAAATTGTTCGTTTTTTTTCTGTCGTTCCAAGGTTTTTGTTGTTAACACGGAGTAGCTATTCAATTGCGAAGTTAAAAAAAACAACTTGTCTTTTAATTCTTATGCTCTTTTTGTACAGCAGGAAAATTTCGATCAGTTACAAGGGATCCTGGGTTTACGACAGAGTTTTGTTCCTACGGTAGTGACGTAATCCAATTTGTACAAATGCTGAAATGTGCGGTAGTATATCACTAACCTACGCTTATGCACCGGTAAAGTCATAATAAATATTTATACGGGAAACAAACGAAAAACAGTAAGTACAGCAATCATTGAGCGTGTCTTCTTGTGTAGCATGACGACATATTTATTACGGATTGTTGCGCAACCTTAAAATGTCACGTGAAAGGCCTGTTGGAAACCGAAGACCTCTGTACTCCCAAAGTAAATCATGAATGTGGAAAAAATCTGGTCCAGGCTCCAACTGTTACTGGTAGAGGCAACATTATTTTAAACATTTGTTACTAAGTTAAAATAGGAAATAATTACACCTATAAAGCTTCAGCAATTAGTGTGCTAAGGAGTTTTTTCGAGATACAAGCTGTTGATCGACGGGGTTTTTGCTTTGACCTGCGAGCCCAAACTTGAGATACGAGTGTTGTATGGCGGCTGGCGGCTCCACTTCGCTTCACATCAAGCGGGAATTTGGCTGATATCATTCGTAAATACTCTTCAGAAAAGAGATGTCGAGCTGTTGATTGCTACTACCAGTTGGAATTTACTGTCAAACTAACCACGAAACGGAGAATTACACGTGTATTTGAAACAGCCACATTGCCCCCATCAAGCTTACAATGGAAAACACCACAGCCACACGGGCTAACAATTAACACTAAATGCGAACGCGCACGAACACACACACACACACACACACACAAATAAAACCATCTAATGGTTTTTTTAAAACAATTTTAACAGCTGGACAAGAGATCCATTACGCTGGAGACGTTACAGAGATATGGTGACGAAGAGTATTCTGCAGAAGAGGCGAGCCACTCACGCTCATTTTACACGACGACAGATCAGGTTCAAGCCGCTTAAGGGACTGCAGGTTATATGACGGTGCAAATGTTGTTCATGTGTGTTTATACATAATACCGTACAGTTGAGTTCAAGTTTTCTGACTGAAAGACATACGTTTTTTGGGGGGGTTCCTGAAAAGTAATGGTTTTGGAGATGCGAGGAAGCCGCCCGACACCAGTGATATACAGTATGAGCGTGGTTCTTGACTTGCTCGGTGTGTGGTAGTGGGAGAGCCGCGCTAGCGAAGGCTGCGTTGCGTAGGCGCCACTCCCACGGGACCCGCGTGCCGGAGTTTTCTACGATCCGGTCGAGGATGCTTCCTCGACTGCATGGGCGGCCCCGTCGGCACGGTAGAAACACATCGCTTGGCTGCTATCTGACAATTCTGATCCTGGAGGAGAGGTCTGACTTTTTCTTTTCAAGCCTGCGTGACCGCTTTTTGAGGGATTCGATTAAGACTCACTTAACAGACTATTTGAACTTGATCTTTTTCTAGCCCCTCACGTGGAATGTTGGCATTTCCAGATCGGAGCATACGGCCAAGCAGCTCCCCATGTGTTACCATCTCAGGCTTGGTGTGTTCAGCAGGCCTCGAGCACCCACGTCCTGCTGCGTGAACTCCAAGCCACCTGTCGCCCCATCTGGCAAGGCCGAAACCGGGCACATGTCATCAGCAGGCACGAGC
Source organism: Phycodurus eques (assembly GCF_024500275.1). NCBI lineage: Eukaryota > Metazoa > Chordata > Actinopteri > Syngnathiformes > Syngnathidae > Phycodurus > Phycodurus eques. The sequence continues at coordinate 20,181,111 of NC_084540.1, forward strand.
CCTTAAGGCCTCCCCCGAGGCTTCCAACATACTCCCCTCGCATCACATTTGGTGAGAAAATAAAACCCAATTGCTGAGTTTCTTTGCATCACAGATGGTGAATTACTTTCGGATCGGTATTTGTGGCATCGCTTACGTCCCTCTCGTACAATGCGCGGCCTGTCGCCATGGCATAAATATCAAACTGACAACTTAATGGCTATTCACTAATTCAAAACATTTTGTCTTGACTGCGCCAACTGTGGAGGAGTGGTTAGCACATCAGCCCCACAGCTGAGAGTTTCTGGGTTTGAATCCCAGCTCAGGGCCTCCTGTGTACAGTTTGCATGACCACCTTGTGCTTTTTCTTCAGGTTCAACCATATTCCAAATATATTCATGTTGAGCTCGTTGAATTTTCAGATGTGAAAATGTGTGAATGCTTGTTTAGCTATATGAGCCACCAGTCCAGGGTGTACCCCACCTCTCGCTGGGATAGGCTCCAGCTCACCCGCCAAGCAATATAGAAAATGTGCCCGGAGAAAACCCACAGGTGGAGAACATGCAAACACCACACAGGCGGGGCCGGGGATTGAACCACAGTCCTCAGAACTGTGAGGCAGACGTTCTAACCAGTCTCCCACCGTGCCGCCTGCATCGGTCCAGTTCCCACTTAATGCGAATGGTTGTCCCTCTCTGTTGGTGCCCTGTGATTTTTCAGAGTGGAGATCACCTTCTGCCCGCAGTCGGCGACTAGGATAAGCATTGTATAAAATGGATGGCTGTACACTACAAATAAAGACATTCGCTTTTATTCTTTTTATTTTCAGACATACAATTGTTTTCATTCCATCACGCAATACAATGAAAGGTTCTCAACTAATTTGGAACTTTACGTAAAGAAGAACTTTATCATGACCTTGAAAAAAGGGGCAATCATTTACTCTGGCTCAGAGTCCAGGATGATGGCGGGGAAACGTTGACCTCCTTCACCCAGTAGGGAGTACACGTCTCTCAACACACTTCGGTCGGGACACGAGGGGACGATGGAGGCCAGCTGAGGGGACAGAGCGTCCAGCAGAGCCTGTCACGAGGAGAAGGAAACTTCAGCCCATAGATGACATCTTCGGAACTAGGGACGCACCAATAATATATGAAATTGACCGATACTACACACCAGTGCCACATCACCAGCCTGACACACAGTGTACCTTGCATGAAGGAGCCCTATCGGTTATGTGGATATAGTTGAAGGTAATCACATGTGACAACTTTTATCCGACGGCCAATTATGCTCTGGTTGGGCGGCGATGGAGGCCGTCTAGCAAGCACCGAGTTTCGAGCCCCGCTGCCCGCTTAAACTCTACGTTCCTGTTTGTCTCTTATCTATGTACTCCTTTTACGTAGTGCCCCCTATTGTTCAGACTGAGACACCATATAACTGAAATGCCTTGTGTTACAGGCTCCATTTTAGTGTATTGTGTGGCAAGACTGAAAAACATGCGGTTGGAAGATAAAATGTCAGTAATGCCAAGTTGGTACTCTAAAAAAGTGTTATATTTGAGTAAAACAATATTTGGTTCAAATAAAATGGCATCACAATTGCAAGACATTTTATTAAGTATCAGTACTCAGTATAGACGAGTACTCAAATGTAAGAACTTGTACTTTTACTACTCTGTGTAAAGAAAAAAAGTGGTATCAGTGCATCCCAATTGGGAACTATTTTTTAGATTCCCCAAATTCCCACATTTTTCATTACTCCACATCACAATATTCCCAAGTAAATGACAATAATTAAAATATTTATATATCCACATTTCTGGACTGGTTCAATCCCTTCCGACTTGAAACTGTTCAGCTCATTCTAGTTATTATGAATGAAATTATGAATGAGTGCAGTGCACAACGCTCACCTGCTGGAGGTAAATCTCCTGCCGCAGCAGAGCAAGTCTCGTCCTGATTGCCTCCAGCTGCCGCAGCTCAGCCTCCGAGGTGTAAGTGATAGTCACGGGCAGAAGACGTGCGATTGCCTCATCTTCCGCTGGCCCGGCGGCGTAAAGACAACCTCCCTCCGGCCTCCATCGATCCCATGCTTCCCACTCTGAAGGAAAAGACGGCTATTTTTAGAGCGTGAGCAACCGTAGCCCGAAAACGTTTGCTGCCTCCGTTTGAAATAGCCGGGCCCCTGACCAACCACGGCAGCGCCCAACGCTTTTGAAGGGGACATATTCTGGAAAATCTTTTTTTTTTATTGTTTGTATACAAATAGTTGGGTCTCTGCAGTGCCTGACCATCTATCAAGTGTGAAATAACACAACCTTGTAAATATTTTACCTGCCTATCACTTAAAATGTGTCTGTGAGTGAGTTGTTCTCAATTTGGTTCTGGAATGTGAATGGGGAAAATTGACATTATACCGCCTTCCCGTGTTTTTTCAACCGTGACTTGGTAGCTAGGCTGTGAAAGGTTCCTCTATTTTCGAGCTACAGCGACTATACGGAAGCACTATCATCTATCCAAATTATTCCTAATTAGGGTCACAGGTGAAATGGATATTCATTGGAAATGCAGTCGGACAGAATGAGGTTTGAGAGGGGATAGACAAAAAGAAACAATAACAGAGCAAATAAAAATAAAAGAAAACAATAACATCAAAAACAGTACTGTATATGACAACAACAGTAGAAGCTTGTTTTAGTCTACAGTAAAAGTGAACTAGTAAGCCAGTAATAGACCATTTGAGGAAGGGACGCACTAGTAGCTAATAGTACATGGACAGGACAGCCCAGGGGTAGTAAGCGAGGTCATAATTTCTCTCAAGTTCTTAACATCTCTTGTTGAGGTTGGTCCTTCTTTTGGAATAAAAGTGACTGAATAAAAAGACTCAATCATTCTTGAATGTAGGTCTTGTGAGAATTGCTGCGGTCTAAAGTGACAGTCGGATGACTTGCATAAGCCAATTTTTTTCATTGCACTTATAATAGTGCCCTGTGAATTAAAAAAAAAAATGTATTAAAACTAATTTGGGACTTTGTTTTAGTGCCACAGTGACTAACTAATGCATGAATATTCTGATTAAAATAAGTGACATGTAGAAAGTGGGTAACGATGACGGTGTATAATTCTTACAATCCCATTTGTGAGGTTGACGTTGAAAACTGTGCACATGAAAAAAAAAAAGGCAAAGCCATCAGGAAAACAAAAAACAATCACGGGAGCGGGAAACAGCTGGGAGCTTAACAGGTACAATCGTGCTGCAATGAATCCATGCACGGCAAACAAAACAGGTGTGAATGGACAATCTCGGAGCAATCAGCACTATTGTGATCAATTTTGTAAGCGGTAACAGGACTTCTATTGTGTTACATATTGTAGCTACGGTACATGTGAATCAACACACAAAGAGAACGCCTATTGCGGAATAAATACGAGAACACAGTGTTGGTTCCGTTGAACATGTAATTAGCATAGAAACATACTTCTACCTTGTTTTGCTCGCTCTGCAACTCTCTGGAGCTCCACTGCTGTTATTTGCAATCTCTCAGGCGTTAGACAGGAACACCTGTTTTCTTTCATCCCTGTAGTGATTAAAAAAAAAAAAAACTAATTTGAATTGGAACATTATGACAGAGGAAATGTTAGTTGTTAAATGGAAATGTGCTTTTAAGCTGTCATCGCTTGCAGTTGTACAAAAAAAAAAAAAAAAAAGGGCAGAGGAGATGCGCAATAGTGTACATTTCTCAGCAACCGCTTCCTGCCAGTTCTCAGGCATCTGTCAAGGTCAAAGCAAAAATAAAAATGCCTGGATCGAATTCAAAATGTAGTAAGTTCCTCGCCTTCTCATGCTCGACTCCTCTGTCAAGGTTAATGAAAAAATGAAATGGCAGGATGACACATTGAAAGCTCTGAGCCTTAGAAATATACAGTGGAGGGTACATTGTAGGGCTGTGTGATATAGTGGATGATACCACTACACTATGGAAAAAGCTATTTAAATAAAAACAAAAACACACATCCTGAGCAAGACACTCTAATGACTTGATAAAATATGTTAATCACTCAGGCTTACTCCAAACTAAAACTCCTAAAAATATGATAACGTTTTTCATTTTTCCGGGAAGCTTGCGTTCAGCCAATCATGACACTCCAGCGCAGGAAGCATGGAAACTTGGGTTTTGCTTTTTTCTTGTGACATCACCAGAGCTGTTTCAATGATGGCATAGAGGTGGATGATGATGAAGTGTGATGACCCGCAGAACCAGAAATGGATGTTACCATGACACAAGAAAGACTCTACCTGCTCAGTGCAATATGATCGAGACAACTTATTTCAAATTTCAAATCAGTTGCATGTATCGACACATTTAACCAAGCTGACACGAATGCAATTAGTCCAGCAATACCAATTACAGGTGTCTTTAAAGGGTGAGTATTTTGAGTATATTTTAGTCTTATTGCACGTTTCACCTCTCTTTACAGTTGTATGACAGTTAAGGATAGTTAAAATATTACTTAAAATCGAAAAGCCGTTAAAAAAAAAGTTTTGGTGTGAGCGTCACTCAACAGATTGAGTTGTTTTTCTGATTCACTCGTGATGTGTTGTGCTGAGGATTTTACCCGGTTCCGCGCCCTGCTCTGGGGTTTGCTGATCCAGAAGGTCCATTGTCTGGCACTGCTGGGCCAGTTCATCAGCCCGGCGAGTTAGTCTGCCAACCAGACTTCCGATCTGCTCCGGGCTTCCACGTGGCCAGTCCTTAGGAAACTGTAAATGTCACATTGACAAGCCATGGATAAATATAGTAACGTCCGCACAGCTCAAGCACTTAAGTGTATCGATCCATTTCGCTCGGTGCACCTTCAGAAACATTTGTGAGGCAGACGTGCCACTGCTAACTAGTAGTCCAGTGTTGCCCAGCTACCATTCTCCAAAGATATGAAAGACTATACTGTATATTTTTTTTTGCTTGGAGCGAATTTTAAAATGAAATAATTTATTGACATTTTTCAACTAAACTCATTTTAGAGTTTTAAACATTCAAATTTCAAATCCATCATTTAGTCAAAACGAATCGACGAGTGTTGTAAATTACATGTAGTTGCAAAATGTACTAACTTTCAAAACATGGGCACTTTTATTAAATAATGACCATTTGTAATATATGCTTGTTTATATACAAGCATATATGTTTATATTGTTTATATGCTTATTTAAATTCTTCCGGTTTTGTTTGTTTCAATTTACAGTGGGCGTATGAATAGTTTTATGTGCAAGTGTAATTTTATCAGCCATTTGTTTTTGACTCAGTGATACAGGTACTCTCATTTTTCTCAAGCTTCCTTGGCTCCCGTGAAAGGCAGTACATAAAGATATTATTATTATTATTATTATTAAATGTAATCGTCATCGACATAATCATTGTGAGGATTTTCAACTAAATTCAAAAGGACAACAGTCTTGGACAAAAAAAAAAAATGTGATTTGCAAATGCAAATGCAAACTTGTGGTTTCATTGTTTATTCAAGTTAATCAAAAATGAGTATTATTACCTTTGTAAAGGCAGAATTTTTGATACATTTCCTATATAGCCGTGACACACAGCAGGGGGAAAATGTGCATGAGGATTTTCCCAGCACAGTTTAACAGGCGTGAGTAGAAAAGAGGAAGGATATACCGTTGCTCTCATTCTCTCCATGAAGCGACTCCTCCCGGGCGCAGGTTTCCTTTGAGCGGCCATCGCTTTGTCCCACATTCTGTCGAGGAAGGAAACGGCGAAACAAGAAAGTGAAAAACGAGCTACGTAATAGTCGGACAAACGAAGAGATTTTCCCCCACCTGTTTTGCTTGAGCCTGAGAGAGATCCACTGTGCTCTCTGCTCACTCTGTAGTCTGACAGGAGACATAAAAATAAACGCACATGATAAGAAAATAAACACACATGCGAAGATAACTAGCTGTGCTCATATATACACACACACACGCACTCTCAAATGCAGACTCGCCAACGTCACACACCACCCTAGCTTGAAGCCACACGCATGTACACAGATACAACACGCTTCGTATTTTCGATGCATTTTATGCTTGCGATTTCTGGGCTTGTTCAAATACATTTACACACGTTACAGCTTGTGGGAGGGAGAAAACTGTTAGAAAGTTGTTTTATATGGTCTCAATGGAAGATTTTCAGCTATTGCAGGTGGGTATGGAATGTATCCCGATCAAAGGGCGTTCACTGTATAAAATAAAGCAATGTTACTATTAGTCTACATACTGTATACCTCCTTGGTTGAGTCAGAGTGTCATCTGCTGTGTCTCCTGTGTGAGGTGATGCTGCAGCTGGAACTCTGGTCAGGTCCTCACCATGCGGCGAGCTGCTTCTAGCATTTGTGCTCACCGAGGCAGTGTGCTGGACACTTTTTGAAGCCTGACGATGCGTGCTCCTCAGATCGGTCGTGTTCACATATTTACCAACGGTGCTTTTACACTTTCCAGGACCGCAGGTGGCTGAGGATTTCAATGATGTTCCAGGCTTTTTGGGCACTTTTTTGTCACTGCCGGCAGACTTGAGTGTCGATCTGCTGGCCGTCTGATTTCCTTGGAAAGCAGACGAGGCTTTTGAAGTAGCCTGTTTGGGTATGGCACCGAGGTCCTTTCGAAGCTGAGTGGGTTTGTTTCCCTCGGGGACTTGACTAGAAAGCCTTGTGCCAGTGCGCACATAAAGGGCTTTTTGTAACGCTTGTTCAAGCAGTTTCATTTCTGCCATTTCCACTGGGTTTGATGTTGCTGTGTCTGAACAGACACACAAACATTAATTTAACAATGTATCCAGAAAGAGTATACATGTAGTATGCTAGGTACACAAATAAAACACCTTATTTTACCCTCGGGGAAATAAATAGCAGAGGGTACCGTTAGGTGATTGGAATTACAAGGTTCAGATGATGATATAATTCCCCTAACGGGCTTCATAAAGTACAACCTCTGACTTAACTACCTACCAACCAACCATTTGATTCCTGTGGGAGAAGTTGCGATTTGGCGTTTGACCAGAATTGTTGTATTTCACCTTCTATTCATGTTTTTTTTTTTTTAACGCTACATTAATAAGAAAATTACCGGTCGGAGCATCATTTGTTGTTTCTGGTTCATCAGGAGCTGCCCTGTGGGGAAAAGACAGAATGGATCTCATTATACGTAACTACAGTTGTATAAGCCAAGCAAATTTACTTGACTTAATACTTTTAAAAGATTCAAACTATGATGACAGTAATTTAATATTGTTTTTCTAGAATTCTAATTTTTATTAATACTGTGAAATATTGTAGTTGATGTTTGACAATATCAATAAAATCAGTCTGACTACAATGTATGATGTATATAGCAATGAAAATAAATATTACAGTACCACATCGAAAAGGCACTGCTGGGATTCGAACCCAGGATCTCCTGTTTACTAGACAGGCGCTTTAACCAACTAAGCCACAGCGCCAGGTGCCAACGCATGCGATAATTATGGAATTTAAACGTTAGGTACACCCTAATAATATAATATGATAAATACAAAATGATGACCTTACCTACAAGAGCAAAAATGGCGTACTTACAGGCTTTGTAGTAGTTCTCTGTAGAAGTGAATGCGTCCATTCACCCTCACCCGTTCTTCTTTGCACGACTTGATGGCTGTCTCGACGGCGGTAAGCAGCGACATATTTTACTTATTTGACCGCTGTTAACTTAAAAATAACATTAAAAGCAGGACTGGTGGATTGAAAGTGTCGACACGTGTCTTCGGCGGTTTTATTCATTTAAAAAAAAAAAAAAATGTCGAGTGCAAGCCAATACGTCCCATATGACGTTTACGGAAGTAAAAGTCACAAAAACTTTAAAAGACCGTACTGTCACTGACGACAATTCTCAAAACGCTAGTGGACAAACGTATAGAGCGTTTAACTACATGTAAATTACTTTTATTCACTAAGAATAACAACACATAAACGAATCAGTGACTTGTTTCCATCGTCGGGTGTCAACTCTCGCGAGAAGTGCCATCGCAACGCTTGAATGGTATCAATGAGTTCGTGAACAGTTTTAGTTCTTCTTGAACTTCATAGAAATACTTCCGAAAGCAATTTATTGTAAATACAACAGCTGGCTGGCCTCTCTGAAACAAAGGAATAAGATCCTTAATCATCTTCCCCGCTTCCTGCCAACGTACTAATCTGTCAAAGCAGCCATCTGCTATATTAATGATGGGCTCTAATATTCCCATATACACATAATATTCCCTTCTTCGTCTGTCACACCTTTCCCATACGCAGATAAGAACAGCGTACAACGAACTAGTTTGCGTAGGGGCAAAAGAATAACGTTTTACATTTACAGCCTAAATGTTTGTTTTTGTTTTTAAATTACAAATATTTACTGTAATTATGACTTTACTACTGCGTTATCGTATGGTTAGTGAGATTACGGCATAATACGACTTGCATATAAATTCGGGCCTTGTCCAGTGAAAAATTTAATGTGCGCCCCAGGTCAGACTTGCCTTTTATTAAAAAAGACAAAAAAACAACAACATTATTTTTGCGGGTATGTGTCAGAAACGTTATGACTTGGAGTGTAACAGTACATATACGCCAAGTTCCAACACGGAACATATTAGGTGAGGGACAGGAACTGCTGGAGCCAACTACTCTAGTATTATAGTGAGTAATCTATATAGTGTTTTTGTTAAGTGCTAAACTGTCTGAAACCCTTCATTAGGTGGCAGAAGCTACAAATATCTTGTGTATCCATCATTGCTTAACTATTCAGTGAATACTTCTTGTGACCTTTTTTGGTTGGTGGTGTGCCGTGATTTGTTGAATGTAAAATTATCTATCTATGCCTCGGCCTAATAAATGTTGAAAAACACGACAGTGTTCCACTTAAAACATGACGAATATGTAATAAGCGTACATGTCATTGTTTTTGCTTGGTCATATAACAGCGCTTGTGGTATTTACATTAACCTTCTACTGCATTTCTTTCCGAGTATTTTGACGCTTTTGATTTTACAAAGAGGTTTGGAAACGGGCGCCTCAACACTTCCTGGCATGCGCAGTAGACGTCAAGCTTGACTTTAGTTCACCCGAGCGACGCGTAGTGGCTGGAGTGAAGGTTAGTACGGCGTTATACACCATTATGGCGTTTAAATCTGAATTCTAAAAGGCAATAAAAAAGCCTCAAAATGTGCTTTTGGTCATAAATTTGTCGACCACCTTCTTGCGGAACCTGTCGGAGAGCTTGCTAGGTATTAGCTTGTGTAATGCTAGCAAGCAAAATTAGCTTTTGTTGTTGTTGTCAAAATGACGTTTGATGGCTATGTTGTCCAAATAGTGGAGCAATATCTCAGTCGTATTTAGACGAGGGCTTTAAGTGTCTCTTAACAAGAGCTGACTAAATTGTAGCTATGAGACCTAGAATCTACGTTAAATGGCACAAGGCCTTTGTCTTGCTGCTTTTTGTTTGCCAGTATTCAATAGACCTTCTGTACTAAACCTGGCCTGGTTGTATCAGATTTCAATCTTCCGCTACTTGGTCATCCCTACAGAGTCGCCTTTGAAAGTAGTTGAATCTTGTGGCAGACGGTCACTTTCTTTCCCTACATCGTCATCAACAGCACAGTGGGGCCACAACAGCTCCCCTTTTATCCTGATCTGAATATATCTCCTCTGGCACTTTTGGTAAATTTGGACTTTTAAATGCTTGAAATCAAAGTTGGGTAGAGTAGCCGAAATATGTACTCCAGTAAGTGTAAAATGTAGTCCTAATAATAGTTAAATAAGAGTCATTACTTTGTGGAAAAAAAAATGTCAAAGTACTGCGTAACTGCTGCTGATTAATTTCAGATTATTATTATTTTTTAATTTGTGCATGAATGCCAAATAGATAAAATACAAAATCTGAATGTGCAACTTCAGATACTGCCCTGCAATATCACCAGTGCTGCAACAAACGATTATTTTAGTTGTTGATTAATCTGTTGATTATTTTCTTATTAAATGATGAATCAGATTAAAACAAATCTCATCCCTTTATTCTAAAAGAGGACATCATTTGAAATTGACAGTGCCGAAAATGCACAAGCATTATGATTTAGTGAAAATGTTGATCATTGTTTTGCAAAGGAAAAGATGTTCGCAAATGTCTTATTTTGATGAAACACAAGGATAATCAGTCTACTTCATAATTATGATAAATATAATTCAGTATTTACTGCTTTAGTATTATAATAATAAATATAATCATTAACATTTACTGTTGAGAGGCTGAAATTCCGAGGATCTGCACAATTTTATGTTAAACAAGGTTTTCTACGGAAAAAGTCTATCGTATTTCTCCTTTAATAGAAGGCAACGGCGAGCTCAGTGCAGTGGAGCCTGCTGTTATTTCCTCGTTTTTGTTCGGTCTCAATGTGTGTGCGAGCGTCACACAGTCCAAGTCAAAGTGATGACTCATTACAAACGTTCACGTGCTCGTACCATTGAACGCCATATAACGCCGGACACTACGTTAGGCACACAATACAGGAGCTGAATCACAAATTCTCCCTTTACAAAGCTATCAATGGTCATGGCGGGAGCATTCCATACAAACATGTTCCCTTTAATTTTATTGATATGGACGGAATTATATTGCTTATATTGTAGTGATCAACTAGACCCTTTCCGATGTCACAGTAAGTTCATTTCCACTTCTATGGTTATCATAGTTCTTCACTTTTTTTTTTGTGGTGTCTTTCTTCACTTAATGTTGGCCGGGTTTTTACTGTACCACTTTTTGGGCTTTTCCACTCGAATTTGTGTGTCAATGTGTTAACATTTTTGCATGTCTATGAAAATTTCTAGGGGTGGCAACCGTCAGACAAAATGGCCACAACGACAGAGAGCGTGTCCAATGGAGAAGGGCATGTGAACGAGGAGAAAGGAGACACCCTCAGGTTAAACTTCGCTTGTATTTTCAGCGTCTCTTAAAGCAGAAAAAAATAGATTGTACATGAAATTTAAGGGGGGGCCGGGGGGGAGGGAATCATTAATTTTATTACAGTATTTTTAAATTCCCAAAATAAAATGAAAATGAAAGAATATGTTGAACCACAGATGATATCACACTATTGTTTTATTCTTTTAAAATTTAACACACATTATCACATTATTATGTGAATACAAAAATAAAAATTAAAAAGTTAAAAACATGAATAAAATGCCATTTTGTTTCAACTTAAAGATCTTTTAAATGTTTAATGTGAAAAAGCACCAACTAAGACGATGTTCAACAAGACGTCACATGATTGATGTTGTTAAAAATTGTTAGGAAATATCAGACTTGAGCAAAAAAATAAGCAAATATCAAGAGGTCACACATTTTTTACATTTAGGATAGAATGTTATAAGATATCACAGTTTTTTTTCTTTTCAAATGAAACTATCACACTAACACCAATTCATCACTACCTTTTTTTTGTCATTGATAGTGATTTTTAGAAAGACTTTTTTTAATTCTTTTTTTTTTTTTTATAAATGTTGACTGACAGTACAACATTGGATTGTTTTTTTACCATGTAGAATAAACTCAGTGTGAAGTGGGCACTTCGGTTTTTCTGTGTGTGGAAAGGCTTTGGACATGCCTGCATCAACATTAAAGTGACCGCAGTACATTATTCCCTTCGCCCCTCCAGGCCCGATGATTTATCTGAGATGTTGGCTGCTGGTACCAAAGATGTTCATGAAAAGGCTGAGAACACACAATTTGTAAAGGACTTCCTCAGGGGGCGAATCCGCAAAGAGCTCTTCAAGGTGAGGAACGCGAGGAGATGAAAGCAACACAGATGGCCTTGATGGAGATAAAAACATATGATTGATATTTCCCCCGACAGCTGGGAGCCGTAGCTCTGTACTTCACCTACACCGCCATGGAGGAGGAAATCGAAATAAACAAGGACCACCCCCATTTCGCCCCACTTTATTTTCCGTCGGAGCTGCACCGCCACGAGGCGCTGGGCCGTGACCTCGAATACTTCTACGGCCCCGAATGGAAGAGCCAGATCAGCTGCTCCCCGGCCACCCAACGCTACGTGGACCGCATCCACCAAGTGGGCCGGGATGACCCGGCGTTGCTGGTGCCCCACGCCTACACCCGCTACATGGGAGACCTGTCGGGGGGTCAGGTGCTGAAGAAGGTGGCGCAGAGAGCCCTGAAGCTCCCCCCCACGGGAGAGGGCCTGGAGTTCTACCAGTTCGACGCCATCGACAGCGCCAAGGCCTTCAAGCAGCTTTACCGCAGCCGCATGAACGAGCTGGAACTCGATGCGGAGACCAAGAAGAGCCTGGTGGACGAGGCCATTAAGGCCTTCCAGTTCAACATGGAGGTCAAAATGTGCTCTTTAAATAACATATTTGAACATAAACGGTGTATAAACACATGTACACAGACAATATTGCAATACTCACAGGCATCATGCAAAATCTACTCAAGTACATTAATGACGTATTTGTACTCCGTTACTTCCCACCACTGGACGTCATCTTTTGTGTTTTACGCTGGCAGGTTTTCGAGGAGCTGGAGGAAATCGGGAAAACCTTCCAGGAGGAGGTTTCTGAAGCTGGAATGCCCATTCATGGAGACACGGGAGGTGACATCAGCAAATGCCCCTATTACGCTGCCAAAATGGGTACGCGATTGTTTTTTTCACCACCACAAAATCTTCATAATTCCACTTTGAACCTGTGCAATGAAACTAAAAAAATAAATGTTCAGTGGGAAAAGCTATCATTATTTAAAAAAATAGCGTTTTAGTGTGCACACCAGCATTTTATTCATTTGAAAATACTAAGTAGCTTTTACTGCCGTGTTCCTCTGGTTTTAGCAACGAGGGGTGGGACGGCGTACGCATGCCAGCTGGCCATGGCCGTTCTGCGTCACCCCACCGGGCAGGTCCTCATCGCCACGTGGTTCGCCGCCTTAGCCGGCCTGGCCGCCTGGTATGTGATGTGAGGAGCAAGAGAAGGTGAAAAACACTGATGGACGGGGGACATAGTAAGAAGGCTTCTCAGGCTCGGAGACCAAGTGTAGGAAAAGTTGCCACGTGCAACCACGGCAAATATACCTGGATCTGGAATTCCAATGCGTTGATTTTAAGGACCATATTGACCCCCCCGCCCTCCTACCACCTGTCTATCAGCCTTTTTTTTTTTTTTTTTTTCTACCTCCTTTGCAATATCCATCCATCCTGTCATGAGTCATTTGTCCTCACATCAGGTTTTCTCACACTTTCCCATAAGGTGACAGATGTTTGAAGCACAGATTTATGCTGTAAAGTGATACAAATATGATTATTAATGATAGTTGCTCGCTAAAAAATACTATGCATATGTTATGGACGAGCTTTCTGAAGTGTTTTTGGCCATACAGGGTCTCAGTTTGACTCAGGAAAGAAAACTTGACTAATATAGCGGTTTATTTCTCACACATAAGCTTCACTAGCTGTTATTGTTTGACGTTGCGGTGAACAAAGTCCAAACTGCATTGACGTGCTGCAAAAAAACTTCTGGTCACATTTCATCATTACCACGCTGGCCTTCAATGTTAAATACTGTAGTTCCTCATATAGTAGCCATTTAGTTATGCAACTGCACAAAATCCCCCCCCCCCCCCACAAATTTCCTAAAAAATACATTTTAATATTATTAAGTTAATTATAATATTAAGTTTGTGTACTTCTGCTATTTTCCCTTTTAAAAACAAAAAAAAATGTTTTGGGGGAAGGCTGAAATAAATGAATGGCATTTCCATTCAGTTCAATAGGGAAAGATGATTTGAGTGTTTAGAGTTACGAGTGCGGTCACAGAACAAATTAACCGATATCACAACGCACCACTGTACTATATATTACAATATAGTATGTATTGTAATACAGTGAACTCCCCTGTATGTTTGCAGTTCAGTATGCGCTAATTTGCCTATTGATGGATTTTTTTGTAGGGAACCTATCGTGTGTCTTTGGCTTAAAAACTCACCTATTTACTGTTTTTGTGCTTTAAACCCTGTCCTAACATGAAAATACTGCTTTGGCGCCATCTGGAGGCATCTAGATGCCAAACAACTACATAGAACAGGCCATCGCCTTGTCGAATAGAAAAAAAAGTGCTTTGCCGTCACTCATGAACCTCAGCCTTCCGGTTGCGCTCTGGAGATCATATTTATATCAGCTTTACAGATACCAAGCCACATGGTGGTATTAATGACAGTAACCCCTAAATGCGCTCTCATAAACTGCAATTGTCAGCTTTACAGATGCCAAATCTACTCTGCAAAAGACCGCAACACATAACTACAGCTACCTATTCTGTTCATACACGTGGACGTGACTAACGAGGCGTAGAGACAACTATTTGAGGAATTACGGCATTTACACTTTGACAAGCGTATGATAAACACATATGCGCTAGTGTTAAAACACATTGGAATTATGCAGCAAGACTTTTCGCATTACAAAAAAAACTGCCTTTTTTTTTTTTAGATTGCACAATTTTGACTCCCAACATGAACAACAAATAGTTTAAGCTGACAAAGGAGCCTGTATTCATAATAATACCGTCATAAGAAATAGCCTATTGTATTATGATGAATGATTGTTATTTTATACATAGAGTATATGTAGAGCACATCCACAGTATATGAAGGCCTATTTGAGTATTTATAGTTGAGTCGGAACTGCCTCAGGTTAGGTACCAACTTATAAAAGGGTTTCATTAATATTCACGGTTCCTTTAATTCATACTGTACTGTTTTATTGTTGCTACTGTGTGTACATGCAGTGTAATTGCAGTCCCCCCCCACAGCATTTTATATTATTCCTGTTCTAAAAGGGCACTTTTCAACCCCAGTTTAACGTTCCTCTTCAAACCCATCCACACTCATTGAAGTGATGTTGGGTTATTTTGGAGACTTATGTCATGTGATGTTTAAAAGAGGGCAAACCAGTGTGACACTGGGAACTGCAGAACAGTACAGAGTCTAATGGAAAACAAGTGGAATGCTTTCACACATTTGCATACACTTGTACTACTCTCACCATCTGGACAACTTAAATCAGTACACAGTGGATTGTAGAAGAGAACGCTGCTGTCTGTAATGAAATAAAACCCATGTGACTGACATATGGGACCATTTTTGTTGATGCTTGACTGTGACTTACAATAGCTTAATTTTGGTTCATTTATTTTCTGGAGCGGTTGGCCTCATTAGGTGAGTTGAATAGGTATTTTTTTTAAATACAAAAGGCATATTAGTCTTTTCAAGGTGTTCTTTTTGAAGATAGACTTTTTTTAATGATATAATAGTGAATTTAATGTTTTAGAGTGGTGTTTATATTAACATTACCTTATTGAGCTGCATGGGGTGTATTGTGGATTGTGTGTGGATATATAGACACAATGTAAGAAAACAAACCGCAAGTAGATTTATTTTATCTATCTATCTATCTATATATATAGATATATCTATATCTATATATATATATATATATCTATATATATAGATATCTATATATATATAGATAGATATATCTATATATATATAGATAGATATCTCTATATATAGAGATATCTATATCTATATATATATATATTATATATATATATATGGTGCACAAATGTGAAGATGACATGAATGGCCATCTAAACCTAAGGTTATGAAATAACCGAAACACAAATTAGTGGATCAACATGTAAGTACTCTTGAAAGCATGATGAACAGCAAGTCTTGTAATGACAAACCTTTAATGTATTTGTGTCTTCAAACATCATTTATGTCTGTGCAGTGGAGACTACTACGATTAGCCGTCTTTCATAGTCTTTGGAGCTAAAATGGATGAAGCGTTTTAGTCCGCTGCAACTGGATCTCCTTTGCCTTGTTGGATGCACGCGAGAATGCCGACAACATGGCTATCCTTTGCGCTGAGCAACGGAGCCTCTCAGGTCCATGAAGACCTCTTACCTGGAAGAGGAGTAGAAACATGAATATATTTCAAAATGCTAAGAGGACATTGGAGCCTGACAGCCACAAACCAGAGATTAACTGTACTCGTCCTACCTGGTTTGTGGCTGTCAGGAAGAACTAAACAATCGCTTGAGTGTGGAGAAGAAGCCCCTCTCTTGTTTCAACTCGCCTTCCTTCTTAAATTGCTTACCACTGCTGCCCCCACCTGGACACAGAGTCACACTACGTCAGACACCACTGGAAAGATGTGAGAGATCTTCAGGTGGGTTCCACAAAATGATCCATTTATTCATTCATCTTCCCTTCCGCTTATCCTCAATAGGGTCGATTTGACGTAATTGCTCCAAAAATCATTATTTATTACAACGTACACTGGTACCTCAATTTATGAGTGAGTTGAATTGTTTGCGGTATGGGCAGTTGCTCGGCCGATTTTTGCTTTGACTTGCAGACAAAGATTTTACAAGCAGCAGCAGTTTGCTAGATGGTAAACAATTCTTCAAAAAAATGAGGCTTCACGTTTGCCACAACAAGTTGAGGTTTACTGTGAAACTAAACAGAATGTCAAACTAAACACAGAATTACACGTATATTTAAAACCACCACACAATTTTGTCTTGGGAATGCTAGCTTAATGCTTCCATAATGGGGAAACGCCATAGACAGGATAACAAAACTAGCTTCAATGATTGCTATAAACATTTACACACAATAGCAACAGGCTCACAAACAATCTAATCATACCGGCATATATTCTTTATCCTCTGCGAAAAACAATTGCGATTGCTACAGCTTAGTTACGACAGTCTTCTGTTTCATCATGAAATTTATGTCTCGTGTGTATGCATTACACTGCCCCTTGGTGGCTAAGGCACACACACCAGACAAGACCATGTAATTCTTGACATTCTATTTATTACTGTATGTTTTCATAAAGTGGAACGCTGTACAGTATTATTTTTCTTACCAAAACAAATTTGTGTTAGTGTTTTTAGGAGGGCTGTAACCGATTATTGGCATTTCCATTCATTTCAAAAGGGAAATAAATGATTTTAGTTGCATGAGATTAGTGACATCTACCTGTGGCGGTGGCAGTGACGCCGTTAACCGTTCCTTCCACGTCCGCCTCGTCCTCAGCGTAGCTCATGACGAGAGCTCTCTGTCGGTCTGTCAGCTTCCTGCAAAAACAAAAACAAAAATAAGGCGTCTTCCAAAGCCATCAACACTTCTGATGAAGACGATGCACATTTCCCCCTTTCACGTCTTACTTGGGTACTTTAATTTTGATATGGACGTAGTGGTCACCAAAGCCGTAGCCACTGACGCGGGCGATTCCTTTCCCCGCCAGGTGGATTCTCTGGTCTGTCTGGATGCCAGCTGGGATCTGATCCGAGGACCAAAGCAACATTCTTCTCATCAAAGGCAAAGGATGCGTTTTTTAATTTTTTTCTGTACTTACAGCTAAATTGAGCGTTTCGTAGAGCCCTTGCGCCCTGGCCGTGCCGCCCAGGATGGCTTGAGCCACGGAGACATAAAGGTCCGAGTGGATGTCGGCGCCGTCCCGCCTGAACACTGGACTCTTCTGGACCTGAAACCACCAACCGAACAGCACATTAACACAAGTACACTTTGGGATGAATACGACTTTTTTCAAATGGAGGCTTATTCAAATGTCACTCAAACATTCCACTTCTGGCAGTCACTAGACTACCTCAGAATGTGTGAAACTATCCTGAAAGGGAAACTGAGGCAGCTATTTAAGCTGGGGCATTTTTATTTTTTTGAGTATGAACAGACCCAGAAATTACGTCTCCTGTGGTCACTCACTCTAAACGTGATGAAGATCTCCTTCTTTCCGACAGGCATTCGCACAGTCTGGCCATCCTCCACTCCTGAAGGACAACACGTTGAACAGGTAGTGAGTGAGTGGCTGTCAGTGACTTAAATGGCGCAAGTAACACTTCTTATGGCGCTTGTAACACATAGTACGGCGTGACGGACCCGCGGGCACGGGGACCATGACGGTTTTCCTCTGCTTGGTCTGCCCAGTCCCGCGGCAGGTGTGACACGGGTTGGAAACGACCGTTCCCTTGCCGCCACATCGTCGGCACGTGGAGCGCATCACGAACGGGCCGGTGTTCACCGTCTCCTGCAAAGAACAAGAGTTACACGTTACATATGGTAACAAGCTTTTAGGCATGAAAGGAAGCAAAGCGCGCGCTAGGTGATGGTATTACCATGCCGGAGCCGTTGCAGTGGTGGCAGTGCTGGACCTTTGCGCCTGGCTCGTGGCCCTTCCCGCCACAGCGCTGGCAGGCTGCTTCCGTGTTAATCGAGATCTCCTTGTTGACTCCTTTCGCTGCCTGAGTGAACGTCAACTCCATGATGTACTGTGCATGGAAAACAGAATGCAAATTTACTCTATTTTTAGTAATTAGGTTAATTCATTAATCAATCCGATTCAGGCTCGCCCAAAGAAAACCCCCTTTTTGTATAGTAAGTAGCACTTTATATTGTACTATATAAGAACAAATAACAGAATGTAAAGTATGAAATACTTTGTGCATCATGACTAATTCATCGCAGCTTCTTCTGCATTCAAATGAAAAACAGTAACCGAGCCTCTTAAAACATCCACTCTCGCTTTCATTGTCGCCCACGTCCACTCTCTTTCGCAACCCGTTTCTTCCTCAACTATAAATCTTTTTATAGTTTAATAAATGTGATAAAGTACAATATAGTGTATATGCAGCAACAAACGCCTATACAGGCTCGCATTTCAGAGCGTCTAATCATTCAATGTGCCGACAACTTTTTTTTTTGCTGCGATGATCTGGTCCAATCCACTTCTACCGCATGGTGCAGTGTGCGACAGGCTTAAGCTGTAGAAGTATTAGTCATTCTTCACGGAGGATAAAGAATATAATAAGCCTGTGAGTATTGTTATATTCTCTGTCTACGTGTTGATACACCGTTTGTGTTCAAATATGCGGTATCACGCTGCCAGATAGCTGCTATTCATTAGCCCATCTATGGCATTTTGTATCGTTGGTTAGTATTAAGCTAATTAGTCCATCTATGGTATTTTCCATTGTTTGTTAGCATTAAGCTAGGTGGACATTTTCTAAGGCAAAGCTATGTGTTTGTTTTAAATACGTAAAATGTAATTCACTTTGTTTCATGTTTAGTTTCTTCACTTGAATTTCAAGGCACCACAGAAGCTACTACGCAACAGACCTCCTGCGGCTGATCAAAAATGGCATTAAAGTCTCCAAATCCACGTCCTTCAGAAAATTCCCCAAAGATCTTGCGGAAAAGCTCCTTCGGGTTCACGTTTTGCGTCTGCCCGGACCAGTACTGCTGCCCGCAGCCTGCCTGGCCGCCGTCGAAGCCTGCGGAGCCGTACGCGTCGTACTGCTTCCTCTTTCCTTCGTCGCCGAGTACCTGAGAGAAAAATGTTTCGTTGTAGAGGTTTGCGTGTTATAATAAATGGGAATTTTAAAAAAGTAAAAGGGTAATAACACTAAACCTCATAAGCCTCAGCCAACTGAGCAAATTTCTCCTTGGCTTTTGGGTCATCTTTATTTGTGTCTGGGTGGTACTTTTTGGCCATCTGGGGGACAACGAACAGCCAAACTGTGACATGATGGATTGAACTGTACACACAATGCACTTTTTATTTAATTTAATATAAACTGAGGTTCCTTTGTTATCCAATGATTTATAAAGAAAAAAAAAAGTTAAACAACACAATAAGCAGAAAATCAGAAAACGTGTTTGTTAGCACATCTGGCACAATTTTGGTCAGGAAAACCCCTGGACTAGATGCGGTAAAACAGGACAAAATTTGAGCTGTGAATAGGCCCGGCAACAGCAGACCTGATAGTAGGCCTTCTTGATCTCCTTCTGGGTTGCCGCGCGAGGTACCCCAAGGACCTGGTAGAAGTCCTGCTTATTGTTGGCCCAAGTGCTTGTGTGAAAGGCACACTGGGGTGCTTTGAAACCTGAGAGGGGGGAAGAATTGTAGGACAGTACAGCTGCATTATGTTTGGTAACTAAAATTTAGCGAGAAATTGTGTTTTTGTTTTACTTTACAATATTCGTTGTGTAATAGGTTAGCTAAAGAGACTTTAAACTAAGTAAAATATTACCCAACGCTTGTGTTACCCACTGGCACAGTTCAAGCACCTGTACGTATGCTTCAAAGAAGACTCATGTGCCACAATTTTAAGGAATTCTGACAGAATTTAAGTCCAATCTCAAAAGTGAAATAACAACAAACCAAACCTAGTTTAGCTCAATGCTAACACCTGACGTCACTTACCAGGTAGCCCCCTCAATGTCAACCCTCTCCCAGCCCGGCCACACGCCGAGCTCCCTTCGGTCCAAAGCGTCCCGGCTCCGAACGTGCTAACGCCCCGTAGCCAGCCACAGGAAACGGAGACAGAAGCACAAGCCGCACGGTGCTGCCCAGAGGACACGATGACAGTTAGCCAGCGTGAGGAACTGCGAGCGGCTGCGGACGCCATCATTCCCACACTGTGGCCGTACTGCGCATGACAGGAAGTATTGCGTCACGCGAATATTGCGTCACATTTGCTTCTAAAGTTTCTGCTTAACTACAATTGTAAAAAATATAACAGCCTAATAAAAAAATCAACATTTGATTTGGGCTTTATGAAAAAGAAAAACAAAGTTTCTTATTGAGCCGCCCGTCGCTACTCATACGCAAAGGTTGCAAGGTAGCGTTAACTTCCTTCCCTCGGGCTCAAAACAGAACACATCCGTACCTTAAGATACGAGTGCCTTGGCTTGACTTGATGAGTTTTTTTGGGGGAGATACGAGGCGTCCATCGGCCGATTATTTTGTTTCGAGGCAAGCCAAAATTTGAGATATGAATGCAATTTAGAGGTCCTCCGCTAGATAGCGCTAGCAGACTTCACAACACTTGCCATCAATTCACATTGGTTTTCTTGCAGTGGAAGGACAATATCAGTTGGTGGCGCTAATGCACCACTAAACTGGTACCACACAGAAGAAGAACAAGCAATGCCATTGCATTCGGTACAGTAGTGTTTTGTACCTGCATTTTTCATCTTTACAGGTTTATGTCCAGAGCAAATATTATTACTTTGGGTTTTATATAGTACAATACTTGAGTGTTTTCTTACAAAAAAGCACGTAAAAAATAATTTGGGTGGGGCTGGAACAGATTACAGCGGACCCCCTTTTACTCGGAGTTAGGCACCCACGGATTAAAAATAGAAAAATATATGTATATTTTAATTTTGTAAAAATGTTGTGAATTATTTTTTCGGTTTTCTGTTTCTTTTTTCTTTTTCTTTTTTTTGAGGGGAAGGAAAACAATCCCGAAAACACTTAGTGGTAGTTTAGTCCCATTCTAGATTTTTTTGGGGTGGTTTAAAAAAAAAATATATATAAAATATATATAAAAAAATATATATATATATTTAATGCATTTATAATGGGCATCAATTATCCGTGGATTTTCCATGACCGTGCTTGTATCTCAAAACACTCGGGACTCAAATCATCTTTCCCCATTGAAATGAATGGAAATTAAATTACAGTGGACCCCTGCTATTCGCGGGTATAGGGACCGGAATTACCCGCGAATAGCAGGGGTCCACTGTAATTCTTCGAGATACAAGCACGGCCATGAAACGCCTTAAACTCGTATCTCAAGGCACCACTTTATTACACAGGAATGCTGTATTTTATTTGGGCAAATTAATACAGTAAATTCACCAAAATTACAAATTTCATGAAGGCAATAATCACCTCCACCTAAAATCATTTTTATTTTGTTTTTTTTAAACTTTATTAATTTCATACACAAGTTGAACTCTATAAACAGTGGAATTAATATATTTTCACTCATCTGGCATTTGAACATTACACTTACACGAATACATTTACACATTAAAAGAAATATCACAATATCACTTCATGAAAAAACATTCATAGCAATAACATCAGTTGCAACTTTAACACATTATAACAGTCTTAAGAAGAAAAAAAAATCATCAAAAATTTCACATTTATACTGTACAAACATTTGGTGGAACAGTGCACATGGTGAGCACGGCACAGTAAGAAACAAGGTGTTTGCATGTTTTTCCTGTGCTCGATTGGGTGAACACTCTGAATTGTGTGCGCGTGAATGTTTGCGATTGACTGGCGATTAGTCCACGGTGCAACCAGTTTTCCCCTTTCTCGCCCCAAGTCAGCTGGAATAAGCACCAACTTCACCGTGACCCCTCAATAGGGTAAGTGGTACAGATCAGATCCCCAACCACCTGCAGGCACCGGTCCGTAGGCCATTTTATACCGGGCCGCACAAAGCGACTGAACAAAAAAAGATTTTATCGTTCATCCGAGTCTTAAAGAAATGTTCATTTGAAAATCACGTGCCTTTGCAATGTCGATCACGCGATACGGTATGTAAAAACAAAGTAAGTAATGGGAAAAGACCAAACGATGAGCCAGAAGAAGAAAAAGCCCACAACTGTGTTTAAGACAATCGGCAGTCCTATTTAAAATGCGGGTTTCGCGCTACAGGCGATTCTCACGCACCAAGGCATCACGTGGTGTGAGGCCAAAAATGTACTGAACATCCTGTTTTATGAAGTGTGAGTTTCTGGAATGGCACCAAACCAAAGTTACGGAATAGACTGGACATAAGTAACACACTTCGAGTGTCATTGTCTCCCATGACACCAAAATGGGACCGGCACCCAAAACTACATTAAGCACATTGATAAGTTGTATTTCGAATCATTTGTTTTCATTTGTTTCCATGCCGGTCCGTGAAATGATTGCTTTATGGGAAACCAGTCCGCCAAAAAAGTTTGAGGACTGCTGCTATTGATCGAAAAAGGGCATGAACAAACAATCGTTCGCCACCGAGGTAGGTGGTCCGCTTATGAGATGACGAACACTTCCAAGAGGGCGGCCACCGAGTGCATGCGGTAAAAGATGGCGAAAGGCAGCCCGACGTTCACGATGGCGGCCCAGATGTTGAAGTCGTAGAATTCCGTCTCGGCCGGGTGGTCGAACTGGGGGCGAGCGCCGAATGCCGGCATGATCCACAACTGGCCAAGAAAGACGAGATAGAAGAAACAAATGTTAGCGATGTGCTTGGTTTGAAAGACTTGGGTACAAGTGAGCAATGAAGGGAAGTACAAATACTTTGTTACTTGACTTAAAAAGATTATGATTATGTTTGATGTTGTTGGCTTCGAAAAATGATTCGTGGCAAATCTGTTGTCTTTCTTGTTCCAGCCTAAAAAAGTTCCTGCCTTTCAAAAATTCTCCACCTAATTTGAAAAAAAAAAAAGGTTTTTCTTGTTAGTTATCAAAACATGTACAGTGTATGAATGACAATAAAAGATCATTTTAAAATGTTATTTTTGGACTTAATTTGCCTATTTGCGGATTTTTTTTAACCTATCTTTTGTTATTTACTGAAAATATGTTTCGGTGCTCAGCAATGACAACATTACTTTTTTATATTATAATATAATATAGCGAGTTGAGGAGTTTCATTTAGACGTAAGCAGTGCTTTGCCGCCATTTTGCGACAATTACAAACCTTTTAGGTTCGGTGTCAGTTACTCTTGGGTTTGGGGGGGGGTTGACTGTACTTTTACTTTTACCATTTGTCTTTTGTTTTCTATTTTAGTCAAGCGTGAGTACTTTTGCCACCTCTGCAAAGCGATGTGCGCGGGATACTCACAATGATGTTGGCCAGCAGCAGGAAGACGGAAACCTCCTTCAGGATCCGCCTCTTCCACGTCAATTTGCGCGGGTAGTGCACCACGTGGCCGAACGGCGTCACCACCAGCGGCTCCGGCTCGGGTTTCAACCTTATTTCCGATCCTTCCAGACCGTATAGCTCTTTGCTGTAGTGCTCCACCGCGTAGATGTTCGTCACCGAGGTTATCTGCTCGTGTTGCTCTTCGTGGAAAGGCTCCCGGTGGAGACCTTCGACGATGAAGAAGTTCTGCAGCCCGATCTGGATCACCATCAGTATAGCCCAGGTCAGGTTGAGCCTGTTCAGGTGGCCCTTGGCTCCGGACGCCACCATGGCGACTATGGTGAAGTAGCTGATGATGAACTGCCCCATGGAGGTTCCCACCAGCAGGCCCACGTCCAAGCTCCGCGTGGGATTCTTCTCGGAGTCGTGTTCTCGGCGATCCAGCTTGTAGATGGTCGCTCCGATCAACGTGGCCACCAGCATGAGGCTTATGATAACGATGTTTATGACGAAGTGGATCAGCAGCGCTTGGTCTCTCTTGCTGTGGTCGTCCCCTTCGTCCTCCTTCATGTCCATCTCGTACACTATGAAGGTGGCCAGGCCTGCGAACACCAGGAGGACTCCCACCAGGGGCCCGATGACCGCATCTTTGAGGTGGAACTTGTGGGCGTGGCCATGGCTGTGCGGGTCGTGGGCCTCGCCCAGTCGGCCCACGTTCTTCCACATGACGTAGGCCATAGCGGAGGCGAAGAGGCTATACTCGATGTTGAAGGGGTAGAGGTAGAAGTAGGCATCTTTGAAGAGGGTGCAGGACGTGTGGCTGCACTCGCAATCGTCCTCTCCAAAACTCGCTGTCGCAGGAAGAGAGAATGGGGTTATCTTGTTGGCATTTTCTATCACCGATATGTTCATGCGAGATGGGCATAGTAGGGTGTGGCCTGCTCTCTACGAAAACCCTGGCCTATCCGTCCATTTTGAAACTCAAAGGCCACCCCTGCTTGAACGGCTTTTTTCCGCACCTTTACTGATGTACAGCTGACGTCCGAATAGTTTATGAGAGCTGTTGCCGTGGTGGTCGTCGGTTTCGTGCGTGCCGTTGCCGTGATCGCCGCCGTGATCGCCGCCGTGGTCGCCGCCGTGGTCGCCGCCGTGGTCGCCCGTTTGGTGGAGCGACTCGTCCGTGACCGCAGCCATCCACAAAACCAGATTAATGGACAGGGTCAGCATCAGCCCGCATCTGCATGAACCAACATGGACGCGAAAGAAACAGCCATCATGAGACATCGTGGCGATGTTGACAAATACACCGTCATAGGCACGATTACATTTGCGGTCGACCAGACCAGTGATTCCCAACCACTCTTGCACTCGATGGCAGAAGGTAGAGTTGTGCGATTTTTCGAGTGTAAAATAATAATAATACAACGTAATAAAGGCTGTGAAACGCCGGACTAGATTGGCACTCAGCAGAGCACTGATTTCATTTGGACTACTTCCTGGATTATGGAGAAGGGGAAGACGAAGAAGGGCGGTGCCATTATGATTCAGCCAGGGTTGATGTTTCCATTGATGCCATAGTGACGTAAAAGAGTACTTTGCGGTTGCTTCGCTGGTATGTACTGTAACTCAGCTGAAAGATCGGACCGAAATACATCTTCTGAGTCATATTCCCCAAACAAAAATAGTGTTGAAAGTTGATTTCACTTCATGAGCACTGAGCAGTTTTTTTCAAATCTAAATGTCCCTTGTCATGTGCGTAATATAATACCGTGACAAGTCAGGAGAACCACATTTTGGCTGTAATTGCAGAAAATCAGATGGATTGGGCTCCAGCTCGGCTGTGACCCTAACGAGCACAAGCACTACAGAAAATGGATGTATTACGAAACTTCTGTTCGATTTCTCTTTCAAAATGGCTGTCTTGATATTTGTCTGATTTAAAATCTGAGTCCATCACGCCCACAATTCCGTTTTTGCGTCCTTATTTGACTCGACTTCACTTACAGTACGTTTATACCTCATACGTGGACACGTCATTTCAAGTATTAAGTTTAACTAAGCTTTCTGCCACTAAGCTGATTCTGCCATTTTCCAAAGGAAGTATGTCTATTTTCCAGGGTCTCCTTTATTCAGATCCTTGCCAAAATGTAACAGCTTCTTCTTTGGCTCATGACCACCCCTCTACAAAGTGTTACGGAAACGTGTTTCGTAGTTTTGCGGGAAAATCTACGACGAGCTACCATTTAACTCTGTTGAACAGCAAAGCTAATGGTGGCACAGCACTGTAATAATCTCTTTCTTCAGTCCCTCCCTGAGAAGATATGCATCGGTGACACAGAAAGCTGAACCTATTAACTTGACACCTGTCGTCAGACCAAGTCATTAAATGTATAATTATGAGATTATGAAAATGGTTTCATTTATTCATAATGTTCTCACTTTCCGCAAACTTGAAAGTTTCCGCTGGTAAGGTGTTCCTCAGGGCTCACAGCCGGGGCTTTCCTATTGTGTTCAGATTGTGTTGTCGTTTTTGGAACGACTTCCAAATGATTGACAGCTGCATCTTAAGTCAATTCTCATGCCTGTGAGGTCATCCAGTTCGGAATTCGACCAAAACATTCAGGGGGAAATACACCGGTTGAGTCACACAACCAGTTCCAAACCACTTTTGACATCAACCGAGAGTTCAGCGTACTTCTATCTATCTATCTATCTATCTATCTATCTATCTATCTATCTATCTATCTATCTATCTATCTATCTATCTATCGATCTATCGATCTATCGATCTATCGATCTATCGATCCATCGATCCAGCTATGCTGCATTTATTTTCTCATTCTATGGGCTTTCATGAATTAATGTCTGCCAAAAGTTAAGGACGTACAAGACTCGGATGTTGCGCTTTGGCAAAGTAAAGGCTGAGTTTTTGTCTTCTGTTGCTTTCACAATTCACTGCCATTGACGGACTTAGAATCCAAATATCCACGTTAACTGGGAGGGCTGGCAGTGAATATGTTCCTAAAAAATGTATTTTTGGACTTGTACAAGAGTTAAATGTGCTGAAATGCTAATTTAAAAATTGCCTGTTCAGTTATTGTAATAAACCCAGGGATAAATTGTTTCCGTTTTCATTGTTTCCTGCGGGAAAAAATGTTCTTGTTGGGTTATGTTTTTTTTTTTTTTTTTCAAGACAGAAATGAGACCATCACTTACCGTGTGAGGTTCCTTTGGAGCTGTACGCAGTCTTTTGCGTGGACCCACATGAAGTACGTCTGCAAACAGATTTCCCAGTTCAAAATTCTGGAGACATTCCACCAATACCTGTTCTAATAGGGACGTGTACTTGACGTATAGTTACCTGCACAACAATGAAAACAAGTTGGATCACGGGAAAAACAATCTTGATGGCCGAATCGCAGTGGAGGTAGCCGACATAGCTGGCTATCTTGAAAATGTCCATGATGATACTGAGGAGTCCAAACAGCACCATTCCTCCTGCGACGTGAGAAGATGGACAATATTTTGACTTACACAACACACATTAAGACCTTCCCCAGCCCCCAAAACGGACATGTGGAGGTTTGACATACCTCTGAGCCACACGGGTCCGGCGTGTTGGTCCCTGTAAGCCACGGCGTTATCGATCCTGGCCGTGTTGATGATGTAGTAGATCATCCAGATGCAGGTGATGATGAGGATGATCACAAGGAAAACCTGCAGGTCAGACATGCTGATGTCTACGTGCTCGTAGGCACTGCCGCTCACCAGCGCGATACCCAGCATCAGGATATTAATGAAGATGACCCCGGACAGAATCCATCCCCAGTTTCTGTCCCGTTCCTTGTTAGAATTGACGGGTTCGTTGCTCGGGTGGTCATGCTCGCCCGTGTTCTCCGCCACGCCTTCGTGTGAGGAGTCCTGTCCCTGAGTGTTCGCGTCTTTGCTCATCCTGCAGGGTTCGCAAGGGTTTCCGTCGCCCAGACAGCTGCACTGGTAGCCGGTGTTCAAGCACATATTGCACCCTGCGAGATCGGAACATATTTGAGTTACCGGCTACTTCCGGTGTTGAGACGCGACTGGTTTGACAAGTTCGCCCATTGTTTGCCATTCCCACTACAGAACCCGCCCAGATTCAAACTTTGTGCGTAAGCGGAATCAATGTAATTGGCATGTTGACATTGCAACACTACTGGTTCAGTGTAGCTCATCAACAAATGTCATGCACTTCCCTCCTGCTGCCAAACTGCAACAATGGAGGGCAGGTAGATAACTCGCGTCTTATATTTAAGTTAGAAGTACAGATTCTACTTTTTCAACAAAGTGAAAGTAAGAAAAATGACATACTTTGAAATTTCTACTTTCATTTATAGACACTTTGATAACGTAATATCAGTACAACAAAAGAAAATCTCGGTGCACAAAATAGTTTCCCTCTTTTATTAACTTTCACAGTGCATGGAATAAAAAAAAATCAAAAATAAAAACATTATGCCATGGAAGCAACCAAGCAAGTTGCTAACTGTTGCTAACATTGTGAACTGACCAAAAAAAAAAAAATCCTAAATTAGCTAATGTTAACAATAGGAAAAAAAATCAATTCCATTTTATTTACATCGCGCCAAATCACACCAAAAGTTGTCTGAGGCCACTTTACACATGGAGCAGGATCTAAAACCACACTCGTCACTTAAAAATGCACCGTTATCTTAATTAAGCCCAGGGATGGGAAATATGTTACATCTCCGAATCTGCCACGTCATTTGGAGGCCTGAAAGTCCCCGAGATCTCAGTCAATCAATCACAATCTCACCCGTGGTCTTTTTTTAATGCCGCGTGCTTGTCTGCAGAAGGTGAAAAAGTAACAACCCCCCCCCCCCCCCCCAAAATCTATGGACTAAAACCGAAAAGTCCTCAGAAGAATAAACACTCAAACAATGCACAGATTCTTAAAAAAAACCAAACAAACCAAAAAGCCTACCTCAGTAGACTAATGAAGGATTTATACTTTGTTACTTCCCACTTCTCACATGGACTCCCACTCATTTCCAACAACGACAAAAAAGTGACGGTGGAGGTTGGACCTTACCTGTAGGCTGACCTGACCGCAAGTGTGGGATGCAGAGGTGTTCATCCCCCTTTTTATAGGTACCCAAAACACAGCTGGAGGAGCCATAAAGGTCAATAAATCAGTTGTGAGCAGAGAACCATATCATGGCCAAACAAGGCCTGTTTTGCTCAAAATATTCCACTAAAGTTCAACACCTGTTTCTAGGTAATACATTTTTCTCGCTAATTCCACAGCGCACTGAAACCGGTTCCTTCTCAGAATGCACACTATATTGTATTTACAGTACATGCAATGCCGATGACTGACTATTGTTACTGCCGATCACAATTGTATCGACTGCTTTTTTTCTGTTTTTCAGGTCGCAGAGCCGAAAGCACAAATGTACAGTTTACCATTCGCATGCAGTATACATATAACGGATGGACTTGTACCGTTGCCACATGCACTTTTTGGACTCATCCTGCTCAGTGTCCTTGGCTGGCGTACTGCAAATATGTACGTTCAGTATTTGAGTCTTTGACTTTGTTATTCTCGTGTGCTGCTACTGCCCACACTATTGCGGTAAAATCAGAATTTCCCCCTTTTTCAGGACCGCTAAAGTCTTATTCTTATGATCTTTGACTTGAGCCTCACAATCTCAACGGGATGCGAATTTTCCAAAAAGGCGTGGGATGAGAATGCGTTTGCCTATCTTTCATTTCATGCTTGTAGGGAACACGTTCAGGTTTTTCATGCTATTCAAGACCACTCGAAAGATGTTTTGTGCACGTGTGTGTGTGTGAGAGATCAAGAGTGAGTCACATGACCCCAAGCCACCATCGATCTAATCTACTGTCTTATCTATCTCTGTCCATTGTCATGCAGGTTTCAATTGGGCAGCTTGTCAGAGAACTTCATTGCTGTGAGCAACTGAGGGCAGCCATTTTTTTTATTTGCTCGTTACCCTGTTATTAGCTGCTGTGCAAGATGTTTGTCAGGGTGAGGCCGACTTCGGTGTTTTTTTTTTAATCATTGACGCTGCTTGCATGGCATAAAGAACCTTCCTTGTTTCCACCCGCGGTCGGCTTCACGGATGCCAGGGTTAAAATAAGAACAATGAAGAAAGCGCTAAGACACGTCAAATGCTATTCTTCCACGGGAGTCTGTCGCAACAAGGAAATACGTTGTATTTTCGTCGCAGTTCTTTGCCTTCCGTCAAGCGAGACCTTTTCTAAAAAATAAACATAACATCTGACAGATTAGTTTGGGGGAAGAGAAGTGTCCCCGGCCTAAGATGCCCAAATATTCCGATTATATTATAATCAATTGATCAGATAAAGTGTTCTTAGCGGGACCCCCGAGCGGTGGCAAGCTACTTGTGCCGCCACAGCTGCCTTGGGGCAGTCTGGCGGAAGCGTGGCTGCCACTCCGCGCCTGCGGCCTCTCCGACCACCGCTGATCATCCAACCGCGTTCATCCGTGGGCAATGCTATTTGCCTTAAGAACGGAAGGTTGTACACGCCCTGAAGTTATGCATGACTGAAGAACGTAGATGGTTCTTTTTCTGCAGTTTTCAGGGCCTGTGGGAGCGAACCTGACACAAGAGATGTGTTTACAATGTGGAAGAGCTCTGAGGCCATGCGGTTATAAAGTTATTATATCGATTTTTTTGAAGTCTGTCGGCATATCCTTTACCTGACATGGAGGTGGCGACTGCTTGTCTAATTTTCCGAATTTTGTCAGCGAAGAGGATGGCGAATTCGTTGCAGGCCCTAGTGCATAAAGGTTCATGAGCTATTTGACGGCCTGTCGACAGTAGCAAGCAGGTTACGTGCGGTGTTCATGTATTTTGGGGATAATGTTGGCAATGAAGGAATGCCTTTGCATTTGTTTTTACCTCCAGTATATGAATGCCACAATTCGCTTCATAGACGCTATGATGAACCTGGAGATTATTGTTATTATTATTACTATTGTTTTTTAACTACCTTCGCCTCCACCTTAGAAACGTTGAGAGATAATTCAATTCCAAAGTGCGACCTTTATTGCGTGTTGGCTTTGTCACACGTTGGACGAAGCCCTCATTTTGGAGGACACCGCATACTTCTGTCCTGGGCCTTTTCCGTAGGAGCAGTCCTCGGATTGTATCCAGTGCATGCAAAGCAGGCGCTGGCGTGCGCAGGAGCGGTTCGGCCACCGGGGAGCACTGTCGGCGGCCTGAGTGACGAGCGAGCGCGTCGTCGCCTCCTTGGAAACCGGCGACGCGCACAACCCCTCGGGACTCGGGAGTCTGGACACCGGGCGACCGACGCTCCGGTGCGGCGGGTCGGTGCACGCTATGAGGGGAACGACGAGGGCGCGGGGGTGGTCCCGGCGGTGTCGATGAAGGCGGACGAATAACGGGTCGCCATGAATGACAGGTACCACAAGGCGGCCCGGGACGGCTACCTGGACCTGCTGAAGGAGGCCACACGCAAGGACCTCAACGCGCCCGACGAGGACGGCATGACGCCGACGCTGTGGGCGGCCTACCACGGGAACCTGGAGGCTCTGCGGCTCATCGTGGCCAGGGGGTGGGTACCAAAACAAACAAACACGATTTGCGCACTCGCACGGCTCACTTCGTAAGGTACACCTATACTATAATACCAATCAAATGTTAACTTCATTGGGTTTGTGAGTCGTGCAGCTGTTTCTAATGTTCTGTCCAGAACCAAAATATTACAATATTAGAAATAGCTGTGAGGCAAGTCCTTCACCCACAATAAACAGGGGCGCTGTAGAAAGGGTTGGTTGGCACATTATTTTTTATTTCTTTTTAGGAGTACGTTTACGAGCAAGTGATCGTCCTCTCACGTTCAACTGTTTCGCTCCATAGTGGCCAAAGAACTCAATAAATTAAGTAAAATGCAATCAAGCAGAAGTAGCCAGATAATGCAATGCCACTGAACGCAAACAGAAAACGTAAAACATTCTTTTAGTGCACACACAATGGAAAGCCAAAGCATTTTTGATTGTTGTTATTTCTACAAGAAGTCCAAATTGTCTGATTTCAGCCTCTCAAATGTGAATCCATTCCGATTCACTTCGTCCTCAATGGACGCCAGCGAGTTATCCACGTGTCCACATCGGCGGACTTCAAAAGTCATTTTTGACTATTTTCGGACATGTTTTGAATCAAACACCAACCCAGTCATTCCCAAACGCTATGTACATTGTTCGGCAAATGAGGGGGACATGGCCCCCCCGTCCTCCTCGTCAAGTACGCCCCTGACAATAACAAACATATCGTTAAATTCCACAATCTCATCTGGAGCACTTTTATGTTATGTGTTTCATGTCCGTTGGCATGGTTGAGCAAAAACTACTTTAAAATGAATTCAAATGAATGTTGGTGGAAGTATAATGTAAAGTATAACACTCTGTATAATGTTTTTCACATTTTGGGGAAGATTTTTTTTTTTTTCTTCCAATGCTCGAAACCAAATGTCTTATAAAGGACCTCAATGTTGATGCAAATTCCGAAGGCGGATTTCCTTGGGGGTAAAATCTGGATAGCTGAGATTTTTCTTATGAGTATGATACTGGACACGGTGGACGACTGGTTAGCACATCTGCCTCACCTGTCTGGGCACCGGGGTTCGAATCCCGGCCTCACCCGTGTGGCGTTTGCATGTTCTTCCCGCGCCTGCGTGGGGTTTCTCCGGGTACTCCGGTTTCCTCCCACATCCCCAAAAACATGCATGCTAGGTTGATTGAGGACTCTCAATTGCCCGTAGGTGTGAATGTGAGTGGGAATGGTTGCTTGATTCTGTGTGCCCTGCGATTGGCTGGCGAAGATAGCTGGGATAGGCTCCAGCACGCCCGCGCGGCCCTAGTGAGGAGAAGCGGCTCAGAAAATGGATGGATGGAGAATGATACTGTACGTGACCATCTGAAGCCCCCCTCTTTTTCTTTGAGGCAAATGAGCTCGAATGGTGAGCTCACCCTTTGAGAATGCCATGCTTGTTAAATTCATGCGTCCGTTCGAGCCGCAATCACAAAACAGCACTATTTACCTTTTGTTTATTCATTAGTTGGTATGAGCGAGCAAAAACAGTCGAAAGGGATAGTTTGTGAAAGGGGAAGAAGGCGTGAGTAGGAAAAGAGCCCATGCGACTAAGGTGGAATATTTGTTCATTGGTATGACTGCAAAAAGCTACGTCACCAATTCAAATGGGAGTTTGTGTGTGTGTGTGTGTGTGTGTGTTGGGGAAAAATAACCCATTCAATTATATGTGGAATATTTATATACAGATATTATTTTCAATTTTTTTTGTTCACAATTATTAATTTAGAAACATAAAAATCTAATGGCAGGTTTTTGTGATATAAAAAAAGTTTTTAAAAAAATGAGATAAATCATTTCCATTTTTTCCCCCACCATTAATGTGACGTATGACCTGTACCACTCAATTGATTTAAACAAAAAAAATAACTTTTCGACAGATGAAATAAAAATAAACAACTGAAATAATGTGATTGCACAAGCGTGCACACCCTCTCGTAACTGGTTATGTGGCTGCATTCAGAGTTCAAACTTGTGTTAATTGTGGGTGAGGACACACCTGCCACCATTTCAAGTCCGTCTGATTACTCCAAGTAAAGTTCAGCTGTTCTCGTAGGCAAAGTCCGCTATGTGAACAATGTGTCTCCCCCCAGGAAAACGTTTAAGGTGCACATACTGTACATGACGTTAACATAGCCAAGAGGAGGATGAGGAAGGTCCCAGACGTGGTGCCACCGAATAATTGGAAGCTTTGCTGCAAGCTGAAAAAAGAGCCATTGTAAACAACAATGACGCAGAACTTCTTGTTTGGTGACTCTTTAAAATGTGACCTTTTGTTCAGGGGCAGGGGGGGGGGGGAAACAAATAAATAAGAGGAGATTGTCTTTATGCATTTTAAAGTGTTTTCGTCTCGAAAAAGATTTAGCAATTAGCAATAGCAAAATTGCACTGAACCAGATGGTCGAATTAAATAATTGCCCATTTGCCATACATGATAATATCATAAAATTAAAAAAAATTATATCAAATTAAAAAACGATGTGTGCATTTAACATTTAACATGTATTCAATCATTTTTTAATTAGTTATAATGAATTAATTGTACATATTTATGAATGTAATGTTTTACTACAATGAGAACGGATTATTAGTTTATTATTAAAATAAAGAAAGTTGATTATGCATATAACTTTTTTTGCAAAGTTATTTTCAACGAGTCTTTACGCTTTTCAATTCTTTTATTTCCACTCCCAGTCGAAGTTGACTTTAAAATCAAACATAAAACAAAGATAATTACACTTTTGTGTTAATCGCACAAAGGTCGGCTAGTTTAATGCTAGCACGCGATGCAAAACAACACAGACGTGCTAACGAAGCTAGCATCAATGCGCGCCCTTGCTATATTGTCACGGCTAACCGCTGATTGTGAGCCTTTCAAGACGAAGGAGGACAGTTAATCATTTTTTAACGCCCGGCAGGGTGCTTAAATGACGACTCTGAAATGTCACTTCACTGCCACAGTGTTCAAGGTCATGTGCGAGTTATCGCATTTCATTAAATGCTCTGCAGCCATGCGCTCCCTCTTCAATATTTTACTGCGCACTCACCCGAACGTCCCCGTTGGGGGCCCCGTAAACGAGCGTGAATTATGACGCCTTCCTAAATGGTTGCATTGTTATGCGCGCTGTTGCTGTGACACTTTAACAAGAGCAGGCGCCCATCGTTGTGACTTTTACAAGGTGGCTGTTATCACAAAAGATCGCGCTTGATAAAATAAGCGGTGGATATTGTCTGCTTCAAAGATAATGCAACCTAGTGGCGTTCGTGTTGGCTTTTTACAAATGGTCGCATCACAGCCGTAGGTTGCCTTTGCTTTTTTTTTTTTTTTTTTTTTTTTTTTTTACCAGAGGTGGCAAAAGGTCTCACACGGTGTACTTAAGTAGAAGTACAGATATCTGATATAAAATCCAGAAATGTGCGCACAGGAAGTATGTCCCATCACTTTCAGGCTATCAAAACAACATGTTTTCATAGCTTTTGCTAACATTGTGAATTGACTAATACAAATAAAATACAAAAAGCGCAATTAGCTACTGGTGGCTGACAAAAAACAAAATCTTACCCGCATGTGCATTTTCAAATTTGACAGAGAATTTTGAAGGCTGGTTTTCAGACCGGCACAAGACATCGCATTCGATGCCGTGTCGCTGTGTGAAAGTCGTTAAAGTCGTAGAAACACTTAGTTTGCGGGCAATATTGGACCTTGGCTCGGTTCTGTGTGAAAACCAAAGGTGGCCTGATGCCGGATCTCCTGTTAGGGCTCTGATGCGCCTATTTTGCAGGATTTCTATGTAAAACAAATCACACGCCTATCCTGCTGTCACTGTCTGGTCAGTTCGTTCCTTCTGAATCCCTGTCTGCGCCGTTTATACAGAACTGTGACCAGGAAAAAAGGCAAAAAAATAAAAAAATAACAATTAAAATAAAATCCTGACTTTTACAGGCAGTGTAAAAGGGGCTGTAGCGTGAGGCACCACTGCGATGATGAAGCACACAACAGGCTCATCGTTAACGGCTGACCGGTTTCGCTCACCAGTCGGAAAAATGGTCCCATTATGAAGCCTCCTAATTACGGACTGTGTCAAATGGAGAAACAATTCATGCCCTGTGAGGTTTTCACACGCAAAAATGACAGATGAGGTACACCTGTACTCCATCTAATGTGATCCAGTACAAGAAGTCACCTTTCACAATCGCTGTAAGTCAAATATTACATGTTTTATATTACATATATTGCTATTTGTTTTTTGTTTTTTGTTTTTTTTACAATTTGAGAAACTTTATCTGTGAACATCTGAAATACTGTAGTTATTCTTGGATATCATTGCTGATTTTTGCTGTGATGATTGCACACGCCTGAAACCGAATATACATTGTTTCTCATCAGATTAGATTTATTTGTGCATGTGAAAAAAAACACACCAAAGTAATAGAAAAACCTTTTCGTGTGATCCCGTACGTTGTGCACTCGACAAAGCATGAGCTGAACAAAACGAACTTCACCATTTCCCACGGAATCAGTGTAAACAAAAGAGCCCGCGGAGGCGTGGCGAGTACAAAGTATTCCTCTCGTGATACGAGCCTGACACAAGGCCTAGATAACCAATAGCCATTGGATGATAATGATGAGCAGTTCGCAGGAGGATGCCGTGCTCGGCAAACAGCAGCAAACATCCCGTAATATGATAAAGGACACTCGAGGGGTAAACGAACGGACGACCCTCTCTTGTGTTCAGCATTTTTACACGGCGCGAAATAAATGACCGTGCATAAAGCTATCATGGTCATGTTCCCCGCACTATGTAATCTGAGCTGGGAACATCGTAAATAACTTAAAATAAAACTTTAACCGATAATCGCCTTGCATCTTTTGACATTAATTTATAGCATGATGAGGAATGAATTCCGCGTTTACTAAGCCCCGAATTTAAAGCAATAGGAGGTAACAATGTGACCTTAAAGAAGACATTCTTTTCACAAATTAAACACGTTCCCAAGTTCCTAAACGAAATGATTATTAACGGCGGTAGTAGGTATTAAGAAGTTGGAGAAGCACTGGACGAGTGGAAGCAGAGCCCAGGGTGTGGTAAATAAGTAAACACCTAAGACAAGGACAGCATTTTTGTGGTACATGGCCAAACACAAGCACCCTTCCGCTCCCACATTCGCAAAACATCACCCATTCAGCACCTTAGATTTGTACGAGATATACTACTTGTACTAACGCCTTATGACTGTAAATGTATTAGCATTACTCGGATGCATGACGGTGTCACATTTAGTGGCAAACAAGTTCTCCTTAGCTTGTGATACAGGATGTGAAAGATCCACGCCGTCATAACAGCCACGATTAGACTTGAGGAATGCGGCGTGATGTCATCGGCTATGTACAATTATGCAGTTTGAGCTCGCTGAAACCTTTTGAAAGCCTCGGCTGTAACACGAGTCGGGTGATGAGGCGGCAGCGGCGACAAGCCGGAGCTCAAATTGCAGCCTGATCAGCCGCTGCGTGACTCTCGCGGAGGCGACAGCAAGTTTGACCGTGGACTGACAGCCGAGGGCGCCGCCCCGTCTGTGGAGTTGAGGGGTTGAGATCCAGCATAACTTTCAAGTTCTTCCATGTCACACTGGTGCCTTTATGGACCTTGCTTTGTGCACTGGGGCAGTCTTGCTGGAACAGACGAGGGCCTTCCCCAAACTACAACGACAAGTAAACAGAATTAACGAATAAAGATTCACGGGGAGTTGGGGGAAGCTCCAGCCCAGACCCGACCCTATTGGGGATAAGCCGTATAGAAAATGGTTGAATGGATGGTGTGGATTTTTCCACCAAGCAGTACGCTATGGTTCGGATTGGTTCGTTCTTGCGTTCTCCACCAATGAACTTCAGTACATCGCTCCTCAAGTGAACCATACCATACTTCTGCAACCGGAACACCAACAAAATATTTTTCAAAAGTGACAGGGTACCGATTGGATATTTTGGTTCCCTTGCATAATAGAAACGCTGGGAAATACATACCACATTGCTCTATTCTGTTGGGTGGTAATTAGATATTCAATCTAACCAAGTTGTTGTGCTCCACAGAGGGAATCCTGACAAGTGTGACATTTGGGGCAACACACCACTCCACCTAGCCGCTGCCAACGGCCACCACAACTGCCTTTTCTTCCTCGTGTCGTTCGGGGCCAACATATGGTGCCTGGACAACGACTACCACACTCCTCTGGACATGGCCGCCACCAAGAGTCACATGGACTGCGTTCGCTACCTCGACTCCATCGCCTCCAAGCAAATGGGCCTCAACCCCAAGCTTGTGAACAAGCTGAAAGAACGAGCGTTTCGAGATGCCGAGCAACGCATCAAAGAGTGCGCCAAGATGCAGAAGAAGCACCACGAGCGCATGGAGAAGAAGTTCCAAAAGGAGGCGCCCGAGGCGTCCGTGTCGGACGTCATGAGTTTTTCCAGTTACAGCAGCGGCTCTGTTAGCCACAAGCTGCACAACTTCACCACAGCCACCGTCAGTGTGCCATATTCACAGGTCAAGACTTGTTTACTTACTTTCTGTCCCGCAAAAATAACTATGATTTGCATTGATCATGTATGTGGCACACATTTAAATGACAATCGATATATCGGCGGGGAGGGCGGATATGAAAAGATGGACGAATAGACAAACAAATAAAGGGGAGGCAGATCTACGGACAGAACAACATCACGCAGATAGAGGACGGACAGACAGACAAACTGATAAATAAACAATGGACAGACAAACAGATAAAGGGTGGAGAGACTGACAGAAATACTGCATGACCAGCAGACAAGACAGACCAGCCCACCGACCAACCAATGGATGGCTACACATGCAGAGCTACAGGACAGACAGACAGAGAGACTCAAAGACAGATAGACTGAAAGACTGACCAACAAATAGAGAGATAGGTCTGACAGACAGGGATGTATGGTCCATTTTGAAGACCAAATTTACCAAAGTTAAAGTTACCAAAGTTTCCTTGGCTTCATAAAGTGTTCTGAAAGTCATTGAGCTACGTCTCTGCTGTGTTGCTGCCAGGCGACCCTTCATGCCACAAACCGAGGAAAGACGAAGATCCAGAAGAAGCTGGAGAAAAAGAAACAAGGAGACGGGAGCTTTAAGATCTACGAGGATGGGAGGAAGAGCGTGCGCTCCCTCTCTGGACTCCAGATGGGCAACGACGTCATGTTCCTAAAACCCGGCACAGACGGCAACCCCAGGGATTACGGCCGCCGCAACGTCCGCGACATGTTCCCCAGAGACCACAACGACGACGCCATTTCACGTGCCACCAGCGAGCCGGACCTCCACGGGACCAATGCGGACCTCTCGGAGGTCAGCACAGACTCGGGACACGATTCCCTGTTCTACCGGCCCGGTCTGGGCACCATGGTCTTCAGGAGGAACTACGTGAGCGGGGGGATGTTTGACCTGGGCGATCCAGATGGAGCTGACGGCTTGAGCAACACGGTGCGTCTACGCAGCAGGCTGCACCCTCACCGCAGCCTGGATGAGGACAGCATTGGAAGTGCTCGCAGCCTGCAGGAGAGGAACATGGAGGAGCTTCCCTGGGAGGAGGTGGAATTGGGGCTGGATGACGACGACGAAGCCCACACCAGCCCGCTGGAGGTCTTCTTGGCCACGCAGAGCATGAGCGAGTTCTTCTCCATCTTCAGGAGAGAGAAGATCGACCTCCAAGCGTTGCTGCTGTGCTCCGACCACGACCTCAAGAGCATCCACATCCCTTTAGGACCGAGGAAAAAGATCTTAGATGCCTGTCAGAGACGCCTTGAGACAATAGAGGACCCAGAGTGCATTGAAGACACTGAACTGTGAGTACCTTTCATTCATCCATTTTCTTCTTCGTGCTGCGGGTAAGCTAGAGTGTATGCCAGCTGACTGAGAGCGAGAGCCGGGGTGCACCCTGGGCTGGTCCCAGTCAATTGCAGGGTACCATGTCCACGCAGACATTGCAGCTTTGCGTATTCAGATGATTAGATGCGTGGTGACGTCACCACCAGCAAGTGGGACACTTGCTTCCAAGACAACTTCACCATATTCTGGTCGCGACTTCGGAAATGTTTTCTGAAGCGAGTAGCCCTACCCACATGACTTGTGACATTTCATGTAGCCTTCAGTGCCACAAGGGTTGACAGCCTCTGATATAAGTCCAGTTTTGCCTGCATGTACGCATTTGTCCTGTGTGTATGTGCACACGTAGGACAATACAGTAGAAAAAGGCCGATTACAATAACACCTACTAGGACTACGTAGCGGGACGACATAGTGCGAAGATGTAACACAACAATCTGGTGCAACAACGTACCGTGACAACGTACCGTAACAACGTCCCGTGACAACGTACCGCAGCAACGTACCGTGACGACGTACGGAACAATGTACCGTGACAACGTACCGTAACAAAGTACGGAACAATGTACCGTGACAACGTACCGTAACAACGTACGGAACAATGTACCGTGACAACGTACCGTAACAACGTACGGAACAATGTACCGTGACAACGTACCGTAACAACGTACGGAACAATGTACCGTGACAATGTACCGTAACAACGTACCATGACAAGGTACGGGACAATGTACGTACCGTAACAACGTACCGTGACAACGTACCGTAACATTGTAGCGTAATAGTGTAGCCTAATGACACAGCATAAAGACGTAGCATAACAGCCTCTTGTAATATTTTAGCGGAACTTAAGCTAGTGATGAAAGTGGTCTCCGTCCTTGTGGCTCAGTACAATATGTCTAATATAGATATATTTTTAATGCTTTTGTTTTTAATAGTAACAGTCGTCGTAAGTTTACGCTTTGTTGAGTTTGCAATATTAAAATTTTACTTAAAACATTACCTGTACAGTTAAAGAAGGTTTTATGACGTCGCTAGTTTCACCCAGCCACAGGTTAATT
The DNA here is from genome assembly GCF_024500275.1 of Phycodurus eques. Lineage (NCBI taxonomy): Eukaryota > Metazoa > Chordata > Actinopteri > Syngnathiformes > Syngnathidae > Phycodurus > Phycodurus eques. The sequence goes on from NC_084540.1 coordinate 20,221,541, forward strand.
CGATGTTTCATAATTTCCAAGGAGGAAAAAAAAATATTCTAAATATAAACAAAAGTGACCGTGTGAAAAATCTAACGGATTCCAACCATCTTTTTTTCCATTGTGTTGTGCAGATGATCCAAGCAGAGGTGTGATCATCAATGCAGACAGAGACAACAAAACCATCTACCTCTAACGTGGAAAGGATCAATGCAAACATTCAAAGTCGCATGGTCGAACAAACTTGTTGTGTCATGGGACACGTTTGCCCCTGTGGGGTTCACTGAGACTCTTGTGCCTGTGCAGTCTGTTGTTTTACTATAAACACACTTGACAAGCATTTTTTTTCCAGCATGCTCCCCCAATGTTGTTAATGTAATCTCATATTTAATTTGGCCTCGTGTTTACACATAGCAAACCTGGTCTCTGCCAAGGCAGGACAACTGCATATTTGCAGTTGTGATTGACTTGAGAGTGTGTGAACGCGTCCCTCGATAACTTTATAATGCTTGCCTATCATCATTTGCTGTACTTGCACACTCTGTGTAGTGCATGTCGAGTCAATATTTATGTAGATAATGTCAGTCATAAGTTCATAACAATATATGTAGAGACTTTTATGGTCTCCGTGTACCTCTCTGCACAACAACAACACATTGTTAATGTGTTAGTATTTGGATTAGATTATGTAATAAATGCACTAAGCTTCATGTTTGCATATACTCTGCTTTCATCTGAAGAGGAAGTACATGGTCATTTTTGTGGGATTTTAAGGAGTTGAAGTTCTGATCTATTTTTCCTTCCCTATTATTTACAGCAACTATGCCCACATTGCAGTTTTTGTTTGTTTGCAGGAATACGTCAAAGCTACAGAAGAATTTGATCCAGAGCCAAAGGTGAAAATAATGGGATTTCTTTCAGGCACCATGGTACCGCCCCTCCACCCCAGAATGCAAACGGTATGGTCCTTTTCAGCGATTCCTTATGTTTGATGTCATTCTCCGTGAAGCAGGAAGTAGCCTGCGAACAAACTAACAAACAGAAAGATATGCTATTGTCTCTGTTTTGTAAGAGCGATTTCTTTTCTATTTTTGTTGGTTGGGTCTTGACCCAATCGGCACATAAGAATCCAAAATATAGTACAGGCCTGTCGTCTTGTGGAGAAATAGGCCCTATACCCTCACCTCCATAAGAAATGAAACAATGAGGCCAATGCATTTATTGATTTTTGCTGTAGAATGAAAACGTCACAAGGTGAATGTGACACAGGTCAACATTGTACCCATAGGCAGCGCTCTGGTTTTCATTTTGGGTTACACATTTAACTGAAAACGTAATCTTCGCAGGCCAAACCCTAATCTAGACATTCGGCGCCATTTATTGTTTGAATCATTGAATTGTTGTGTATCCGATCTAGATGTAAATACCTGGAAATAAAAGGTGAAATGTGTCAGATTCGTGTTGTCATGTCAAAATGCGAATGTTTTCAATTGACAACACAAATACAGGTATTGGCCTTATTGTTCAAGGGGAGCATATGTAACTTGGGGTCCGAGAATTCACCTTAGGTGTTGCTGAATGATGTTGAACCTGAAAACAATTTTACAAATGGCAAGCATCACCGTAGCCCACGTGGTATCGAAGGGAAGGACTAGCTCCTCCAAAAGGCTGCTCCAAAGAGACATGACATTTCAAGAAAAACATCCACACTCACGTACTTTCCGTTTGAAGAAAATGAACTAGATGTGCACCTCATTTCCTTCCCTTATCTCTTTAGATTGAGTGTATGTCTTTAGCTTAGCGAGACAAAGCGCAGACTCCAACAGAGGAAGAATGTAAAACGAGACAATAATAGCTTGGGCGTGGTTTGCAAGTATTTCCTTTCACACTCAGGAGGGACATTTGGAAGCTCCGGAAAAGAAAGTTGACTCAGATGAAGGACGGCAAACATGGCGACAAGTGGCGGCAGCGGCGGCCAGGAGCAGCCCAACGTCCCTTGCGACTCGTGCATGGACGAGCCGGGCAGAGCCGTCAAATCCTGCCTGACCTGCTTGGTGTCCTTCTGCGAGGATCACCTCAGACCTCACCTGGAGAACGCCAAGTTCCGGAACCACCGACTGGTGGAGCCTTTGCCCCACGTGGACGCGCGCACGTGTGACGTCCACCGTCTTCCGCTGGAGCGCTTTTGTCTGACGGACGGCTGCTGCCTGTGCTCTGACTGCTGCGGTCAGGAGCATCAAGGTCACACCACGGCGTCTTTGGAGGAGGGGAGGGCTCAGATTGAGGTCTGAACACCATTACATTTATATTTGCAACCACTGAGAACAACAGTGGGCTGACTCCATTATTATCATTTGCTCACTCAATATTTGTCATTTACCAGGAGAGTGATTTTCCACCCAATGGCTGCCACTAAATGTTTTGTCCAATGGTGGTCTGAGTCAGCATTCACTTATACTGACTTGCAGGTGCAAAGGCACCCAAGCTAAAAAAAAAAAAGGTACTGAGTGCAATAATGGTCTATATGTTCAAATTGTAACTAAACCTTGATTTAGACCAGTTTTCATCTGAAAGATAACATTTTTTTAAATTAATTACTGCGTGTAACCTTTTAAAAAATGACCAAACTGGAGTGAGCCCACTCTAGTAATCAGTGGCTCAAAAATTGTCTTTGCAGTGCTCCCATTAACAATTGGACTGTACTGTGTTCTAGAGTGAGCTGCAGAAAATGCACCAGGAGATAAATCTGAGCATCGTGGCCACAGACAAAGCAATGGAGAAGCTGCGGAGCAACAACGACAGCATGACGGTAACATTTATCCCTGAATTCATGATGGTTGTCACACGTGAAGGGGTTACAAGTGGTATATTTTCTAGTTAGCGGACATGATATACCAGAAGTGGGCAGTGTTGGGAATATTACTTTGGAAATGTAGAAGAAGAAGTTGGTTACAATTACAGAACAAGTTACCTTGATAGTCTTGAGATTTTATGGTACCCTGCACAGATTCAAGACGCCCTGTGACATATGAAGAAAATCAGCCCCAGAACATAGCACATCTTCCTTCATGTTTCACAGTAGGGACAGTGTTCTTTTCTTGGTATGCTTCATTTTAGTGTCTGTGAATGTAGCTGATGTGCCTTATCAAAAAAGTTCCAGTTTTGTCTCATCTGTCCATAGGACATTCTCCCAGAAGTTACATAAATACTAGTGGGTGGGGCATTCGGTACCTGGGCTGGGCCTTTTGTGGAGACTTACTACCTCTTAATACCATCACTATCACATTGCAATTATAGAAACTGTCGATACTACTACTTTTCTAAATAAAATGTGCTCCATGAGCACAAAACCTCGCCCGCCCCTGCTCTGCTGTGAACCCTTTCCATGGGTTTTTCTCCAGTCTGTAGTGCAGGAGGTGTCGGCTCAGGTGGATCAGCACTTCTCCAGGCTGCAGGAAGCGGTGGCGGAGGCCAGGAAGCAGGCGACGGAGCGGCTGGAGGCAGAGCGGAGGCGAGCGCTGCGCCAGGCGGAGGGCGTGGAGACGCACCTGAAGCGGAGGAAGGCGGAGCTGAGCAAGACTTTGGCGAGGCTAAGCAAAGTGTCGCGGAGTGAGTGCGATGTCGCCTTCCTGCAGGTGAATGTCAGACAAATGATGTAATTGGGGGCGATTAGGGGTTCTCATGCAATCGGAAAGATTGACAGTATACACAGATTTGAGCAGTAAAGGACACAAAGGCTCGTGGAGGAAAGGTCTTCAATAAATATGATATTATGGTCACACTATCGGTTGTTTTGTTGTAGGAGTACTCGGAGTGGAAGGAGGGAGTGGTGGATGTTTGCTTTCCTAATGTCAGCGTGACCCGTTTGGACCATGTAAACGCTTACGTCCCGGTGGTAGCCAGCGTCACGCAACACTTGTGTGACCTGATTTTGACCTCCTACCACGAGAAGCTCAGCGCCATTTCTCAAGGTTTGATGCGAAGGGGAAACGGGATATTTTTGAATCCTCCCTGTGCTATAACTCTGTGTTTTGTATTTATTCATCAACCAGGCAGCCTATCCCAGACGCCGCATGTTTTGTTGCCTGATCCAAAGACCGCGGAAGACTTATTAAAATGTAAAAAAAACAAAAAACAAAAAAAAACACCTCTCTTTTTAAACTACAGTGGTACGACGAGGCACCGCTGTAGTGCGTTTTCGGTTCATCCTGAAATTTCACCCCAAAGCCTAATATGCCTAACTTTTAAAACGTAGCCTATATGTCATTTTGTTTTTCCCTTTAGATGTAAAGAATTTGACGTTTGATTCGGACACCGTCCATAACTTCCTGCGCCTAACAGAGGACAACACGAAGGTCACCAACACCAGCCCCTGGCAACACAGCTACGCGGACCACCCGGATCGCTTCGAGCACTGGCGCCAGGCGATGACGTCGCAGAGCGTTTACGAGGGCCGCCGCTACGCCGAGGCGGAGCTGAGCGGCGAGGGGGCGCACGTGGGCGTCACCTACAAAAGCCTCGAGCGCAAGGGCCAAGAAAGCGGCGGCTGCATCACGGCCAACGACTTCTCGTGGTGCGTCGGGAGGAACGGCCGAGGACTCTCCGCCTGGCACGCCGGCGTGGAGACGCCGGTGGAGGCGCAGGACGTGACGAGAATTGGCGTATACGTTGACTTCTACGCCGGCCACGTGTCGTTTTACCACGCCGACGGGCCCATGAGGCTCCTGCACAAGTACAATGCCAATTTCATCGAGCCATTGTATCTCGTCGTGTGGCTTTCTAAGAAGGAGAACGTGGTTTGTTTAGTTCATAGAAAATGATGCCTCCTGCCATCACTAAAGGGGACATAGCATCAAAACGTCTTTTTGTAAAGGATTGTATGAAATCTTTTGTGACCTGCCTATTTCTGAACATGTCTGTGAGCGATTTTACACTCCCCCCCATTGTGATGTTGCAGTAGGGCTCATTTACATAATATCTATCCGCCCACGACTTGATCAGATCCAGAGCTACTTTCAAGCGATGGACGGACTCTCCCGTCATGTTTGGTGATGCGTGCATGCGCGACATGAGTGAAAATGAAAAGAAAACCCAAAAGTCAGTCTACGTTGTTACACACTGCGTGAACATAAACCCTTGCAGATTGTTCCCGCAAAGTTGAAAGCATGGACTTGTCTTGGTAAGATTGAAATATAACTTAGAATGGATACTGTTATTTTGTCTAATCCTCTTTATTGTGGATAGCTGGCCAACTAGTACATAGAGTATAATCAAATTTAAAAAAATCTCATTTGTGAAGTACAGTGATTTGACAAAATGTCTGCAGATACAAATATAACTCATAATTAATATGGGGTGTATATGAATATTCTTTTAATTATTGTATCCTAGTAGCGAGCCAGTTGATAAACGCACTATTATACAAGTAAATTTAGAGTAAAATTCAGTTTGTACAGTATATTGATTGGACAAAATGTTGGAGGATGAAAAATAGTAATTCGTATATTTTTTTAAATGTAGTGTTTCTAAGCAGAGCGCTATCAAACGACTTGATGCATATAGACGATATCATAAAAAAATATGAAAAGAAATCGCATACGTACAGTATATTGATTCGACAAAATGCCCAAAGCTGAGAATATATTTATGTTTTTTAATTTGATGTTTCTTCGTAGCTAGCTAGTAGATATATTTAGGCAATGTAATGAAAAGCAAAACAAAATCGCCAGTCTTATCACTAACTTACACTATATGAAAAAGTAGTCATAATTACAGTAGCCTAAATATATGTGTAAAAAACACTAGTCCACAAATATAAAACAATCAAGTGGAAAACAGTACGGCAAACAGCTGTTCGTAACCTCGAAACCTCGTATGTAGGGACCGATGGAGGACCTCTATTTTTTTAATTAGAAAAATGTCCAAAGATAAAAATATAATTGATATATTATTTTTTTTAAGTGTCTTAGTAGCTCGATGTAATGTAATACATGTAAATAAAAATAAAATACAAAATCGAATTTCTAAAAGTCTCTAGCCGGAAGTGACGACATGTAATCAGTTGCAACCAATCTCAGCTGGTGGTCGTGTCGACTGTCGAGGGCGGGCGCTCACATTTGGGCTTTTCTTTCTCTCCGTGTCGCATTAAAATTCCCTCTGTGATGCCATTTAAAGCTTAACAAGTTACAGAATATATTTTTTCAAGTAAATATTGTGGCGCCTGTGCAGCAACTGACGTAAGAAATTGTTTTTACTGTTTTTTTGTTGTTTTTTTAAATTATATATGTATTTTTAAGCAGACTGAATAAGGCTGAAATGAGAACTGTGGCCCAAAGGATGCTAAGGACCTGCAACAAACTGTTTACAAGGTAAAACAACACATAAGTGCAATCTGGAATGAATGAAGGAAGTTTAATTAAGCTCCTCCATGACTCTGTCAATCAAAATTGTGCTTTTGTAAAAGCAGAGTTTGGATACAGCTCTTGTCTTGGGTCTCATTCAATTGAGCAAGTGTACTAATGTTCTGGTCATTCTCTATCCATTTTACAGCGCAGTGTTTCCCAACCTTTATTGAGCCATGGCACATATTTTACATTAGGAAATCTCACAGCACAACACTAAAAAATGTCACAAAAGGAACGTGAAGTAAACAGAAATAATCTCAATTCACTCACAAATGTTTTTCCCTGTCTGACATCTGGGGGACAAAGCTGATAGACTTCATTTTTGTACCAATTTTGGGATAAAACAAAATACTACTTGCATTAAAACGAGTAGTATTGTAATGAAGGGTTACAGTGACCTCTTTGAATTTATATTTGGAGTTTGTTTAAAAGCGGATCCAATTCTCTTCCTGGTCCGCTTAAAGTGTGAATGGCTCTCCGTTAATTCAACACGAAGCGAAACCCGGACCGTTTTGTGTCCCCAACTTTTAACTTGACGCAAACTGGATTGAGACTGCTTCGGAAACAGTTTGAGTATTCAGAGTGTGTATATAATGATAGTGACAGATAAAATGACAAAACTAAAATGAAGCTTTGTGTTGTTCGACAGCGACTCGATTCTTTCATTGGAAACTGGATCAAGTTCCTTTTCCAGTCAGGTTTCTTCTTTTGTTGACTTTGTATTGACGGGGCTTATCAGACCCTTTGAGGCAAACCGTATTGAGACCACCACCATTAATATCTTATCAGAAAGGGAGCGCATAATAAAAGACCCCAACTTTCTTGTTTCTAGGGTTGCAGAAGGGCGGAACATTTCCAGTAAATTTCCATGGAGGTTAAAATGGAGATTTTTGGAATTTCAAATTCGAGAAAAATTCCATGGAAACGAATTGGGAATTGAGGGTAATTTAATGAAAAGGTATATTTAAAACATTTTGTCTTGTCGCAAGTAGATATAGTTCTCCTTGCCCACATTTGAGGGCAGGACAGTCCAGTAGCGTTGTTCCCACGAATGCAACGTTTCCTACTTTGAAAACTCCCGGAATTCGATGTTTCTAACGCGAATATACGGCCGCCGCAGGAAGACCCCAAACGACAGCGCCGAAGCCCACCCGTCCAACATTGAAACGGCCGCCCAGATGGAGAACATCCGGCAGCTGAACGACATGGAGGCGACCCGGGCGTACGTGCGCCACGTGGAGGCGGCGGGCGAGCGCGCCCACCGCGGCGGCGGCTGGCTCCTGTCCAGCATCGTGTGCGTCAACGTCCTCATCCTGGGCTGCGCGCTGGTCAGCAGCAGCGCCTTCAACCGCGTGGCCATCACGGCCGTCGACCGCCAGATCTTCCTCATGGTCCTCCTCGCCCTCACGGTGCTCTGGATGCTCTTCTACGCCACAGTCACCTACCGGAAGAACAAAGACCTGGTGACTCAGGACAGCCACGCCGGGCCTGCGTGGCTCCGAGGTGAATAATGGGGACGAATTCACGACTCCGGAATCACTATGTCTCATTATGTGAGTTAAATGCTCGGTAAAAGTCCACTAAAATGCCGATATAGCGATGGAGGAAGTAGGGAATGAGTGAACGATTCCGGATTCATTCACCCCTATCTAAGGATAATGAAATGTCACAAAAGTTGAATCTGACAATGTCACGCTTATTCATTTTTTCACTTTATTTATTTATTTATAAGGACAAACAACATGACTAATATTAAGATACAGCAATGTAGTAGCAGTCGTGATTATTGGTTTATGGCATACATTGTCTTCATTTAATAGAAAAAAGCTATAATGTGCTGGAGAAATTGAGGTATCTGAGGTACCCTGGATATAAAAAATCCTACTGAATCACTCAATTTCATTTTAGACCACAGTGACAAACATTAAATTGTACGACCCCTGACGGTGTGCATCAAAACTTATCCTAATCGGCGTTGTTAAGGCAGAAAATTTGATACAGCTCTTGTATATTTATTTTTTTATTTTTTTAATTCATTCACCGACTTAAATGTGATCTCTTGTGTCTGCATTTTCAAGCTGGACTAGTACTGTTTGGCCTGCTCAGTCTGCTCATGGACATCTTCAAGATGGCCAACTACATTGGCTACCTCCACTGCGACTCCGCCGTCAAAGTGGCCTTCCCTGCCGTGCAAGCGGTCTTCTTATTCGCCCAGGTTGTCCATTCTCTTTCTCAACATTGTGCTTTTTCCTCAATGGGGGATGAATGCGTTCCTCCACTATGTTGCGGCTCATCGCTCGCTCCCCTGGTCATGAACAAACTTAGCTATATAAAAAAAAAAAGAAACTTTCTGATAAGTTTGAGTAGCACACTCATTACGACTGAAGATATTGGGGGTGGGGGGAATATGAAACATAGAAGAGTGGACTTTGCTCCGGTCTGCATGGGCAGAGCAAATAGCATGATGTCATTTCTGCTGAGTCATGAAAGATGGCTAAACACTTCAGAAATGTGAAAAAGCCTTTGTTATGGCTTGCCCTTATTTGTTGCGTTGTATCAGAGTGGTCTGACCGGTTGTTTCCCTCTTAGACGTACTTCCTGTGGGTCCACGCGAAGGACTGCGTGCAGGTCCACACAAATGTCACGCGGTACAAACGACATCCTCGCAAAATGGATCTCTCGTGTCACACCAGAGTCCTCATTTGTCCTTCTCCTCACCAGGTGTGGCCTCATGCTCACATTCTCCACTAACCTGGTAGTGTGGATGGCGGCCGTCACCGAGGAGTCGCTCCACCAAACGGGCGCTCCCCAGCCGAACCTCAGCATCCCGTCCAAGATGTACAGAGGTAGACTGCAGTAACGGTGATAATAGTACATTACATTTCAAGGACACCAAACCATAAAGCAGTGGTTAAACTCACAGAAAAGAAAAATGTAGTGTACATATATTTGCCAGTTGTCAGGTTTCACTTCTATAATCTGTTCATAAGACTCAACGTTCACACACGAATATTAAATGGTTTAACTCTGTTGCTCGCCAAAACAGCAGCGCCTAAATGGTCTCGCAGATAAATTGAAGTGTGGAGACTTGGGTGGAAACTTTTTCTTTTTAAGGGGTGTGCTACACTTGGGCTAGAAAGTCAGTGCTTGCCCTGACTGCCCGCTGCCTCTGTCGTGTTTTGATATTTTAAAAAAAAAAAAAAAAAAAAAGCATATTTAACTAAAATAGACTTTTATTTTTTAATACATTTAAATAATGGTTCACTGTGCCAGAAAGTGGTTGATTTAAAAACATTTGACTAAAAAAAAAAATGCAAACATCTCCTTTGTGAAAAGCAGTGGTTCTCATAATTTTAAAACCGCCACCCAAAAAACCTAACTATCCAAAGTACCACAATAATCAATGTTGGAAAAAAAAAAAGGCGGTTTTAGTTCTATAAATTTTGTATTCTGTAAACCACTAAAAGTATGCTAACAGTTTGAATATTGACTGTAACATAAGTTAAAAATAGCACCTAAATAAGTTTAAAAAGAAACATTTATGCAAGTGTCTTAAAACTTAAATGCAACCAAACGGTCCTTAACATGCAATATTTAAGCCAATATAACATTTAATTCAGCCGTTATTAGTGTAGCACACTTTTGAGAATCACTGGTGTAAGGAAACATTTGTTTGTGCTAAAACTTTGCAATATTTATGCTCGGCGAAGACGAGATCTTGTGTTTTTGTGTCCATGTCAGACAGTTACGACCAAGTGGTGAAGTGCAGCTGCAGTCACTCTGCGTGCAGCGCCTTCAAGGAGGCCTTCTACTACCTGTACCCCTTCAACATCGAGTACAGCCTCTTCGCCTCGGCCGCGGCCTACGTGATGTGGAAGAACGTGGGCCGCCTCGTGGACGACCGCGGCCACCGCAGGGCCAAGTTCCGTCCCAAGGAGGCGCTCGCGGGCCCCGTGATCGGCCTCCTCCTCGTGGCGGCGGGCCTGGTGACGTTCATCGTGTACGAGGTGGAGATCACCCTGGAGGACGAGACCGTGCGCCGCAACGCCCTGCTCATCCATTTCGTCATGAACGTCGTGATCGTGAGCCTCATGTGCATCTCTACCGTGGCGGGCTGCGTGGTCTACCGGCTTGACCGCCGCGAGCACGTGTCCGAGAAGAACCCCAGCCGCAGCCTGGATGTGCAGCTTTTGGTGGGGGCCTCCGTGGGCCAGTTCATCATCAGCTACTTCTCCATCGTGGCGGCGGCGGGAACGGGGGCTCGGGACCCCCTGGACGCCCTCAACTTGTCCTGGGCCGTCCTCACGGTGCTGCAGCTGTGCCTGCAGAACTACTTCATCATCGAGGGCCTGCACCGCGAGCCCTTCCACGTCATGCGGGAGGACGCTCAGCACACCAACGCGAGCGCCGTCACCAATGGGCGGAAGTCCAGCTGCCTGCTGACGGCGGCCACGCGCCCGAACTGGAAGAGGAGAGTCTTGAAGGAAGTGTGCGCTTTTCTGATGCTCGCCAACATCATCGTAAGTTCATTACAGTGCGACTCTGCACTTTATGATTCATTCATTGAGTCTGTTTCCCGAGGGGGAGAAGTTCCAGAACGCCTGCAATACGGACACCTTATAATACACGTACCACGTGCTTTAAACACACTTGAACCCATTAAAACACTTTACACTGGGGCGATAGCGCTTTAATATTTTTAGAATCATGTATTGTACCAGTTATGCCATCGAAGAATCACTGCCATGATGTACCTTTTAACGGCCTTTTCACGTCCCAGCTTTGGATCATGCCGGCCTTTGGCGCTCGGCCTCAGTTCGACCACACCGTGGAGATCAAGTTCTACAAGTTCAGCATGTGGACGGCCGTCGTCAACATCGGACTCCCTTTCGGAATCTTCTACCGCATGCACTCGGTGGCCAGTCTCTTCGAGGTCTACATCATTTCATAGTTCTCGCCCCCTTTTTTAAAAATGTTTAAAAATGTGTTATAAATAAAATTGGAACATGAAAGATTTTATTTCATTGTTCTACTGCTGTGTGTTTACAAGAGCTTTATGTTGTTGAATGTGGAACTAAGAAACCTTTTGCGACAATAGGATCTTGTGTGTTTGGCCCATGGAATCTCAAATTTCTATTCCAGGGATATTCATCTTGGTTGTAAGAGGAAAAAAATGACGCTGCTAAAGGAGTGAATGCCATGCTAAAATAAAATGAAACAAAAAACCGAGGGATGAAAAGGGTCAGAAAATTGAGAAACCAGCCCATCTTGTACTGTTGATTATGGAACAGAAAAGCTATGCGACTTTTTTTCCCCCTTTCTGGTGAAAGAAAAGGGTCTACTCTTTCTTTTGGTCAGTTTGGTGCTTATGTTGTCACAATATTCGGTGGGTCTTAAAATAGTCCAAATGCTTTGAAGCAGCTGACAATATGGGGAACTGTTCTGAAAACAACTAGCAGTGAGCGTTAAGCAGGTTGACCACAGCCTAACTAAAAAAATAATAGTGGCCTTGGGAAACAGTGCCATCTGCTGACAAACAGTAAAAAGCCGCTTTGACCAGCAGGTTATCATATATTTTTTTTTTTTAATCACTCAATATTTAGATACTGCATTTAGTATCCACAATACATTTTGGTATATATATATATATATATATAGAGAGAGAGAGAGAATAATGAAAATAGTTTTAAACAATGTTAGAAACTCAAAACAATCCAGTCTAGTAGTTTGTACTGTTACATAAAAAAAGTGCAAGTTGACTTTCAAGCATGTCAATAATACATTTACACAGCGAGAGCGTAGTCCCCCAAAGTCACGTGACGTGATGTGTGTGACTTTGATATGTGACAATTGGCATGGCTGGGAATTCATGTTTGCAATATTTTTGAGGTGTCAAACAGGCATCCTAGCTCATGACCTGAGCGCTTCCCCCGAATTGGAGGCGAATGCCCCTACGACAGTGGGGGCAAAAAAAAACGACGCGTCGTCACTATGACGGTGATGTCGTCTCTGAATCTGACTTGACCTGAATTTTATTTATTTTTTTAGGCTAAAACTGAAACCAGCTGCACATTCTTGAGGTCAGTACAACATGTAACGAGTTGCCTACGGACAATATTGATAACTGATAAGAAATGAGCGCTCGGCACGCGTCGTGAGGATTATGGTGCGGCTTCAACACTGTCAACTCGACGCGCTGTAGTCGCGCGCGTCTACATCTTCTGAATCTCAAAGAGGCGCACGTCCGTGTCGTACCAGATGGGAGGGTCCACATTGCTGAACGGAGAGAGACCGACAAAATGACAATTAGAATTCGCCAATTTCTTATTGCATCACGATACAGTGAACTCTTGTTTATTGCGACCTGCAATACAGAAACCATATAAATATTTTAAAACAAATTTCATTTAGGTTCAATAAAAAGTATGCAAAAATGCCTAACTACAAGCTTAATTGTAATATGTTTGTATTTTATGCATTGAATGTTGTTAACTATTTTCAAATCTGTGATCCTTGTGCATACCACTAGAGGGAGCACATGTATCACTAGTGGTACTCATACCACACTTTGAGAATCACTGCGTTAGATAAGCCTTTAAAAGGCAGTGCCCGCTGGGGTGGCGCGTGACATCTACGTGAGTGTCTAGGCGTGAGCTGTGGCCGACAGCAGACTGAGTCCTTTATCACATGCGTGGGAATCGTGTTTTGAGATTTACAAAACAGAGGCCAGTGCAACTGAGGACAGCGGGGAAAGTGAAGTAAGCTAGTGTTGGGACACGAACGCGCACAGCGAGTTGACAACTGAAAAAAATATCAATGAGGTCACCAAACAATTGACATTGACTCACCTTTTATCAATTTAGCTTAGACTACAAAAAAATCTGAAGTCTTTCAACTCTGTTAGGTAACAGATTTACTGTTTGGTGATGTGGCGGTTCCACCGTTTCAATACCTACCGCAAGTAGACCACGCCCCACATGTACGTGCGAAACCACATAGCCGTGCCCGCGTTGGCCTGGTACTTCCGGATGAGGATGGGGTGAGGGACGGGCAGCAGGCCAACTAACGTGCCGTGCTGGAGGAACTTCAGGATCTCCGATTCATCCGTCAGGCCCCTGCCGTCACATCAATGGGAATGTTTATTGCCAAAGTAAATATCGAGAAAAGGAAGAAGCGCGTACTTGTCGATGCAGATCTTCTCCACTTGTGGAACCAACACCTGGAGCAGGCGCATGATGGTCTGCAAGGGGAGCTTACACTTCCAGGACAGAACCTGGGAAGGAAAAACATGGTTAAGCGAACTTAAATGACTTAAACATTTGGACTTTTTGCGTGCATTTTAGTATTAGCTATTAGGCTAACGAAATGAAGAATCTGCTGACCCAGTCTGGCGTGGGACCCCAACTGGATGCTGAAGAAGCACTTGACAAACGTCTCCGCTCCATTTCTGCCTCAGTGTAGAAAACATCCTGTGAGGAACAAAGAATTAGTGCGCAAACAATTTTCCTTGAGCTCCAGAGCCAAGTACCCAGGCCTACTTGGGTTGCTGCCCACCCTGGAGAGCCCTCGGCTGGGACACTCATGCTCACCTATACCCCCCCCCCCCCCCCTAACCCAAACACACACTGACTTCATTGTCTCTGCCCGAGTTGGATTCAGTGTCGCTGGTCCCGGTGGTGGCGATCTGCTCTGAGTGCTCCATTTTGGGGACGGACACCATGGTACCATCCTTGGACACCTGAGACTTCTCAGTCAGTTTGTCAATACCTGTAAAGAAATGCTGATATCAACTACTTTCAAGACATCCACAGTGAGGCGGATACTGTATGTGTCAGACCCACCTACACTAGAGGAAAATCTGTGACATAGAGGTCTGTTTTTTTTAATCAATATAGTTTTTAACACACTTGAACTTATTAAAACACGTAAATGCAACACAAAATAAATAAATAAATGCAAGCATAACATTTATAGAACTGTAGCGTCCATGCATGTGCCTTTAAGAGGCGGGGCCTACTGGAGTGCCACGTGACATTGGCAAATCTGCGTGTGAGTGTCCGGTAGTGAGCTGTGGATAACAGCAGCAGCTTTGTGAGTGTGATCACTGTGTTTTCCTGTTCTAATAAAGGGTTGAAAAGTGCATCTTAAAAGGAGACTGATTTACCCGGAATGGCGACCAAGCTGGCCTTCAGGGTGCCAGGCTCTGCGGGCACGGCGGGGCGGGAACCCTCCATGGAGACGGTCTCCTGCGAGCTGGTGCGGGAGATGACGTCAGGCGACTTCCTCTTCCTCTGCAGGCCCTTCTGGATGGAGGCCGGGTCTGACGGAAGGTTGGCCAGCTGGTGGAAGAGGTTCCGCTTGCGGATGATGGCGTACACCAGGTTGCAGTTCCCTGACGACGATCATCGTCATGTCATGAAACAACAGACGCAAAATGGAGTGCACTGTTGACTCAACTAGTTAGGAGTAACTGGTTTAGTGTGTTTGTTTCATTGGCGCTGCATGTTTTGTATTGGCTTTCTGCACATTCTAATAATAAAATTAAACACGACTCACATCCAAAGGTGATGAGAAAGATTTTTGAAAAGGTACACGGCACACTATTCTTATATGTTTATAAGATAATATGTTTTCAAAATGTTTTAAATATTTCATGAAAATGTGTCATGTGATTTTATTTGATTTCAAATTGTAAAAACATTTGACTGTTACAAGATCACTTTTCTTTTTTTTTTTTTTACAGATACATTACCTGAATTCCCCCTCTGGGTCTCTTACGTTTTATTTACAGGTACACAAGCTGGAGTGGGCCCGCCTCTTCCCTTTATTTTCTACATGGGATCCTCATTGGAAAAAATGTGGACATCCCTAAACTTTAGCAATTGAGAGGCTGTCCTTACCATCAAACTGGTACTGTATGATGTTGTTGAATGCCTCCAGGAGGAAAAAGACTAGATGGTGGTTCTGGATGGCAGAGAACAAGAACCAGCTGGTGGAGAAGGCCTCCAGCAGGTGGAGCAGCTTATTAGCCGCTACCATGGACAGACTTTTCAAATAGGGTGACACTGATGAGAAAATATGGTTGTTAGGGAATTTTTCCAACTATTTTTAAAGAGGGGGGCTATAACATCCATAACGACGAGGCAATTGAATCACCGTTCACGACAATGGTGAGCAGGCAGTCGAACAGAGGCTGTAAACGCTGGTGGCCCGTGGTGATAATCTTATGGAAGACCTGCAAAGCAAACAGAGCGACAGCTGGTCGACTCTCACTGGGAAAAAGGATCCCCCTGGTCTCCATGGCAACCCCGCCGGGCCTCTCACCACGATCAGCAGGTCGGCGTGAGTGCCCGTGAACACAGGGATGTCCATGGGCACATGGAGGGCGTAGGGCTTGTTCAGGCGCACGCCGAAGTTCCTCTCGCCGCTCAGCAGCAGCAGGATGAACACGCCGATGTGCATCAGGCCAACACGGGCTGCACACACACACACACACACACACACAAAAATACCTTTGTGGAGTCAAGGCTCAAGGATGTTGAACCCTTCTTTGTATTTTATTTGGGTTAAAAAAAAAAAAAACTTACACTGGTCAGCTCTGGCATCATTAAGGTAGTAGAGGATTGGAACCAAAATGTCAAGTACGTCGCTACTCTTCAGGACAAAAAAGAGGAATTTCTGGTCCGGGAACACAAAATGGACTAACTTTTAATATCAGTTCACGTGAAATGTTCATTTACCGAAGCCATGTGTTTAAAAAAAAAAAAAGCACATGATTAAAAAAAACCCCACAAAAAACACAAAACTCAAGCGCAAAATCAACACAAATGCATGATTCACTTGTCAAACACTGAACTAATATTTATAAACACTGATTCTGGGGACTATTTCCCATCTGTGTTGCATGGAGTCACCCAAGTTATGGCAAAAAAGTCAATAAAGCTTAAAACTGTAATTATATGATAGCTTCATCCTAATAACTTAAGTAATATTCGGTTGTGTAATAAATGTTTCTGAAAATATCTTCACATCTGTGCTGCATGGAGTTGGCCAACTTCTGGCGGAAAGTGAGTGAAGTTCAAAATCCTTCTAATGTAGTGTCTTATAAGCCCTACAAAATAGCTTTTGGGCATATTGTATAAACACTGTTTCTGATAACTGCTTCAAATCTGTGTTGCATGGAGTCGACCAAGCTGTGGCAAAAATAAGTGAGGAAAACTTAAAATCCTGGTAATATAATGTCCTCATAATCCTATAAATCAATTTTACAGAATATTTTGTTGTAAATCAAATGTTTCTGAGGATTGCTTCACATCTCTGTTGCATGGATTCGACCATCTTCTGGCAGGACGTGAGTAAATCTCAAAACCGTAATTATATACTTACAATCCTTATAAATAGCTTTTGTGACACCTAATTGTATAAACAATGTTTCTGAGAACTACGTCACATCTGTATTGCATGGAGTCGAAGCAGCTTCTGGCAAAAAGCTCAAAATGCTGAGGCTGTAATCGTTTTTTTTTTTTATTTCCATAGACACAAATGCAATTGAAAAAAACTGCACATTTTAGGATCTGACTTTCTGAGGTCTGCTTCACACCTGTGTTGCATGTGGAGTGCAACGGCTATTCCAGGACTAGTACATTCCACAAAAAAATCTTGTAGTCCAACGGTCCTGGGCTGGAATAGCAGTCGACCAAAAGTTGGTTGGACTCCATGCAACACAGATGTGAAGCAGCACTCAGAATTTGGACTAGAAAGTGCAGTGTTCCCAATGCATTTTCACGACAGTAAACGCAACAATAAGCATATTGAGATTTCCCGTGAGCGCTGGCCTACCTTATTGAAGTCGCAGAGCTTCCAGAAGAGCACCAGGAGCTCCTGGTGGAACTGGATCTTTTTGGTGGAATTGGGCAGGTACGTTTGAGTCAAAGGGTTGGTGAGCAGACGAGCCAACCCTTTCAGTACAAAGTCAAAATCCTGGATGGAACACAAACAGAAGTGTTGGGGACAAGATGCTCACGATCCTGTTTAAAGAACTGGACCCTACCTCCTCTCTGTGAATCCTCGACAAATAATTCACAAACAGGTTTTCGGGGCCTGTGGACTGCGCAGAAAGAGAGAAAAATTAGTCAAGCGAATCATCGCCACTCAAAACAGTCCGCGCTCGTCTTCGCTCGCAAACCTCGCGTTCCTCCACGCTGGACAGAGACGACGGGCAGTGGGAAGCCCCTCCGTCGTGCTCCAGGGTCACAATGAGGATCTGCACGGCCTGCTCCACCAGCTGCTCCCGGTAGTCGGAGAAGAGCAGGTGGTTGTACGGGATGCCGTAGCCCACCGGGTCGTAGGCGCTCACCACGTTGAGCAGCGAGGTGAACAGGGGCAAAGCGTGCCTGCAGGGAACAAAAAAACAACAACAGTGACCCCAAAAAAAACTGACTGATTCATGGATTAAAAATTCTTATTATTTTTTTTAGGGACCCGTCCGCCATTATTTGCTGAAAAACTAACTCAAGCTATTTAGTGTTTTTATGTTTATCTCAAAGCCGTGTATAATAGAATAATCTTGTTTTGGTGCCATTTTAGTGCCGAGTAACCATGGTGAAGTGAGATTGGGTCATCTCATCGCCTTGTCTAAGGGGGGCCGCGCATCGAGTCAAAGCAACTGAAGTGGACCACCCCAAAAAATAATCATCATCATAATTACACCACCACTCCCGTATAGGGATGAGAGCACATACACGGCACCTGTCGGCTTACCGATTCTCAGCGGAGCAGAAGAAGGTCACCCAGGGGTTGAGGACTTGGTTGTCCGCCGAGGCGGGCAGGTACATGACCTCGGAGAAGCAGGTGAGCAGCAACCTCAGCAGCTCCGTGCTGACAGCCATCAATTCAAAACAGAGACACGAATGAATGAAAAAGTAAGCGCGACAAGATGAGAGAAAGTCAGGCAGAAGTCAGACTCACCGATTCAAATCATGGATGTAGTTGAGAGGGGGGGACTGCGCGAAGCCCACTCCTGCTTCCCAGATGTATTCACAGCTGTCTATGGAGTGCATGCTCTCCACCGAGTCCTGCAACACACATTGGCATTCAATGCGACCGTCCAAAAATGCTGGGAGTACATGGAATTGCTTAAAGCCCCTGTAAATTCCACGATTTGTTTCTAAATATAATGGTTAAAGACCATTGCTGAAAACAAGTGCAAAGACTGAGAACTGCAGTATATACTACACAATAGTAGAGATATAGCATTAAACTGATTTAAACCATTTCCGTTTTTTCATTCATTTCATTTATTTTCACTTTTTGACAAAAGTAGCAAAAACTACAAATCTGCTGATATCATGGTGTTGTAAACATGGTCAATGTACAAGGTCTGCAGACACATCTTAAGTAGCAGAGCGTGGCCAATCGAGTGGGACCTGCAGGCGCTGATCTTTGTGCCAGTTAAGCAATCACTTTCCACTCAGACCAGAACACACGTTGAAGCGATGACTATTAAATTCCAATTGGCTCGACACGCACGGCGCTGTCAGACTTGCAACATTCCTTTAGGCCCATTAGCGACAAAGCGCCCTTCCTGTTATGACTGACGGTGTCATCACGTTCAGTTTTGATTTTTCAAAACAACTCGGGCGACAGGTTTAGTCGGGTGGATTTTGCGGCAGGAAGGCGGAAACGCTGAGGGAAAATGATGATTAAAAATACACCCAGTAAAATATGATCATCGTGAGCGAATAGAAACGGAGGAGTTACCGGGCCTCTTCTGTGGCTGTGCACGGTGAAGTCGGGACAAAAGAGCAAGTCGGCGATGGCCAGGAGGAGCGACTCGGCCAGTGGGCGAGCTCCTTCGTCGTCGTCCAGCTCCTCTGCCTGCAAAAAAACAAAAAAAAACAAAAACAAAAAAACATGCAGTTGTCAAGTCGAATGCCACCTTAAAAAAGCACCTAAATAAATGTTTGAAATCATAGTTTCAAAAGGTTAATCGCAAATGTATTGTACTTAAAAGTTTAAGACAACTTGACTGTACTTAACAAAAGTTTATTTTAAATAAATAAAAACTTAAAGGCACAGTAGTAACTTTATGCACAGTTTGAACATTTAATTCAGTGATTCTTTGCGTACCACTAGAGGGAGCCAGTGTACTACGAGTGGTACACGTACCACACTGAGAATCACCGCACGCCAAGCGACGCGGGCGAACGCCACCGAAGTGTCGCGCACTGTGTGGCGTTTTCATGAGCTGCCGCCCGCTAGTTTGCCTGTGATTCGAAATTTGAATTGTCAAGCGAATGGCGTCACAAACGGCCAATCAAAAACGCTGCGTCGTATCACATGAGCTTTGAAGCGACGGGTTCGCCCACAAAACCCAACACGCGCCATTTAGATAAAAATAGAGCCACTCCTACCAGCTGCAGCGATGTTGCATTTCATAACCCTACAAAACCAAACAACTCCCATGTAAAACAGCTTAAAAATAAAGCTTTTATTTCACTAACCAACGCGTGCCACACGCATATTAATGCACCCGGCGTTATCTCCATTGAAGCCAATCACGAGCCCGTGCTAATTTTTCCCGCAAATGTCCAGCCGGGCCGCGTCGCTCGGTGTGCGGCGGACCAGAGGCTGTCGAAAGTAAAGAAAGAACGTGCAAACGTGACATTATTACTCCAGCGGCTGGAATGGGGAAGCAACGTTCGCCGCTCATTCCACGTCACCATCGGAGCGACTCAACCGAAGCGCATCCTCACACAAAAAACTGCAGGTTCCACTCACCCCGGCTCGGCCGGCACCGGGCACGGTGGACCAGAAGAAACCCCTCCAGTCCTGGTCTTCAAAGATGTAGGGCAGGATGCGGGTCAAGATGCGAATGCAGTTCAGGACCACCTGCTTCTCCCTCTCGCTGGAGCAGCCTGAGTCAGCCCCCTGCACCAGTTTCTCCACAGCCTGAGGAGGACAGCCACAAACCCTAAAGGTCATAATTCTTGCAGAAACTATTATCTCTTGTTTCTTTACAATTGCTCTTCATTAAAAACATATCCAAAATGTTCAACCCTGTGTATATATTTACTCAACTACAATCGTAGTCGAGTTGTTGTGTTGTATTTTTAAGTAATTTTATCTTAATCCACCAGCTGCATGATGGACACCTGATACTTGTTAGTTAAGTAAATAAACGGCCGTGGACGCTAGATGAGCAAATAGGTGAAGTGTTGTTTTTTTTTTTTTGTCAGGGGCGGCCTCGGGCAGGAGCCAGGATGTGGAAAAGAAAGCAGGAGGAGGGAGGTGACTCACTTATTTCCACATCCGAGAGCGTGACATTGTTTGGAAGCATCGGTCTGTGACAAAAGTCAAGCAAAGCGAGCAATCCGCTTGCGTCTTGTTGCGTTTACCTTATAGCACAATGTAGCTAAATTGGAGGGGGACTCCTCCCGTAGGGCCCTGATTTCCGCAGCTGGAACCAGTGCGAAGACATCCTGGACTGTGGTGGTGCTCTCCGCCCAGAACTGGTCCCAGAAGGCATCATCTGTGGCTTCCACTGGCTGCAATACAACATTGAGTACGTTGAATGAACAGAAATGTACACGTTGATGTGGCCTGGCAGTGCAGTCTATTGTGAGGCCTGCCCAGTGAGTGATGACCACAATGTAAACACGATGCACCTGCCGCATCCGTGTCAACATCAGCTTTGATTTAACCAGGCCATCATTTTGAGGGGGGGAGGGGGGGGGGGGGGAACAATAACAAACAAACAAAACAAAAACACATTTGGCATGATATGACAGTATCACTATATGCGGCAAACGTGACGTATTTTGATTTAAGTGCATGCAGCCTCTCCATCTTAGAACGTCAAATGATTGTAATACATGGTTGAATGCAACAAGGGACAATGTGTTGTTGACGCATTTTCTTATAATTATACAAGAGTCTAACCTGCGTTTTGGTTGTAAGCTGAATCACTGCTTTCCTGAAGTTCAGTTTTGAGTCGGTGCTGCCCATTGTTGATGATCTACCTTTAAATGAATAATAATAATAATAACAACAAGAGTGGCGCCGTTGCCGATGAGAATCCTTGTTAATCTCCCCTCCGTTCTTTCGCTTGAGTCATTGGAGAAGGGGGCGGGGTTCTGTTTTGCTGTGTTTTCACGCAATTGGTTGGTCGCTTCCGGGTTTAGGGTGACGTCATACAATCGTTCAGCGAGACTTGTTTCGAGATTTTCGCTTATTTATTATACATTTTACGACGTTATTGTTTTCGGTATGGTATGGACGGTATGGTTGAAGATGTGTTTTAACGATAAATTGTGCGTATTCAATTATTACAATTGGCAAAAGAGCGATGGGTCCATTTCACGCGGATCCTTTTGTAAACAGCGACATCTTTCGGGTACATTTTAGCGTACACTCTTGGGCTCAAATGGAAATAAACTCATCCTTTAACAGCTTTCTTTGAAGCATAAATTAATATAAATGTTCAGGGAAAGTTGTGTTAAAGTGATTTAATTTAGTTGTTGCTGAGCTCGCGCCACTCGTACAGTTTCCCACTGTACGTCATGTTGCCTTAAAGTTACTCCGTCAATGTGCCTTAATCTACCCATCCATCCATCCATCCATCCATCCGAGGTCGGGTCGCGGGGGCAGTAGCTTTAGCAGCTATTGTATGAAATATTTATTAAATAATACGAATAATAATAATATACGACAATATTTGAGATTGCTATAATATTTATGTTTTTATTTGCCGTTTCGTGTCATATTTTTATTTGAGTCGCCCAAGATGCCGGCGGACACAAAGTGGAGCTGCCATTTTCCCAACACCACTTAAACGCATCAGTGAAGCTATCGCGCATGCGTAGTAACATGTAAACACAGGCGTAACGGCTGGCTGTGCTTGCTAACGGCGTGTTTTAGCTATTGCATTTAAACAAAACAAAAAAGAAAAAAGCTTTTTGATTCGTCCTAATTTATCCGATGTGTGGGGATTATAACTCTATCAGGAATTCTGTTTAAAGCGTGTTTCAGTATATGAATTTAAGTTAGTTACTTTTCCCGTATCAGCGTAAGGGTTAACGTTGTTAGCTTGTCGGTGACGAACAAGAAAGAGGGATTGATAAGGTTTATGATACACCATTTAGCCATTACGTGATGTAAAGTACCTGTGAACCTTGCATATATACATATACACTCTATTATTTTCTGTGTCTAGTTGCAATGGCTAATTTCATAACTTAAAACCCAATTAGCCACCCAGTTAGGTAAGCTTGCTGCCAAATGCAGGCTACCTGCTAACGAGTTTCTTGGACGTGGTGAGAGATTGTCGAAGGAATTCATCGACATTGATGAATTTATGGTCATCACATGTTGACTGAAAGCAGGTGAGTGACATAACATTGACCCGCTGTAGCTAATCGGTTTGTTGGTAACGTGGCCAGCTAACAGTGGTAGCAGCCCTGACATCGTTAGCGTTGATAAGCAAGTGAGAAAAAAAAGTGTAGCACCAATATGTACGTCTTGACCTGTACTAAGATACACACATAGGCCTGGCATCTGTAAAGCTGATGTTCAGGGACTTAAAAAATGCACATTTGTAATATAATTTAGTATGGAAGTGGTGTCTGTAAAGCTGACTTTATTTAACCCAATTACAATGAAGTTGGGACATTGTGTAAAACAGATTGCAATGATTTGCAAATCCTTTTCGACCTATATTCAATTGCATACACTACAAAGACAAGATATTTAATGTCCAAACTTGTTTTTCTTCTTTCTTTTCACTCCCAAATATTTGTTTCATTTTGGATGTAATGCCTGGAACACATTCCCAAAAAGCTGGGACAGTGGCAACAAAAGACTGCGAAAGTTGAGGAATGCTAAATCAAAAAAACACCTGTTTGGAACATTCCACAGGTGAATAGGTTAATTGGAAACGGGTGAGTGTAACGATTGCGTATAGAAGGAATATCCCCGAAAGGTTTACTTGTTCACAAGCAAGGATGGGGTGAGTTTCACCACTTTTCACACCATCATTGTGTAAAGGATATTGCAACGTACGCTCAGCAACACCTCAGAAAACCGTTGTTAGTTAAGATTGCTCGTTGCTGCATCTACGAATCCAAGTTAAAACTCTACTATGCAAAGCGAAAGCCATATATCAACAACACTCAGAAACGCTGGCAGTTTCCCCGGGTGTGTTAGTGTCCATGGCGTGGGTAACTTGCACATCTGTGAAGGCACTATTAATTCTGAAATGTAAATGCAGGTTTTGGAGCATCATATAATATGCTGCCATCCAAGCAATGTCTTTTTCAGGGACTGTCCTAGCAAGACAATGCCAAGCCACATTCTGCACATGTTACAACATTGCGGCTTCATAATAAAAGAGCGCAAGTACTAGACTGGCCCCTGTCTCCCATTGAAAATGTGTGCAGGTTTGTTTGAAGCACAAAATACGACAACAGAAACTGTTGAGCAATTAGAGTTGTACATCAAGCAAGAATGTGAAATGATTCCGCCTACAAAGCTTCAGCAATTAGTGTCCTCAGTTACCAAATGCATACTGGGTTTTGTTAAAAGGAAAGGTGATGTAACAGTGGTAAACATTTCTGCCCCAGCTTTTTTCCAACGTGTTGCAGGCATCAGATTCAAAATGATACACAAATACACAAAAAGTAGTTGCAACAAAAAAATAGTTTATTGGTTTGAACATTAAATATATTGTGGTTTTAGTGTATTCAATTGAGTATTGGTTGAAAAGGATTTGCAAATCGTTGTATTCTGTTTTTATTTCCTTTTACACAACGTCCCACCTACACTGGAATTGAGGTTTGTAAAGTATTTGAATTATACATTAAATTTAGTATTATTATAGTGTTCATGGAATTGTTTGTGCATGTTTGTGCCACAGGAAAAGGCAGCACAGTTGTGGTGATGAGCGTGGCCACCTGGTTCCTCAAGCCAAAAGGCAGAAGAACCAAACTCACCCGCTCTCGCCTGAGCCGGGAAGGGATGCCTGGGACTCCGAGGTACCGTCAAAAATTGATTCTGTACTTAAGCTGAGCACACGCACTGATTTTTAACAGCTCAACCATGAGAGACCCCACACATGATGAGGAAAAAATGGCATGACACATGTTCTGGTGCGAAATGTGTTATATGGTCTGATTAAACCAACGTTGAACTATTTGGCCGTAATTCCAAAAGGTATGTTTGCTCATCACCTAAAGAACACCATGCCTACAGTGGGACTTAGACAAGGTGGGTGAAATTATGAATAGTTGGACTATGAGAGGAGTCACTGTTGGTACAAAACCGTCAGGGTTCTCCTTGAAAGCAAAAAAAAAAAGTCATAAAAAGCCTACTAGAACAGCAACACCGTTTTGGGGTTAATCAGAGGCACTTTAAATGTGGTGTGTGTGCTTACTCCCATTTAACATGCATTTGAATGTGACTGGTTCTGAACACAGTCACTTCCCAGTCATAAGAGGGTGTGCACACTTGATTTTAGTTATTTTTAATTCCCCTAAAAAAAAAAAAAAAGTGTCATCGAGTTGTGTAATGAATAATCGATTGACTAGGTACATCGTTTGTTTCAGTCATCCAACAGCTCCAGCAGCCTCAGCACTCCGGAGCACGCCTCCGGCAGCTCCAGCAGCAGCCGCTGCGCCGCCGGCCCTTGCAGCCCCCTCAGCTCCAGCGACTCGTGCGACCCGCCCGCATCCTACCTGCACATCAACCGCATCCTGAGGGAGGCGCACTTCCAGAGCCTGCACAGCCGCTGCCAAGCGCGAGAGACGCAGCAGTGACCTCGCTCGATAGTTCCTGGTCAGGTATCGGGGCGGGAGAAGAATCAGCAATAATTTAAGAACTGGGAGCAAACTAACGCTAAGCTCGGACGGGAGCTGCAAAAATGACAAGTTTAGGACCAGTCGCTTTGACTCGTTTAGGATGTTTGGGTGGTTCTGAAGTCTCAGGAATTTCCCCCTCATTAAGTTAAAAAAAAATAAAAACAAAACTCCACTCCAGCTTCCACATGATGAAAAGTCCCAATTTGCAGCTTTGTTAGTGACTTATTTTGGCTTTTTCTTTCTGCTCAGTGATGAGGAACAACTACTAAATAACTAAAACTACTCAATGCGGCTCCTTATGTGTTCCTGTGCCAGTCCATTCATGTGCACTGCGCATCGCAAAAGCCAGGACAAAAGCTAAGCCTTTCTTTCTTGCAGCGTTTTTCTCTTCTTCGTCCCCTTCCTGTATTTAGTACTGTACATGACGTTGACACTCTTCTTGTAAATCACTTCAAAATAAAAATGTTTTTTTTTTAGTATTTCTTTATTTGATGATGGATCATCTACAACCACAGGAGCATGTAAAAAAAAAAAAAAAAAAAAAAATAAAATAAAAATTTTTTTAGCGTACAGCTAACAAAACCGCACATTTTACAATCTCACAAAAATTAAAATGTTACATAAGAAACAGTCAAAAAGGTCTTATGTAAATGAGGTTGGAACTGGCCTTTTGAAAAGTATTTTCTTGTGTTGAAGTCATCTGTATAATTTGAGTTTCACTTTTGGAATTACAAAGATGACATTAAAGAAGTCTCCTCCAGTATTTTTAATTTGAGAAGCACCTGTATAGTATGGCCTTCGGTTGACTTTATAAAAACAAATATGTCCCCTGCTAGGAAAACGTGTCCCTAATGTTACATTTGAAACCAGATGTTTACATACACTCCTGGTGTATAAAAAGACACAGATGCTCCACTCTCACTGTCTGACATGAAATCAGACTAAATTCATCCTGTTATAGGTCAATTAGGATTACCAAAATTATGTCTGTTTATTAAATGCCAGAATAATGAGAGAATTCTATATACAGGGTGATTGAAAAGTAACTCCTTATTTTAAAATACGTATTTATTCATATGTTGTAATATGTTTCTCCATTTTTTTGTGTATGTTCCATGATTAAAGGATCAAGTCTGTTCTAGCAAACCAACGACTTTGGAAGAACTTGAAGGGCGAATACGAGAAGTTATGTCTTTCATCCCACAAGAGCTCCTTGTGAAATCCGTTAATGCGGTTCCCAGGCGGCTTGAGAAACTGGTGGCTAATGCTGGCGCCCATATCCCTTTTGAAATAAAACTCCGTGCAATACACTTTCTTCTCATGTTCATTTATTGTAAGAATTATAGTTAAGAAATAAATGACAAGTACTTAAAAATAGGGAGTTACGGTATATTTGTTTTACATTTTATTTTCATGACTTTCTTCGAATTAAGAAGTTTACATCAATTTTATTAGTATTTGGTACCAATGCCTTTAAACAGTTAGAGTCGGGTCAAACGTTTTGGATTTCCTTCCATAAGCTTCTTACAATAGTTGGCAGGAATTTTGGCCCATTCCTCCTGAAAGAATTGGTCTAACTGAGCCAAGTTGTTTAAAGGCATAATAATCTTACTGTATGTAAACTTTCTGACTGAAGAAAGTAATGAGAAATCGCCGAAAAAAAAAAACTCCTCCTCTCATTCTTCTGGCATTTAGAAAATAGAAATAATTTTGGTCTATTTATATATTGTATGTAAGCGTGGTTTACACTGTGTATATATATATATGTATGTACATGTGTGTGTGTGTACTAAAAATAACTCTAAGCAGCAACTGTCTTGATCCTCACACTGACTTCTAATGAATGACTTACTATGCATTGAGACCCTCACTAATGAGCTATGACCTGTGTGTCAGGCAGGAACAGCCAAAGACTTCTTTAATTAGCACACGGAACGTCCTTGTCTCACACACGTGCACAGTAACAGATCAGGCGTATTAATGTGACCTGCGTCGCCATGGTTACCCCCACAGCCACGGCTGGTCCCCACTAGTCGGCCCGCCTGTGATTGATGCTAAATTAGAGATGACGAACGAGCCGATGATAATCCGGCATGAGGCATTTCTCTGATTCATGACGGTGTTACTGAACCAGAAACGGCCTTGTTATTAGCGCACACGGTCACATAAGGCATTCATATTGGTGCTTGTTAATGTTTTTGGAGAAATGTCTCTTTCAGTGGGGCTTTGGAAATAAACAGCACTAATTGCTCATTAGAAGCAGCAAACAATTTTATATATTGCAACATAGATATTAAATCAAATTTATAGTTCCATTTTCAGCCAAAATTTACTGTCTTGGTTAAGTTCTTTAGTTTAAACGGTACGGACAAAATTACTGTCGTCTCTGTAACATCTATAACAAAAAAGGGAAATACCGTGGCAATATAACAAGTAGCATTTTTACCAAAATAGTTATAAAGTTAGGAGAAAGAGTCTGGATTTTACTGCAATAACATTATAATATTAGGAGCAAAAAGTATTACTTTTACACAGAGAGAGAGGCATTTTATAATCCTCATTAAAATGACAAATTTATTCTTGTAATACACCTTTTTCCCCTTCCAAAAATTACAAGTCTCGTCAACTAAAACACCTTAACATTGGAAATCCGACTCATGACTTTTTGAAAAATAATCATTCTGTGTTCTCATTTAAAAAAAATAAAATGTTGTCATAATTTTACGATTTAGCTCACAATATTCAGCCTTTATTTGCATAGCTTAATCAATTTCCATGCTGTAATTGTACTAACTCTTGGTAGTTTACTAGCATTGTGTCTTCCAAGTAAAATATCCAACTTTATAAATTTGCCATAATCCCACTAAATAATGTAAATTGTACAAAAATTACAGAAGAATTACACAAAACAAATAAATGAATCCATCCTAACGTTGAAGCAGTGCATACAACAGGACAAAATAAAAAGTTCACACAGAGATCAATAGGGGGCAGCACACTCTGCCTCCTGTAAACAAACTCAGGTGAGCCCCAGCAGAGAACTGAAGTGTGCAGGCATCATAGAAGATATTTACTCCTAATCTGATTCCCCCCTAAACACACGCACACATATATACTGTATATAGATAGATTCACTTTCTATGCAGCTCGCTGGTATGGAGGTGGGCGGTGATGAATGACTCAAATCAGTTGAGTGGAGAGGCAGGAGAGAGTTAAATGAACTGTCCTTGTTCTTGGGTCTATGTATGCGCATACATTGTTATATTTTTACTGCAGCCAGCAAAAAAAACAAAAATAAATCCAAGCAAAAATGGGTTAATCGTGTGTCTCTTCCCTTTGGCCGTGTCCTTTGGGCTCAGATTCTCATCGCTTCTCCAAGGCGAAAATATCCATGGAACAGCAACAGGAAAAAAAAGCGTCTTCTATTTATCAGTGTCTGCTTTCACCAAGTTTCACGTGGCGACTGCGCCAAAGCTCTGCGAACCATCTCTTCGCTTTCAAGTTTCTTCACAGAAACGGACGGGGCCTTCGGTGTTTTCAATGTAACCGAAATGTCACGGCTAACGGGATGGAAAGCAGAAGCGAGCTAAATCTGAGCCGCTCTTCGCCAGAATGTGTTTGGGCAGCTGTTGCCTGGCATGAGGCGCCCGTTGGCTGTGGCGTCCACGAGGTCGGAATGCCAAGCCAAACATCTGCTTTGCCTCCTCCCCGCCGCCATTTTTTTCGCATCCGTATCAAACCACAAGGCTCGCCCGCCCGCCATGAGAAGAATTAATGACACGGTGCGCACATTAGCGGCGCCCTATTGCCCCCGTCCTGGCTGGCGTCGGGGGGGGGAGGGGCTGGCTCGGCAGGTGGACAAAAAGTGTGAGGGGTCAGTGTGTTATGAGGCTCAAGTGCAGCGGTGCCTTGAGATACGAGTGACTCGACTTGAGTTTTTTCAGTATGTGAGCCGTCGTTGGGCCAGTTTTTTTTGCTTTGACTTGCGAACAGAAATTTGAGATATGAGCGCTGTATGATGGCAGTGACCTCAACTCACTTCACAATAAACAGCACTTTGGCAAATAGTGAAGGATTCTTTAAAAAGAGGCTTCAAGCTGTTTATTCCCACTCCCTGTTGAAGTCTTCTGTCAAACTAAAGACAAAACAAAAACAATTGCACTTCGTGTATTTCAAACAAAGACGTAGCTTAACCTTTCAGTCGACTAGCTCAATAATAATGCTAATTAGCATCTATGTTGCGGTGCCGTAACCCTCAACGCGTGTAGAAAGACAGTATAATAGTACTCAGTCACATTTTCTTTATCCTCTGCAAACAACAAATAATACAAATGCCATACTGATGAGCTGAGAGGATTCGAGACCTCTTAATGAACAGTATCCATCTTTCTGTCTTATAATGCCCCCAGGTGGCCAAGGCGTGCACACAGCAAAGAGCAGTACAATGGCTATCCAAATTGATGCAGTGTGACAGAAATATATTATTTTTAATGCCATTTATTTATTTAGAAGGGCAACAAATGACATCTTCAATTCAAGCAACAACTTGTAAAGGATTTTTAAATGACAAAACATGTCAATTTGACTCCATGTCTAGTCATTAAAACTAAAATAATAATAAACGTTCAAAAGAAGGCAAGAACAAAAGAATTGTTGCACTTTTTTTTCCTCCCCCTGGGATTCCTAAATTTACACCCATCCATCCATTCTCTGAGCCGCTTCTCCTCACTAGGGTCGCGGGTATGCTGGATCTTATCCCAGCTATCATCGGGCAGGAGGCGGGGTACACCCTGAACTGCTTGCCAGCCAATCACAGGTCACATATAAACAAACAACCATTGGCACTCGCATTCACACCTACGGGCAATTTAGAGTTGTCAATTAACCTACCATCCATGTTTTGGAGATATGTGGGGAAACCGGAATGCCCGGAGAAAAACCCGCGTGGCACGGGAGAACATGCAAACTCCACACAGGCGCGGCCAGGGATTGAACCTTGGTCCTCAGAACTGTGAGGCAGACGCGCTAACCAGTCGCCCACCGTGCCGCGAATCCTAAACTTTCAAACATGTCAATTTGTCTTCATGGTCAATCATTACATTTAAAAAGAAACAAAAAGGTCCTTGTACTATTTTGTACATTGCAAAAATATTTTGTTTGAATTTAAAACGTCAATTTTACTACATGATTATTCATTACAAATAAATATTCGTTAAACAAAATTTGGTAAGAAAAAAATTGGTAAAATGAATTTGGTAAGACCAAAAAGATGATCGCATGATTTATTTTTTAATTTTTAATTTTTTTTTGTACATGTTTAAAAAATATAAAATTCTTTTAAATTTTAAAACAGGTAACTCTGACCCGTGATATAACAAGAGGTTTTAAAATCCACACTGCGTTATGGACTAAATCAGAAAAGAAGTTTTAAAAATGCCCAAACATAACTCAAACATAACATAATTTGGAGCTGAAGTGGTTTAAAAGTACTCCTTCAGATATATACTACTTTAAATGTCTAATTCCGTCTGATTGCAGGCTGAAAGGTCATAAAAGTGCTGCTTGGCGTACAGTTGAGGGGGGTCGTTTGAGTAAATAAAAAGGCACGCCTCTTACGACTTGCGTAAAAAGCCCGAGGACCTTCTTCTCCCCTTGTGTACGAATCTGTCGACCGACGCTGGCCCTGACAATCCTGCTCGCTGGTGACCGAGACTGGCTAATCTCAGACCATCGTAGCCTAAACACACTGCTGAGAAGCGCACGCACACGCACACACACACACACACACACACACACACGTACAAAGAAAGCAAAGCACCCGGCCGGTCTCTCTCGAGCCAGCCAGAGTGTTTTGGACGCAGCGCTGAGATAACCGACAGGCTTGGCATGCTCGGGTCAGTGTCTCTGCTTCCACTTTACGGCTTCCCCCCCTCCAACCTCCTCCTCCGCCTCCCATTCAATTTCACACAATGTGCTCCGGAGACAATGTACAGTAGACTGTTTTCATTGCGCAGCCGAGTCACAGTCAAGGCCTCTATCGATCATCGTAAACGTTCAGTCCTCAGAAGCCCGAAAAGAAAGGCTGAGCGCCTCCTTTTTGTCCTTCGCGCCACAGACTTTTACGGCCAGCGTTGGCTCGTAAGCCTTAAAAACGTGATTCGCTTTCAGCATAAGTGCGCTACTTTAAGTAGGGGACACAGATACCGATGATCGGACCCAATTTGAGCATGTTCACTCCCTTCCCATAATCAGCAAAGACCTGATTGGCAGATGGTGCTAAAAGATTATCCTGAGTGATTATCCTGTGTTCGGAGTGATTTTGCTCTGAAAACAGTCAAGGCTGACAATCGTAGATGTTAAACCTGCTCGGTATTTATGATCGCAAATCCTTATTTAGTTGTGCTGTGATTGTGATATGAAACGGATCAAATTCAAATCAAGCGGGAACACTCATACTGACAATTGGGCCAAATTTGGGCAGTTTGCCTCCTTTCCTATCCAAGTCAGTCAAGCCCGATTGTTGGATGCCTCTGAACGATTATCTTGTGATTATCCGCGATCTACTCAGAAAATGCGTGGGCTGACAATTGTAAATGTTAGACCTGTTCAATTCTAACGGTCACAAATCAACAACGGGTTTTGCCGAGCGACTGACGTCGTGATTGTGATTTCCAATTAAGATGGGTACACATACCGACAATCGGGTTGAATTTGGGCATGTTCCTTCCCTTACGATCAAAATCTGCATTTATCAGATGTCTCTAAAATTGTATCCTGAGCCATTAATCCTGCAGTTTGGGTGGGGTGTATTTAGAGTGATTTATTTAAATTTTTCTCCTCCACAATCTGCACGGAAAACAGTCGCGGCAAACAATCGTGAATGTTGAACTGTGCTGCCTCTCACAGGTCAGTCTTGGTACTACGACAGACATGGTTGTGCGTGTGCTGTTGATCATCTGGAGTACATCACACGCTATAAAAGTAGGAAGCACACGCGCGGACATTTTTCCTCGTGAGGTGTTGGTTCTCTCACATTTCAAAAAATCGGTTAAGATGTTAAAAAAAAAACGACGTTTGTGTCGCGCTTTAGACTCGATCACGAACCTGCTACTGAGGAGCGGGGATCGGCGCCTCTCGCAACCACCGAGGTGCAATTTGCTGCGTTCAGACTATAACTGTCAGGAAGAGATACACTCCCACTTAAATAGCTGCCCATAATCTGCCCATCGCCCTGTATTATCCTAATTGAACCCATGGGCGGCCAGCGCCCGTCAATTGCCGAGCTCATCTGCAAATTAATAAAACATGGGCCCTCACCAAATCTTTGCCCGAGCTACTTAAAGCCACTAGAGGAGAGTGTTTAGAAGAGTCACCGCCAAAGAAATGGAGGCGCAATAAAGTGCTGGCGTTGTGCTGTGCAGCAGTGATGACTTCTTATGGCTCCCAACATCCCGACGTTATTCCCCAGACGAGCGCCGCTTCCGCCTCGCTGTCTCCGTATTGCGAATGATCGTAAAAGCCGTCATCAAAACACGTTTGTCAATGGAGCTCAGTGGTGTTTTTGTACAAAACAAAATGGTCATGCATTAATTAGTGTGGACACGTTGCCAGGCAGATTTCATAAGGCTAGTAATTTTTAACCCTAAATATACCAACAACTATGATGCCAAAGCACGTTAACAGCATTTTAAACACTTACAAACATATTCAAACAATGCTGTACCCTTAAAAATACCAATGGATCTTCCTGTCAGGGAGGGGGAAAATGGGCCACAGCGAAAAGGGCACTTTTTTCATTCAGGACTAAAGGGCTGGTGCTTGAACACCACTTGCGGTTTATCTGTGCACGTGCCTTTTAGTCGTGCAGTCCCGTGCCAAACAAACAGTGAACATTTGACTGCACAGCGAAATGCAGCAGTTACACGATTGCCTCATCTATCATTTAGTGGCAAATGGACTCTGTTTGACTCTCACCAGCTATGAACCTCATCGAATGTCACCGATGGTACCGGGTACCAAATGCTGCACTGTTGACTGTTAAGGACATTAGAGACTTCGTATTCAAGATATGAAGTCAAGGGGATGATCCGCAGAAGTACAAAGTGGGCTTTCACGGCAGGTGGAGCGGGGGTCTTCGGACTTGGCGTTGATTCCGACCGACGCGTTACGTGATGCGGGAGACAACGAAAGCGCCGCTCATCGTAATAAGACCTCCATCTTAATAACAACGAATCCCGGAGGGCCGTAAAAAGCAGCGAGAAGTTATTAAAGACATCGATCAAGTCCGCATTGGCGATGATCGCCCCTCTGTCGGGCGTGAAAGTAAGGCCACGGGGTCCCAAGTACTGCTTCTCATTCTCCCTCACCAGTAACAACAACACAGCCAAGGTGGCTGAAGACTTCTTAAAGGGAAGGCCAAGCACACAGTGGCATTGCCCACAGAGGGACGGACTTACCTGGCTTTGAGTTTTTAGTCCATTCATGTACAACCCCAATTCCAATGAAGTTGGGACGTTGTGTTAAACATGAATAATAACAGAATACAATGATTTGCAAAGCAAGTTCAACCTATATTTCATTGAATACAACACGTTCCCAAAAAGCTGGGACAGGTGGCAAAAAAGACTTGAGAAAGTTGAGGAACGCTCATCAAACACCTGTTTGGAACATCGTACAGGTGAACAGGCTCATTGGGAACAGCTGGGAATACGACTTTGTTCTTCAACGTTAGCGTAAAAGTCTTTTTTTTTTTTCCATTTCATTCTTTTTTTTTTTGGTCACAATAATAATAAAACAATACCTAGATGATGCTAAAAATGTTGTTTCTTCTTTATATCTGTGTAGATTCTCCGGTCATGGTAATCCACAAAGATCGAATCAAACATTTCCCGAAAACATTTCAAAACAGCGTAGGCAATGATCCTATTAGCTTAGCGACCTATGCAACTTTACCCTTGTAACATTATGACGTAACTGTGCCCTAATTATTTTCCGTCTGAGTTAATGAAAGATGATGATAATCAAGTTAAGTTAGGACCAGTCATACCAACAATAGGAGAATCATTGCACAAAGACAATGTGGCCTCATGCATGGAGGCCATGTGGGCCGCATGTGTGCTTGCTCACGCTAGTATTCGGATTATTGGCCATTTTGTGCGTTTGGCGTGATGTAACACAGCGTTATGTCAACTTCCATTACTAGAAGTGGAGATCACGCACGAGTGTTGAAAGTTGGCGCGTTGATTAACGAACATAAAATAAAAATTGGCCCTCACTCAGCGCCATTGTCGCCGGCCGTAAAAAGTGGAGCCCAGAGGACATTAAGTGGGGGATTTATGGCCGGCGTATATTTGAGAGGAGGGTCGCTAAACCTTATGAAGTCTCTCTTTTGCTTTCTCAGACTCGCTCCGGTGCTTTCCTCCCTGTTGCTTCGGAGTGCCTACCATTTTCCTGGCTTTATTTTCATTGGCTTTTAAGAACATGCGCTCAATAGTTTGCCTTTCAACACACGTTCGGCGCATGAGAACACACACAAAGAAAGCCGAGGGGCATTCAAAGAAAAAGAAGAAAAAAAAAAAAGATGGGGATTTTCCTGCTCAATGCCAGTCCGGGGGTTGCGCACTGCAGGTTTTAAAGCATTTCCCCTGGTCCGGGCGCGCCATTGTTGCGGCGGAGGCGGGGATATTAATTGATTGTCCGCTTCCCTTTGGTTGAAGTGGCTTTATGGAGGCTGCTGAAATACAAGGCAGTCTCTCTGGCTGCCGGAGCAGAGCGCAGTTGTAGATCAGCGGCGGCCTTCCGCCTTATAGCTGGAAATCGCCCTCGCGCGTTTTAATCTGCCGTCTCCCGGGCTCTCAGAACACTTTATGGCTTTATACGTCTCATCAGCCTTTACAAGCAAGCATCACACAAAAGATCACTTTTGTAGGGTTTGTTTTTTTCCTCCACAATCTTTCAGTCAAATTTCTGGCTTTATATATTGATATATACACCGTATACACCACAATGTCAAGGTTACGGAAGAGTAAATGCTGCTTTGATAAGATCTGCGGATGAATCCGCAGGAGCGCATGAACCTGTTTGGAAATCCCAAGTTGACATTTATTGGTTATATGGCTCCTTGTCAGAAAAGGAGTTAACTTTGGAAGTTACCAAATATTGTTCCTCACCAGATAAAGAATTAACATTTAAGTAACCCAAAATGGTTCCTTAGCTGATGGAATTAACATTAAAGTTGCCAGCAAATACTGTAGCCAATGTTCGATCCGTCTCTGATAAAGAGTTGACATTCAAGTTACCACTTATGGTTCCTTCTCAGAAAAAACACTTGAACGTACCACACATTGTTCCTTGTCAGAAAAAGTGTTAACATTGGAAATTGCCAAGTATTGTTCCTCAACCAATAAAGAGTTGCCATTCATGTTACCAAACATGGTTCCTTCTCAGAGAGTTCACAAAACTAACAAAATACAATTCTTCTCCCGAGGGTTAATATTAAAGTTACCAGTTATGGTTCCTCATCCAATGAAGGTCACAGTATTAAACCTCAAATTCATTCACATGATGTTCATTAATAGGTTACCAAATATGGTTCCCTGTTAGATAACAAATTAAGTAACAAAATATGGTTCCTCATCAGAAAGAGATAACATTAAGTAAACAAATATAGTTCTGCGCCCAAAAAAAAAAAAGTTAACATTAAAGTTGCCAAAGATGATTCCTTACCGGATAGCGTTAACAATGGAGTTACCACATTTTAAAAAGTACAATAAAATAAAATTATTTGCCTACTAGTAAGGTACCCTTTACGTTACCAAATATGGTTTCAAGCCTAAAGAAGAACATTATAGTCACCAAATACAGTTCCTTCTCAGGAAATAGTTAGCATTAAGTGTTACCAAATAAATAATAAATAAGCCAAATTGGATCTGAGAGGAGACTGAGAGCAGCAAGAAAACCAATTGCTCCAGCGACACAAGACAATTTTTTATTACATTTCACTATAATCGTGTTTATTGATTGTCTGGAACAAATGCTGCGAGTCTCGTCATGACAAATATAGCCAGTGAATTTGGCAAATGTGGTTCCTGTGTACTAAGGCTAACAAGATTGTTGACGCTCCAGCGATCCTGACACGGGGAACCGGGATCGCCATCAGAAAATGGCAAAGTTACTCCGTTTGACTCGCCGCAAAAAACTCGCACAAAAACCCCACATTTGCCACACGAGCGCTGGAGCAGATGGCGCCGTGTCCACGCGAGCACATCTGCCCCGACGGGGACGGAGAGCGAAAACGAGAGAGCGCGACTGCTTTTTTTTAAGCTTTGGCGCTGAGCTCCTCTCGCATGTTTTTGGTCCTCGGATCTGCAGCACCGGCGGGGGGTGCTCTTCCAACTGTCTGATTCACACACAATGACCTATCAAGCTCGCCCGGGGGGGAGCAAACGTCTGGCCCAATAACATCGTTCACACTCCCGTACACATCGCTGTGCGCTTTCCTCGCTTTTGCCGCCTTTTGTTCTACGACCACGTCGCTCGACTTTATTGACGAGGCGGCTGATGGATGAACTCGGGTATCATTTGTACAGGGACATTCTACCTTCGGCAGCGCCTCTTTATTCCAGCAATTCCTAATGTTTGCACAGGTTTACTGTATTTGTTTCATTGCGTGAACGCTGAGAGACGGGCGTTCGTGCAATGCAGCGAAACGCCACATATTTGCAGATTTTTCTTTTTTTTTTTTTTAAGGGAACCTATCCTCCGTTATTGGCTGGAAAACTCCCCTTTTCGCTATTAAGCAGTAACAGTGTTGCTATGGCGTCATCTGGCGGCATGTATGTGCCGAGGACCCATAGTAATATTAGTCGTTCTTCGCAGAGGATAAGGAATATATACCTGTGAGTATTATTATAATATTGGTCTACATGTATGACTCCATTTGCGTTCAAATTTTCAGTTCACTGCCACCATACAGCGCTTGTACCTCCACTTTTTGCTCTCAAGTCAAAGCAAAACAACCGGAGGCTCGTATCTCGAGAAACTCGTGAATGAGGTCACTCGTATCTCAGGTTATATATCGGGAATGTGTGGGGGGGGGGCATTCTCGTTGAGTTTGTGCCCATCTCGTCCATTACCGCCCACCTCCATACATCTCACTTGGGCCCCTTAATGAGCTCATTAAGCATCGGCGAGCGCTAATACGAAACGTGGCAGTGATTCACGACGGCGTGACGACGAGACCTATCACAGCCCGTCGACGCGCTTCTGTTTTCGACGGCGTCCAATTCAAGCGCTGCAAATGCTTTGTCGCACATGTGTCTCGCCTGATGTTGTGCGATTTGTACTGTGCGTGAAATTGCTCAACGCTTCTCTATCCGCGCGGCCCTAAATGCGTCCGTATTTCGCTCGTTTCCACGGTGGCGTTGTGGTGGCCAATCAAAAATAAAGAGACGCGTTACAAGTTGCCTTGGAAGTCTTTAAGTTTTATGTGAGCACTTCTTAGCAGCTGTGACTGATGAGGGCGCTTTTTGATTGGTCGACCCCATGCAACCCAGAAAAAAAAATGCCGAGACAGCTAAATATCAGTTCAGTTATTCGCAGGACAGCAGGATCTTGCAAATAAAAGCTATTGCACAGATTTTGAGCTTTACTCATTTTTTTTGCCAGATGTTTGTGGAATTCATGCAAAAAAAATGTGAAACGGTTTTCAGAAATAATGCTGAAATTTAAGTCCGGTGATTCGCAGGACAGAAAAGAAAAAAAAACCAGACATTGCTGTATAACATTGTTTTTTCTGTGACTTTCTGGAAAAAGAAATAGCACATAGATTTCTATGAATGTTTGGAATAGAATGTGCATCGTTCTCAGTGCTTTGGAAACCAAAGCTATACGCTGAGGATTTTGAGTTCTACTTCCTAAAACCTAATTGTGAACGCCACTGTATGCGTGCATGTGCATGTGTGCAAAAGAAGGCAGCTGCTAATGAAAAGCACAGTCACAAGCCATCAATACGCGCACATCAACCAATTTAATGGCCCAATCCCAGCCAGTGAAGTTTTTATTTATTCTCAATCCCGCCCGTAATCTAGCGGCCTTTGAACGTCTGCCACCCCCCCCCCCCCCGCCCCCTTCACCATCCCCATCCCCTCCCCCCCATTGGCAGACACATTTGGATCTCGTTGAACGCGTTTACATCCTGTGCAAATGGAAAGCACATGGCGGTCCAGCCCACCTGGTTCTGATCAGCTACCGAGTTGGGAAGAAGACGCCGACGACGCCTGACGCGCCCGGTGCCATCTTGCGCGGCGAGGCCGGAGAACATCGTTTTCATACTACTTTCGCCTCCTGATTAGCTGCGCTTGGTTTCACTCACCTCCTCGCAGTTGCCTGTGTTTCCAGCTGACTGGTGGGCCTGAGAGTTTCACCGCCAGGGGGAGTGCAGCAATACAAATTATGAGTTGGATAAATTCAAAAAGGCTTTGTTTTTTTGTTTTTTATTTCCCCAATGCAATTGTAAAAAGAAATAAAACCTCCACCCTAAAGCAATGAAGCCACAAATGCTCATAATATATTATAACGAACATGGTTGCATCATGTTTTTGCATTCAATATGGAACAGTACTGACAGGGCCCGAAAGAAGTTCCCCACCGATACAAACGCCTATTGCGGTTCGCCGTTCACAAATGTGCCTATTCATCGGCTAGATCGTGGAAGAGCCAAGTTTAACCTGGGTTGTTAGTGGAAGTTAGGGAGTGTCTTCGCCACGTGTTTTGGCTTTGCTTCTGGGCACATTTTTCGCTATTAGAATTCGACTGAAATCGAGTTGCCTCGCATAACCTATTTATTATTTAAGTATTTGCTAAAAGATCAACACAAACAGTAACGGTCCCTGATAGACGGTGGTCTAGTGGTCAACACATCTCGCTCGCACGTCGAAGGTTCGGGGTTCAAATCTCGGCTGCAGTTCTCCTCGTACCCGAAACAATTCATGTAAGCTTCACCGATTGCGAGCGTGAACGTTTGTTTGTTTATATACGCGCCGCAATTGGCCGCCCACCAGTCGGAAGTATTCCTCGCCTTTCGACCAGGTCGGCTGCAACCCGAGTGAGGGTGCGTAATGCAGAGAACAGATGGATATTGTTTATAGAGTATTGTTGTATTTAACAGTTAACCCTACGTGAGCAATTCTTGGAAGGAAAAAAAAGAGGCTTCCAGCTGTTTATTGCCACTCCAAGTTGAAGTTTACTGTCAAATCATACAAAAAACAGACAAACAAAAAACATCGAAAATAACCACATAGCTTTGCCTTAAAAAGATCCTCCTTAGCTAAATGCTAACAAACAATGCGACACGCCACAGACAGGCTAATGAACAGCGTTGGCGTCTGTGTGGAGCAACACATGGCAAAGGTTCATTTTCTTCTGCCAAAATGACGACTCTAACTGCAACTTACTGAGGAGTTGTGACCGTCTCCGTGTATATCCATATATGTCTGCGCACGAGGAGCAGCACAATATCTGTTGAATTGAAGCCAAAAAAACACGCAACTCTTTACAGTCTAATTGGCATTACTGTATGTTTTTATAAAGTACAATATTATAGAGTGCTATTTATGGTGTTATCTTTTGTTTGTTGGGAGGCTGGATTGGATTCATGGCATTTCCAATTTATTTCAATGAGGAAAGAGATGATTCGAGATACAAGTGGTCAAGAAATGCATTTAACTTGAATGTCAAGGCACCATTGTAGAGGTACAAGATCATAAACTCCAAGTGAGATGCGTTGTGGTCATCTCCAACTGTGCATTTCTTGTTGTTTTGCAGTTTTCGTTCTTGTCCTTAAACTTTTATGGCGCCATCACTATTCCACCGATCCCACTGAAGCTAAAACAACATCAAAAGTTTGGGTGAAACCAAACTAACGCATCAAGTCGGCGGCAAATGTCCTCCAAACGTTATATCTCACGATGCCCTCCTTGGTGGGTTTCTGCTTGTTGCTCCAGGAAGAATTAAGTGATATTTGCCATCACATGGTCAGTACAAATAAGCTAAAATGCTGCACTTTACCACGTGCAGCCTCCATTGGGTGGATGTCGTTAATGGGGGCATTGGAGAACACGATGACCTTCATCGGCCCCCTGTGATCGAATCCGCGCCCCATCTCACGCCACATCTGCTTTGACCCCCGCGCCCGCCTGCACCTCATCAATCCTGCGTGTCATCATTGCCACACTCGTGCCTATTGCCAAAGTAAGCCACGACACGGAGATGTGACAAAAATGATGAATGGATTTTTCCCGGAAGAGGAGGAGGCGCCCCACCCAAACACATCTCTCCCAAATCCATCTTTCACTCGGCCACGTTTCTTTTACCCGTTAACCGAGCGGTCCTGCGGCACAAATGCACTCGCCCCAAAATAGCAATGTTTTTTCCTTTTCTTAGGACACCGGTTCCCCACAATTTTATTTGATCCTCTTGTGCCATGGCCAGGACTCCGTTGCCGTTCATCCGCGTGGATCCAAACGTTTTCTGTTGTGCTCGTACTCATTAGGCATACCTACGCTTCGTATAAAAAGAGACTACACACCGCTATTCAAGTGCCATGTTTGTGTGATAGAGCAAATCATTTGCAAACTTTCCACCATTAAAGGGGAGTTTTCTTTGCGAAACCACCGCGCCCGAGGAAGAACAACCTATCCGAGACAGAAGGCGCGACCGACGAGGTGTCGACCATTTGCTGCGCCCTCGAACGCACACTTGTCGCCGATCACCTGCGCACCCCCGCGGCCTTGCGCTGACTTGTTAGCTTGGGCTTCGGTAGCTTTAATGAAATTATATACAAATTAATTATGAATAAAGAATCAGAAGGGTTCAAATGCCGGCCCCGTCTGTGTGGA
The DNA here is from genome assembly GCF_024500275.1 of Phycodurus eques. Taxonomy (NCBI): domain Eukaryota; kingdom Metazoa; phylum Chordata; class Actinopteri; order Syngnathiformes; family Syngnathidae; genus Phycodurus; species Phycodurus eques. The sequence goes on from NC_084540.1 coordinate 20,262,671, forward strand.
GTTTGCATGTTCTCCCCGTCCCTGTGTGGGTTTTCTCCGGGTACTCCGGTTTCCTCCCACATCCCAAAAACATGCGTGGTAGGTTGATTGACAACACTAAATTGCCCATAGGTGTGAATGTGAGTGCGAATGGGTGTTTGTTTCTGTGTGCCCTTTTAATACATACAGATTAATAGTTACATACATAAATTATATATGTAAATGCATAAAAAGAATTAATCTTTTACATACACATTTGACCTTTTTTTCGCCCCCCCCCCCACCCCCTGCAAATGACCTGGCCCATGTCTGTTTGAAACTCAAATGAGGCCCTTGAGCAAAACAAAAGTGTGCCCATCCCTGATTTAGCTCGCTCGCTCACATGCACGATTTTACAATGTGGGAGGAAAGCGGAGTACCCGGACAAACACCCACGCGAGGACGGGGAGAACTTTCATTTGGATCAAAATCAGAAGCCTGCAACCCAACTGCATTGAAACAACGACGCCATTTCTTATTTTCATGTCAAAAAAAGCATTTTCTACACACCGTGTCGGCAATATTTGCGGAATTTGCCATGGTGGGAACGTGTCACCGCTGCGGTTTTCACACTCACGTTGGAAGATATAGTGTGTCACTTTTTCCCCCGCTATCAAATTCTCATGAGAGCACATTTTGCAGTGCGGCAATTACTAAAATAGCAGCCATATTAGTCGTGGTACAGTTTGAGGTTAAACCAAAGTTTTCTGGAAAAAATAGCTCTCAAAAAAAAAAACACGTGGGCAACAAATCTGGTGAGACTTTAATTCAGTGAGCAAAAAATAAAAATAAAAATTCAAGCAGGGGTGGGCAAACGTATGTGCTCAAGAGCCACATTTCATTTTAAAACAAGGTCCAAAACCAATTCATTTGTGGATTCGGTAAATTCCAATACATAGCAAAAATAAACTGTTTGAAATTATCTAACATTTTAACCAATTAAATAGATTGAAAATAATACAATTACGCACACACACGCAGAAAATGTGTATGTAGGCTCATTATTTGAATTATTAATTAACCTGTTATAAAAATTAAAATGGCTCACTGTTTGATTTTTAAATTCACCAATTATTGAACGAGATGAAAACAAAATGAATACATGACTTAAAGGTCCCAATCCATTCATTTAATAATACATTTAAAACAAATCTTTCATTTCCTTTTTTTTTTAAGGTTGGCCAGATAATTTCATGTGGAAATGCCCAGAATGTCCTTTTTTCAAGCTATTCTAGGTCTTTTTTTCAAATGTATTTTTGTTTTCAGATCGCTCATGAATATGCTGCATGTAAACAATGCTGCATGTTTTTTCCCTTAACTGCGTTACGTGAGCTGAGAACTGAATGAAATGCATAACAAATGAATGAAATGTATCGTTTGGCATGTCGTGTCACGCCACGTCCTTCAGGCATGAAACTTGGGTCACGCTAGTTTACTTGATGAACTTGAGAACTAGTTTCCCGCCGTCATATGACTGCGAGACACGCCGAGCGTTACGGCTTTTACACAGTCGTCTTTTTCACAGCCGGCCTGTGTTTCGCCCTCGTGAATTGTCACTCGCACGATTGCAGCCCAGAATCGCCTCTTTGTTCCCGAGATTTCTTCGGGGCAAAGTGCCGCTCGTGGGTGTCTTCGGGAATCCGGATTCAGTCCTCCGATCTGAATCAAGCAGACCTCAATGAGCCCAACATTCAGACTTTGGGGATGTGGGAGGAAGGCAGAGTACCCGGAGAAAACCCACACGAGAAAAGCGGGCAACATGACAACAATTCAAAACAAATTCAAACCCAAAACATCGCAACTGGAAGACAGACGGGAAGGATTTAGTTTCAAAACAGGGTCAGGGTTTCAAAGTAGGGTTTCAAAACGGCGTATGGTTTTAAAACAGGATTAGGGTTTCAAAACAGGGGTAGGGTTTCAACGTAGGGTGTCAAAACAGGCGTAGGGTTTAAAAGTATGGCTTTAAAAGAGGGTTAGGTTACAAAACGGGTAGAGTTTTAAAACAGAGTTAGGGTTTCAAAACAAGGTTAGGGTTTCATGTAGGGTTTCAAAACATGGCTAGGGTTTCAAAACAGGATTATGGTTTCAAGGTAGGATTTAAAAACAAGGTAAGGGTTTCAAAACAGGGTTACGGTTTCAAAGTAGGGTTTCAAAACAGGGTTAGGGTTTCAAAGTAGGGTTTCAAAACAGGGTTATGTTTTCAAAGTAGGGTTTCAAAACGGGTAGAGTTTTAAAACAGAGTTAGGGTTTCAAAACAAGGTTAGGGTTTCATGTAGGGTTTCAAAACATGGCTAGGGTTTCAAAACAGGATTATGGTTTCAAGGTAGGATTTAAAAACAAGGTAAGGGTTTCAAAACAGGGTTACGGTTTCAAAGTAGGGTTAGGGTTTCAAAGTAGGGTTTCAAAACAGGGTTAGGATTTCAAAGTAGGGTTTCAAAACAGGGTTACTTAAAAGGAACTTTAAGAATGTGACTTGCCTGTACAGTTCATCGTTTGAATGAATTCACATTATGTCCAATGAGAAAATGATTTTGAAATTGAAAGTCAATCTGTAAATTGATGACTACCAAGAAAATAAATCCTACAGCTCTGTCCATCACCGGCCCCCTTACCCCCTCCCGCACACACCCACACTAATCAGCTGTGCGACTAATAAGGCAACGACTTCGGCCGTAATTAATAAACCCTCTCTTTTAATTACATACAGCATTTCTTGAGATCATTTGTTGTTATTTTTGGCGTGTGTGTGTGTGTGCGCGCGCGTGCGCCTTTTCAGAACAATCCTCGACGGAATCACGCCGCGTCTCTGGCATCAATTATATCAAATAAGACAAAGTGCTCTCGTTAAACACGCGCCTCGCACACAAATGTTCAACGAAGGACATGAAACATCAAGTGAAACCTCCCCTAAGTACGCGTTTTCTGACGTTTGTGTTGAATTGAATCAAGTTTGTGTAATTTTCATGAGGACACTAGCCTTACTTGTATGACTACAATTCTATGTGTAGAAACACACACACACACACACACACACGTTTCATTTAATCCTTTACGATGCGCCTGGAATTTGTAATGATTTTAATTAGGAAAGGTGCAGTTGGCAATGCTGACACTCCGGGGTGCCTGAAGCCAATTAAAAATATGTGCTGATCAAACAGCCTGCCCTCACTATGCATGCACAACTGCCCCCCCCCCCCTCCGCACCACCACCAGAGCCTTGTGCTGGCTTTGGGGGGTGGGGGGTGGAGCGGGGGGGACTTGGGATTGTTGCCTTTCTCGCTCCCAGCAAACAAGCAGCAACACAGATCTGGTTCAAGGTTCAGCTGCTCCCATTAGCTGCACATTACGGAGGGCAACGAGCAGCCAGTGGAAGTCCCGGAAGAGAAATCGTCCGAATCACAATCGAACGCCTGTGAGAAAATGTCACACAGTCACAGAGGTTCCTTTTTATTCCCGCTCCACACACAAGCACGCACGGGCACAAGGGAACTGGCTGAGGCCCTTCGCCTTCCAGTTCGTCAAATGACAAACGAGAGCGACAATTCAAGCTGCTATTAATTACCGAGCGGCCAAAAATGGATGAATCCCAAAAAAGCCAGATATATTTTCCAAACGTTCCTGAAGAATCGTCCATCTCTGTCACTTCTCCTGGCCGCGATGAAGTCGCTCAGTCCTCCGTCGTTAGGCCGCGCCGTCTCTGCAGATTAATGAGCGCTGAGGAGCGCGTGCAGCCAGTCACGCCGTCGCGAATGATTCCGTCCTTTGGCCCGAGACGTGCGTCGTGTCCTCCTGGCTGAAGACGCTCCAAGGGAGTTCAAGTCTTCTGCGAACCTGCGCGCTACATTTGTATTTCTTTTATTTGTATCCCCTCCGACAGATTTCAGCGTGTCCTTTAAATTGTAGTTTTTTGGTCACTTTGGATCAAATTTTATGCTCCGTAAAACCTGACATACAAAAATAATACAACAAGTACTGTTCCCTCGCTAAATCACCGATTTTTTTTTGGGGGGGTGGGGGAAGCTACATTCTGTTACTCGCTGAAAAACTCACTTTTTTTTGTGTAGAAATATTGCTTTGGCACCAACTTGTGGCATCTTGGGGCCAAGGCACTGTGTTGAAGTGAAGGGAGGAGATTTATTTGGTCAAGCTCTGCTCCGCTTTCCTTTTCTTTCCTGTCCGAGCAAAATGACACGGAATTACTTGGAGGAAAGTTTCTTCGAATTCTAAAAATGCTTTCAGATTGGTGCCGCGATGCGACCTTTAACCCACCTTCAGCGCCAACCTTTACGGAAGGAAGGGAGAAATGTTGAGAAAAGTGGAGGTCCAATTCGAATTTTAAACAGTGCTGTCTTTTTTTTCTGTTTGAGAGGAAACACCTTTTCATCTCGCCTTGATCTGATGACATTTTCCACAAAGGTAAAGAAAAGGATTTTTTTTTCACATTTTGTGGGAAAACAAGTCCCATGGCGGAAATTACGGAAACATACTGACCCATCGTGAACTCCTTATAAATGGTACAGGCCATGTTTTAGGTCATATTTCAAACATTTTGAATAGTAGCCCAATACAAATGACCATGAGAAACAAAACGTTCCAGGGTCAAACTGATGTCATCATAATTTATTTTGTAATTGTGTAGTCAATGTTTTAAGTCACATCTTAGCATTCTGAACGAGCATACGAGCGTAGAAATAAGTGTTAATAGTAAAAATGTAACCATGTCATGTGAAGGTGTGACGATGTAAAAAGAAGTTCAAACATTGTAAAATATATTTTTTTGAAATACATGCAACTTCACGTAAAACTTATAAAACCAGTTTATTTTTGGGTTGGGAGCTGGAACGGATTAATGGCATTTCAATTCATTTCAATGGTGACAATTGCTTTGATATCCTTGGAGTGTTAGGATTTTGGTATTTTGTCTCCCGCACTGTCCAGTGACGTGAGCGGGCCAGAAGCCGTGACAACCGAAGGCTCAACGAGACACATTTAATTGGACCAGCGGATGCAAAAAAAAAAAAAAAAAAAGCACATCGAGGTCGCACACAAACGCATTTGTTGTCTCATTGGCCCGGCGGGGAGAGCACAAAACACTGGAAGTTGTTTTGTATTCAGTATCTCTCTGCCGTGTTTTGCACCATGCGCACACACTTGTCACTGTACATAAACCGCAGCATGCGGCGCTTACTTAACTGGCGCCGTAAGCCAGGCGCTGCTCCTCCAAGGCTTTTTTAGCCTGCTGCGCTGCAACTTGAATCCAACAATCCCTTTGGGTTTGTTGTTTTTTTTCTGTCGTCTCGTTACCAGGCAGCCTTCTTCTTTGCCTAACACAATCCCCCTTATATTGCTGTGGGTGGATACGCCAATCAAAGGAATCAATTCATCACCTTTATTTGAACCGCCAGGGAAAGGCTTTCCGTATTATTCCTCAGACTATCTATCTATCTGTCTGTCTGTCTGTCTATCTATCTATCTATCTATCTGTCTATCTATCTATCTATCTATCTATCTATCTATCTATCTATCTATCTATCTATCTATCTATCTATCTATCTATCTATCGACTTTTCCCTCTTAAGTACTCGCTGAAACCGAGTACCAATACCACTAGAAATGACATTTCAATTATGTTTTTTTTTTTTTAAATCTCGTGATGCAACACTGCCATCTACAGGGATCTGTTTGTCATTACAGTGGTTACAAAGCTGAAATTCACATACAAGCTGTGTGAGACCCTCTTCCACGGGTAGTTGTTGAAAAACGTACTTGACGAAGATATTCGCAAGGGGCAGTTACGGTTGGCTTCCTGTTGACGAATAGAAACGTACATGGCAGCGAATGAGTTCTTTGCAACTTTATCTGTGCCACGTAAGTATGAATTAGAATTTCTGATAAGAATATTATAATATTTTAAGCAATGTGAAAAATCCAGTGGACATTGGGTGAATTGAAAACGGTTTGATTGCTTCTCCCAGAATTCTGAATTTGAAATGAGATGTCGAATTTTGTCAATTATTTTTTTTACACTGAATATTTTGAGCTGTAGAACTTTTTGACAATAATTTTTTTTTAATTATATTTTGCTGGTTCAAAGTCAGGTGACAACTATCCTAAATCACATTAACATTACGAAGCATAAAAATAAGTGAACTGCTGTAAAGAATTATAGCGATCATCACAAGAGCAGAGTCGGTCGCGCGTCACTTCGCGAACCTGCAGCTGGGCCAACCAATCATTTCCGCGGAATGAACAAACCCCCTTTTCTTCTTTCAGAGAAGAAGGGCCTTTAGTGGTCACATGACCACGGGCGCATCACGCTAAGCAGTGTCCCCCAAGCCCCCACTCGCCGCAGCTGTCGACCGGCGAGCTAAGGGACGGACGGACGGACGGACGGACGGCGGTACAATTTGACGTTTGTGCTGCGATCCCCTCAGCAGCGCCATCACATGACTTCCTCAAGGAACATTAGGATTTTTATACAATGAAATGCCAGCAATCCCCCCCGCCCCCCCCCCCCCAAACCACCACCATTTTTAAAGCGGTTTTAACAATGATTTGCAAATCATTGTATTCTGATTTTATTTATGTTCAACACAACGTCCCAACTTCATTGGAATTGGGGATGCAAGTGACTCAATAAACTGCAGTAATATAAGTAAGTATAAAGAATACATGCATGTGAGTGTTGTTACAAATATCCATTGATTAAAGTGTTATAATGCTGCGAAAGGACAGGTTAAAAAAATTAATTCATTAAAAAAAAAAAAAATGCTGCGACATTGACGCGATTTGTTAGCCTGCCTTTGGCATTTTGCATTGCGTGATAGCATTAAGCTAACGGACTTTCGTAAGGCAAAGTTATGTGGTTGTTTAATGTTAATGTTTTATGTTTAGTTTGACAGCAAACTTCAACTGGGAGTGGCAAAAAAATAAAAAAATAAAAATAAAACATTTTTTTCCCTCACCTACAAATGTTCTGGCCAAATCTGTCCATTTAAAAAATTGAACGTGGCCGAGCCCGTCCTATAGAAGTCGTTGATCGCAACATGGAACAAATGGGACCGATGTTTGTGTTGGGCTCTATAATCCGAGCACACTCCACATGATTTAAAACGCATCAATCTTTTGCTCAAAAACTGGGACGTGAGGCTTTCCGCTGCGCCTGTGCGCGCACGCAAAAATCTCCGTCCTCACCACCGCCATTAATCCACATGGGGAAAAAAAAAAGAACAGGTGGCGATGCAAACCCTCACCAAAAAGCCATTTCAAAAGCATTTGGCTAAAAAGCCAACATAGAACCGACGAGGAATTATGGAAAAGGGAAATCATATGGCTACTATCTGTTATTTTTCAACATGACGCTTGAATATAAAGCTATTTCAATTGTTTGCACTGCAGGAGAATGTTTGCAGGACCGTGTCACCTTGGAATGACAACAGCGGATGTGTTTGTCTTTTGTGACAAACAGGAAATGGGAATCCCGCACTCCTTCCCCGCAGGGATGAGAACGCAGCTTGCGTCAGCCGGGAGAGCGCAATCCTGTTGACAGGCTCGCCGCGGGCCTGCGGCGGCGGGAATGCCAAAATTGACACATTACGGTGGGGAGGTCGAACAAAATATGGCGTCAAGGTTCAGAGAGGAATGTGGGTCAACTACTTTTAATTCTAAGATTGCAAATTCTAGTTGTCAATAAGACAACAGAAAAAAAAACAAACAGTACTGTATTTAATCAAATACTGTCCATTCAAAGGACTCCAACTTGCGACCTGGACGCCGACATTTTGCGGCCGCCTACTTGACATCAAAGTTTAGGCTTAGTGCGGCCTGCGTGTTTCTTCCCGAATCGTTGCCCTGAGCATTTTAGGATTTTGATTTTTTTTTTGGTTTAAAACACTTTTAAGCTGCCATAGCACAGGCTCATGACAGCTTTTGGCGTTTTTTTCTGTTAGTTAGCCAAAGTGAATTCGCAACAACAGTCACTTTGTTCCATAGCAGGGAGATGAGCGAGAGGACCAGCTCACCAATCTTGTTCTGAACTGTTAATAATAAAGATTGAGAAGATTGGATTAGTTAAGACGAGTGGTTAGCACATCCGCCTCACAGTTCTGAGGGCAGCGGTTTGAGTCCATGCTCCGGCCTTTGAACGTTTGCATGACGGCGGCAAAGCACTACTTTTCTATTAAACAGGGCTGTCAAAATGAAGCTGCTCCCCTCACTTCAACATAGTTCCTTGACACCAAGAGCAATACTTTTATTTTCGACAGGGCTTCGGCCTGAGCACAAAAACAGCTCGTAGTTGAGTTTTCAGTGCATAAGGGAAGATAATGAAAACAAATCAATCTGCGAATAGGTGAATTAATGAGTAACGCTTGTGAAGCACTGTTATATCACTGATTTTGAATTCCCTAATTAGTCACTGGCCGCATCGTCTAGAAATAAATGGGTAAAAACTACGCAGACGCTATCATTCACTCACGGGTATTAAAGTGACGGGCCCATTTGCTAACCAAAACAGCAGCACTCACCTCACCGAGGCACGTAAATAACGTGCGGCGAGAGTGACAAAACGTAGGCTATCTGTTCCGTACAGTCTGCCTCGGTTGGTTTTCCGGAGTAGTCCTTTTTGTTTTGTTTGAATTCTTTCAATCTTACGTACTAATAAAAGGCCTCGCCCATCTGCGGTTGAGTAAATAAATCCCCTCAGCCGCTATTTACAGAAATACTATATACACCATTGAGCCTCTTGAATTAAAAAAAAATAAAAATCTCATCAAATATCGTTTTTAAACTGGTGAGCAAGATTGAAACGTGTTTTTCTTTTTTATGAAAGGGGAAGCCTTGATTCCCAAAATGTCATCCTGCGGTTTTGTGCTCTTAACGCTTAATCCTTTTTTTGGATCATCATTATTTTTTTTATTTTTTTTTTTCAAAACCGGGAAGATAAGCCGCAATGTGAATAAAAATGTCTGCTCCGGTGTCCCACTTTTTGATTTATGAGGACATAAAGGCAAACGGATGCCCGTTTTGCCCATCTTGAACTGTCCGACGGATGTGCGTGGGCGGGACCAAGGAGCTGTCAATCATCAACACTTCATTGAGCAACGACAATCCTCCTCCTTGTAAAATTGCTTTTTTCGCCTTTACAAGTCACTCACCCAGTTTTAATTATCACGCAGCCTGTCCTGTATAGATATAAAGATATAATATATATATATATATATATATATATGTGTGTGTGTGTGTGTGTGTGCGTGCATGTATTTTTGACATTGTAGATTTTTGAAATATTTCACGCATGGAGCCAGAAAACTCATATGAACCCAAATGTGTAATTTGCAATTTGACAGTACAAAGTATGGAATTTATAAGTCACCTTTGTATATATTTTTGTGTGTGTGGAATATTCATTCATATGTTTCTTGAAAAATGAAAACAGTGGGGAAAATCCCAATGTGTGACTACTAGTACATAGTACAGTGCTTCATGTTTCACCTTCCTCAAAACGTGTGCACTGAAAAAGGATGCTGTGTTGTTAGTGGGGTACTTATAAATAAGGGTCAAATGAAAATGAAAGAAATGTGCGGAAATTGAAATGTATGATTATTTGGTAGTACATATATTTTATTTCAAACTTACTTGAAATATGTAAGGTGTGTGTAGGGACGAGTGCACAGAATATAGCAAAACAAATAAAAAGTAAGAGTCACATAAAAAATATTTTTTTTCTAATAAATGTGGAATATCTGGTAATACATATCAATCACCCCCCCCCCCTCCTCCACAACAAAAATGGGGGGGGGGGGGGTATCATAAACCTTGGAATTTCAATGCATACATACTAAGTAAAAAAAATTGACTATGAAAATGTAGATTAAAAAAAGAACTGACATTGAAAGAAATAATCCATTTTTTTTGGTTTTTTAATCCAACTACTGCAGTCACCCACTTCGAGCTGCGATGACTGAGTGAATGCTGACAATGGGAAACGATTACACACACACACACGCACACAAACTCAATGACTATGATGTGAATGTGTTTCGTGTTTTGACGATCTCACCGTGCAAACATCGTTTTCCACCCCCAAACCGCAACTGTGCAAATGATTTACTCGCAAGCAATTACTGAGTGTTGTTTTATTATACCGCACCGGCCAGCCCACTGCGACAAACCTCATGCAGCCGCCGCACCGCACGCGGAAACATGCACGAGGGCTCCCACGCACGTTGTCCTCATTTGTAAATAATAATAATAATAATAATAATAATACAAAATTTGAAAAAAAAACCCACACGAAACAATCACAACGATCCACGACAAGCAGGAGCGATTTTCGGTGATGTTTTCGGTTGGCAAGAACAGCTCCATTATTGCTCATATCCAAGCTATCATCCGCCCTTCGCTCTGCAGTATATTCCATTTGATTCACGCTTGACTCGTTTGGTTTGAGGGCCAACGGGGGTCCGCCTTTGGAGGCGAGGGAGGAGGGGGGGGGGGGGCGTCTTGAAACAGCCCCCTCTTATCCCCTTTCATCATCTACCCCGGGGACGCCTTGAAACAGCCTGGACAGTTATTGCCTTTTTTTTTTTTCCAGGCAGTCCGATGCGGACTGGCCGTCAGCCAATCAGAGGCTTGTTTACACTCTGGTGACTGACAATACGATGGAGGCGCGCCAGCCAATCAGCAGCGCGCACACACACACAAGGGCTTTCGTTTGTAAATACCAGTGTCATGCAATAATGAAATATATATATATATATATATAAATTTCCATTTGGGATCTATATATATATATATAGATCCCAAATGGAAATTTATCATCAAAAACCTGCTTTTTTTTTTCACGGCCTAAATTGTAGCTAATATGTTTGAAACTGCAAAAAGACCTGAAAATGTATCACCTAATATTTTCTCATCGTTTCAGTTAAATCGCGCACGTTTGATTTATGTTGAATCACTACCGTGCTTACATTGGCTGACTTCACGCTTCAGGTTAGACCTTGCGATATATATATATATATATATATATATATATATATATATATAAAAGCCTCCATTCAGAAGAATCTAACAAGCAGAAATGTGTAGAAACACTTTTCCATGTGGTTTTATTAATAGAAGTAAAACAAGAGTTTTAATCGAAGGAACTGCACCTGGTTAGCTAACGATGATTGCTACCTACGCACATAAATGCATAAAGTGCCGTTCAATTCTAAGCGTCCTCTATAAAAGTCATGTAAAATGGGACGTAAACACGACCGTGAGCGTGTACGACGGCGTGCGGAAACAGGCAACAACACTCCGCTGTAATGGCGCACACATGGATAGCTCGACGTCGTCACACGTTCGAGACCCGCCTCGGACTAAACCCACTTAAAAACGCGACGCGGTCACAATTCCCACGTGCACCTTCAACTCGCCGCCTCGTGGCTGTGAGATGACATCGCAGCTACGGGATTGAACGTTCATTCGTCCGTTGGCTGGATAAGTCCAAAAATTTGCTGTCGTGTTGAAAGCAATTGTCATGACCCGTCAGGGGTTGAACAACTACCGATTTTTCGTTGTTGACTATAATGTGATGAAATCCAGTCTAACTTGATGAATTGATGACGTCACTTATAGTTATTCAGCACAGAACAGGGTCCACGTAAAGATGTATTTCAGCAGACCGGCATAAAATAATTGAAAACATGATTAACAATACAAATTACCACTACGCAAAATGACGTTGTCACAATTAGCCCTGCGCATGTTTCTGTTTACAAAACTGTCCGGTCTCATTTTGTGTTTCATATCATCACGCGTTGTCAGAGGCGAAATCATAGCCAGGCTGGGAAAAATATTTTAAGACTAGCGCCGATCAGAATAGCCAAAACTATCAGACTGCGGAACGTCAGGTTGCTGGTGGGAACGCGTACACTGTTCCATTAATATCCTGCTTCTCGGGATTCTGTAGCAAAAGCCAAAGCATAGACTCTGGCCTGACTAGTGTGCTGAATCGTCTTCGTCCTCTATTTTCGTAGACAGCGCATCCGCGGTGGGGCGCAAATGCCGGCGGATCCCGGTTTTGGTGCACGCGCAAAGCTCCCTGCGCGCGTTTGCCAATTTGGCAGACCGGTCACACACCCGCGGTGGTGCAGTCTGCCCACGATCAGTTCCCCCGGGCTGCCCTCGCCAATGAAATGACCAAAACCGCTCTGACACGCCTCTGGCACACAGTTGCGCCGCCACTTGCGCCACCCGCTGCACTGATTTACGCTGTTCACGAAAATAGGGCCCAAAGAGTGTACTAGTACATGGACCTTAAAATGGATCTCAAGGATACGAAAACATGCTGAAACGTCTTTTCTTATGGCTCTGATGCGCCAATTTTGACGTAGACGATATAGCCTTGAAAAACGAGCATTTCCCCCCCCCCCCCCCCCCACTTTTTTTCCGCCTGTGTAAAAGGCAACAGCATAATGCAAAAGTCAGACTGTAAAGTTTAACACCCGACATTCACTTCTCTCGTGACCACTGTATCGAATCATCTGATTGCGCGATGCCATGTTGCTGCGTGAAACTGCACAGTCAGAGTAATATCCTGCCTTTGCTGGGTCCTGCGTAAAAGGCAAATGCGGATAACTGCTGGATCATCTATAACAGCTGTTATGAGCCAATTTGGCGGGATCTCTGTACATGTTTGGGTCATCTGATACAAAATATTTCAGTCGAACGAGTTACCCCCCAAACACACGCACATTTTTGCCACATGAACGAGTAGCCGACACAATTTCAGTGGACTTCTGCTAACAGTTTGACTTTCACTACGCTCTGTGTCAATGTTTACACAACAACACTCTCATTACTAAAACCTTCTTTTGTTTACATTTCTGAAACATTTCACGCACTGACAAAGACATTGTCAAAACGTTCCGGAAATAAATATTATAGAAGAATATTGGGTGTTTGTTCAGCTGCAGCTGCGCACAGACCAAATGAATGCTCTTCCAATAGAATTAGAAGGTACGTCATAGTGCTGTGTGTCCGTGTATCCACTTTTTGTGTAAAACAACGTGCGCCTCGGCTCAAGAAAGGTTGGGAAACACACGGCACTAACCCCGCCACCACAGCACTGCTTTCAGCCTTGACATTGAAATGCTAACACTGTCGTTTTCAAATACTTGTACTTTGATAGGATTGTAATTGTTCGCATTTTCAGGCTCCGGAACACTGTTGTCATGTTAACGAGCGGCCACAACGACGCCGTTTGAGCAACCTCGAGTAGCTTCTTTCGCACAAAGATCCTGCAAAATGTGGAATTTATCAATTCGATGACATCGGCCAATAAAATAGGTGTTGGATGGTGACACAATTGCTTTCAACACAGCAGGGTGGGCGAAGGGTGTTTAACGTGAAACGTGTCCTGGCATTACTTTGGCTTTTACATACAGGTAGGTTGTAGTACTACTAAAATCATTGTATTTTTTAAAATATGTGTATTAATGTTGTTGGTTTTATTCTGCAAGACCTAAACAAAACATTGCCAGGTCTTCTACTTATCCGAAATCCACCTCAGTGCTGTACATACAGAACAGAGAAAAAAATGTGTCGATCAGTAATGAATTGAAAAAAAAAAATCACGGAATCGGAAAATGTACATGTAACGAGTATTTCTGAAACTATGAATTTCAGGAGTGACCAAAATTGGATTTACCTCCCCAATTCCAATGAAGCTGGGATGTTGTGTTAAACATCAATAAAAACAGACTATAATGATTTGTAAATCATGTTCAACCTCAATTTAATTGAATACATTACAAAGACAAGATATTTAATGTTCAAACTGATAAACCTGATTGTTTTTAGCAAATAAACATTAACTTCAAATTTGATGTCTGTAACACGTTCCAAAAAAGCTGGGACAGCTGGCAAAAAAAGTTGAGAAAGTTGCGGAATGCTCATCAAACACGTGTTTGGAACATCCCACAGGTGAACAGGCTCATGGGGAACAGGTGGGCGCCATGATTGGCTAGACAAGGAGCTTCCCTGAATTGCTCAGTCATTCACAAGCAAAGATGGGGCGAGATTCACCTCTTTGTGAACAAGTGCGTGAGAAAATAGCCCCACAGTTTAAGGACAATGTTCCTCAACGTACAATTGCAAGGAATTTAAGGATTTCATCATCTACGGTCCATAATGTCATCAAAAGGTTCAGAGAATCTGGAGAAATCGCTGCATGTAAGCGGCGAGGCCGAAAACCGACATGGAATACCCGTGACCTTCGAGCCCTCAGGCGGCACTGCATCAAAAACCGACATCGATGTGTAAAAGATATCGCCCCATGGGCTCAGGAACACTTCAGAAAACCAATGTCAGTAAATACAGTTCGGCGCGACAACCGTAAGTGCAACTTGAAACTCTACTATGCAAAGCAAAAGCCGTTTATCAACAACACCCAGAAACGCCGCCGTCTTCTCTGGGCCCGAGCTCATCTAACATGGACTGATGCAAAGTGGAAACGTGTTGTGTGGTCCGATGAGTCCACATTTCAAATTGTTTTTGGAAATTGTGGACGTCGTGTCCTCCGGGCCGAAGAGAAAAAGAACCATCCGGACTGTTAAGGACGCAAAGTTCAAAAGCCAGCATCTGTGATGGTATGGGGCTGTGTTAGTGCCAATGGCATGAATAACTTACACATCTGTGACGGCACCATTCATGCTGAAAGGTACATACAGGTTTTGGAGAAACGTATGCTGCCATCCAAGCAACGTCTTTTTCATGGACGTCCCTGGTTATTTCAGCAAGACGATGCCAAACCACATTCTGCACGTGTTATAACAGCCTGGCTTCGTAGTAAAAGAGTGCGGGTACTGGACTGGCCTCCCTGCAGTCTAGACCTGTTTCCCATTGAAAATGTGTGGCGCATTATGAAGTGTAAAATACAACAACGGAGACCCCGGACTGTCGAACGGCTGAAGCTGTACATCGAGCAAGAATGGGAAAGAATTCCACCTCCAAAGCTTCAACAATGAGTGTCCTCAGTTCCCAAACGTTTATTGAATGTTTGTTTAAAGGAAAGGATGATGTGACACAGTGGTAAACATGAGCCTGGCCCAGCTTTTTTGGAACATGTTGCAGCCATAAAATTCTAAGTTCATGATTATTTGCTCAAAACAATCAGGTTTATCAGTTTGAACATGAAATATCTTGTCTTTGTAGTGTCTTCAATTAAATATCGGTTGAACATGACTTGAAAATCATTGAATTCTCTTTTCATTTATGTTTAACACAACGCCCCGACTTCATTGGAATTGGGGTTGTAGATTACATCGGTCAAGTGATACAATTCCAATATTTTCTCCTCTCAATTCAAGATGTCAGCCATAACAGGGGGAAAAACAACAACAACAAAAAAACAACACCTGGCATCGGCTATCTTCAGAACGGAATTAGGCCTCTTCCAAATATGGATCAAAATCTCAACGCATCTCAACGCCTAGTTGACGTTTACAGTTAAACTAAACATAAAACAACATCGTGCATTTAACCACGCCACATAACTTTGCCTTACGGAAGTCTCTTAGCTTAATGCTAACGCACGATGCAAAACACCACAGACGGACTAAAGAAACTAGCATCGATGTCGCGGTCGTTATAACCCTTAAAGCAATGGATGTTTGAACACAGACTGTGCAGCAACACATGTTGACAGACAATATAACAATACACGGATGCGCTGGCCCGTAGGTTATTACAAGATTATTTAGAATCTGTATGTGTCCTTGTGGACCAACGGCATTGACTTTAATCTCCTTAAAGCACTTTGAGCTGCACTCTATATACGAAAAGCGCTGTAGACATAAAGTTTGATTGATTGATGACTCACAGGCATATATATTCTTTGTCGTCTGTGAAAAGCGATTACTTATACCGCAGCTCACTGAGTATCGGCGGCTGCTATCAACAGCCTCAGCGAGTACCCGATTGCTTGAAATAAGGCCGCTGGTATTGGTACTCGCCCATGCCGAGTACAAACTGTGAGTTGGTGGAGCAATATGGTACTGGTACAAAAACAATGAGACCACAACAGTAAAGAGTGTGGCTTTTTGTGAAAAACAGTCGCGATCTTGCAAACGGGCACGTACGAGGCTCCATTGTGAGGGGATTGGAACAAAAGCATCCCGTGCTTTAAATCTGCCGCTTCCCTCCGTGCGGCGCAGGCAAACCCGCGCCTCATTGGCCAGCGCCGTCAGCCAATCGCATGCCTCGCCGCTCATTAGCATGCAGGTATCCCACCAATGGCGGCGCGTGTTTACCGTGCGCGCGGGCGCCAGGCACGCAGTTGCACCGGGAGAGAAAAGCGCCGCTCGGAAGGTCGGAGGCACGATCGAGCCAGGCCGGAAGCGTCGCATGCAGTCCCCGCTGCATCCCGACTCCGAGGCAACTCTCAGGCCGGACGCGCCGGAGCTCCGTCTGACCGAGTTAGGGCGACTTTAAATGGGCCTCGCACTCTTCCCTGCAGCCTCACCGCCACTCTTTTGCCCCATTTTAATTCATTCTTATACAAGAATTTAACATGCCAGTAAGTAGTCCTTTTTATATTATCATCATTATTTGCATAGGTGTAGAAATACAGCGCAGCCATGTTGTCGTTTTGTTCAATAACTGGATATTTAGAATAGCTTAAAAATGCAAATGTGCTGCGAAATAGCCTAAAACAAACAAGATGTGTGTGCTTCACATGAGAGGAAAACACGAATTAATGCAACGAGCTGAAAATTGCCTACCTTAAATTGTGATACGTCACTGTTATGATTGCCAGAATTATTTTACACTCACATTAAAGTATATTTATGTCACCGTGTATTGAATTAGTAGATTGCTGATTTAAAAAAAAAAAAAAACTAAATCTATTTATTTAACGTGATTCTTCAAAAAATATCTCCACGTTAAGCACATTTAATATAGTGCTTAAATATGAAGGACGAAAATATCGACTGGCGTCGAGGAGAGCAGCGAGTCATGCCGCCGTCTCTCCCCGCTCGAGGTGCACTCCCTCCCGGCCGGCTTTGTCACGAAGGGCCGCTTCTTTCCGCAGCACGGTCCGAGCCATTAAAAAAAAAAAAATAAAAAAATACACCGACAACATAATATTTTATTTATTCTCTCACTTCTTGTGCTGTCGGGTGCAAAAAAAAAAATGACGGTAATTTAATTGCTCAGGTTCAACTGCGTCGATTACGTTGACGTTTTTAAACAATTTCCACCATTTCCCCCCCGACGCTTTGGAGTTGCACGTTTAAGGCGAAATTAAACAATCGCAGTACAAAAACAAAACAAAAGAAACAATGAAAAATGGATTATTTGTACATGGCAGGCATTTGCACAGCGGGCTTTTTTTTTTTTTTTTTTTTTTTTTTTTTTAAACCCAGCAATGTGGATTCCGTGCTTGGAAGCACCAGCGTGGCGGGCTAATGGCTGCATGCAAAGCCGAGACAAAGGCAGCTGACGGGCGGCCATTCGCCTCCGATGTGTCGCCCCCCCCCCCCCCTCCTCCCCGTTCCTCCCCCCACCTCCATTACAATCTCAGCTGTCATGTTTGCAGTAGCCATTTTCTTACTCTTGACCACATTTAAGCCACATGTGCTTTGCACAGTAGCGCACTACGTTTCTTTTGATCACGTTTTCGACTA
Source organism: Phycodurus eques (assembly GCF_024500275.1). Classification (NCBI taxonomy): domain Eukaryota; kingdom Metazoa; phylum Chordata; class Actinopteri; order Syngnathiformes; family Syngnathidae; genus Phycodurus; species Phycodurus eques. The sequence continues at coordinate 20,280,364 of NC_084540.1, forward strand.
GCTGGGAGATTTTTATTGTTCAGGATCAAGCACACTATATTGGATCTGTGTGTGTGTGTGTGTGTGTGTGTGTGTGTGTGTGGGTGTGTGTGTGTGCCATGCATGGGAGGGGTGTGGGGCTGCATGCAAGGGGATTGGGGGCCCTTAAATGACAAGGAATATTTATATTATATGATTGATTTCAATGCAATATTGCCCCCCGCTGTGTACACAATTGGGATTAATCACTGAAAATGACATTCTTGCTTGTTTCAATTATTATCATTTTTTTCAAATGAATCTAAATTCCACATCTTGGTCATGTAATATTGTCCAATAATAATAATAATTAATAATGATAATAATTCACGTGATTTCCCGACGTGAAAGAGGTCGTGTGCATGGTGAGCGTGCACTAATACACGCACACGCACACACCGAGAGGTCGATGACGCATCTTTGAATTTAAATGTCATGCATCCTCGTTTCACGCGATGTATATATTTTTTAATTCTTGTCATTCGGAACCGACTGTGTTCATAGCCGCGGTGCACTTTTTAAACATAGGAGGTTGTTTTAGTGCAAAATGTGGACATGAAATCAGCAGAGCGGAGACAATAGGACGAGGATGCACGTATCAAATGAAGCGTTCAAGGTATTGTGGCGAAATTGGGCATTATTTTAACCCGAGTAATGAGCGAGTGGGCGGCTGGAAGTAGGAGCGTGCAGTGGAGCGAGGTTTGACCGGGGGAGGCACGCTGCAGCCGGCTTGATCGACCGAGACAGGCCGGTTAGGATCTCCAACCCACAAAAAAAAAAAAGAAACCAAAAGAACGGATTTCAAGCAGTGTAAATTCACCGAGGCTGCACTAATGTCTTGCGTTTATGCTTGCGTTGCATCATTTTTGCTTTCTTTTTTTCTGGGCAGAAAAGATGATCCGGAGCGAGGCTTTAGGCTGCACGAGCCCCGCGACCGACTGAATGCAACACACACATCCGCAGGAGAGGATTATTATATGGGCTGCGTTTGATTTTCCTCACCGGGCCCCATCCGGATTGCGGATTATCGGACATTGTCGGGAATGGAAGGTCGGGACTTCGCGGCTCCGGCCCACCTCCTCCCGGAGCGGGGCGCCCTGGTGCACCGAGCCACCTCTCGGATCGCCCCCTCCGGCCACAGCTCCGTGCAGCACGCCGGTCACTTCCCCGCGGGGAAGTACTACCCGTCACACATACCGATGGCTCCCCACTCAGGTTGGTCCACCATTGCTCCCTCAAATTTCCTGCTGCTGCTGCCGGCCTGCGCGATTGGTGCAGCACAACGCTGTTGATTATTGTTCTTTTTTTTTTTTTTTTTTTTATGATTTTCATCAATGCTCGCAGGGAGTGGCTGCTGACACGTCCACTGCTCAAATAGCAGCTAATCAAATCATCAGCTTAGTTTTTTTTGTTTTCTTCCCAATTACATTTTAATTATCATGCAGGCTGCAACGGCACCTTAAGCAAATATTGATTGTAGAATTAGCTAAATGTCATAGTATGTCTTCAGAAGTTAAATGCAATAGCTTATTTTTTATTTTTATTAAAAAAAAAAAAAAAAAAAAAACACTACACGCAGTTTTTGCTCCGGCCAACTTTGACAGATAAACCTTTCAGCACAAAAATAAAATGGAATACATCGTAAAAAAAGAAGAAAAAAAAGAGAAAAAGCAATGCAATACCTTTTAATGGGCTTCATTTCTGCAATTTAGTTTGACTACCTTTAATACTTTTTAAAACCCAACCGTGGAGACCAGGTTATTAGGGGTGGGAATTGCAGCTGGAACGATAGTTTGATATCTGCCGCTATTGCGTAATAAGCGATACATGATACCTTACAATATTTGTGATGGCTGTTCTTCATGAATATGCTTTTGTGGAGAGTTGTTTTGCGCATCAAGATGTTATCGTCTTTGTTTTTGAATTTTTTTTATGAACTACCTTTTTAAAACTCGGCAAACACTCTTTTAGTGGTTGAAATCGTAGCAATGAGTCAGGATTGCAATATTTTGATACCAATTGAATGACCATAAAGCGATTGCGCGATAATTGATACATGAGCTGATACGTAACGATATTTACGCTACTGTTGTTCTTCAGCCACATGCATGTCGTGATGTAATTGTTTTGTAGTTATTACACTTATGAATATTTGAAATGCTGAACTGTAGAGACTTTAAGATAAAACAATATTGAACGATAGTACTGATAGAATGAGAATGGCAAAGAAATCAGATCGATAAGGATTTTACATCTTGCCCTTTATTCACGTACTATTTCTAATGAGAACTGATGAGATGCTAAGATGCTAGCAGTCGGTATGCTAACATTTCATAAGACAGCAACCTGACCAGCGGAAATGCCAAGACAGACGGACGAGGCTTTTAAATTTTGCCCTTTATTCATGTACAATTTCTAGTGAGACTAGATCAAATGTTAACATACTAGCAGTTGCCATGCTATCATTTAGTCAGATAGCAACTGGGGCAGCAAAGGTACTTAGGCAGAGTGATAAGGATTTTAAATGACGCCCTGTATTCGGGTGCGATTTCTCATGAGAATCGATGAAATTGTTAGCCTAAAAGCATAATTGCCCAAATACATTTTTTAAATGACTGTCACAATACTGATAAACAAAGATAACAACGCGCTCGCTAAAAATGGTGTGTTTTCTTGACGTCTGAGTCACAGACGTCCAGGCCATGGTAATCTGCAACAGTTAAATCGCGCCAACTTGACTCCAGTTGAATTTTTGTGTTTTTTCTGGTTTTCGAAAATAGTCCAAAATGACTTGGGCAATGGTGCTATGAGGCTATCGAAATGCTAACATGCTGGCAGTTGTTATACTGTAGTTAGATAGCAACCTGAGCATCAAAAGTGCTCAGGCTTATTGACAAAGATAATGTATATCCAGTATATATGCATAAGTACATAATTCTATCAAAACATTTCACAAATCGTTTAGCATTACGTGAGAAGAATACTCAAGACTCAAAATTGTACTCAAAGTCGTCATAAAGTGATCAAATTACGAAGGAATAATATTGATATTCGTGTGACGCGACTGTGCTCGAGGTGGTGCGATAGCAGTGCGATATAGATATTTTCAAATTTGTCAAATTTAAGACATTAACCCATTCACTGCCATTGACGGCTTTCGAAGTCAAAGATCCACGTTACCTGGGAAGGCTGGCAGTGAATGAGTTAAAGGCCACATTTTGATTACATTTAAGAGCCTTTGTGAACAAAATGCGAGCCTGTTCCAAACAGCTCACGAGTCCCCCTCCCCCATCTCCTACACAACCCAATCTTGCGCCCGTTCTAATCTCAGTTTTGCCACAACATGAAAACATTCTGAAAATGCGGCAATGTTGTTACGTGTCCTTTGAATGACAGATTTGAGGATCAAGTGTCGCGTTTAAGGCTAATCAAGGCCTTGGTGCTTGACGAGGCGTCTCGCGGCTGCGTTGTCGCGAACTGCGCTTTTTCACTCTGCGTCTATGTCATCGCCTCGTGGACGTGGACAGGTTCGTACGGGTGACAGTGTGCCGATGGGCGGGGGTTGGGAGGGGCGTCAGGGGCCGGGTGGTTCCCCCCCCTCTTTTTCTCCAAGCGCCCTCCTATGTTGGCCTTCAAAGCGTCGGGGTGCAAATGTGTTCACGGTGCACGCGCCAGCTTTGACAAGTGACTCAGGAGTATTTACATTTGTGACACTGCGATAATTTATCATTTATCATTTATAAGGCTGCTGCGGAGACAATAGCATTTTGTACCATTTGTGTCTGTACTTGACAAAAAGATAAATGCAACACTTTTTGTTCTGGCTGCCCTTTTCCATGAGCTGCACACTTAACATTTCTGCAGTCAGCACGCAATTGTGCGCTCCCTGAAAATCTTTGTGCTGTAAGCTTAAACTGCCCATTTTAAAGTGGCCTTTTATCGTGGGCAGCCAAAGGCACACCTGTGCAATAAGCATGCTGTCTGATGAGGTGTGAGCTGCGTGGATTATCTCGGCAAAGACGAAGTGCTCACGAACGCACGACTACACAACTTTGGGAACAATATTTAAGAGAAACGGGCATTTTGTGTACATTGAAAAAGTCTCAGATCTTTTTCAGCTCATGAAAAATGGGAGCAATACCAAAATTGTCGCGTTTATATTTTTGTTCAATATACATTTCAGAAACATGCAAATATGAACTTTTGGGTGGTTAAACTGGGTTACATGACGGCAAATGAAATAACTTGTGGTACTTTCTATTTCTTCATTGCATTTATGGTTACCACTTTGTTGTAGATATGTTTATGTGCATCACATTTTGATCTTGGCAAAGGAGAAGCGCTCTCTAATACAAATTTGGACATACAGTAAGCCCCGCGCCATCGCTGGGGTTAGGTTACACACGCCACCGCGATAAGTGAAACTCTGCGATATCCAAATGCCCTGTTTAAATACAACCTCGGCATGTTTTTATAACATCTACAGCACCTCAAACTTTTTTAAGGTCTTGAAACACGCCTTTAAAACAATACGAACACATTCAAACATATATATCGAAAGAGATCGAGAGCCATAGACAACACAAAAATATTATACCAACAGTACAAAATAATCATTTACGACTGTAATAACACTTCTCCAAAAATCCACGGAGAACCGCAATGTAGCGGGGGTTTACTGCACAGTATTTGTGAACAATATTTACGAGCAAAACGACCTTTAGTGCACAAAGAAAAAGTCTCAGATATTTGAAAAATGGGAGCAAAAACAAAAATCTTGCATATTCTTTTTCAGTGTATATATTTAAAAAACAAGCAAATTAACTTTTTGGAGTTCAATCCGGGTTACTTGACTGCAGGGAAATGAATTCATTTGTGGTACTATTGCCATGTTTCATATAGTTTTAATTATATTTATGGTTCACAAGTGGTTGTAAGCGGTTACATGCATCGCAAAATGTTTCCATTGAATATCTTATTTGTAGTTTTCAATGTCAGGAAGCATTTTGGGGGAAGATAAATAGCAAAAAAAAGCAGAAAATGAAGACTCGGAATGCATTTGCAAAATAGTGTCACTCGCACCCCAAAAAAAATATGACGCGGAATGTAGAGAATTTATTCGGCTTTCATCGCTCACCATCCATGTTTGCTTTGGACACACACACATACACACACACACATGCACACGCACGAAGGGATGGACCAAATCTCTTCTGTAGACTGCAAATGCCATCGCCACAGCGCAATGAACACAGGTGGCTTATTGTTCTCTGCGGTCACGTCACGTTCGGGTGTGACTGTCACCGGAGGGAATCGTATCTCTCCATATAGTCTTCAAGACGTGTTCAATCCTCTGCACATTTTCAGCTATCTGACGCATAATTTCTTCTTTTGAGCGTGTAGCAGTACTGCATTTTAAACGAGAAGTTAACTTGACACTCACTTCTAATTTACAACCGAGCTCTTCTTTATGTGACATTTATTATCGTGTCATCATTTAAAATTGGATTTTAAGTATAAATACTTTATGGCAGGGTGTGTCCAAATAGTTTCCGCGGAGGGCCGCATAAAGAAAAACTGAAGGATACGTCATATTTTTGTTAAGTAAACATGCCAAAACCAATGTAAATGTAGTTGCTAAGGCGTTACATGTATGTCATTCATTGATCTCCCCTTTGTGTTATAGGTGATGAAAACTGCATTTCCACCTAAAGTTCGTAGAATGTTTTAGTTCTTTCCACAAACACACAGTGGTGGTCAAAAACGTCCACGTTACAGTGGCCTGCAGCATATTCTGTATCATCTATACGTGGATTTTTGGCGGGGACTATGTCCTCCGTTATTTGCTGGAACTGAAACATTTTACCCCGGATCCCCCACTTATTTATATTTTGTTCCCATGGCAATTATAAGGGAGCATCACTTCTTTGCAGAGTTTCGCAATTCGCCGTTGGCCCAGGTGAATAGCGCAAGTCCATTTTCATTTGTTTCTTTTAAAGTGCCCACGGTCAAAAGGCTCTCAAGAAGTCATTAGTATAGTTTCATTTTAACTTTTAAGATTGACGTTTTTCTCTTTTTTCCTCTTCAGTCCTCAAGTCAACAACTTTGTTTTATTGTTTTCTGACTATTTATAGAGCACATATAAATGCAAGCGCAGCTAAAAGTGTGCTTTACATAGAGACTGAAGATAAAACACAATCATAAAATAAAACAATAACAATATCATTAAAAATGTTTTTTAATAAAATACAAAGTCTAAAAAAAAAACTAGTCAGTGACATCAAAACACCATTGCAGCACCTCCTCTGTTTCTTTAGACCAAACTGTCTTATGTAATATAATCCCCCTTCCTATTGTTCAGATGTGGCCCGGGTGTAATTTTATAATTACAATATATATTACAGATAACAAGAAAGAGCTGCGAACCACAAATGACCCTGGATCCGTACTTTGAACACCACTGCTTCATTGCTTTGAAGCGCTACAATTTACATTTTGGTTTCCATTAACGGTACACATTAGTTGACATTAATTTAAAAGTTCAGAAGGAAGTTTTGAAGTTTCAAGTTGACAATTTTGCAGTTAATGGTAAGTACCAAAATTCACTTCACTGATGTCATGCAGCATCGTGGCGGCACTGGAGTCGGTTGGAACAAAAACACTCAACGTATTTTTGGTAGACAGGGAATGTTAACTGCTGAAAAGGACTCAAAAGTAGTTTCACGTGTCATCTCTGAAAAATGCGTGTTCAAAAACGGCAAGAAACAAAACCTCTTGGGCAGGTTGTCCGTTGTCAGTCACGAACGTGCTCATCCGTTGTCTCATATGCCGGCGACGTTAGCCCCACTGAGTCTCTTGTTTGCCGAGTGCGTTGGATCCCCCCGGGAATAACTTGCACACTGGGTGACATGAATATTTAACAGACACAATAAATATTTCAGGGTTGGTGGAGGGAAAAAAAAAAAAAAAAAAAAAAAAAAATGTCGCGAGAAGGTGTGCCATATCATACTGTCCGGGATAATAGTCCGTCAGCGTAAAATGTTAGTTCTAAAAGATCATGGAAACAATTTGTTTCACTACTCAAGCAAAAAAAAAAAAAAAATCATGTCTCTAAGTGTATATAAGAAGACTTCACTTTGTCCATTGCAGCCAGTTTGTTTATATGTGTGAGGGTCACTCGCCCGACGCTATTTTTTTTGCAATTGTTTAGTTCGGTTGCTTTCAGCCTCATCGCTCGGTGTGCAGCGGATCTTAGTTTGAGTCAACGCTATCCAACTCATTTTCAACGCGGGCCACATTGTAGTGATGGTTTCCCTCTGTGAGTCTCATGTTATTACAAACAGCGAATAAAACTTGCAATTTTGTTAGATTTTTAAGGAAGTGGAGAGACTATTTGCCATAATGGGCCACAGAAAAATGATGCAGCAGGCTGGATTTGGCCCCCGGGCCCTGGGTTTGACACATGGGCTAGTGGTTACCCTTGCCTGGTGATGTGTGCCTCAAAAGTCAACGAACGCAACCAAAACAGTGGGAAGCACCAATTACATCAGAAATTCAGATTTGTCGAAAAAACACTCTGCGCCCTTGTCAGTGCAATTTGATTTTCGGAGCGTTTGCGATGCAAGCCAGGTGGCCGGTTTACGGTTGCACTGCAGCGCGACCGCGGAGCAACTTTTTCCCCCGAGCTGTAAAGTCATTTAATGTGCTTTAATTCAGAGAATCCGTTGACGAGGTCGTGGAAGGGGTAACGTTACCGTCTGTTGACTTGGGGGACAGTTTGCACTTGGCCGTGGCGGGGGCGCGGCGCAAGCGGCCTTTACCGCCCGCCTTTACGGCGGGGGGCTCGTCTTTCAGCCATATTGTTTGAATCGCCTCGCCTTGCCGGAGGTGTGTTTGTGTGAAAGCAGCTGTGGAGGGGGGGGGGGGGGGGGGCGGCGGGATGCAGCAAGAGGTCATATTTGTGTCATCCCGCACGCTCAAACTTCTACTTCCTCTGCATCTCCCCTCGCTTTTTCCACAAGCTGCCCCCCCCCCCCCCCCCCCCCCCCCCCCCGAATGGTTGTTTGCAGGAAGAGCCTGGTGTCTGGGAAGCGGCGGTGTTCCTGCCGCTCGGGCTCGAGCCGCCGTCCCCTCAGCCCGGACCATTGTTGGCCGGCCCGGCTTTGTGCGTGTGTTTTACGGCTGCTGTTAAAGATAAAAAACAGCCCCGTCCACCCCCTTTATTGTTCTCTTGTAGGATGTCCCTGTCATTCTTCCAGTTTTTACGTCCGGGCAGCTTCTCCCTTCAAAGGTTAGCCGGGCTGTCTGCCGTCTCTCTCTCTCCCCCGCTTGTTTTTTTCCCCCCTTAACCAAAGAGGAATAAATAACTTTACTAGGACTTTTATTGAACGTCTCCTTGCTGGAATATCCCGTGGGTCTGAGGACGCGTCAAAGACAAACACAGGTGTCCGGGGGGGATTAGCAAAGGGCCGCTTACGAGCCGGGCCTTTAAAAAGAATCAAGCCAAGTGAGCGGGGTGCGAGTCGATCAGGACTGTGGCTTTGCACACCAAACTGATTAAAAGCATCGGGCTTTTTTTAACCTGTGACATAACGGCGGTGTCTTCTCACATCGCCACCTACTGGCCTGGCATGCATAGTGCAGGGTTTTGAGCTGTACTTGACTTAATCACAAATTAAGAAATAATTGGCAACAACAAGGATTCTTTTGACAACATATGTGAAACCTTTCAAGAGCATACCTGTTTTTACAAGGTTACAATAACTCTTTAGTTTTGGCCTTGTATTATTGCTGAGAAGAGAACAGAAAGGCTTCATCGTCATTTTACGGTCGAGAGAAAATGGAATTTGGGCAATTCAGAATTCAATTTCCTGCTCTAATATTGTATTTCTGTTGACATCATGCGAAAACGTTAGGGGTGGAAATCCCAAAGTAACCTGGGATACGATTTTCACAATATTTTAGTAACGGTAGGAATATCATGATGAAACGATTATCCGATAATATTGGATGATACATCACAATATCTTTTATTCTACTTTTCTTGCACATTAAGCATATACAAATTGAAAATTTTGGGGAAAAAACAATACAGTTTTCCAGTCTAATAAAAAAACCAATTTGTCGATATATTAAAAAAAAGAGGAATTGACTAATTCCATAAGTTATTTAAAAAAAAAAGTCGATATTAAATTACACATTTAATGCACATTTTTCGCCAAGTGAAAAAAGGGCCACAACTATCACATTATGTAAGTTTGGTCACATGCCGAATGAGGGCGGTGAAGATGTGATCTTTTCAATTCAAATTCCCAAACAACAAAAAAGAAACTAGAGTGGCCTCCGGTAGAGCGAAGAGCTCTGCCAAGGCCAAACGATCCGAAACAACAGTGCCGTCTAATTCCGTTGCAGTGGTGACGGTGCTGGTGAGAGCAACCACATCTGTTGGATCTGTGGGGGGGGGGGGGGGGGGGGGGGTCACTACCCTGTTAGGCCTCAATTCAAAACAATCGCCGTGAGCTTGTCGTGCTTTGCGAGAAAGCATGTGCTGCACTGCACACCCCACCCCACCCCACCCTCCCCAACCACCTTTCAAAAGCATTTACTATTTCAGCTTCCCGATACATTACAATCGTCTTTTGAAGATCGACTATGGGTCGCAACGACACTCACTCATCTTTATAGGACACATTGTGGATTTATATTAAATACGGTATTTGTACCCCGCTGGGCCAGCTCCAGCACTGGAAGCGCACTGACATAATATGGGTTTCGGGCCAAAATCCATTCGGGTCTGACTCTCCAGCTGCAGTGGGTGGGCGTGAGGATTTTGGCATGTCACAAGCTCGTTTGGGGATTGTCGCGAGATGACATCGGCAACACGTCACGTCGCAAACCTGGCCGAAATGGCACCTCGCTGGCGCTGCCACCACCCCCTGACACTTCCAACGAATAACTGCAATGGCCAATAAAATGTTTTTAAAATGGGCTTCTTGTTCTCTCAACTCAGTGGAGGAGGGCATGAGATTGGCACCAAATTGTACAACTTCATCGACTGCCCGAATGCTGTCATTAAGATTACGAATGGGCATAATAATTAGACTTTACACCGATTTTATCGGACTGATCGGTATCGGCCAATAATTGGCATTTTATGCTGATCGGCCGATTGGCTTTAATGTCATAATTCGCCGACAAAAGACATTTACTCCGCATCGCCATCGTGCACAGTATATTTGAATCCAAAAGCTAGTTTATTTTTAGCCTTGCTTTTATCTTTTGACATAGTACTGTAAATATCTGACAGCAATAAAATTATTAAAAAAACATGTCGGTGGCGTGGGACAGACAACACATCTGAGACAGGGAACACGTAATGCCGGATCAGACGACAAGACAAATTTGCTCTTTCACGATTGCGCTATGTCACACTACTGCTATAAAATCTTGTATTCCGATACCACCACACCCCGTTTTTTTACGATCATTGGGCTTTAGCTCGTCAACTCAAATGCGACCGGATACACTCGTTACTTTGGCGACGACGACAAGAGTGGCGCGCGCTGACTTTGTATTATCAGGACAAAATGGGGAAAAACGTGTGTTGGTGGTCACCGGTGCTCAGGACAGGAGAGGACGTTCGTTTAAGGCTTGCTTGGGGTATGTTCACGTACTTTTAATACGATACGGCTCGCAAGCAGGCAACAAAACGTTATGTAGCCTAGCAAGCTAGTGCTAGCGCTAACGGTTGTACGTAAACATGCCGCCGTTCTGTGGAATCGTGCTCTAAAGTTTCGGTGTGGGTGAAGTCATTCAGTAAGTTAGCACCCATTATTTCTGTCATGTTGTAATGTTGGTTTGACCTGACTGCTCAGAAAACACGATCTGACGAGAGCAGTGATTTCCAACCTTTATGGAGCCAAGGAACATATTTTACAATTGAAAAATCTCACGGCACACCAACAAACAAAAATGTCACAAAAAGTTTGATACATGAATTACTGTATTTACTTCCAGCCATCTAATGGAAGACCATTCATTTGTTCCGGCTGTCACTATGGCTCACTGGCATAAATAGATGACCAAAGATACATTATTTATTGTGAATAAAATTTTTTGGAGCAATTAAGTACACAAGTATATACAGTAAATGAACAGGTCATTCAAATAGACACATTCCTCCATCTTGTGATCGGATCTGTGATCGGTTATCGTTTTTTTTAAACTCGCTGATCGTGCCGCCCTGTGCGATATATATTGTTGTTATTTTGACATGTGGGTTACTTGGTTAGTAGCCATTCTATTACATCATACTTGTGCCCGACTGTTACATGAATGTACTCCATTTGCACTCCCAGATATTTTGAAATCGTATTTTTCCACTGGATATTTCTTTTTTAAAAATCATTTTAACGCATTTTCTATTTAAAATTTGTTTTAGAAATATATGGAGAAATGTAATTCAATTGCCATTCATTTCATGTAATGAAAGGATATAAGTCATCGGGATATAAAATGTTTTCCATCTCGGACAGCACTATCTCAGATGCATTCCAATTCCATGAAATAAATAGTGAGGATCCTGACTATTTAACTCGTGAGAAAGTCGGCCTGCAAAAAGGAAATTTGTTTCACAAGCGGGTGGAAACGCGAAGAGGATTTTGGCCACGGCGCTTCAAACGGTGCGCCACCCACACTACGCTGCGTGGCCCGGTGCCACAAAGGCCTCTGGCCCGGAGCACGGGGCGTCTACGCCGCGCCCAAACAAAGGAGACCCACGGGCGAGAGCGGCGGACGGGCTATAGTAGCCTCTCGTATCAGCTTTCAAAGCGCCGCATTTCATAACCGTACCCCCTGTCTATTTTTATGCTCGGCATGGACAAGAGAAGAAGAATCCAGCTGGGTTTTCAAAGTATTTGTTCACTTCCCATGACCAACAAAAGCGCTGAAAATATATTGTAGTGAAGTGAATAGACAGATTTTTTGAACAATTTTGTTTTGCTACTGCTCTTTTCGGATTTGTTTTTGTCCAGCCCACCTCAGTGCGTGGCCGCGTTGCGTGTGACAGCTGTTGGACATTATTAACGGCTCATGCAGAAAATCCAGATTACTTGTTTTTTAATTTCAAATGTATTATTGTAAGCGCTCAGTGACGGGAACAAAAAAAAAAAAAAAGAGGGAGCCGTTGTGCCCCATTGTTGTCGGCAGATTTGTGGCGGGTAACAACACGCGGGGTTTGCATGCACGCATGTCTGTGTGTGTGTGTGTGTGTGTGTGTGTGTGTGTGTGTGTTCTCCGGGACAGCCCTACTCAAGCCAGGCACCCTGTGGTTGCTTAGGAGGCCCAGACAGGTGCATTGTGAACCCTCCAACGTCTCAGTCTGCGGGGCGACTTCTCCAGTCAGGATTCCGGCTCTTAATGCGGAAAGCCTACATACAGGCCCCCAACTAAGGGAAGCGCTTCCCCAAAAAGAAAAGCCTTTATAGCCACATTTCTTTTGCATATATGTGATCCAGCTCAGCAGTTGTTCCTGTGTTTGCACAGAGCTTTCTCTTCAGGAGGTTTTGGTGGCCATATGTCTGTTTGTTTGTTTGTTTGTTTGTTTGTTTGTTTGTTTGTTTGCGGGATTAAACAAAAGCGACTGAACCACAAAACTCGGTGGAGGAGTGGGCTAGGAAGAGCCTGGTTTCAGGATGAATATGGATGGTTTACATGAGACCCTTTTTGATATAAAATCTGTCATACTGCAGATGTGTATGCTATTATTGACTTTACACTCTATTTAATGATGTTATTTCTATGTTTTTATAAAGCACAGTATTGTAGAGTGCTATTTTCCTTATAAAAAATACTTTTGTTGTTTCTTGGCAGGAGGCTGGAACAGATTAGTGGCATTTCCATTCAAGTCAATGGGGAAATATGATTTGAGTTTCGAGTGTCATCTGGAAATGAAATAAACTCGTAAACCTGGCGTTATCTTTCGCGTGTGTGAGGACGTGAAATTCGCTCACGGATGACGGAACATACGACTGTTGTTGCATGTGTGTCACTCAAGATAATGAGCCTGATAAAGCTTCTCCAGTGAAGTGCACATTTACTGTCGCCAACAGAGAGAGACACATTATTTCCACAACTCATATTCTTAACCCAAAAATACAGAGTAGACTAAAGTCAACAATTTTGGTTAAGACTGTGAGGATAGTTAGTAGGTAGGTATGCAAAATACAGGTGCTCTTAGAGTTGTGCACGAATGTGCATTATTTAAATAACACATTTGTGTGCAGAACTTTTTCTGTTTACACTTGTAGTTTGGTCCTCTGGACCCAAGCACTACTTTGTCCAGTATTTGTGACATATTGTGTGACAAAATATGTAAGCTTGTTATTTTGTGCTAGGGTTTTTACTTATTTATTTATTTATTTATTTATTACCAGCTGAGATGTCTCATAAAAACTAAAAATGTTCCACCACAACATACGCAAAGAGACGCCTATGCTGATTTTTAGTGCCAGAGATTTGTGATTTTTCCTTTGCTTTCTGCCGTCATTTGAACACTGGTTATCGATTTTGGTCCTTGCAGTGTTTACACTTAATCTAACTTTCACCAAATAGCATTGCAGTCTGTTCGCATGCAGACCAAGACTGCTTTCGGGTAGCGGGGTTTGAGTCGTAGCAGAACGAACTGCACTCTGAGCAATCGTGTTAAAGTTTGATGATAACCGAAGCAACTCTGATGGACAAAAAGCCGGGCATATCGAGAACTGATACGAATCATAGTGTGCGTGGAATGAAGGTCCGTTTGGTGATCCAAATTAGGGATTGTTCGGCCTTGGCTGGGGGAAACAACGACCAAGTGGTCAGCACGTCTGCCTCGCAGTTCTGAAGTTCCCGGCGTGAATGAAGCTGAGGTGTTCTAGTCGTGCTTGCATGGGCTTTCTCCAGGTACTTCATCTTCCTCCCGCATTCTGAAAACAAAGTTCAATGAAGACTGTCTAGAGATGTGAATGTAAACGGTTGTCTCGAAATCCCCCCCGCGGTTGACTGGGGACCAGTTCAGGGTGTACCCCGCATGTCGCCCGACGTCAGCGGAGGCTCCACCTCACCTGCGACCCTAATGAGGACAAGGACTATTGAAAATGAAAGGACGGATGGATGGCCTTGGCGGAGGTCTGTGCTCGAGCGAAGGCCATATGTTACAGTACATTTTTCTGTGCTCAGCCTTTTGTATTATAATTGGGAAACTATGACCCTTAAATGCATCTGGTGCGCGTGGATCAACTCAAGTAATGGGCCACCTTTTCATTGGCTGTCAGCGGGGCGGCGGCGGCGGCGGCACCGCAGCAAACGACGAGTTGCGCCTATTAACATATGCAGAGATTTGCCATTAAATATACATGCGGCGTGCTTCTTAAGGACGTGTCACGCCATTGGTGAGAAAACAAAGATTAGCATCAGGAATTCCATTTTAATAAGTCTCCGGGGACCATCTAACCAGCTGCCTCATCCTCAATCCAAGGGGGACTTGTTGCTTAGTCTTCCTCATTCTTCTTCTTCCTCTTTCTTGGTCTCTTTTGCACCTACTGACTTTTATTAGAATAAAACACACACTTCCTCCTCCCCTTCTGCTTTTTATGTCATAAGGCTTGTTTTACACTCTCAATTCTTTCATGTCTGCTGCATGTTCTTTGTTGATCTGTCCGCACCTTTAAACAGTCCTTGAACCTATCATTGCTCGTCCGCTCTTGGATGTCCGCCCTGCTTGTTTATTGTATTTTTTTTTTCATGCGGCCACTAGGCTACACTGCCTCCTCTCTCTGCAGATGCAACGCATGTCCTGAGGATGTGGGGCAAATGACGGACAGCTCAGCAACAGATATGCGTTTGTCTGCCGCGGCTGCATGCATTAGTTCGCTCAGCTCGCCAAGCGCGGCCGCTGACCTGCCCTCTGGTGGACGTGGGGGGCGGGGTGTGTGTGTGTGTGTGTGTGAGGGGGGTAGTTTGTGTTGTGTGTTGTGAGGGAGATAGTGTGTTTTCAGAAGAAGGAAAGAGAGCGGCACACTAGATGAGCGTTGTCACATGCTGTCATACACTCACTGGTGCATGGCAAAGTGACACACACACACGCACACACACACGCGCACACACAGACAGTTATCACACGCACTAACACGTCTTGCTTCCCAGGAGGCCGTGGGGCCAGTGAGACAGTGCGAGCTTGAGAGTCTGGTTTGACTGTTTACATCTAATTATAGTGACAGAACTATTTCTGCAATCGTGGCTGAAGCTTTTTATATATTTGTACGCGAGAGAGAGAGCAAGAGAGCGAGCGAGAGGGGTGGGTGTGGGGGGGGGGGTATGGGGGGGGGGAAACAAAGCTCCGACAGCCTTTTCTCACAATGGAAAGTGGTTATCTCATAGCCTCAGCGCAGCGACAGTCTGCAAGCTCACAGTACAGTTACAGCAGCAGGCGGAGTGGGAGGGAGGCGGAGGGCGCTCGACCCGGATCGTAAGCCCTCTTGTCCTCGCGTAACATCAACGTGGAAATTTACGAGACGCTCGGCAATATATTTTTTCCCCATTAGCCTGGGTAATACACTCATTGGGCGATCGCCGCCTCCGAAGAGTCATTTCGCAACCTCTCCCCCGCGGGCTGTCCTGATGGACGGCGCGCCGGAAAGCGCCGTCCATCAGGACAAGTCAAAACAAAAGGAGGGAGAGAGTTGAAGCAAGGGATTAAGTTGTATAAAATGTATCTAGCGTTAAAGAGACGGGGGCAGAGCGGGAGTTAATCCTCAAGCATGGTGGCTGATATGCAGCCGAGTGGCTCTGGTTACCCGCGGGGCGCAAGGGTACCAACTGTTTTGGTACGGTCCCAGAAGGGTGGAGTTAACCTGCTGCAGTCCAGTCGGCACTTTAATGCGAATACAGCAAGGGAATGGGAACAACACTATATATGTAATAGCATTGTCCATGACGAAGTGACAATTTAAAGCACCGTGATAGAATTTACGGCGTGTGACACCGTGTCGCCTTGCTATGACATCATGCTAGTTACGTAGCTGCTATTACATCCCGCTGACACACCCTGTGGTGCCAACACAAGCCTGATCATGATTTAACATTCCAAGTTCGCCTGGTGGAAACGTGGTTAAAAAGTCCCCTCAGCAACATTCACAGCACGCTGGATGCAACCTGAGACAGGTGTTCCCATCCCCCATCGAAATACATCAAAAAACAACAACAACAATGGAAACGGCTGCTTGCTTTCAGCACAGCCCACTGCCGCTGCTCTGCAACATTCAGCTCTATGGCAAGTGAATGAATTAGCTTACACAGAGATAAAGGCGCACTGTCAAGCCAAGGTGTAACACAACGGCCATAACGATAGCTCCATTGTGGGCATGTCGAGGAGAGCTTCTGATTAATAGCGGGGGGAAGTGACAGGCAAGTACAGTAGGGAACGCTCCCTCTGCTTCGCCGGTCTTCCTTCCATGTTCCCAGAAACTGACTCACATCCCCTCCACTCACACACGTACAGAGAGCCTCAAAGAGACATTTGTAGAAATTGCTTCAATTCATCATCACTATTATTCTCAAGCCAAATAACTTGCCATTTTGAAAGCTTTCCTATAATCAGAAAGGCACCTTCCTCCTGGTGAGAATGTATATTTGGTATAGGTCGTGGGCAAGACTTCCCAAAAATGTTTTTCACAGAAAGTCTGCCAGAAATTGGCAGACATTTTTGGGGGGGAAGGGGGAATTCAGCCCCTGAAGCCAGTTTCACTTGGCAGCATGGAATTTGGTAGGTGTGTCTATCATGAGTGACTGGAGGGAAGCTTGTTTGCCATCGTGAGAGGAGCACGCGGTCAGAGTTTGATCATCATTTCAAGGATTCACCAAGAAAAAGGGGTTGTGGTGGCCCGTCCATCGCATTGGTAAATATTTGTTGCAATCTTGTTCCACCATTGTGGTATTTCGTCAAGGCACGAGTGAGGGAGTATGGGTGGCGCACGCACACACTGTGCCACAGTCAGGACTCACGGGATTGATGTGGCACAAGTGGGACACGGCCGGGGACAATTCCCAGGATCCATCTTGATCTCGCACACTGACAGACGAGCTACAGCTGCGGCCGCGTCAGCACGAGTGTGTATTGCGACTGTCTGCGCTCGGGAGTCCGGGGTAGGCTCTGTCAGCTGTTGGAGAAAAGTAAACTATTAGTGAGGGGAGAAGGCAATTATTCCAGTGAAGAATTAGAACCATTTCTAATTGCCGTGAGGTTGGGCAAAGATTATATGCTGGCTAACGCTCCGACAGACCCCTCGCTTGGCTGCCTCTCAACACCACCGAAATGCTTGCTGGATGCCTTTTGGTTCTCCCGCGTAAATGGGGGGGGGGGCACGTGTGGGTGGCTGCCATGTGGATCTGTGATTAAACTTCCATTCAAGCGTGGTTTTCCATGCTTTTGTGCAGTTTTCCTGCTTGCATTCATGCGGCGGGTGCGCGTGTTATTCTGCGTGGTAACTCCGCCTCGCGTGTTCCTCGATTGCATTATCGCAAGCCGGAGCAAATGTCTCCGCCGCATTATGGAACGAGTGTGTGTTTTGCTTGGTTATGCACGTGTTGAATTAACGTGTGCGTGTCCCACAGGAAAGAGCATTGCGAAGCGTTTCGCATGCGGTGGAAAAAGGAAAGAGGGAGGCAGCTGAGAGGGCAGCATGTGGGGGTGGACAGGGCGCCGATGCAGGTGCGTCATTCTACCACAGCCCACGGCGTGTTGTACGCCATCCCAACGCTACAGCTGCTTTGGGGATGTAGTAAATCGAACACCTTAAAACGCTGATTACCCGCTCTATCAGAACACCACATGCAGATGGAGTTTGAAGGAATTCTAACCACGTTCGCCACAGTTTAGCCCCGTTTACTGTTGAAAACCAAGGTCTGGCTTTGGTTTTCACGATAGATGGCGGGATAGCCGGTGGCAGCTGTGACGCATGGCATCAAAGTAGCTGGACAGTCACGACTCGAACAGCTTTAGATCCTCCCGCCATTGTAATCGCCATCCATTCTCCGAACACTTGACCTCATTGAGCTTGTGGGTGACCCGGAGGCTATCCCAGCTGAATTCAGACGAGAAGCCCCTACAGGTTGGCACATTTCCGTCAATAGGTAGGATAGGACCTCAAAATTCTAAACCCGCCAAGATAAAAAAAAAAAAAAATTGGAAACTGGTCAGAATCTATCTGGAAAATTTTAAGTACAAAAATACCCCGGAGGTTGAATCCATGGCTCTAAAATGAGTTATTTTCATGTTCATCATTTCCTAAGGGAACCTTTTGAATACAAATTTTGCGTTGGGTTGTGTTTGTCATGAAACCTGTTGAAACCTGTTCCCAGCTGTCTCTTGTCTCCTTAATTGAGCCTTTTACCCTTCTGGCGCATGCAATGGCAGATTTAGGTTACTATCTTTTGTTTCTACTCGAGGTTAGGAGGTTAGACGTAGCAAAAGTCATGTGCGCCGTTTGCTGCTGATTGCTTCCAGGGTGAGTCATGGGTCTTAGATAGCCCGGAGTGTTTAAAGGACTACCCGGGGGATTACACGAGACCTTTACGAGGCCTCTCCGCAAGGGAGGACTCGCTGTAGATTATTTACTTAGACAGCAAAGATTATTTAGTGATGCGAAAGGTCTTTTACCTCCCTGGTTGAAAATTGTCTTTGGTCAAATTTGCACCGACAGTCAAGAATTGTCTGTACCCATGGAAAATAAGGAGCTCAATACCACCAACAACAGTTTGGAGGTGGAGCACGATGCTCACGTGGGGGAAGCAGGGAACAGCTATGTGTGATGCTTTTAAAAAATATTACCTTATAAAATGGAACGCTCAGTCTTGCTGTTATTTGAGAAATGTTATTGGGACTAGCATTGTATTAGCACCATTTCTGCTCCCAGTTTGTATCCCCATTTGACAGATCTCCTTTCAGAAAGCGGAGCTGCTTTGAGGATCGATATGGCACGGTCTACAGTACACACAGAGTAGTACACACGTGCACACTTTTTACGTCTCATCTGTCATTCGAAGGTTTTCTCCGGCTCTGTGGGTTCTCTTTCCAAGTGAGCAGATGGCGAACATTCAGATTGAAAGCAGATCCTAAGTCTTTTTGGACCCCCATCAAGCCGCCTCAGATTCTCCTATGAGAGGCTCGAGTTTCCAAGGACCGACTGAGCCTTCCTAGCTCCCCCACAACCAGGCCGTAGTCACCACCCTCCAGTCAAGCAGTGACGCTTTTAAAGCTCACAACAACACTACTTTACCTCGAGTAACTCTGAGGTTGACTGGATTGTTGCACTCCACCAAATCAACAGAAGAGAGTGCCTCTCCCCACCATGCTTAACCCAGATTGCAGCGTCCTACTGTGTGCATACAATTTCGGCGTACCTGTAGAGGTTGCCAACAGTCCTTCAGCCACCCCTCACTCTGCCTCTTTTTATACGTCAGAAGACGGGGAACATAATTGAGCACACGTGCCGCTTTGAAGACCCACGTTTAAGAGATTTTGCAGGCGCACTTCGGTACCAGTCAGCCAGGCCAAACGCCACATCCGTGAACAGCAGCGCTCCATCTGGATGACGACTGCGCACGGGCGCTCGTTGGGTTTGGGTTGGGTTAATGTTGTGTGTCTGCATGAGAGGGGAGATTAAGTCTTCCAACCGAGACCTCATACTGCCCCTGCCCCGTCTACTGATTTATGGGTTTGTGTAGGAAATCGCTCATTTGTCACTTCTCATCTCTTTTTTTCCCCATCACCCCCTTCTCTTTTTTCCTCCTGCTTGCATTAGCAATGGTTGCCCAAATTCTTCAGAGTTTCCAGTGAAGGGAGAGGTAGCAGCTTGGAAGAAGGCAGCTCCATTCTATCAAAGCACAAACTGATTGGACACTTAGATGAGAACAATAGATGTCTTTCTGCTGGTTTGAGCATAATTTTTGGAACTTAAAAAAAAAAAAAAAACACTCAACCAGAATCTATTTTTTTTTAATCGTTGGGATACATACTATCAGAAGGAAAGGTATCGAAAGACTTCTCTTAATCCATTAGTACGTCGTGGGGTGCAACTGCTTATACCCCTATCACACTGAGCTGGTGCCAGTCTTTGTTCTCTTCCTTGTTTTAGTTGTCTTTACGCTGGCAGACAACCAACCCATAGATACAGCATTACGTCAGCAATATAACTACGTCACGTATGAATCTGTTCAGCAATTGACTAACTATTGACTGGCTTCTTGCTGAAAAATGGCGTTGGCACGTTCGCGTCATGGACTTGTGGTCACCGCCCCCAACCGTTGAAGCAGCCATGAGTCGGTGCTACTGTGACACCAGTTTTGCAAGCTCCAAAAATCAAAGATGCTGCTCATTTTGGCGCTGGCTCTGAAACAGGACTGGCACCAGCAGAGTGTGAAAGCAAAAGACATCTTGGATAATTCTGTGTGTCTAAACTTTGTGGTCAGAGTTTGTGATTGGCCCTATTCTGCTCCAGTCTGACTGTTGCCCAGTGCACAAAGCTTGCGTCATCCATCCATTTTCTGATATTGCTTATCCTGTTCAGGGTGATGATAGAGGCCCGGAGCCTTGTCTGACTGATGAAGGTGGACTAAACCTTGGACTGGTTGCTAGTCAATCACAGAGCAGTTGCAAGAGGGAGTGGAATCAGATATGTGACCCAGTATGCCACCAATGGCCCAAAGCAAGCTCCATAAAGGCAGGATTGGGACAATAACACTAACCTCAACCCCATCAATCCCCCTTGGGATAAAGTAGAAAAGTTATGGTGATCCATGACATCCGAAAAGAATTCCAAAGACCCACTACAAAACCTTGTTGAAAGTCTCCTCGTAAGGATGGTTACGGCTACAAACTCCATTTTCTCCCATTTTCATATCCTTAGAATGGCCTGGTGCTGTCATACCGAAAGTGTACGCACAGTACATGGCTCTGCCGCTAATAGCTGCTAGTCCATACATTAGCACGTAGAGGTCCCGGCGAGGTCAGCGGCAGTCTGGAGCCGAGTGTGCGTGATTGTGCACCCGTGGTGTGTTTATGTGCCTCCGTGCACCTTACTCACTCAGGTGCTGGCCGTAAATCTGCCTCAACCTTCCCGGGCCTGCTGAGGGCACGGCAGGGGCGGCTGGGGTTTCACCTCCTTCAAAGCCAGGGGAGGGAAGAGGAGAAGGTGGGGTGGGGTAGGGTGGGCAAGTAAGAGATAAATCAGGGAGTGGGGCTTAATGAAAGCTCAGAAGGCTCAGATAATTATGGGACTGGCTGATAGAAATCAGACTCTTTCTAAAAGAAGTCAATTAACCCACTCCCCTTCGTGGTCTAATTAGGCCGCTCCACTGGTTCTTTACCGTCATGCTCAGCTCAATATGCACACTCATGCTGTTGCGGGTTCTGACTGTGTGACTTAAATTGCTTCTTTTTTTTTTTTTTTAAACCATTAGTCTTCCCATCCGAAGCTGCAGTTCCACCGTAAGTTTCAGAAAGTTATGATAAAAATGCCTACAAACAGCTGTAGGCTTTTAAAACTTGGCGGGTGAAATAAAAAGCCCAGAGTAGCCACCCAATCAGATAGGTTCAGCACGACAGACCCAGTCCCAAAGGTTTTTAATCTTTTGAGAGTACTACCTCCCTAGCATTATCTTTCGTCTCGGAAAAACATTCTCAGGATCTAAAATTAGGCGCCAGTTACCACAGACCAAACATCTAAAATTCATCCAAAGGTTCCTAGTTCACCTGCCAGGCAGAAATATCGTATGGGTCGGAGCCAGGAGGGGGCTCCTCGCCAAGAGGCATCTGGTCATTAAAGCACTAGAGGCTACATGATGGCTGTGGTAAGGGTAAATAAGCAGTGTTGTAGAATGTCAACATGACCAGGCGGCCTATTTCACAGCACCCGCTGTTGACATAACTGCTCTCTTATCTGGGGAGTGCAAAGCCTGACCCCACAATAGAAAACGGTGCCAGAACCAATACAGTAAGAAAAACCAACACACACCATAAGGGAATGCGTCTAATGGCATTACAAAGCTGTTGGCGACATCAGCGTGGCTTTAAAGCAGGGGTGTCATACTCATTTGTGTCGCGGGCCACATTGTAATTATGGTTTCTCTCAGAGGGCCGTTAAGATTTTGAAATCATATAAATATTCAATCACCTCCTTATAGTATGACATAGACAACAAGTTGATAGATGTATAGTTTGGAAATCGAAATTCAAGGGTAATACTTTGTAACTATTGTCTACGTTACTGTATTGTAAAAAGAGGTTGGGTAACAAAAACTTGGTTGGAAATATTTATTCAATATGACAATTTTCTCCAGATTTTAGCAAGAATCATGGCAGTTCAAGCACATGATTTGCTTTCGCGGGCCACATAATATGACGTGGCGGGCCAGATGTGGCCCCCGGGCCTTGAGTTTGACACCTGCGCTTTAAAGACTATGCAATCAAGCACAGGGGGGTTTTCATGCGCTCATACTGTGAGCTCATCAAATGAATACGGTGTTTAGGGTCTTGGTAATCTGGGTAAAGGTCCCACTCTGCTCAGCCTGGTAACATTTGAAGGCCAGACAGACGAGAGTACAGAAAGGCCGCGCTGGTTTGGGTTTCAAAGCCACGTTCGAATCCCTGTGTCAAAAGCTTATATTTCGGTGTCAAAACATGTCATCTCCCAAGTAGTAACTCCTCTTTTTCATCTCTTCTATTCCTCTTCATCCCCTCCTCTGCTCGCTTCACCACCGTGGCCTCTTGACTGGATTGTTTGCGTTGCGATAACCTGCTACAAGCTGTTGCCACTCACTGGAAATGTGCTCCCTCCCTGTAATTCCATAGCTAGCCAGTATCCTCATGCACACCGTCCACACTGTCTTGTGCTCGAGCTCCATCTCCTCCCCCTAAAAACGATCGCTCCAGAGAACATACAATTTGGAATTTTGCGCCTGAAAATCACACAAAATGTCGAAGCTCAGACGGCCGACATGTATGACATTGCGCAAGACCTAGCATTACCAGTAAGTGCTCACTTCAGCCCCATCAAAGTCATCTCACACTTTGCTTTTGTGTCTGTTATGTGGCATTTGTTCAGCCTCAACAAAGTATGTTAAGAAAAGAAGAAATATACACAGGAAGCAACTTGAGGTAAGAAGACTGTGTTCAAAGCTGTAGTCGTGCCTTGTCATCAAAGTAAAGGTAGAGTCTTTTGTTTCTATATTTGACGATATTTATTAGTAGTTAAGCTCCTTGTGTTAAAAGCCTTTTGTCCTTCAATGTGAGCGCTAGTGTTTTATTGTTTCTGTGTTTGGTTATGCTTGTATGCTTATAGGTTTTATAAATGGACAAAGTTGGACCCTGACATTTACGAACAAAATTGGATGTTGAAGACCC
This sequence comes from Phycodurus eques, assembly GCF_024500275.1. Classification (NCBI taxonomy): domain Eukaryota; kingdom Metazoa; phylum Chordata; class Actinopteri; order Syngnathiformes; family Syngnathidae; genus Phycodurus; species Phycodurus eques. The sequence goes on from NC_084540.1 coordinate 20,303,819, forward strand.
CATTGTAGCTTCCTGGGCGAATTACGAATCATAAAAGCTTCAGCGTCATCGACTGCCTGCAGCGTTAAAACTTGCTTTAAACGGAGGCGTTGACTGGAGACTGGCATATTTTGTTAGCCAAATGTTTTTTTGTCAAAATGTAGGTTATAATCAACCTTAAAAATGATACAAATTAAAGGGCATCAAAATGTCACATATATGCCTAATTGTTGAACAAGTTGTGAAGAAAAATAACAAGTAAGCGGTATAACACTGAGCCCATGTCGCCCACTCGTGGTCATACACGGAGAAGGACGGGTCTTAAGTTTGAAGAGGATTTATAAACACAAACGTGGCCTTTCTTAAACCTGCAGAGGACCTTGTTTAGCAGTGAGAAGCAAAAATGTCAGTTTAACAGTACACTTCAACTCCAACCAAAATGATGTACATGTCGCGACACTAATTGTTCTTACACTGTTAATTTAACAAAAGGAACATAATTGGCTACGGGCATTGGCTCTCAACAAGAGCGTTAACATTGTAGTTGTCGTTTGCACTGTTGTTGATTTAATTTCAGATCCAAGTGGAACTACTGCCGCGGTGGATCGGGTCATGTCTTTTCAGCAAGTCTGTCTCCCAATGCAAACTGGATGAATGAATGGTTATGAACAAGCAATGAAAGTAAGCAACGCCAAACAGATGCTGCAAGACGGCCCCCCTCCTCACCTCTGTCTCGAAGTGGGAGGTTCCGGACACATTACTGATCAGAGCAAAAAAGAGACGACTGAAATGGTAGCTGTGCAGCCAACCGGCCGTACGACCGGCTAACCCGATCCCTTTTCCTGTCTCCTCGCTTTGACCTTGGACACCGCCGCTCTCCCACTCCTCGATGTTAAAGCTCAAATCAGTCTAACCAGCTGGGAATCTTTTTACGACTTCTTCCTTTCTTTATGGTTCAAATCATGCGGGACGCCAACCTCTTATCGGTAAAAATGGATAGGGCGCAAATCTTTACGAACTGCCTCTTCCAATATGCTCCCGCAGATGTCATGCTGGCGCAAGCTGCGACATAACTCAACCCCACATTGCCGGATGAATGTTTAGAAAGAAAAAAAAGAATTATTGTGTGATTTGGCTGACCTTGTATGCACTTCAAGTGTAGGCCGCAGCAGTGGGAAGAATGTGTTATCAGCGTTGGCTTTGCTGGAGTACTGTCCCAGAAAGAGATGCACAAGTGCTCTTCACAAGGTAACTAAGCGCATAATGTAGCCTTGCACCTCCTCTCCTTTTGTCTGAAGCTTATCAGTAATTACAAGAGTTAAATGTTTCTCTTTTGTTCCCCACGTGAACTCAAATTATACCGAGGGCAACCGCAAGACCTTGGGCTGGCTGCTTGGCGGCTTTCAGCTCTCTTATCTTCTTTGTTCCGTCTCAGCATCTCTGACAGGGCGCATCTGATGGAGAGGAGCCAGAGCTCTGTTTTCTCTTGCGCATATCACTCCCAGACTCGATCATAATAAGGGCAAATGGGGACAGAACTGAGAGGAAGGGAGCAAACTGTGGACTTCCAAATGAGTCCCAAATGTCCAGCTCGTGACCTAAAAGGGGGAGTCACTGATGGATCCGTGAGGGAAGGAAATTCAAAGGACCAGAAAGGACAGGACATTCCAGTGAACTCCGGTTGATGGTATAACGCTAACGCTAGGATGCTGATTTACGACTGGGGGTATGGGATTTGCAGGTTGGACTCCCCATAAAACAAGACGTTCATTATCCTCGCAGGCTTCGGGAAAACTGATGGACAAACAAGATGAGCACAAGCCGGATGACGAGAAAGTCATCAAAATATTAACGGAACAAGGCCACTGTGAAGAAAGCACTTGGTGGCACCTGAGGAAAGAGATCAAAGTGATGAGGACGTAAAGGAAGATGAGTTGAACAGCAGGAGGGATCACGAAATGCGTGAGGAAAGAGGGGATGAAAGTGAAAAGATGGTGCAAAAACCTGCCGATGAATCGAGATGCTGGTAGATCCTTGTGGGTGCCGGTAGTGGTCTCCGCGGTCGTATTATTCTCCAGAGAGCCTCCAGCAAAATGACTGCAGTGGGGTTTGATTGTGCGTTTATCTCACTCTTGACAAAGCAAGCTGACTACCGAGATTGACGGAACACACGAGACTGTGGCGCCATTCACCCACACCGCCGCTCTTGCTTTGCAAAAGCAGATCCATCTAGCAGAGAGGGAGGCCAGGCCACCCAGGACGGCGTCGTCAAAGAGCCGCTTTGATGTGGCGTCAGCATATACTGTATGTGGTGCAAGGGAGCGATCGCTGCAAAAATAACGCAAGTACTTTTTAAAAACATTTCTTTTTAACTGTCTCCTGTGCAGCGTCATTACCTCTCATCGCTTCAGTAAGACTCCGCCAGGCTGTGCCAGCATGGAATACTGGAGCCTTATGGTCACCCCCAGGGAGAGGGAAACATGCCCAGTCAAACCACATCCCAATTAACCAATTAAGTTCAAAAGTTAACAGGGGACTCGTGTGAGGAAATAGTGCTGAGCGCATGTTTGAATTTGCCTTTTTGTTTTTGTGTGTGAGCGATTCACCTGGCTGCATAAATGGATCCAGTCGTAACATAAATCCTAGGAATCCACAGCTTTTTCAAATGATATTTCCAGTGCAACAAGAGAACAATAACACCAGTCCAGGAACCTTTTTGACACACCTTATATCTCTCTCAAAAGCTCAGTTGGCGGAGTATCAAAGTCGTCATTTTTTCTGCTGCATTTATGCCAACAGAATGTCTTGACCCGGCTTGTTAAAAGAAGAGGACTAGATACAGGCAGTTACGTGAAGTAAGCTGTAAGATCCAGCGTCACAATAAGCTAGGTGACTCAAAGTTTAGGTGGAATGTTTTTTGTTTTTGTTTTGTGTCTTTTTACATTGTTGTTAAAAGAAGGATGTTGAGAATTAGATGAGTATTACGGTCGTCCGCAACGCAAATCCTCTTCACGATATTCCCTTGCTCTTTAAAGTTAAGACGGTGTTTTATGATTTCTACGTTTCACATGTTTTTAGTGTGAGGAACGTTTGGAATGTGTTCCTTGTCTCACCTAACCGGGTGAACTGAATGTATGCCTCGTGTATAACGTGACAATGTATTCATGCGGCTGTGTAAACTAGTTCATTGCGCCCCATTTGTGAACTTGAAATCTCACATAGAAAATTGAGGATTCTCTATATTTTCATCTTTCTGTGTATCACCTGACTGGGCAAGAGGTAACCTCCAGTCTGAACATAAATCCAATGGCTATAGAGACATCAAAATATCCAGACTTCTAATGATATTTCCAGCGGAAGGTAGAACAACGGCAAGACCATTTCGGGATGTAAAATGGCTGTTTCCTGTTCGTCCCTCATATTTGGTCCTGCAGATGGGTTTTAATAGGTACCAAATGGGAGGTTTAGTGCCCCACAATTGGCCCACTGGAGTCTCTTTACAACATCGCGTTTTGGACTCGAGGCTGCAGCGCTGCCTCTCTTGTTGACAATATGCACCGGGCAGAGTGTTTGCGACTTCGCCCCGACGACCGCGTTCAAGAGGGGAGCCGCTGCGCTTGGCACGTTACACCGATAAAAAGATTTGTGGTTTGTATGACACGATTGTAGCCGAGCTGATTTGTGCCCTGAAGCCAAATGCAGTGCGCGAGGAAGCAGGCCAACAGCTTTGGAGCGCGAGGTGAGAAACCCTTTTTGAATCGGCTCTGGGATAGCGTTGTACTTTTTTGGGAGGGCGGGGCCTTTATCTGAAGGCATCGACAATTTTAAGTTCCCGCATGGGTGATTTACTTTGTGTGTGCTGTTGATGAACAGGGTGAGAGAAGTTTGGGATGTCAGTGAACAGTTGGAAGGGTGAAGGACTCCCCCGATGTTTGTGCGGCCCCGGAGGATTCCTCCCCACTTCCTGTCTAAACACTCACCCCTACCTCAATGCTGGGAAGAAATGTGTCATTAACAGGGGGAGACCAAAATAATGTTTATGGGCTCAAGCAGCTCTGAAATCATTTTCCATATCAGTGCAACTGCATGGGCCCTGTGGGGGAGTAAATCTGATTTTCTCCTCACTGTGCCAATGGGAAACATCATGGGAAAGAAAACAGATTGGATTGTTAGAGAGATGGCCCGGCGCAGCTGTGGGCGTCTTTGTTTTTGGGTGTGTTGTTGTCTGTGTGTGCGTGTATGTTAAGGAGGGGGAAAGAAATCACAATTTTAAAAGCGGATGTTTTGGATGTGCACGTGAGATGGATGAGCTCCACTATGATAATGGCGATTTTATGCCCAGGGAATAATGATCCGGAACGTAGGAAAGGGCCTGGAAAGCATCTCACGTAACAATAGGTCAGCTAACAAGCCCGCTCAACAAACGTTTGGACAGGTAGCAAATGGCTTGCCTTGAGGAGGTGAGCAACTGCTCTGCATTCAAAGAGCAACGTGAGACCTGGCCTTGCAAGCCAAGGCTCTGGTATATTATCTTAACTAAGAGACATACGCTTTAGATTGGCTTTAATAGCTAGTGTGGGGTGGGGGTTAGAGGGGGGCGGGGCACGCTAATAAAGTACAATGGAACTAAGGTGCTTGGAGAGCAAACACTCTGTAATGAGCTTGGACCAAAAGTGTAGCACCCTGGTCTGGTTTAATATCTACTTCCTGTGACATCATAAACATTCTCATGAAGGCACTGTTACACGAGTCTGTGTGGAGACCTTGCTTTCTTGCTCGAGCTATTAAACTAAATCTGTGCGGTGGGTGTGGGAAGTTTTGAGTGCACAAGTGTGGGTGGGTGGTGTAAAAAAGGAGGTAATGGGCCTTGTCCTGGTCTCATCCTGTTGCTGTTTCGAATCTGTCCTCCCACTCCCTCCTTTGTCCCAGCATGGAATGTCTACTTGTTCTCTTCAATTGAGGCCAGTGACTCAACGCATTACTACAGTTTCTCATGGAGCAAGCACCACTCAACATCAGTCACAAAGACAAGCTAAAACGGCACTTACGGTACCTTCGAAAAGCACCTCTCAATACCACACCGGCTTGTAATAAAGCGAATCGGGTCTACAATTGCCACGGCAACCCCAGTTTACCAACTTTGCAGATGTTAGTAGTCCACAGTCTGCCTCACAATTTAAGGTTCTGAGTTTGAATGATGGCTTTCTGCATGGAATTCGCATGTTTTCTCTGGGAACTACGGTTTCCTCCCACAGTCTGAAATTAGGAGACTAAATTGCCCAAAGTTGTGAATCCGAGTGTAAATAGTTGTCTGTCTGTACCCTGTGGTTGACTGGCATCCAGTCCGGGATCGGCCCCGTGTCATGCCCAAGGTCAGCTGAACATAGGCTCCACCTCACGTGTGACCCAGGACAGGATAAGCGATACAGAAAAATGTTTCTCTCTCTTGCAGACTTGAGAAACATCCCCTGACCCTGGATTTTCTTTTCATTCCTACTCAATTAGGCCTTCTAAAATGACGGCCTGGCCCATGGCAGCACTGATGCTGTGTGAACACTTAGCTTTTTTTGATGCGATTCTCAGAATTGAGCACCACATGGAAAATAGACTTGGCTGCGAACAGACAACGGTACCAGTCGAAAATGACAACCAGAGCCGTTAAAAAGCAAAGAGAGAGAAGCCTCTTAATTGCGGGAGCAACCATACAATACTGATACTATAAATTGTTCCACTCCTGAAATGGTTGTACGGTTTGGAAAAATCATATATTTCAAAAATCATATATTTTTGCATGCTCACTCCATCCCAGCTACAAAAAAACAATGTCCAATGTTTTTTTCCCCTACTGCTACCTTTGCAAGGACATAGCTTGTCCTTGCCTTTTTGATACGGTGAGTTCAGCGCAACCATTTGATGCATTTTTCAAATTGTATATGTATGATGCTTCAGATGGGGGGACAATCTCAGCATGCCTTTAGCGTGTCATTAATCACAAGAGAATAGCTGACCAGGAAAACGCTCCATACACAAGTCCCTAAAAGTCCCTGACACCACTATCTACACTTGGCTCAGCTCTCGCCTCTTACCCATCATCGGGATATTTTCCCCTGTAGCACAGAAAATCTTTCACTTTCCTCTAACATCTATTCTTCCAATTACTTCTCCTGTTCCTTCTCCACCCCCACATAAGCTGACCACATCCACTAAACTCAGTCCACAGGCATGCAGAGTGGAGTGTCGGAGGCGTAAGCTCCTGGCACTTTCCCCCACCCTTGCACCCTTGCACTTGGCCCGGTTCCAGGACTCTTGTCTTGTGAAGTATGGTGAAAGTGTTTCTCTACCATTCCATCAAGTGGTACAGTTCAGTTCATACATTTGTTATGGTAAACGATGATCTGGCTTGTGTTTCCAATATGGGGCGTGTATGGGCATTGCCGTAACTGTGTCAGCAGTGTAAATAATGTACCAAAGGACTTGAAGATCATCCAGCACTTTATGTTGTCTTGTCTTTGTTGTCTATGGTATGCAGTGTGTTTACTTCTACCTTTGAGAAACTGCACCCCAGAGGCTTCTACCCCCTATGTAAGGATGCCAAAACTGGTACCGGATACAGCGTAGAGAACCAAGCTTGAGAAAATGGGGATGGAGATACCAGAACAAAGACGTCTGTGACAATTGTGAGAAGCAATCTGGCTACCAATTGAGTTAATGTTTTCAAGATGACTGTTCGAAGGAAATCCCCCCCCAACTTGAGTAGCCATTTCAAATTCCCAGTGTTTTTTATTGTGAGGAAGTCAATGCCGGGTTAGTCAGCGGCCCTCCTGGGTGGTGTGTGCATTCTGTCTGGGACCACTGATGTGTGCAGTTGCTGCCTAGTTCCATCCGGTTCCTGGTGTCCCAAAAAGCTGCACTGATTAAGGAGTATGAGGTGTAAGTGGAACGTTTTTGACGTCTGAAGACTTGGGCAGAAACGAGGACTGCACTAACAGGAAGAGAAACACCCTGTGAGGTGGGAGAGGAACTGACGAAGCCTTTGTAATGTTTTTACTTGGTAAGTCAACATTCTAAATAGATTTTTCAGTCTTAATTTCAGATGTACTCTTGGAAAAGAAAGCTAATACATTTGAATTTATGATTCCTATCCTTAACGGCAGTAGCGCAGTTCAGATATCGAACAAAAACTTTCTGGCACCTTGTCTTACTTGGTCAGATAATATCAAGTACAGCTGTTGCACTCAGTGTGATTTGATCAATTCTTGGACTACAAGAAGTAGGAATGGAACGTGTCATAGGACATAATAGAGTGGATATGGGAACTGAGGAAGTCCAGAGCCCTACAGTTGTAAGGACAGACTTCTGACAATCCAACTTTAACCCAATTTTTAGTACGTTTATTAGCAGGCAGGATTATGCAACAACTACTAAACAGAATTGAATGAAACGTTGAAAAACAAATTCAAATATAGAGCAGATGGCTCGTTAAAGGCTGCGGTTTCTGATAAGATTTTGTCACTTTTGTCAACATACCAATGAATGCAGAGACAAATCCAAGAATATGTAGCAGGTGGGTATCTATGGCGGTGGACAATTTGTTAAGATTCAATCTTGGTGGTGGTCTTGGTTTCATTGAGTGTTATTCTAGTACTTTCTGTGGGTGAGCAGATACGCTGTTGTGTGTTGCTACCTTGTAGCATTTTCCTGAGTTGCTTGCTGATCACTGATGTAGCCAACCAACACCTGCAATATTCCGATCATCTCTTGTCCGCATCACATTTCTGGTCGTGTGTCTAAAATGTCATTGTGTGCCTTCAGACAGCCACTTTGCAGATGAGAAAATGATTTGGCACAATATGGAAACAAATCATAATAGTCTCATTTTTATATAGCGGCGTTACAGTATGTACACATTTTGACCATTCCCAACATTCAAAAGAACACATTGTGGGTGGGTGCTTCTTGTTGGATTTTTTTTTAGCCATTTTAACCATCACTTCTTGGCCCACACGAATCCTTCTATATCCATTATTGTATAATTCCTTAAGACAGAAAAACAAAAACAAAACAAAAAATCGCACCTCACAGGGTTACATTAATGGGCGAAAATGCTAATCAGAGCGGATTAGTGACCCAAACGGGAGAATGATTATGACACCTTTGTCCCTGAAGCCCTCCGATTGAAACTGGATTATCTTTAGGAGAAAAGCGTGCCGGCTATAAGCTGCAACAGTTTCTCTTTGGTGGGGTTTAAGGTAGGCAGCACACTGACCAAATGGATCAGCCCTCTATCGCTTTAATGGCCAGCATTCAGTCTCCTCGCCTCAAGCTCTGGTTCTCTTTTGTTCCCATGACAACGGGGCCCTTATCCTCCCTGCCTGCTGCTCAGTCCGAGCTGTCCGTGGGGGCCTCCGGTCCAGTGCCTTACGAATATGTGCGATGCTGCTGTTGGGAACAAACTGGGCTTCGTTGTCCCTATACATCCAGTCAACCTCCAGAGGTTTGTTTTGCACATTTGATTTAGGATTGCTCAGACAGGCAGGTGTGTACACCACATACCAATGTTCCTGTCTCCCTTAATTCCTTAATCTCCATCGCTCTGAGGGATGAGCACCAAATGAGTGCCTATACAAGTGCACCGCTGGCACCACTCAAGAAGTGGAGCTCAAAATAGAACATCGACACGGAGCTGGCTCGGTGTCGGCAGTCTCCTTGATAAGCTGCTAACCAAACAGATGTGGAAAGCAGATGTGGAAAGTTATTGTGGTGACCTCCATTCCCCCTGATCGTCACTGCCTCGGTTGGCTCCCAAACTCACCTCAGCGTACCAGACCACTTTTACAAGATGCACTGTCTCAACAACACCTCAGATTCATTACGCTTCACGTTGTCACAGAATGAAGCAGATCTTAGAGGACTCTTAAGTGACACGATGAGGATTCGAGAGGACCGGAACATGGTGGAGATAGTGTCACAATACAGATTGGATTATTGCAAGGTCTGCAAGGTTTTTTTTTATCAAGTACTGCTCTTCCACGAATGTCTCCTTGCTTGATATCCAGGCACTCCTTTTCTATGTTTTCTCTCTTGTCTCCCTCGCAGAGACACCTTTCTCCATTGCTGTGCACAAAAAGGCTTTGCTGTCACTCCCGATGTCTCTCTAACCCCTTCTTTCTCTCCAGCGCGACGCTGTTAATAATGCAGGAGGATTAGTTGATTTATGTGAGCCGGAGGCAATGAGGAGGCTTGGCTTGGCTACCTAGAGGGGAAATGAGCAGAAAACAGGGCAGGATAGTGTATATATGGTAGATGGCAATGTCGTACTGCAGTTGTGGGTGTCTGAATGATGCGGGCTGGATGTGTGCCCGGCAACCATGCTGGCATTAATCCATCCCCCACTGTCCTCCACCCCCACCCCTGTTTTCATTGGCGCTGTGACAGGGCTTTACCGCAGGCACTCGGGTGATTTGAGGTGGCACCAGAGATGGAGGCGATAAGGTGGGGGCACAAACCAGAAAGGCTACGACATTGTAGTGTGTCAGCAGGCTGCCACACAATGCCCCATATACCTTCAACACCTATTGCAGCATTGCTCAACTACTGTATCACAAAACTATGATAAAACAGGAGCACCTTTACCACAACATGCTAAAGCCAGGATTTACCCAGGTTTTTGTTCTGTATAAAACGACCCTAAAACAGAGTGGGGGTGACCAAGTCACCCTGCCTGTATTCCGCCTTGGATGTAGGATCAGCGCTAGGACAATACTTGTGTAAACGGTAAATCTTGAAGTGGAGGGACAGTGATGTTTCACACAAGCCATTTGTTGAAAACACTATCCAAAAATGACTTTTTACGTCACAACAGATGCTGGTTGATGCAGTCTTTCAACTGATTAAGTGATTCTGAGATGCTGTGTCTGTGTGAAAGCACAGTAGCCCGCCTTTGCTGTGTTCTGTGTTAAAAAAGAAAATCTCTTCTGCTTAAAACGAAATAGTGGGTAGGGATGTAAACTTAGGATTCCTGCTGTCAATGCCAGGAAACCCATCAATACATAAATGAAAAAGCCATTACTTTAATTTCCGGTGGATTCTCAAATTGCTCCCTGAGGACAAATAATGCTTCTTTTTCTATTCAATTTAATTGAGATTTTAATTGAGATTCAGATTTGGCCTTCGCAAATGGAGCTGCATGTTTGTGTGTGTTCTTATCGTACATAGGAGTGAAATATACTACAATGCAAAATGTGGAATCAAGCGAAGCTGCAAAATTGGGTTTCCATATGATTTAGACATAGCATTTCCAACACAATGTATGATACACACACGTGCACGAGTGCTGTCTTCATACATAAGCGTGACACGTCACGGTCCTGCCACTCGGGTGGGGGTAGTGGGCACGTAATGGCGATGCAATTTAAGCATTGGTTAATGAGTGTGTTTTCCCATGCTTGCCCAGCAATGCATAATAGACAATCAGCCCCCGAGTACCGTCCACGTTCAACGTTGTTACAAATGATCAATTACTCATCGCAGTCCTGTTAAACACGCAGTTCCAGCAGCCAGGGAAGGATTTCTGTGCTGGTGCAATCATTAGGCGTCAGAAACCTAAACTGGGAGACAAAACAAAACAAAACAAAACAAAAACAAAATAAAAACAATCATCAAACAATGTAGACCAAGCAAAAGATGAATAGGAGATACAAATACAGCAAAAGTAATAGAACATGAGATACTTCCAACAAAACAAAATCCTAATGAGGCTTATCTTGAGGTTTTTGTTCTGGTACCCTCTGGGATCGGGCCACACTCCTGTGATTGTTAACCTTTAAGATTTTAGATCCAGAACAATGCCGTTATGTTTTGGCATTGAAAGTTAAATTATGCATTCTAGAAGTACTGTTCGTGGGGGGGAAAAGCATTGAAGAAAAAAAATGCCCATGAAAGAAAAATATGGTATTTTGATATTGTTTTTTTATCGTAGGATGTGTTTTTTCAGTGTCGTCTTCAGACCATCATGTCCATCTTTTTTCAGTGACAGCGCTTTTTGTTTTCCCACACTAATGAAATCAAAGAACATTGTATAAAAAATATCAAATTTTATGTTCAATACCAAAACTAAATGGTAGTGTCCTGGCGCCATATAAGAAAAACTCTGGTTCAGGACCCAAAATGTCAATTTTATTGACATAAACAGGCACGCCCATTCATATCTGTTGTGTTATTTATAATTACCCTGTGTACAGTTTATGTTGAAGGTATGGCGAAATATTATGTACTTTAGTACATTTGGATTCCTGGGACAAACCACATTTCTATTTTGGAAATTGCTTCATTACGATTTAGTCCACTTTAGGATGACATAACTTGGGCTTGGAGAGATGGGACTGCTTATTACAAACCACCACAAGTGTATTTCGGCTTATTGAGATGGGACCAAGAAAAGTCTAAATTTAGCTAAACTAAAAAAAAAAAAAAAAAAAGGGTGGGATTGTCTAATTCCCGATGTGAAATCAGAAGATGAGAGAAGTGGAACAGAGCGGTGAGAGATAATGGAGGGAGGACGGAAGAGAGAAAGAATGGAGGGAATGGGTGGGTCGCGGGGGCACACTGGGGAACAGAGGCGAAAGTGTGTGAGAGCAAGAGGGAGCGAGCCTGGAAAAGTGTGTGCTCAGCTGTGACATGAGACCTCTGCGTGCCCACAGGGAGAGGCGGAGTGAGGACCACGACTCTTGTGTCAGCGCGCATGAGACACGCACGCACACACACTGGTGCGCTCATTCACCCCCTCTCCCTAGGGCAGCATTCAAATATGCCATGCTTAATTATTACGCCATAGAAGCTAGTCAGCCTTTGAATCTACATGTAGCATTTTTTATTTTTATTTAAAAGACTGTGGCGCTGTCTTTGTATTTCTGGAAAAATGGAAAAAAAAAAAAAAAAAAATGGAAAAATGGTCTCCGTTCTCTCAATTGCATTTTTTTTTTTTTTTAAATTATCCCCCATTATTGATTGAAAAAAACAACAAACGCAATATCCATTAAATTCTGTAGAGATTCGCAGTAGGGATTGTGAAGAGCAGGAGATGACTGTGCTTTTACTTTTACACAGCCTCTTTCCTGTCACTCACATGCCCATATATGGTCAAGCCATTTGTTTCCATTTCCACAAAAAGGTCGACGGACATGTCAGATGTTCCCTCGCTGTTCGAAGAATGACCGTGGATCAAAGACTCTGTTTTGTCTCCTTCATACAGGCAGCGGATTGATGGGAAATTCCTCCGCCTCCTTCATGGGGACCTTTCTGGCCAGCAGTCTGGGCTCGCCCCCTTCCCACCCGTCTCACCATTCCCGGCCGCCCTCCTCGCCTTCCTCGCCCTCCTTCCGGGGCGGACCCCATTCCGGCGCATCGCAAATCTGGTTCTCCCATTCGCATGAAGGTATCTCATAAAATACTCTTCCCACCAACCTCAATCCTTCTGGGTGCCATTGTTCTTTATTTTTAGGCTACACTCACTTTGTTTTTTTGACCAAAGCACATCTTGTAATCAGGCTCCCGCTCTTTTATTTAGGCACCAAAATAAGCCCCGGGGGCCGCAGTGTGTTTGGGACGGGAAAGCTGGTGCCACAGTTTTGGGCCGGGAACACAAGAGTCAAAAGTTCAGCCAGGGAATCTTGCGGTACTCGCCGTGCGTCAGCTGGAACGCCTATGGAGCAGCTCCCGTAAATTTGGGCCAGTAAAAAGGTTTGCCCTTTTGTCCCTCCCAACGCTCGGCATCAAAAAGGCAAAACCCGGTCGGACACATGTCACACGTGCAAAGCCGAGCGAATGAAAACATGTGCTCTTTGTACAACGGCGTTCAAGTATTCTGGGAATTCAAATGTTTCAGTGCAGGGGAATCTGAAAGTCTGAACACAGCACAATCCCTTCCAGGACTCTCATCCATTTGTTTCAATTCTTTAGTCTTCTAATTTCAAACAATGACGATCCAGCAAATCAGAAAATACTGTACAAGCAATGTTTTCAATAACATTTTGACATTCTTAAAGGTCATTCAAATGTTTAATAAAACTAGATGAAATCAAAACTGTTTCCTCAAACATTGCAAAACAAAATAGCATTTGCTCAGTTTGGCCGGGCGGGCAGCTCTAGAAAGGGTTTTGTTCGTCCCAAACGTCTTCCATTTCAGGATTATGGAGGCCACTGTGCTCTTAGGAACCTTAAGTGCAGCAGATTTTTTTTTTTATAACCTTGGCCAGATCTGTGCCTTGCCACAATTCTGTCTCTGAGCTCTTCAGGCAGTTCCTTTGACCTCATGATTCTTCATTCGCTCTGACATGCACTGTGAGCTCTCAGGTCTTATACAGACAGGGGTGTGGCTTCCTAATCAAGTCCAATCAGTATAATCAAACACAGTTGGACTCCAATGAAGGCGTAGAACCATCTTAAGGATGACGGGAAGAAATGGACAGCACCCGAGTTTTAAATATGAGTGTCACAGCAAAGGGTGTGAATACTTATGGCTGTGTGATATTTCTGTTTTTCTTTTTGAATAAATCAGCAAAACTTTCAACAATTCCGTTTTTTTCTGTCGATATGGGGTTCTGTGTGTACATTAATGAGGAAAAAAATCTATTTAAATGATTTCAACAAATGGCTGCAATATAACAAAGAGTGAAAGATTTAAGGGGGTCTGAAAACCTTCCGTACCCGTTGTATGTATTTTTCATCTCTGTATTAATTTTAAAAAAACAAAACAAAATATGAGTAAGAATTTTTAAAATTGAACCGTATATTTGTTAGTTACCGGTTAGTTTGAATTATATTAACTGTAAATAAATTTTAAAAATTATACATTAAAATAATAAAGACAAATATTAGTGAAATAGAATTGTTTTTATTTTATTAAATATTGGATTAATTAACCCTTTTTTTTTTTTTTTTAACCCTCATCTACAAATGACCTGCCCCAATGGTCTCTCTCAAAAGTCAAATGTGGAAAGTTTGCCCAAAGCTATTAGTGAGGCGTACTGTGTTTAAGGAAGTGGAAGTGGCTTGCTGAAGGTTCGTCCACTTCATGTGTCACGCTTTTTAACATTCTCACTCAAATGTACTGTATAAAACCACTGTCTAGTAAAAGTTAAAAATACTGAACTACAAACGTTGAGCCCGGGAGGCACGTCTCTTCACATTAAGACTAAAAACAGCAGACTTTGTGGCGTACATTCCATTCTTCCCCCATTTAACGATTATGTTGTATTTTTATTTTAGCCATACTATATATCACATGCCGGTACCGTGCTGAGATGGCATCATGAAAAAGAACACCAAAAAAAGGTTACTGTTACTTTAGAGATCAGTTTCCAAGTTGTTTAAGCTTATATGGCCTTTAAATTTGGAAGTTCCACTGTAATTCGTTTGCCTTCCTTCTATGACATAATTGGCAATCTTTTGTTAAATACGTGATCACGGAGCAACCACATACTTGCATATAGAGTCTGTCAAAGTGACGGATTGGTAGTATTTCAGTCATCTTGCTTTTTAATTATTTTTAATTACTGAATAACCCTGCTGTTAGTCCATGGGTGAACCCCAGTGGGGAGGCGTGGTCACTGATCAGTGGCAGCCCACATAAGCGACATGTTCAGTTGTGTTCAGTATTATAGCCATGTGTTTAACAAAGTGAGTAAAGCTCCAAATCATTATAATAGCTTTCACTCTGGATCATCATGTCAAAAGTTGGTTGCCTCCATGCAACACAGATGTGAAGCAGTTTGAAGAAAACACATTATATATATATCTATATATATCTATATATCTATATATATCTATATATATCTATATATCTATATATATATATATATATATATCTATATATATGTATATATATATATGTATATATATATGTACGTATATATACATATATATATATATGTACATATATATACATATATATATATATATACATATATATATATATATATATATATATATACATATATATATATATAATATATATATATATATATTATATATATATATATATATATATAATATATATATATATATATACATACATATATACATATACATATATATATATATATATACACACAGTATATGTGCATTTGCTATTATAAGGATTTTAACATTTAAACACACTGCTTTTATAAACACAACTGTTGTGTGTATTGCATCCGTCCCAGTCACAGTATTTTCTCTCAAAACTGAAATGGTGAAAATGAGTGTTTCTTTCCCCGCTTTGGTTGTCCAAGATATTTGATTCTTGTGGAAAAGTAGACTAATATTAATAAGAGTGATGATGATAATGTTAAGGCTAGTAAAAGTAATGGAGGTGATTACGAGCAGGATTATTACTCGGTAGGCAATGGAGGCCATTATCTGTATTGCAGTTTAATAGCATATAACGCACTAAGGGTATGATTGAATCCAGACTGTTCATCAGCCGCATTCAGCTGTCCTCTCCTCAAGATAATTGCATATTGTCTTTTTGCGTGTTTTGCATAAAAAGCAAGTCGTGAAAATGAGCGGAAGAATTACCACACAATCACGCCTCCTCTCTCTGCGTATCGGCAGAACCCCTACCGTCGAGCATGGAAGGCACTGATGTGGGTGCCACTTTAAAAATATTCCTGCCGAAAATGGCTTCTTACATGCAGTTGCAAGCATACTGTAGGTGACCAAATTAGGAGTCAAAAAAAGAAAATCAAGTCAATAATAAATGTAGCCATGTTATAGGATTTCATTAAGTGCAGATGTGCATGATAAAACAGTTTTGAACCCTCAATGTTTTTGAGTGGATTTATTGACTGTTTATTAAAAACAGTAACGCAGTATCGCGGCGCTAGGGTGGCACCCCTGCTGAGCCGCAAAGAAATAAAAGTTATACAATATACAATAAGGAATATTTGTGAGCTTGAAATGTGGAGTGCACCCAGGACGCATAAAATATGACAAAATTATGAACATGTCTGCACGTGGGTCGCTTAGGCCGATAGAAAAATCGCCAAATAGGCGTCGAGTCCCGTTTGAGTTTGGGCCAATTTGTGATTCAAGATGGAACACACATAACATAAACTATCTTTTTTTTGGGTCACAATTCCTCAAACAGTACGCAGCACCAATCATAAATTGGCTCGCGGGGTTTCGCAGCCGCTAAAATATGCTCGTGGACTGTGACATCAACTGCTTTGTTGTGGTTGTGAAGTACATAAATAAAGAAACGGCAAGAGTGGCGCAGTTTGGGCCCCGGTCGCTCAATGTGGAGCAGAGTTTCGTTTATAGTGTGAGCAGAATGCGCAGCAGGGTCTGCTAATTGGCCAATTGGCCAATATTTTGCTTGCAAGTCAAAGCAAAAAATAAAAAATAAAAAACCCTGAGAAATAAGGGCTTGTATCTCGAAATAATCGTAAGTCAGACCACTCGTATCTTAAGGCACGACTGAACAAGCATTAGAGGTGCGCATTGTAATCGCGTCATTGATCGATTTCATGGAATTGTTGATGAATTGCGCCTGGAACCGTTCGAGGCAAAATGTAGCGCACTACTTGGCTGCGTCCAGCAGAGGCGCTGTTGATTAATTCAAGTAATTTAGAGTCTAAAGAAAAGCAACATGAGGTCAGCATGATGGGAAAATGAGCAACAGCCACACCATGACACTCCTCCCTCTGGCAGCATCATTCTGCACAATACGACACTGGCATTACATTGGGAGTTCAGAATATTTGGAGGGATCGTTAATGTTCCCCATATTAAATCAGGGAAATTGACGCAAATGCAGGGATCCATTTGAAACTGGTTTGTCATTGCAACTGATGTAGAAAAACGGATAAGACTTGATAGCGATATAAGCCCCATTTCACACTGCCTTCGTGGCGAATTGGCAGATCAGTGGCGTAATGGTGGAGTCTGCATTTACAGTATTGGCCTGTGCTTCTCGAATAGAACTTGCTTAGGTGGGACTATGCCGTGTTCGTAGTACACAATAACCCAGCTGGTGTGGCTTTGTGCATTCCGATAACTAGTTGCGGCAATTACTTTCAACACCGCCGGGGCATGTGCAGTGAATCTTGGGTAAAGTTGAATGCAGCTATTGGCGTTACTCCATCTGATACTGCATTGTTACGACAAATACGTCGCAAAAGTCGGCTTAGTTATAGCCAGTGTGAAACGCGCTCATATTTATGCATCCATTTTCTATGGCGCCTGTCCTCAATAGGGGTCGCGTGTTAGCTGGAGCCTATCCCGTCTGACTCAAGGCCAGACTGGACTGATCGTCAGCCAATCGCATGCGCTAATATTTAGCTCAGTGTAAAAGAGGTGGCTATATTATTCAAAGCCACATCGATGACAAATATGGAAACAATTATGAAGAAACAGTGAGCGAAGTAAATCATTTAAATTTACTACATGAATTAGTTTCTCATTCAGTCCATTCAGATCTGATATTTTTATTTTCCACAATTTAATCTTTTCTTCCTTTCAGTTCGAAAAACGCGTATGGGTTGGTGTCATGATTTATTCACCACGTTTTCCATCCTAATCCGAGCGTGGAAGTGGTTTTGCGCTGTTTTTATGTTTTTATTCTTTGGTCTTTAAGTACAAATGCAAAAGGTGTATGGAAGGGGAAAAAAACAAAAACATATTCTGGTAGTGTGTGATTGTGGTACAAAAAAAAAGCAGTAAATGTGCTTTTGAAAGATTTTGTTTGGCAGTCAATTTAAAGGCAAAATTCTGGGTTCCTTGCAGGCCTCAAGCCAGCTGGACTGGCTCCAAATGACCTCTTCGTTTCTGCCAGCAATAATCTGAGCGCCGTACTCTTCACAGATACACACTCCGTTGCCTCCACACACCTGTCTAATCCACTTTGCTTTGTTTCGCTTTTCCAAGCCTATCTTCAGTTGTCCATTTTCCCCGTCTGTGAGCAGTAGCTCGCGTTCTCCTTTTGCGGGATTTCAAATGTCAACAAAAAGCCCACCCCCACCCTCCCCACCCCAACATCGCCGCTGCTCCTCTGCTGCCTCTTTAATTCTCTCTCTCTCTCTCTCTCTCTCTCTCTCGAGCCAGTTTGCATCCCTTCCTTTCAATTAGTCAGACCTGCAGAGATGCACCACCGTGCTGCCCCTCCTCCGCCAAACATTTTTCATCTTGTCTCCTCCCTTTCTGTGTCTTGATGCTTCTGTCACTTTTTCTCAATTAGCAGCGCTGACAGGCGGCCCGGCCCGCTCCTCCTCGCCGCTTTCCATACGCCCTCTCGCCCAAATCTTGCGGTGACTTCCTGAAGCATCGAGATGTGTGAAGTCTTTCTCATGACATGTTACTCATTACAGCCAAGACCTTAGTTGTTAACTTTTTTTTTTTTGCAATTCAATGACTGCTCAGAATGTTAAAAAGTCACCTAAAGCATTAACAGTGAGTTTACGAAAGGTTTTATAATGGCAACAAATTGACTCATGAGCAGATTATTTCAATTTCTATTGTCTCCTAAGGTGTACAATTATTTGGAAATATGAACAAATTGGAGGTCAACTGGCATCCCAGAGCAGATTATGTTTGACCTTTATGGTTCTTACATCAACAATTGACGTTTATGGTTCCACTGTACATTGACAATCCACTTTTATTGTTCCGCTATACACCGACAACCAACCTTTATGGTTCCACGGTACATCAACAGTCGACCTTTACGCTTCCACTGTATATCAGGGTACCTGCAGGTTTATGGAAGCCAAATTTTTAAATACTTAATACTTGTACCTCTCTCTAGCTGTCTCTCTGCCCCTCGTTAGTTGAGGTACCACTGTGTATATGTATTATATATATATATATATATATATATGTGTCATTCAGCTTCTCTCAAGCCACCAGTTCGTGAGAAATACCTTTAGAACGTCTGGCGATCGCCTTCCTACGCTCTGTCAGTTCTGCCTCCTGCTTTGCCCGCTGAAAACGAGGGCACGCTTAGCGAAATCCCCTCTATGGCCGCTGACTTTTTTATTGTGGAGGGAGAGAAAGAAAGCGGAGCCGCTGTGCAGTCAGCAGACAGCGCTAACACCCTTCTTGCGTCGCCTGCAGCAAGAGCAGAAGCAGCAGCAGCATCTTCCCTTGTCCTGGCCAGATTAATGGCTGAATGAGCTACGGCGCGCCCAGCGGATCCCCCTCCCCACACGCTTGCCGCCCCAGTGGAGGGCATGCTGAAATTGAGCGGGCTGGCATTATCGGGCACAGCCAGACCACGCTGTGAAAAGGGATTACGCCATCAATCGTCACACTCTCTCCCCCTCCCCAAAAAAAAGCCCCTCTCCCAGAAAACAGCTCTCTCTGTATTTCTCTCTCTTCAACAAAAGGATTCCCCCTCCTTCCTTTGTAAATGAATGGACATAAATTTGTGTGCTTATTACTCATGACAGCAAAGATAGAGAACGAGACAAATGGGGATATGGGAAAAGAGTAAGAGTGATGGAAAAAAAGAGGGGAAAGAAAGAAAGAAAGGCTACTGTGTGTAATTATCACCCTGCTGCCCTCTGTGGGAAGCGTCCCCTCCTGCGTTATTGTTGGCCTGTTTGCCCTCTCTGTGCATTTCATTAATTAAGATGAGAGGGCACAGAGGCTGCGCGGAGACGAGGTCATTTAGCCCGCGACAACACTCTTCCCTTTTCAGAGCCACCACAAGCACCATCCCCATTGTTCCAAGAGCTAAAAGTGAGACATCTAACACTGCTGATGGAGGGAAAAGAAAAAAACAAAAAACATGCATCCGCACACACACAAAGCCAAGTGAAGTGCATCTGCGCTTTCCAGGATCAGGCCGCACGCTTGCCAACACAAATACATCTGTCTTTCATTTAGCTTGTACAACATTGTTTCTTTCCATCCCTGTTCAACCCCCTCCTCACGATCCTCCGTATACCAGGTGTGATTTGTTTTAAGATGAGGATGGTGCAATGTCCTAACACTGGGACGGCCCTTCCTGTCAAACCATGTTTTCACTACCCTCCACCTACAAAATCGTACTCTTTAGTATTACAATAGATTTTTGCTAGCCTATCACAAGTCAGCAGTCATCAAGTCCAAACCTTGAACCGTAGGAGACTGTTCTTCTTCTTGCTTGTTGAAGGATCGTGGTCACACAGGACTCCTCTGTTCCAGAGGTTCTGGTTAGTGGTGGTTCTGATCAACACTATTGTCGTTAATGGACCAGCAGAAATTGCAAACAGAAGAACTCTTTTGGACTTCAATGCCAGTCGACTTTGATTCACTTTTTGCAGATCCGAGTCCCTTAAGGGCACAGCAATCCAAAGATGACAATGATATGTCATAGGATCCAAGAGATGGTACAGCTCAGTATAGGGCAGACGAGCGGTTTTGGCGCAATAGCAAACAGACTTGAAATCCTTACAATCAGATGGTGTCACGGACATTTCTGGGAGAATGTTGGAAAGACATCACAATCATCCTCAAGCCTGAGCTTATCGTGTATTGTCTGCATTCTAAATTCAAGCGGGAAAGGCAAACATGATAGGCGGAGCCACTCCTTATTTGCGTATGAACACCACCAGCTGCATGGGACCTGGAGGATTATGTAGAGTTTGTGGGGATAATTGCATCATGGTGCTTATTGCCCTGTCTTATCTGCCATCGCTACCCCTTCCCGTGTTATCTATTTCAGCCGCCGCGGGGTATCCTCGATTCTCAGGGAGTCTGGCCCACACTTTTCTTCCCATGAGCCACTTGGATCACCATGCCAACGGCGGAGTTCTCTATGGTCAACACCGTTTCTATGACACCCAAAAAGGTGAGGCGCAAATGATTAAAATTTGATCTCAAGTGATAAGTAAATTGAATCTATAAAACATTGTATGGCATAATCTGACATGGGTATTTATTTTAAAAAATGCCCAGGGACATGATCAGATAGCTAGCTGAATATTGTAATTCTATGGACTCTTTTTCTTATTTGATTTGTCTTTGCTCTTTTCCTCTCTGTCTCAGAGAACTTCTACATTCGAAGTCTACCATCACAGCCACCGCTCATCTCAACTAATCACGGTCTGCCACCATTGTCCAGGGCAGGCCCAGGACTCTCCCAGGGGCCTTGCAGCAGAGAAAGAGATCCAGGTGGTGGAACAAGTCTGCTTAAGAGTCTTAAAGAGGGAACTATGGAGAGAGGAGTGGGACCTGTCAAAGACAAGGAGCGGTCTCATAGCAAACAGGAGGCAAAGGAAAGACAACAGCAACAGCAGCAGCAGCAGCATCACAGCCACCAGTCTGCCCTGCCCACACACCATCATCACCACCATTCCCACTCCCATCAACAGCACCCGCACTATCCCCAACATCCACTGCCCCTGGAGGAGGTCAACAGCCGAGCCCTGGAGAGGCACAAGGCTTCACTCCCTATGGAGTACAGCAAGGATCCACAAATTATGGGCAAGCCTTTGAGTGCTTGCTTGCACAATGGCAAGATACAAAATGGAGAGACAGGAAATGCGTCCGGGCCTAAGACGTCTATGCCCAGTTGTGGAGGGGAGGGCACACCTCTGGGAACTATTGGAGGCGGAGGGAACAGTCATGGCAGACATATGGGATCTAGTGGGAATAGCCGCTGCACCAAAGAAGGGATAAGTGGGGAGATGCGGATTAGTGAACAACCATCAGACTGCCTAGAAAGGGGTCAGGCACCACTCCACCACTCTTTGTCTTACTCTGTACCCCCACCCTTACAATTGGGTTCTACTGGAGCGGCACACCCCCATCCACACCCGCACACTCACCCCCATACACATGCGCACCCTGGAGGCTTCCACTGCCTTCAGCTTCACCCAAGCCACCCGCACCATCCACATCCTTCCCACCATGCTCACCACCACCCAGAATTCTTCTGTCCACCCCCTCCTGCCCCACTAGGTAACCCTGCCTCACATGACAGGGGACAAGCAAATGCAGGGTGTGAACCAAAAGTCACAGCGCCTACATTTGTGCCATCTGTGGCAGACACAGGGGAAAAACATGGTGGGCCATTCCAGCTTAGTAACCCCGATTGCCAGATTGTTGGCAGTGGAGGTGGAAATACCAAGGACAAAAATGTGGACAAAAATGGAGGTGGTGGACATCACAGTAATTGGCATAGAAAACAACAACAACAAGAGCAGCAACAGCATGCATACAGAAAGACCGAGAAGGCTCCAGACTGGATGCAGTCCCACCACCATCACCTCCAAGCCGCCCAGCTTCCTCCTCCAATTCAACAACAACCGCAGAAGCAGCACCAGGCTGTACGCTCGCGCAGTGTTGAGTGCGTAAACAATGCTGTTGACATGGACATGTTCAGATCCTCATTGCCCCAGGGACCCAAGACTGGACACTCTGTCCCCCATTCTGTCAACACTTCTCCTTACAGAGACTGTTCCCATCCAGGACCCCCACCGAATTCCTCCCCACTTGGAAACAAAAACATGAGTCAGCATAGTGGTCCGGGTGGTAGCTGCTCCTTACAGAGAGATGGCCAAAAAGTAGCCAGGATTCGCCACCAGCAGCATGGACGACCTGGCCCAGATGCTCCTTCTCCGGGTGACCTAAACCACGGAACAGTGCAGGAGATGAAGCGAAAAATTGACATGTCCGCTTACAGTTACAGCAGCAACAGTGGGCAGCAGCACCACCAGCAGCCCCCTGTGCCGCAATGGGCCATGAGACCCCCTCAGCACATGCCACACAATGAGGAGGAACAGAGAAAGTCCTACATGGAGTTAGGAAGCAGTACTATGCAACATTCACAGCAACAGCAGCAGAGAATGAATCTGCCTCCTCAGCCAACACCTGCACCTCCAGCCAGTCAGCAACAGCAGCAGCCACAGCAACAACCTGAGCCCCAAGGCTCAACTCGGGCAGAGAGCAGTGCCATGAAAAACTTACTTAAGTACAGCAACCAGCAACAGCCACAGCTCCTCTCGCAGAAAACCCCATTTGGTGGTCTTGGGAGCCTAAAATCAGGCCCTGCCGGAGGAAGCTGCGCCCTTCAGATCAACAAACAGAGTCTACCGTCGAGAAAAGGCCCGATCAATGACAGCGAGCGTCCTGATTACAGTGGACGACACCGGGATATCGGGGAAGCGGGCCACGGGGAAGGCGAGGTGCGGCAGCCGCCGGTTGGGATTGCGGTGGCCGTGGCAAGACAAAGGGAGCCGTCGTGTCGTTCATCAGACGGTCATTCCACCGGCAGACATGGCAGGGTTCATCCCACCGTGAAAGGTACAGTCAAGCTTCACTACCTCAATTATTAGAACTACAGCGGACCCCCACTGATCGCGGGACAGGGCCACAAATTGCCAAAATCCATGGATAATGGCGTCATAACTGACGCCATTATAATTGCATCAACCCCAAGGAAAAATCTAAATAGGCGAATCCGCAGGTGCCAAACCACGAGTTTGCGGGGGTCCACTGTCGGTAAAAATGACTAATATTTGCAACCTAGTACTTATCATAGATGGCAGCCCCAATCACTAACTGCATCTGCGTTGGGTCTCACCTCTTAGCTGGAATGATTTAATGACTTGATGGGATTTGTTAATGTTCTATTCTCATTGTGGTTGCGGACTAACAACTTGATTCAGACATACTTCTTTCAAAGAGCTCATATAGAAGACTGCAAAACCAGCAATTAGAAACATTGCAAGCTACAACCGTTTTCATGCTGGCATCGTTTAAGCATAAGAAAGTGGAACAGCTGGAAAGGAAATATTAAATCTAATTTACATCTAAATTGCAGTCAAAAGTATAGCATCTTTGAAAAAGCCACAGATGCTGTGCACAACTCCCCCTGCTGCTGATTGGCTAGAATAATCTCGGGTGGAAGTATTAGTGTGTCGAGTCTCTCGTGGGTTAACGTGAGTGTTTTGAGAAAAGGTGAGCCACCGAGGAATGTGTCCGGAGCTAGTTAATTGTAAAGGTAATGTTTGTCTCGCAGGACCACCCCACACCATGTATCCCTCAGATCCAAGTACTGAGCAGGAGAGGAAAAGGATGAGCGGGGAACAGATAGGTCTGACGTGTTTGGACAGGGATCGAGACGCATATATCAGGTAAACCTCTTCAAGCCATTTATTTTACAGATCAAAGTTGCATTCTTGTATCATTTTCAATCCCTTATGTTTGCCTTTTCCTCATATCCTGATGCAGAGATAATAAGGAGAGGGTGGAGTTCTCAAGGATCCATCCCTCCAACAGCTGTCACGGGGACCTAACTTCTCATCTCATGGTCCCAGGCGGGACTTCCCTCCAATCTGGCCAATTAGCAGACCCTGCTGCGCATTCTGCTCACCACCATTGGATGCCAAGAACTGGAAGCCCATCCCTTTGGATGACCGGACACTCTTATGGTAAAATTGCAGCCTATTCTAGAGTGCATTCCACGATTTGAGGGTTGAATGACACATAGTCGGCATCTTCTATTTAAAGCAGGTATAGGCCATACAGCCCTGCACCAGAATCTTCCCCCTGGTTTCTCCGCAGCCATGCCAGGCGCTCTCCAACCGGTCCTTCCTCTGCCTCAGGATCCCTCTGCCCAGTTGGTGGTCCTTCCCACGGACGCCCCTGCGCATCCTGCACCCCACCACCTTGGTATGTCCCAATGAGGCCCGCCAAGTTCAGAGAACAATAGCCCCTTTCATCTCCCTTTGATGCAGCAACATAGAACATACACATTTGCATTTTGACCTTCAGTCCATCATGAAACATTATCTGTTTTCATTTTGTTTTAAACTCTGGCTTTACTGAACACAAATTATACAAAGTGTAATTTACAGGTAAAAATTGAATAATATTATCCATTCCGAAGTTGAGTACAGAGTAAATACAGTCAGTATGTGTGGTCGGCAGATAATGAAAGTGATGTTTATTTACGTGTGGATGTGTTTTTGGTGTTAATAACCCCAATTTGTCTCATTCTCCCACTTTCATTAGATGTGATGGAACAGCCAGGGCTTTGGCCCCCAGTGTACACCGCCCGGGGCCCAGCCTCCCACATGCAGCATCCCACCGTGTACTCTCGATCCCAGTTTCTACGGCAACAGGAGCTTTACGCTCTCCAGCAGCATCAACAGCTTCAGCATCAGCACCAAAGCCACCAGTCTCAGCAAATGCATGCACAGCCTCATCAGCCCCAGCAGCAGCAGCAGCAGCAGCAGCAACAGCAACAGCACAAACCTGTGCATAGCATGGATATGCAACAACAAGCCCCTCACAATGCACAGGTGACTGGAAACAAATCTTCTATTTTGGTTGAAATTCATCTAACGCGCTCAAAGCTCTACTGCAAGGACAAATATATCTTTTCTAATTTGTTGTCTTCACACCTCTAGATCCAGAAGAGGGCAGATGAACCCTCTGTTGACCTGGAGGAACTTATCCCCAAACCGAGGACATCAAAACCATCCAAGCCCTACTCCTACAACCCCCCTCAAAGGAACACCTCCCCGCCTGGAGCCTGCACTGCCCTCTTGTCCCCTTGTTGCCAGTCCCCTTCAATGCGCCCACATCCCAAAAGCACTCCCTCAACACCTTGCCCCGCTCCCAGCCCCGCTGTTACGGCACCCCGCTCTCCTACCATTAGTCCAGCCTCGTCCCAGATGCCCAAAGGGGCTGACCCCCAAGATAAGCGAGGGGAAGGCCAGGCCCCGCAAGATTACCCAGAATCTTTGGAGCCTGGTAAGCGTAAGCAGAATCATTTCAATGGAAGCAGTATTAAAAGTGTCAAAAGGATTTTTAACTGAAGTTGTTAGTAATGCAGTATTTGAGGAGATAGACATTATCTTTTAAAAGGTCGAATTCAAGCACTTTTTAAGTATGTTTAAAACAAATCCCTTCTGAAGGAACACATTACATCCATCCATCCATCCATTTTCTGAGCCGCTTCTCCTCACAAGGGTCGCGGACGTGCTGGAGCCTATCCCAGCTAACATCGGGCAGGAGGCGGGGTACACCCTGAACTGGTTGCCAGCCAATCGCAGGGCACATACAAACAAACAACCATTCGCACTCACATTCACAATTTAGAGTTGTCAATTAACCTAGCATGCATGTTTTTGGGATGTGGGATTGAACCCCGGTCCTCAGAAATGTGAGGCAGACACTCTAACCAGTCGCTCACCGTGCCGCCAACACATTACAGCTGTGGTAAATGACATAGTTAAACACAGATGCTTTATGATTTTTATTTTATCAGTTGCAAAAGAGAGATTCAGTAGTGCGCATTCCTCGGTCAAGGCCAAACAATTCTAATTTGGATCAGCACTAATTTATACACCGTTCTGAATGCCAACACAATCTTAACAAAAGTTGTAAAGGGAAAAAAAATGTAATAGGTTTTGTTTGGATTATGCACCACCGCTTCACAAATTGTGGTAGAATTTGTCATTTTTGCATAATCTTGATCAGAAAACAAAAAAAAACTGATGAGATCATAACCCTGTTGGCGGAATTATTGAAGTAATTGAAATCTCTTTCCCCCCTAAGACCTGCCTCCGGGATACACCTATTCTGCTGTCACGATTGGCTACAGGAGCGGGCCTTCTCCTCAGGATATCCATCTTGCGGAGCCAGCCGACCTGGAGGCGATCCAATCTGAGCCCTCCGAGCATGCCCCGCAGTCCCTCTCCGGCCTAGGGGAAGGCCTAGACTGCCAAGTGGTGGTCAGGCCTCTCCCGGAGCCAATTGCACCCAAGGAAGTAGAGCAGAGAGATGAGAGGAGCATCATCGAGGGAGTCCTGGACCAGAGGGAGGAGGTGGAGCCAGCAGTGGTGACAGTAGCCAACTATGTATCAGGGGAGAATGAGGTGGAGGAGCAGGGGGCCGCCGAGGAAGAGGTGCTTGTCTGCCCCCCTGCTGACAGCCCGGTGTGCGAGGCTGCTTCCTGTCCAGTGCCCCTTTGCACGGAGGAACCTGAAAGGTCAGAGACTATCATCACCTTGGAAGATGACGACAAGCCTATGGATGAGGAGAGCCAGGTGGAGCATGTTATGTCAGAAGAGCAGAAGCCAGTACTGGGCACCGTCGTAGAGCTCAACCCTACAACCCCGGCAGCCCTTGAGGAGCAGTCTGGATCCACGGAAGAAGTAAAGGACAGCATGCAGCAGCAGCAGCAGGGGAATAAGATGGCCGCTGACAACGCCTCGATGGATATGGTTTGTGTTTCCCCTGCGTCTGTCCCGATCCCGAGACAGGCGACTGCTGCTGAATCCCAAAAACCTCTTGTGCCCTGCTACTGGAGCCTTGAGCTGCTCATTGCTGCAGCTTTCTGCACAGACATACCCCCATTTCCCATGCTTCCTTTTAACACGCCATCAGTCGGCCAATCACAGCCCAAGCCCTGCCACGGTATGGAGCTTCTCAGTGAAGTGGCTGAGCTAGAGTTACAACAGAAAAGGCACAGCAATGGGGAAAGCAAAGGTAAGAAAAGTGTTTTTCTTGTGGCCATTAACACACTCTAATCAGTAGAATACTCTTTTCCCACCGAGACCACCTCCCACTTCCCCCTCAGGGCTAACCTCCTAGATTCTTCCCTCTTCTTCTCCCATCTCTAGAGCCTCTGGTGAAATCTCCCTAGGGAGGTCCTCTGCATACCTGCTTGCTGTTTCTTTCTTTGATGCGCTAAAGGCAGTTTTATTTCCTAAAAGGCTTCTCACTCAGTGCAAAGGCCTCTGGAGGGAGAGAAGAGAAAGTAGTAGGACAGGGTTGAACACTGTAAGAGAGGATGTTCAGCGCTCTCTTTCCCTCACATCCTTCCTTGGGGAAGGTTCTTGTTATTTGAGCCACATGTGCACATGCGTAGGTTTCAGGCACAAGGCGGTTTCCCCATCACATGAGATGACATTACTTTTATGTCCATTGATCTCCTGATGTGCAACCATCACCCCTATTCCTGACCCGAACACCTTTAATTGACGCCCTCACACAAATTGTAAAGGGTTGCATCTCCTAGACTTGTTTGTCCCCTCAAGGCATCCAAGTACATGCATTAACAATGAAAAGATTGCTATTGTAACGACATGGGATATACAAGTACAGTATGCACGCAGACGCACCATTTTACAGTAAAAGGAACTCATAATTGTTGCAGCACTTCCCCACACACAACACTACCAATTGTGTCTTCACAAAAGCAGTCAATGTTTTCAGCACCCTGGAGCATTGCCTTGCTAATTAGAACCCATTGTTTGAAAGTGCCTTTAAAAGCTTCCTTGTTTTCCAAAGTGCCATGTATTTCGATATCATACAAGCAAAGGATGTTTTGAGTTTACCACAGCATCCTAATGCATTTAACAGCTCCCAAAAGGGACTTCTATTTCAAAAAACGGTTTCATCCACTGATTCCAGAGTCAGTGATGCGCTTGTGACGCGACCGCCGTTGACAGCTTAGGGAAGTGGCATGTTGCTTCAAAGTCACATCAATAATCTGTATCAAAATCAGTGCTGAAACAAGGACAACAAAGACAATTCATTAGTCTTGAAAATTTCATGCAAACTGTAATAGAATCGTCTAATACAATCATCTCTTTGCTAAAAGCTTGATACAGATGGCTCGCCGCATAGCAGAATCTCGGTAAATGTTTTTTGGTCATTTGTTACCACCACAAATATGCAGTGGAGGCCTTCAAATGCACTGATTATAAAGACATTACGGTTCACTTTAGGTCCGGTGGAAGTTTTCCACCTTCGGCGGGGGTATTAGAGGCAGTACGACGCCTGTGCATCAGGTTTTACCTTCACTCACTTCTCCCGGCCTGTTGTCACTGTCCGACAACTACATTATGTGTAACACCAAGTCGCCCGGCATTTAAAGTTTGATTGCGGGAGGCTATATCACTGCGTCAAAGTGCACAGTTGCGGCAATAGTTTGCCTTTGCCGGACAGATGTAAAAAGCAAAGGTGTATATATGCTACGTCTTTTGTTATGGCTGTTATGCAGTAATTGTGTGATACACGTCAAGCCCCTTTCACACTACCTGTCAAGGTAGTAGTAGCTCTTCCCTGCTCTTTATCATGTAGTTGTTCGCTGTGTTGTTGTTGTTCCCCACTACGGTCCGATCTTTTGTATCAGAGCCTTCAACAGCAACAGTGAAGTGTCTGAGTGTACTGGAATTCCACAATGCCGGTAGTATTTTATACTTTACACCACAGCATCACACAGCTATCTGATTGTGGTCTGCCGAGTGCTGGATTTTGTAAAAGAGGTGGATAAGTGCCAGGTCTTTTGATGTTGCAATTTTCTGGGATCTCTGTATGAAAGAAGCATCAACCGTATCTTTTTCTTTTGTAACAGAGGAGGAATTGCTGATGTTTGACCTTCACAGCCTCGCAACTCTGGCGACAGCCCGATCACTGGAGACGAGTTCACAGGAAGGCAACGGTGCGTGTTCGGGTCGACAATTCCCAGCCCGCAAGACCGTCAACTTACGTCGAAAATGCAGCTGGACACCGCGCAACGAACCAGTAAGAATGCGTTTTTTAAAATTGGTGTTAACACCCAAAGCTCTTTTTTGGTTTCATTACCAAAAATAGCAAAGAAAAAGAAACAATGCACACTTAACAGGTGTGCCAAGCTAAAGGCAGCATGGAAACGATGGACGGTCCTGAGCTTGAAATGCGTGTCAAGTTGGCCGAACTTCAGCGTCACTACAAAGAGAAGCAGAGGGAGCTGGCTAAGCTACAGAGGAAACACGATCATCAGTTCGTGAGCCTTTCTGACTGTTTATACACATTTTGAGTACAGACATCATCATTTTTTTTCAATATGTGCTCAAACAGAAAAGAAGAAACGCCACGTAGCCCAGCACGAAGAGGACCGGGACGACCCAGGAAGAAGAAGCCCATCCTCACCACAAGCTCGGTGTCGTCTGAGGGCCAAAGAAAAGTCAAGTATGTATAACACTGATCATCTCTTTTGCCATGAGCTGCTACAGGGCTGCCTTTCACTGGCATTAAAACAGGAAAAGAGATAAGACAACTAGGGAGTCCACTTCATCCTTAACGGTGTTAATTCTTCAACAACATAACTGTGTCAGCTGTGTTTATGGCTATTTGCAGAATATTTATGTTAGGACATACCTGTAAAGTCGACTCATTAGGTTTCAATGGCATTATTGGAGTGTTTGTAATGGTTGGGTCTGGGTTGGGTAAGGAGCTGATAGGCAGAAGATGTAATTACTGTACTGTGAACTCCTGAGTCATCTTGCCCCACAGAAGGAATGTGACACTACACTGTCATTTAGGTTCAAAGGGTCAACGTGGGTCCCAAAGGATAACATGATGGTCATGGCGTATTGCTGCTCAGCTCGACACTTTTAATAAATAATAATTCCTGGGGCTACATCACTGGTGGCATTTGTGAGTACTGCTTTGATGGGTACAGCAGTATTGTAGTACAGCTTTTAACATCAGCTGATCAATAAGTCACAATGGGAAAGTCAACGCACAGGTCATATATTTTGCCACGCCTTCAGTAGGAGACAGTGGGATCATTCTTGCAGACAAGTCACACTTTACTGCTACCTCTGTCACTCTCCTTGCGGTCTGTTGGAAGAGCCCACGAAACAACAACCACGTTCCTTGCGTTCTGTTATGGATTCACAAGGTCACATTCTGATTATGAGCTACAGGGGCTGCTTAAACGGCCATATTTTTACTAAAATCATTTTTTAAAACTAATTTTGGCCACTTGTGGACATAGACAACTTAAGAAAGTGTGTCTCAAAGTGGATGCTGTTAAAAACATTTGTCATTATTGCCCCCATCTCATCGTTGAAATTGCATCTTTTCTCAAATGAAAGACCTGGGGAATTCTCAACCCCAAAATAAATGCCGAAACGCGAAGCAACAATTGATCATTATTGCGTACCTTTACATATCGCTGCCTTTGAGCAAAACCATTATTTTTCTGGAGGAAAAAAAAACATTAAAACTGGATTGTCAAAGAGAGCAAGCCATTTTCAACGCTTGTGCACATACATAACTGGCACGAGGTTTTTTTTATTCTCTTGGCACTCAAACTTTGTCCACTCTGTAAATGTTACACATTTCATGGGCTGTGCACAATTTAGGAGAGGGGAGGTTAATCTTTTGTTTGAGCATGGCCTGGCTCTTTTCAGTGTCAGCTACAGACAGGCTTGATCAAGGGCATTTTGAAGCGGTTGCTCTGCGACGCTGCTCAGTGCTGGCGAAAATTTCCACGATAGTATGAAAATGTAACTGGAGCTCTATACATTTTTCGCTGAACACAATAGTGCTATATATAAAAACGCACTCGCCAAAACTTGCAATGCTAATTCACATGCTGCGTACGCTCCCTTGTGCCGATCTCCCTTCAAACAACCCCAGCTCCCTTGTTAGATAAGCAATTTTTCCAGCAGTACTGTGCAGATGTCTGGCCATCCTTCTACTTTTATGTAACTCTACGCTTCGGACAGAGAGAAGAGTTATTACATCCCACAGGGAGGTGACTTCACTGTTTTTCCTTGTGCTGTCCTCACTCCCCTCTGTTCTTTCAAACCACTGCCATTCTTCTCTAATGAATTCAGCTCTCTTGTTTTGACTGACAGGCCGATGCTGGCAGGGCATTCCCTGACGCCTGAGGAGCTAGGAGGGGGAGGAGACAGCCAGAGAAGGAAGAAGAGGCTGTCCAGTCGAGGCTTTGAGCAAGTCGGCAGCATACAGGTCAGGATCCCATTTTGGCCACTATCCCTTTGCCCTCCATATAACTAGAAATTAAAGAGGCCACGATTGCATCTTTGCGTTTGAAATATTACGTTGTTGAGTCCATTTCTAATTAGATACAACGAATTCTACTGTACACTTGGGCTTTTCATATTCCTTTTCACCTTTTATAGTCTCTGATGTTTTGCAGTAGCTTTACAGACAGTAGGTCTCACTGTCCCTCTCTGCTGACGCAGATAAAAGCGCAAGGTTGCAGAAAAGGTGGTCCTCAAAGTGTACTGGGTTCTAAGTTGGCTGCCGATGTGGCGCAGCTCAAACAGAAGAGCCAGAGTAAAAAGACTATCGCAGGGATGCACTACAGGGACAAGGAGGTTTCACCGTGCAACTCCAAGCATGGCCACAGAAGCCAGGGCAACAGGCGAGAGTCTGGGGGACACAGCGACACAGGTACACGGTTTCCTATTATTTCATCCTTAAAACAACGTAAAGTTCAGGAAGCCTGGATCTCAGAAGGGTTGCCCGACTCTCTCAGCAGCAAGTGTGGACAGTGGCCCTCAGGAGAACTGGTCTGGGGATGTACACCGTGGATCTAAAAAAGGGACGCCTGATTCCGCTCATCACAAAAAGACCGGAGCGAGGGGTAACCGTGGACAGAGACGGGAGTCGTTGGGAGAAAGTTCTAATCCTGAGAGCGACTCGTCAGAACAAGGTCAGATTTGCTTGTCATTCAAAACTAAATGTTCCTTTGAGATTAAGCTCAATCCAGACCAAGCATTGCTTTGCTGATGCACACCACACATCTCATTTTTTCTTAAATTAATTTATTAAATCACACAGGTATGAAATGAAATCAACAACTAATATAATGCAAAACTTTACAACACGCACAGCTAACAGCCACCTCTTGATCACGAGTGACAAGCACAGCTAACCAGTCGGGTTTTGGGGCGTTCGAACTTGAAGGTACCACTGTAAACCGAACCTGGAGCAGATGAATGCTAATGCATGCAACACTTGCGAGACATGCAGTGCCACTCTCTAGTGAACCTTCAACTCTGTAAAACACTTTGAAGGTAACCAGATGTGGGTGAAAAGGTGAGGGACACCTTGTGTTGGAGACAAGGTGTGTATAGACATTTTGACACCTGAGTCATCAGCCTTGTTGGTTGATCTTGTGCGACATGCGCAGCTGTGGACACTTGCCTGTGAGAGGCTTTGACAGCCCTGGAGACTAAGAGACTGGTTGGCTCAAGGGGAGCAATGTGACAAACACACACACATAAACTCGCTCCCACTCACCGTCGTATTCCGGCTCTGTTGCATGTGGTTTCACACCAGGAAATACCATCAAGGCAAAGCACTTAATACATCATCTCAATGAACAGTTCAACATTTACTTGAATGCTAATGAAGTGCTTTTGAAATAATGGCGACACCGTCAAGATTATCACAGTTAGCAATGCTTTTGATAAGACTAGTAACTTTCTAACTCAAGAATGTTTGCTCTGTATTCCCTTTTTTCCATCAGGAGAGGAAGAGGAGGAAGGAAGTAATGATAGTGATGACGTTCAAGACCTAAGACCCCAACCAGCAAGAGATGTGACGTCCAGCTCTCCTGTGACAGGTCCGAGTCCTTCGTCCATTGTAAAACTAGAGGCCAATCAGAAAGCGAGGAACAAAAAACAGAGACAGGAGCTTTATGGTGAGGCTGACAGCTGATTTATAAGAAATCTTCACGAGAAGCATCTGTTTTGCGTTCCTCCTCATGGCTTGTTAACAGTGTCTGTTTCTGTAATTGAACTGCACAGGCTCCCATACCCTTTCTGGCGCAGACGGGGAGGTCAAAGTACGAAAAAAGAACCCCTGTAGGTTGAGCCTGGCCAGTGCAGTCAAAAGCCGCCATGAGGACCACAACACAGAGCGCGTTAGGAGACCATGCGCACCCAGGTCCAAGGAGCCTCGGTGGGGAAGCCACGGCAACAGAGGCAACCGTTTCCGTCGTAGCATGGGGCTGCCTACCTTTCCAACAACGAGTGAGAGGTTAAAGAGGGCTACACGCAAAAGCACCATGTTGAGAGGAACAATTAACAAGGTTCGCACCAAAAACATCTTGAAACAGACAAAACTGCTTCCCATTGAGATAATTGGATCATTAAAAACTAATGTGTCAATATTTTGGACCACAGTCTGAATGTTTCACCCTCATCTTGTCCATTAGCGGAGAAATTGCTGGGCCCCGGTGTCCAAAAGCGAGGACGGCAGCAGAGGCAGAAGAGCCGAGGAGCAACAGGTACCAGTGACAGAGAATTTAAACATCAGGCAAAATCCTGAGTCACTTTTCTACTGTTAGATAAACTCCGACATTTTTAAATTTTTCTCTCAATGATCCACAGACAAAAGGTCGAGCGGTTAGTCGGCTCCTAGAAAGCTTTGCGGCTGATGAGGGCTTTCAGATGGATGGCAGCAGCTTCTCGGAAGAGGAGGCGGACGACAACAGTGATTCATGTAACAAAACCCCTGAAGGTAAACTATATCACATATGTATATCTCACAACAGTGTTTCAGGGATGCTAAAATATTTATTGTCTTTTCATTTGCAGTTCCTAATTGTGTCTTGACCAAAGAACTGTTAAAGGACGGACTGAAGATACTGGTCTCAAAGGAAGATGAGCTTCTGTATGCTGCCAGGATCCACACCATGGATTTGCCAGATATGTAAGCCGTTACACAACCAGTGTTTTTTAAATTGTATTATTTTTTTTTATTGTCATCCCGGGATTTATTAAATACACATTTAAGTTACAGATGCAGGCTTTCCCCCTTTCTTTATGCATGTGTGTTTTTTGCTCAGGATATCAAAACTAATATACTGTACACAGCAATCA
The DNA here is from genome assembly GCF_024500275.1 of Phycodurus eques. Lineage (NCBI taxonomy): Eukaryota > Metazoa > Chordata > Actinopteri > Syngnathiformes > Syngnathidae > Phycodurus > Phycodurus eques. The sequence goes on from NC_084540.1 coordinate 20,338,408, forward strand.
GGCAGCAAAGACAATTGCAACAATAACATGGCAGTGGCAAGTCAACAGGTTAAAAATACCAAATTTTGGTTCTCTCTTTCCAGATTTAGTATTACAATTGATGGGGAAAGAGGAAACCGCGCAAAGATCTATTCATTGGAGCAACTTCTTCGGGAAGCTGTAAGTTCATCCACATAAGTATTATTTGACCCTGAGCATAAAAGAAAGATTCTGTTCTTAACCTAAATCATCCTTGTTATTTTTTTCCCTTAGTTATTATGAAGGACTATTTGCTTTATGTCAAACCCCTTGGACTAAGTCTCAGTGTAACTAGAAACCCTAACTGATTATAAATGGATATCTGGATGGAAGGGTAACTCCTGCTTTCAAAAAAGTGAACATGAAGACAAGTTTGGAGTGATAGGCCCTGCTATTGGACCTGGTTTTCTTACAGTCCCTGAGATAACTTTGCGACTACAAGATCCTTGGATGGATCTTAAGAGACTTCATCCACAATTTTCACCAAGCTCCTTCTTGCACACAGGCTAACACCCACATCCGCGCCTTATCTTTCAAAAGGGTCTCTCGTCATGGCAACAGTAAATGAAAGTAACCTAAAGGAGCCCCCAGTGAGAGGCGGATGTTAGTGCTGCCTTGCATTGTTGGAAGGAGGCTCTGGCAACCAGCAATCATAAGTTGTCTATTCAGGCCTTCTTTTGGTATTACTCAGCAAGTCAGGGTTTACTACATCCAGGCTTCCGTTCCTTTCACCCCTGACTGGCACATTGGCATGACATGTAGTGAGCACTGCTTAGACCTGTGGCACAGTTGATGCCCAGGAACCTGGTTGCACTTCGCGCACACTGCTTCAATATGTGTTTGTTAGTTATTCTGCGCGGCTTGTAATAAATCTTAATGACATTTTGGTCTGGATTTCAGGTCCTCGATGTACGCCCAGATTCAGAGGCTATGTTGAGTGATGGAACCAGGGTGTGTGCTTATTGGAGTGAACGCTCACGCTGTTTGTACCCAGGTTATGTTCACAGAGGTGAGTCCCCTTCCTATATATCTGTGGATCCAGATTCCTATATATCTGTGGATCCAGATTCTTCACTCGCTGATGAATTTCATGTTTGTCTGTTGCAGGGATTTCAACCGATGAGGCGAAGCCAGGAGTAATGGTAGAGTTTGACGACGGAGATCGAGGGAAGATTTCTGTACCAAACGTCCGCCTTCTGCCGCCGGGATATCAAATTCACTGTGGGTGTCTCCTTTCTATGCACCTTTTCAGGTTGTTTATCTTTTTAAAGAGTCTAATATTTCATCAAATATATCATTTCTAAGGTGAGGAGACATCTCCTGCTGTGTTTGTACACAGTGGGAGTCAGGTCAAGAAAAGCCCCAGTTTCAATCATGCACCCAGAGACAGACTCAACACTGTCAGTACGGTCAAAAACAACCAACCGCTAACTTTCCAAAAAAGAAGACCAGGTAATAATTTGTCATTCTTCATCGTGTATCAGCAATGGTCTTAATATTTGAGGACAAGTGGATAATTACGTAAAATTGCACAGCAGACACATAGAATCCCATCTCTGTACACATTAGACAGCAACGCTTCATTCTAATTTATTTTTTTTTAAATCCCAGGGAGACCAAAGGGATCTGGGAAAAAGCAAAAGCAACAACAGCTGGCCGAAAATGCCAATAAAAAGTCCTCTCTTTTTGTGGCATGGCCTTCATTGTCCGGAACCAGGAAGAGGACTTCCCACAATCTATTTCAGCTCAATGGGACACCAAGAAAAGCCTTGAGATTGAGGGAAGATGACTCATTTGGCTTGAATCAGATCCAACTGCCCGTCTCCACCCAATCCAAAGGGCTCTTCAGCAGTAGCTCCTTTGAGGTGGACTCCTTCAGTAGCATTGCAAATGGATACTCCTCCTTCTGTACCAAGTCCACAGGATCGCGTCCAGATTCATCTGTTGGTCCTAAAAGTGGTCTTTATGGACAGAGACACAGACAAGATGAGTTGGTAGTGCCGAGGGGAAAGAAGTCAGGACAAGAATTTCTGGTCAAGTTAGATCATGAAGGAGTAACTTCCCCAAAGACCAAGAACAGCAAGGCTCTATTGCTGCGAGGTGGCTCTTCTGGTGTGAGCGGAATGCCTAAGACGGAGGCTTATTCACATCCGGTCCTTCTGGTTAAAGACAACAAAAAGGGTCATAACTCTAGGGTTGAACTTCTCCTGAAAGGAACCACACCCCAAAGAAAGCATTCCCCTTCATTGCATCTAGGAGAATATGGAGACTTGGGCTTCAGTTCGCACCGAGAGTGTCATAGCTCCTACTCTGATATGGATGATGAAGAGGAAGAAGAGCAGGAGAGGAAAAGGACTGCACTTGCATTGGCTTCGCAGGGTTTAAGGACAGCTGGCCATTTCCTCTCTCATATGTCAGTTTCATCCTCTTCTTCTGGTTCATCCAGTTCCTCTTCCTCTGGCTCAATATCTAGCTCCAGTCTTTGTTCCTCTGACAATGACTCCTCCTACAGCTCAGAGGATGAGGAAAGTTCGACACTAATGCTACAGAACTGCCTGTCCTCTCACCGGGGACTCCTACAACCCAATGAACCCTCCACTTCCTCACGGCAACATTCATTTGTGGCTAAAGCGTTGGCTGTTTCCAATACCAAAGGATCGCCTGATGAACACGTCTCCAACAGTAAATCTCTTAAGAGGAAAGATTGCAACAGTTCAATCTCCAAGTCATCTAGAGAATTTGTGAAGAAAGCGAGAATGCAACCAGATGACATTTCATGTATTCCAAGGCCCAAGATGTCCACATTCCTTGCGGGACGCCAGATGTGGAGGTGGTCTGGCAGCCCTACACAGGTGAGAGTATTATCATTTCCAATGGTTGTCAGTTTAAGGGGATGTAAATGGTACACTGTCATTGTCAAGGAAGATGGTTGAAATGTCTGGAATTCCACAGAGGCGAGGCCTAAAAGGCAAGGCCAAGAAGCTTTTCTACAAGGCCATCGTGAGAGGAAAGGAGGCAGTAAAAGTGGGAGACTGTGCCGTGTTCCTCTCAGCCGGACGCCCTAATCTACCATACATTGGTAAAATCGAGAACCTCTGGGAGTCTTGGACCTCTAGCATGGTAGTCAAAGTTAAGTGGTTCTACCACCCTGAAGAGACCAAGCAAGGAAAGAGGCAGCGAGATGGCAAGGTAAGCAGACATTTGTAGCATACTGGACATTCAAATCAAGTATTTTTCCAACTCACTGAAACCCTTTCCTCCATCCAGCATGCCCTGTACCAGTCATGTCATGAGGACGAAAATGATGTCCAGACAATCTCGCACAAGTGCCAGGTTGTGAGTCGGGGGGAATATGATAGTCTGACACGCAATCAGAAGCCGAACAGTACCTCTCCAGATGTGTATTACCTGGCTGGGACATATGACCCTACCACTGGTCAGCTGGTCACTGCTGAAGGGGTTTCGATCTTGTGCTGAACCTTTATAAGGAAACTACTGAAGAATTCCTCTGCCGGAAATATTAAAGTCCATTACATAGAAGACTCTCCTAGCCTTGTAAAGTGACATGTGTTGCTTGGTTTAGGGCTGGCTGTCCGAGATTACACACTGGAAACTATTGGCATCTAACCTTCATGGAAGAGAAGTTGACTTCTATTACTTGCTCCTTTGAAGAAGAATGGCCGAACTCTGGGTCTTCCTGTGCATCATAGCCATCAATAACTGGTGTTACATTGGTCTAACAGTCCCGTAGACCCAGCTTCTGTCATGTGCCACCAACACAGAGCTGGGTCCAGTACCACAAGGCAATGGTCTCTAAGAACCAATTCGATTAAGGTAGCCTTACCTGAACGAAGAAGTGAAAGCGAGACTTGGGACTCTCCCAAAGCCTCCTCATTCCAGGGAAGTTGAAAATGTATAAAGTTGATGTCTGTAAATATTTTGAAATTGATCCAAATCAAGCCATACACTTCAGTACCTCTCACCTGTCTTCACTGTTCAGGTGTACAGATTGTCCAGATGGATTATTGTATTGTTGTCTGTTGTACATACAATATGTACATAAAAGCTATTTTATACAGGATTATATTGTATATATGAGATCGTATCTTTCCATGTTTGCAATTGATTTATTTTTATATGTGTATAGATTATTGTTGTTGTTTTTCTTTTTTTCCCCCCCTTTCCTTCGCTTTGGGAACTCATGATTGAATATATTAGTGTTGCACTAAGTATGTATGCCCTGCTGAGACAGAAACAAGACAGATCACAGAAAGAGAGAAGGATTTGGTGTATAACAGGGCAAGACTCGCTCTCTGAGAGATTTTGAGTCATCCTGTTTTAAAAAGGTCAAGTGGCTTTTTTTGGTAAATGTTCTGTTATTATTTTTTTTTTACCTATTGTTTTTTATTTATGTACTTCTTAAGTCCTAGCGGACGGCGATCATTCATACTGCTTTAAGATATGAATGACAGCTGTGTCATCACTAATCATGTCCATACAAATTAATTTAGAACAAGACTGGGCCTTTTAATGAGATAATGTGCTACGTCCTAAATACATACCAAAGTGGCTTTAGTATCTTTATTTCAATTTAACACATGTAAAGCACCTGTATTGAATTTGAATCAGAAATCACTGATAACGTCTACAATACTCCTCCACTGTGTGTATTGGCTCTGCATTGGGACAATGGCTTCTTGCACATGTACCTGCAGTTTTGTCTAGTGCAAAAACATCAAAAAAGCCTACCAAGGGAGCGTGATCATGAATGTCCAGGTACTGACAAAATATGACATTGACCATTCAGAAATGTCACTTCAGTTTGAATATCCTGTATCTATTTTGTACAGTACATGCACATACTCGATACTAACTGTGAAGGACAATCAGATTCACAAAGCAATGGACAAAGTTCATTCAATCTGAAAATTAAGTTTATTTGATTTGTGCCAAGTACCTTTTGTCTACTTTGGTCTTGTTTTATATCCTGACTCTTGTATTCACAAAGGTTTATTTTGTTTGCCAACACTATTTATTTTCATGTCAACCTTGCTGTTTGTTGAAAGCAAAGAGCGCTTTATGAGAATGTGACATTGTTTTTAAAATTGTTGTGATGTCGCATTTTGCATTTCTTAAATAAAAGTGGTCTTCTAGAGGCCAAACAGTGAAAAGAAATAAAAACACTGGATTGTTCTCATCCACAAACATCTGTGAATTATGTCTATTATTTTGGCTGTACCCTCATCAACTTGTCAAGACACGTACACTTCACAATTTGAGGTTACTTCGATTAATTGGGAGAACACTTCTCAGGCACAAAGACCTTCGCCTGCCAAATTTTATTTGTTGTGGTAAGTCTTTCTGTGTAAGTGTCTCGGGCTGAGCTAAATTTGTGCGAGCATGGAGTTCCATGGTAAATAGACAGATCTGTCACAGCATCAGATAAAGCCTTCTGGCTTTAACTGCCAAGCTCGGTAAATACGATGCCGACTGATTCAGAGATACAGTTGATGCGCATTCTCACGTTTCAGGATGGAGCACACACGCCAAGCTTCTTCGAAAATGGAAAAATCTGTAGAAAAACCCAAAAAAAGAGGCCCTATGCCTGGGTACGTGTTATTAATGCTCCATATTTATATACCGTTTTAAAGAAATTAGTGCACGTAAATATTCATTTTAATTCAAAAGTAAAAGTTTGGAGTAAGGAATTGTAGTTTTAAACACGGCACAGTGCAGCTCAAAAGAATACTGCACAAAATGTGTCTGGATTTGGCTTTACGTTACAGTTGATCCACTAAAATCAACTGAGTTGACTTCTAAAATGTTGATTTCAAAAGAAAGTTTCCCATTGAGATCCAATAATTGCACTCAGTCATCCACATCGTCTCCCACTATCAACAATGAAGCAGTTGGTATTTTCTGCTGCGTATGTGAGATACTTCATGATAATTTCCAGTGGATATTCTTGTCACATTTTTTCGGAACACCATCTTTCAGAAACACAAAAGTCCACACAAAAACAATACGCACTGATCCTTTGATAATGTTACTTTGACATCTGATGGTTCTCACATGATATGCTGACAACACAATATGTCAGTATTAGGTCCAAAATGTGACTGTTTGAGTCTGTCACTCCAGATTTGCTCAAACTGAAAATTGTACAAGCATTGGAGGTTCCACATTCACATTTGCATACATCCCCATCATCCCCATTGTCAACGCTTATCTCTGTTAGTAGAATGAATGAACCACTGACAGGGCCTGAAGGAGAAACAATATGGGTCAATGACTTTCTCTATGGGCCGACGGGTGTTTTCGTCCTGCATGGAGCACCAGCGCCACCACCCATCCCCCCGAATGCCCTGGACAGGGGTTAATGGGTACATCAGTCATCTCCAACAACAGCCCAGTGAACACAAACAGGGCTGTTTGCTACCACAACCTTTTGTGTTGACTATGGCCATTGCCCCGTGTCCGAGTCATGGCCCTTTGCTGTATCAGCAGCGTGCAAGCAGGAGGGGAGATTAGGACAGGGTTAAAAGCGGCTGTGCGAGTATGATGAGGTGAACATTCTTTGTTTGGAGAAGGCCTTGCCTCATTAGCCCTCTGTGCGTTGAGATACAAAGTCAAGATAGGTATATTTGGAAAACGTGGGTTGTAAGAGACGCAACCGCCCAAGAAATGTTCATGGGAAAGCCAAGGTCACTAAACAGTTACCTTTCGTAACATTCCTTGTATTTTTTTGTTTTTGTTTTTTTTTTGTTTTCGTGCCTCCTCCCTGGATAAGCTTGCTCAGCATCCAGACTGCGTTGTTCGGTGTCAACAGGCGGAATACTTTCCTGCAGAAATATCTGCACCTCATAAATGTCTCGCCCTCTGCTTGACCCTGTCTGGCCTCTGACTGCGAGGGGGTTGAGGTTGAGCAGGGGACAGACATCCTGGTGTGTGTGTGTGTGTGTGTGTGTGTGTGTGTGTGCATGCATGCGTTCGTGTATAGGGATTCAAGGGAGCGTGTGGGAGAAGTGTAGCTGAGGTAAGGTTCTGGGTCTTAACAAGGTGCTGGCTTTCCCAGCAGGAAAAACATATCAATCAAGTGCTGACTGCCCTTTCTTAAAGGGCACTAAAGCCCTGCTCATTCATTGTTAAGCATATCAATTATAAAGCAATAGCAGCCAATGTAGAATGAACCTAACCACATTGTAATCACTACTTTAAAAACATAGAAAAACTGCATTTGGCATGGCATAAATAGGAAAGTGATATTTGTAAAGTCCGGTGCGGAAAGAAGTCGCCTGATGTCGAACAATTTTTCAGGAAAAACGTGCCTTGCAGAGAAACAAATGAAGTTCAAACCATTGTCAGGCATGACGTCTTGTGTGATGTCATCCATTCATCTCGCGAAACCTCAACAAACAGGCAAACATCTTCCGGGGGCCACTCAAAATTGATGAAAAAGCATGATCGAGCAAATGTTTATTATACAGTAACTGTATACAAAAACTGTAAGTTTTATTAGGGCAGTGGTGTCCAAACTATGACTTGGTTAGCGGTTAGGGTTAGCCTGAACACTATGAACTGAATTTGGAAATAACCATGCTGCCTGGTATATCCTAAATCCACCCATCACCCATAATCCATTTCTCCATTACTCATTATCAGTCACTAGTAAAGATTCGGTATCAGTTATGGTAGAAGAGCGTTTGGCAGTATTATATGGGATGACTGATCACAACATACGCTGCTCACAAACTCTGATGTAATATCATCACCCTGTTGAGCTTCCACATATGAAGGACGGTAAAAGTAAAAGTTTATATTGATCCTACAATGAGACTAAATGACAATAAAACAAACATGGATGCAGAATCTTCATTTGCAGAGAAGTTATGACACTTAAAATCCGGGTTGGAACTAATATGTACAATTTGATCTCGTTGTTATAAAAACGATAGCATGCCAACAGCCACAGTTGTTATCTCAGCAGTCCAATAACCCAGTACAGTAATGGCAAGTAAAGTTACAGCCTGTCATAAAATGGGTCAGGTGGCGGACAGCTGGAAACCATATATCTCATAAGTAATGACTTTGCTCTTTGTAAGAGGGATACGTACAAACTGGTGGGGTGGATCTCAGTTCAGTTCATCACCTAGAGTCAAGACATATCAAAAGTCAAATGATAAACTCTTGTGCCTATATAAAAAATAGGATCAGCACGTGTCAGAAATGGGGTCAGCCCAGACAGTTGAAACAGAGTTATGACTGGATTTCCATCACTGCAGCGCCACACAAAGCGGATGCAGTTTACATGAACGATGTTAAAGGGCCATGTCTCTAAGTTTTCAGCAGTATCCATATGCAATAAGGGTAGCACATCACTACACATTTTTAGAATTAACTTCAGTCCGTAGCTGGATGAAGCAACCTCTTGATCTGTTTTGAGAGTCGAAAACACAAGTCGAGTCAGGTCTAGTGAAGCACTTCAACCCTTAGCTTTTATTTTCCAATGGCGCAATGTTGTTATTTTACATTACGGTTGTGATTCCATCCCTTGAATTAGTTTTGACACTTGACAACTGTTTAAAACTCATGCTCCTGACACCTGAAGCCTAAAAGGTTCATTTGAACAGCTGCAACTCAAATGCACAGTCATAATTTTCAGTTGGTCTATATTGCATGAGCGCTTAACAAGTGACTTTCCAACACAGGCTATATTTTTCCAGAGCTTTAATGCATTGAAGAATTGAGGTTCTTCTGTCAACTATGTTGTTTGCATTAACGTTTCACACTCACGGGCAACAGAAACTGTCTTGATTTGATTTGACTGTCAAGAACAAATTGAAACACACGCTCAGGACACATACAGGATTTAATTGGAAGTGCTTCAATCGTTGGGTTTGACTTTCAAGCTGCAGTCAATGAACTCATACAGTGTGAGTTGTTATTTTACATAAAGCCACCATTTTCACCCCCTTACCAGTAAGGACTGATGGAATTCACAGTGGTCATGACTATTTCACCTATTCTCTCCTACCATGCAGTGTTGTGATGTTTTGTGCATTCTCGCGTTGACAACCCCAAACTCCGTCAAGCTCCTTGGGTGTTTACCGCCTTTCAAAAGCACCGGGAAGCAGCTCTCGCCATTCCATCTCTGTTTACGTTGCTCTTCTCTGCTATTTACTCTGCGCTCACTCGCTCTGGTGTGCCGCGCTCCAAACAGCTGTTCCATTATAGCGAGAGCGGGCGCTTCAACAATACTCTGCCGCACGGCTGTCGTCCACAGCCATTGCCACCGCCATGATTGCGTGCCTTTGCTGGCACGGATGCAAAAATCATAAAGCTTATAGTCTCCTGCAATGCCAGAGAGAATTCAGGACAAAGACTCAGCAAGGGAAACTGTCAGAGAAGGTTGTCAAATTACCCAAGTGCTGTTTTTGAGTAAGTGTTTTTTTTCTGTGGTAGAGCAGGGCAAAATAGCCTCAAAATTGTATTCCGAACTTTTTCCGAATATTTGTTGAGTTTAGAGGTGCACATCACCAGCTGAAAGGGGCTTCGCTTAGCCTGGCTGTACAACACAACATCATGATTTTGCTTGAGTAGTGACGTGAGCATTTCCGATTTTAGCGGTAACATCGTATGCTGACGTGCTCTTCTCTCACTCGGCTCCTATTGCGCATACGCAAACGGTACGATATGGCACAGTCCTACTTCGTGGTGTGAAGTCTTTCATAAAACAAAATTCTACTAAGCTGGACACCGCAGATACAATACCGACCTACAGTTTCATGGCGCCGATTTTACCGCATGCTTTAGACACTTTTATTTCTGGTGGCACTTTGTCAATTAATGCTATAATGTTACAGGCTATCTTGGACTACACCATGAAACTCTTGTGAGGTATTTTTTACAGTTTAGTTTTTCCTGTTGGTGAGCGCAGCTGGTGCTGAGTCAGGTGACAGGAAACCTGTGCGAAAGGCCACCAAACGGCCCCAGGCACCTGTGGACTGCTGCGAGGCGATGTGGCTGCAAGGACAACAAACTGTGCATAAATTACAATGCAAATAGCCACTGCCTTGGGTCAGCTGAATATGGGCTTTTCAGGCCAAATACTGTGTTGTTGCATACACATGGAAGACATAGATAGGGGACGACCCCCCACCAAGTACTAAGTATAGTCCATTCTTGAAAAGTACAACTTGAAGCACTAATAACTAGAGGCACTGTTTACTCAATCTCAACTATTTTGTTGTCCAAATAAAACCAACATGCAGCATTGTTCTTCTCAATAGAACACTGGTATCGAAAGAGGGGCTCAGAACATTCAAGAGATTTTCCAATCCTCAAAGTCGATCAAGGACATTTAGTCAGAAACCCTCCTGAAGTGTTTTTACAGTCACGATGATGAATTCAGTAAATTACACCTTTCGGTCTATGTACTGTATGAGGTGGTTATCTGACGTCACCGATGGTGTAGTAGTGCATAAACCTGACTTCGGTGCAGGCAGCGTGGATTCAGTTCCCACACGGTGACGACGTGAATGTGAGTGTCAGTGGTTGTCCTTCTCTATGTGTGCCCTACGGCTGACTGGCGACCAGTCCAAGGTGTAGTCTGCCTTTCACCATCAGCTGGGATAGGCTCCAGCTCCCTGAGACCTTGAACAGGATAAGTGGTATTGAAAATGGACAGATAGATGAGGTGGTTATGTGATATTTAGCAGAGCTCTTTAGCCAGTGGTAACCTCACACAATAAAAATGGATGTGGTGGGTGAAAGACACTTCCGCATGTTAAAAAGTAACAGCTTGAGCAGAATTTAAAACACTTATTCAGCCAATTGCCAAAAGAACACATCTGTGTTTCTCACTACTCTCTCTCTCTACTACTTTTAAAAATACAAAATCTCTCGGGATACAAGGTGTTCGTTCATAAGCTTCGTGACTGGCACTTGGACAACTTATTAACATGAGTTGAAGCCCCTGGGCTGCTAAGCCAGGCTTTGATCAGACATTTTGGAGACATTGCGCTATTTCTTCAAACAAATCCATTGGAGCTAAATTCCAAACAAACTCATCAAGTATCAAGTGTACCCTACGAGGCAGGGCACAGCTATAAATGTATATTCTCTTCAATAGCGACATTACGAGCTGAAAAGAAGATTATACACGTGAGGACAAAATAAGATACTGTGAGGAAAAGGCAAGAGCACAGCATGCATGGGCAACACTATGAGATCAGCTGACACGCCTCTGCAACTTTGCCAGAGGCCAATCCCAAAGCCTCTCCTGTGATAAGAGTTATGCACAAAGAACCAATTTCGTCTTAAATCCTCTCTTGAATTTAAGCAACGCCAACCTGTCAGTGGGAGAGAGCCGGGTGGGGTGAATGAAAGACGGAGAAAGACAAGGCGTGCTCAGAGCCTGCGGCAGAAGAACAGTCAGGGTCAAAGGCAAGGAAAGAGAAAAAGATGTGGACAAGAAAGAAAATGAAACCTAAATGGACCAATTCAGTCGGCGGAGCCAAACGGTAAATTCGCCAGAGGGTAGTCTCATACCCTGTTTGTGTCTCCATGGAGACTGGGCTTCCTGAGTGCACTCTTCTGTGGGGGATGACTGTTGACCAACTAGCCTGCCCGGCGATAGATTTCTACACAATGTTCGTGATCCGATCGAGACAAAAAGCAGGCCTGTAGTCAGGCCCGCTGCTGTGAAGTGAACTGATGTGGGCAGCAGGGAACTAAATGGTAAATGGTCGGCATTTATAGAGTGGCTTTCTGCCTTTACCTTCAAGCTACACAAGGCGCTTTTGACAGCGTATGCTTATTCACACAATCACTGAATTATCCATCCGGTTCGTAACTGGTCCAAATCCAAAGAGCTCAGCATGGCAATCTAGGCTCGAGCAGGTCAAACTGACCAATGACCCTAACTGGCATAATGCTAACTACACATAGTAAAACAGATGAAAACTTAACAAACATGTCTACAATTTAGCATGTGGCTAACATTCTGTACGATAGAAACATCTATTAACGACACGAAGGCCGATAATCTACAGTTTACGCCGCTATTTACTGTCAACTGAATTGCCACTACTATGTCCTGAAAAATAGATGCTTACTTCTTCTAGCAACTTTCGTATGCCTACACATCCCTAAATGTTTGATACACCAGAGCCAATATCCAATTCTGAGACAGAAGACACTGACCGACTTGAGAATCAACTGTGTTCCTCTCAGTTTGCAGCACAATGGTAATTTCTTCCTCCCATTTATAGATTAACAATATCTGTGACTGTATTAAGTCTAGCATAACCAAATGGTAGCCACTTAAAGCTGGGCTATCAATAAACATAGCGCACGTATTTTGTCACTTTATCAGATATTTTTCGGAAGTTCTACTACTTCACTGAGCAGTTGTTTAGCCACACCCCCCCCAAAAATACAAAATCAGCAACACAGAAACGGTGAAAAATCTCCACAATTCAGTACTACATAGTTCTAAATGTAACTGTGGATGAAAGGACAAAACAATAAAACTAATGTTTCACTTGTTGTCATCAATTTTAGTTTTGGGGGTGGGTAGGGGTGGTTGGGGGGGTGGTTAAGTCCAATTCATTTTTTATTTCATACACATTTCCACATACATGGTTAATTACAACAGCCTCAGCTGCTAACGTTCTTGCACCAAGTAAAAGGCTGGCTGAGAAGATACTGCATTTCGGCTTAAAGATTTAAAACAACAGATAACATCTTATAGCCTGGTATCTTGAGATATACCTGTAAATACATCTCAAATGTTTATGAATGTGGCCCAGCACAGGTTCAAGACACTTAATCAAAGGGCTTTTCTATCATCTCTGGACTTCCTTTGCATTCCCGACCATAGGAACCAGATCAGACACTCAAGCCGGCCTTTATCTGCGGTCCACCGTTCAGTGTCGGCTTACAGGGTCCACTCCGTACACACGGCACATTATGGAAGGTTTAATAGGTGATCAGAGCAGCCGCTGCCAGCACAGCATTGATTTACCGTTGCTACGAGAGGGCTTAATGACTATAGAAGCAGACAGCTCTTAACCCTTTGATGTGCTCTGGATAATGTAATAGGATCAGGTAGCCCCATTGGGGAAGTTGCATGTACGCTCGTGAAAATGAGCATATACAAGGCCCCACCGCTTTTGGAATCCAATTTCACCATCTAAAAACTCCTTAATAAGAGCGTGCCGCCCCTTTCAGTTGACTCGGAACAACACATGGCTTGAACCGGTGGTCAAAGCGTTTGACACGCTTGTAACGGCCATGCACCAGTGTGTAAACACACTCAAATTCAAATCCGTACACACTTGTGTTTCTCGCTGACAGGTGGTGTGTGCTCAAGGAAATAAAAGCTTATCCGGCACAAACTGCTCTGGCAGGCTTAGCACTTCAACAGAGCGCCACTGCGGTGCTTGTCCAGAAGCTAGCACTATTCGGACCATGCAACATCCATCTCAAGGGCCAAGGGGTACCTTGCAAACAGTAATATTCAGTGTTTCATAGTGCCTGACTATACAGCTGAGCAAACAAAAGGCTGCGGCCATAAGAAACAGTTGTTTGCACACACGTACACGATCATACAGTATGACACCAATACATTAAGTGCATAACATTTCTTACAATCTTAACAGATTTTTAAGACATGAGGGACATGAAACATGTCGGGCAATTCAAAGGCCAAGCTTAACTTGTTTGTAGACCCCAGACTGACCAGTGAGAGCCAATAATGTGCCACTGCATCCAGAGAAAGAAGAACCAGCTAGGCTATCTTATCAGGTAACTCCATTGCAGTGGAAATGTCTATTGCGGTATGATTTGGAGGCTACGTTATATAAAACAGACAAGTTGTTCCTCCTATTTAAAGTCAATTTAGTTTTTCTTCATGCTTTTGTTTTCTTTATTAAACTCACTCTCTCATTGATTACGGTTTCATTCCACGTGACAGTCACAGCACACGTAGCTCAGTGTGGACCCCAAACAACTGGATTTTTTGTATTGTACTAATCGTAGTATATGGAAAATGTTTATTATGATTGTCAGCCTCATTCTTAAAACACCTCACATCACAGGACAATAAAGCCATCAGAGAATCTGGCAGGCTCAGAATGGACCAGACTATCTTTACGTGGTTACCCCACTTTAGAAGCATTCATCACACAACAATTGAGAATCTCTGCCAACCTGTTGTTTGCCCCAATATAAACTTGGAGTCCAGAGCCCATTAACAAACATACAAATTACAGTTCTCTTGCCCACTGGCCCTTGGTAATCAAAAACAGATGTAATCTTCAACAAAAAAATGCCCATTATTACAGTAAGGATGTCTCCCAGTAGCTCGTGAATTAGAGTGAAGCAGATACTGGGACTGTGAATGATGTTGGGCTTCCAGCAGCTGCCAAGTCACTACCCACCAATGCCAAGTGAGACGACGCCAGGCACTTCCTGTTGTAAACAAGCAACCCACATTTAGGAGGAGTTGGGGGGGGGGGGGGGGGGGGGGGAGAACTGAATGAGAGACAACAGGGGGACGAAGACATGTCCCCAGCTGTTCAATGAAAATTTCCCCAATGAAACAAATGTGTTCAATTTGTTCAGACAACCATCAGTAGTCTGTTTGAGGGGAGTGCTGGGACAAATGGCATCTCTCTGTGTATTTGTTCATGGAGGCAGACGGCTTGGCTGTGTTGCAACTAAATGGGAGAAGCTCCCACGACTTTCTTTATCCTGTTCCTTCTGGTGTTACCTGGCGCTACCACAGTCTGGACTGTTTCATCAACATTACGAGCCACGGTTGTCAAACATTGAAATAAGTAGCCACAAACAACTTATTTTACACCTGCTAGGAATTTTTCACGATAGAATGGTTGCTGTTGCCCCTAAGGTCAAATAATCTGGGGGCGGGATATACTCTAAGAATATTCTTCTAACATTGTACAACACTGGTGTTAATGTGTTACTTTAAAAAAATGCCTGTACAGTAAATTTAATAAAGTTTTTATGGTGGTGTCATTTTGACGCAGGAACAAATGATTTCTATATCCAAATTCTATTATGGGAAAATTGTGTCCCAACACGATCAAATCAGGGGTTGACAAATTCCTGGAACAAATTGTGTCTGATTTTAGAGATAATTCTGTGTTCATACTAGTGCTGTTGGGTGTTAAAAATATGAAATTTTGTCACTTTTCACCATTATTGTCGGCTTGCACTGGGGTCAAACGAGGCAGTGACAAATCGGATGTAGTAGTGGAAGCGGCGGTAATAAAAAAAAAAAAAAAAAAAAAAAAAGGAAACAAAAGCTTGCAGTGTGCACACGACCATCCCCTACTGGAATGGAGTGGAACTGTATCGCCTTGGCAAATAAGTTGAACAGAACTTTTCACCATTGTTCATCCTTGGCAGAGGTCAACAACCAAAATTACTATGATACCAGACGATTATTAACCAGCGTTTTAGTGCACAGTTCATTTCTTTCCTTGGCATTTTGGCCAATTGTGGAGGAAACCGCAAATTCTAGTTTGTGATGTAATGTGCATTTCCACCTCCATACACCAAGGAATACGACTGGGGTTTCCCACTGGCTATTGTTCCAACAGATTTTGCAGAGAAGCTAAACAAACATGTCCTTTGACCTGTCGGACGGAACCACAGACCAGCTGGAGCTTTCAAATCACAACGGTGGGGAGGGGGGGTACCGTGCACTGTATCACCAGCCCACCCTATTCATTCACTTGTGCGTGTGTAAATCACTCACTTTTACAATCTCTCCGTGTGGGAATGCAGTAAAACGCAAGGACGGGGAAATGCAGTGCAAAGTATGTTTGGCTGAGCTCATGTGTAACCATTAAGTGGCCCAACCAACATGTGGGGGCACGCTCTATGTGTTTGCACATAAATTTACCTCAAATGCAAGCACCCATCAGCCTGGACTCTGGAGCAGGCAAACAAGAGGCAAAACTCAATTTTTTACACTCACACTTCATCATCGTGATCTACAACACCATTCTCTTTGTGGGACACAGAGAGAGAATTGTCAAAAAGGCAGAGGCGGAAGACTCATATTAGCCCCGCGGACATAACCGCTCAGTGAAAGGGTGACATTCACGTCAGCTCTGCTGTCTGCTAAACTTCACCCTGGCCGGAGCTCACGTACTAACATTGTGTGTCCAAATCATCCAAAACTGCCAACGGGAAATGGATAGTGTGCTCTGATATTCAGATTAGGGGTCAGTATAATAACCTGCTAAGCGATAATTAGGATTTGGAATGTTGATTCAATACGTTCTGAAGCAACTGAGGCAAAATAGTGTGCATACTTGGCTGCAACCAGCAGATTTAGTCTCAACTGGTTTGTGATTTTTTTAAAACAACAACAACAACAACACAGACCTCTGCTGCATTACAACTCCTCTGGGCAGACATATTCTCCTTAATACAACAATGGCGTCGAAACATGCATTAAGAATATTCTGGGGAAAAAAATATGCTAAAAACATTATCAACATTACAATGCCCACCTTATATTCTGAGTTTAATTAAAATAAATAAATAAATAATAATAATAAATAAAAACACTTTTTTATTGGGCCCTTGGAACTTGAACAGTTCATCGGGCAAAATACGGGCCAAAAGTCGAAAATTAACCCTGAATTGAAATGAATATGGCTGATACAGATTAAAGTCCATATTTGTCAATGACTTCTTTTTTTAGGTTATCAACTAGAGCAATACTACTTAAGGGTACGGTTGTCTTCACCTTTTATAATGGAATGAGTTTCTGTTCAATGATGACCCATTGTCTCGAAGACTCTTTCAAACAATTTGGTTTCCTATGTTCTGCTGCTTGTCCTGCTACTTGAAAAGGTGAAAGAAATGTGAACCAGGATCTGTATTTGCTGCCAGACCTGGCCTTCAAAATACATAATTCTGTGCTGCACAGAAAAGCTGAACGCCAACTGTTGGCAGTCTTGCATTATGAATTTATTGTTTTCAGCAGATGACTGACAATGAAGGGTACATTTCCATTGAACTGCATCTGACTGATGCGTGAAGGTAAAAACCGGGTGGCTAATGAATGAATCGTGCTGATCTACAAATTATTAAAAGTTGAGAGGAGCATAAACAACTCACAGAGTACACAGTATATCGATTTTTGTCATTGAGAGTCATTATTGCGGACACAAGTGTGATGTAGAGGCACAGAATATATTTAGGTTTCTGGTGCTGAATCTGTATAATAACAGTTGTTTGTGGCATGCTTTTCTGAAATGTTTTTAACAAAAATAAAAAATGAAAAAGCCTCGGGCACTGACTGCGGTTGAGCTCCAAGTGTCCACTGTGTGAAACAAAATTTGCAA
Organism: Phycodurus eques; assembly: GCF_024500275.1. Taxonomy (NCBI): domain Eukaryota; kingdom Metazoa; phylum Chordata; class Actinopteri; order Syngnathiformes; family Syngnathidae; genus Phycodurus; species Phycodurus eques. Next base: position 20,355,816 of record NC_084540.1, read on the forward strand.
TTATGGTGTACCACGTTCCTCTGTCTGGGTGACCAATGCTGTGTCTTGACTCGCAAAGAAAGGGGGGGTAGCAAGCGAGGGGGTTTAACAAGTTTGGCTGGTTCTAAAAACAAATGACAGCCAACAAAACAAATGTGCAATTACAAGCGAGAATTAAAAGGCTTGACATTTACCAAGGCTCATTTAGATGGCCGACCATGCTCGGTTCATTGGTAAAGTCCCAATTATGGCGGTTAGAGCGGCGGTGAGAGAGCAGACGTTGGGTTGGGATTGGGGCCGGACGAACACAGTGGGGCTGAGACGTTAACAGTCCGAGGGAGGTTCATCCAGTAGATGAATGAGCACCTGGATTAATGAGGTCAGTGAGCAGCAAACTGCTCAGGAAGGAGATTCCCAGCCAATGTAGCCATTTATGTTTTACTTTTACCGCACGTCTCATGGCCCGTTTTCGAGGGGGCGCCGAAGGGTCTCAAAGAGCCACAGGAGACCAAAGAAGGGACATTTTTTGGGGGGGTGAGAAGACAATAGAATGGGGGACATTAACAGTTGGGATGCCTGTTATATTGTCCTGATGTGATTCTGAGAAACCATTTGAAAGAACAAGTACATTAGAAAGCAGTTTTATTTTCTTCCATGCAATAATTTTAAAACAGCTATTATATTTAATTGGTTTCAGTGTCTGGAAATTAGCACATCGGAGTTGGCAATACAATGTACAATAATGCCCGTGATGTCACGCCATTACATGCATCGTCGCATTTGTGATTATTCAAAGCGTTTGCACCTTAGTCTTTTGCAATTATACCAAGTTCAAGGTGCAACTTGACAACTTGGACACTTCTTTGCAATAGAATAGTAACAAGGTGGCTGCTGGCCCTTTAAACGGAGCGGTCTAATAGATGCTGTGGAAAGGCGCTAATGGATGACAACCTGAAAAATGGTCTTATCACAGAAAGGCCTGGGACAGTTACAAATGAAATAATCGTACTGGGCACATTAATCCATGCTCATGCCCTAAAGGGGGACCTTGGCTTTGTGTGAGCGCATGTATCGAGTATCGTGTACATGGACGTCTGTGTGTGTTTGCAAGTGACCAAGGCCTTTTTCCCTCTGTATACCGCACATTCAATCATTGTATTTGACAGCAAACAGAGTTTTTTTTTTTTTTTTTTTTTTTAAAAGCAAAATGTTAGTTTTTGCCTCTGGTGGAATGGAAAGACAAAAATACAGAGACAACTTAAAGGTATCTATCCATGTTTTCCTGCTTATACTGTCCACGGTCATTGGTGAGCTGGAGCCTATGCCGACCGACTTTGGGCAAGACGCAGGGCACACTGGAGTGGTTACCAGTCAATCCCAGCCACGCAATTGAAGCGACATTCGAGCCACAATTCGCAATCTGGCTTCTAATGGTTACTGAGCACTACGCCGCCACAGTGAAAATGATGTAAACTTCTTGCTGGGAACTTCCTGGAGTGCCAGGCAACCTAGATGGGCAAGGAAGTGGCAGCACCAGAAGAACAAGCCAACGGCTGGCCTCATTAGCTGAATATTAGTGTCACCGCCAGTAAGTAGTAAGATAATGTGACAATGCAGCGCTGCCTCAATGAATCTTTTTTTTGACAGTCCCCTTGTACACAACGTTTAGATATTGTCCTCTTCATTGACAAATGGACTGGGGGTGTTCACTGTCCTTAAACACAAACAAATTAAATCAGTTTTTGCTTTGTGTTCAACCAGGCGAGGAATTCCCTGAAGACTGATGCCAAGATGAAAAACATTCATCTTGGGAAAGGTTTTTCATTTGTCAGCAGTTCACCCAAAGCAGGCAGACATGAGTGAGTTTGTTGGTCAACACTGCCATCTGCTGCACGAGTTCACCCAACATTGCATGCCTACTCACGGCCTCCTAATCGCAGTTGCAATCCCTCGCCCCTCTCTCTGCCTACTGTCCCTCTCCTCTATCACTCTATCTCAGCCCAACTGGTTGAGGCAGACGGCCGCCCCACGCTGAGTCTTGGGACAGTTCGAGGTTTCTTCCGTTAGAGGGAGTCGACCTAGTGCTTGCTCATGCGGGATTCTGCTGGTCTTGCGTGGTTCTGGGCCGGCTCCTTATATAAAGTGTTTTGAGATTAACTTGTTGGAAATTGACTCCATACAAATAGAGATGAATTGAACTACATATCATTCGCACAAGCTCTACACTACACTTTAAAGGTTGGAGATTTACAACTAAATTTGGCAAGTATTCCGGTTGATTATGTATCATGTATCTCTTTGATTAGGATTTACTACAATACACTGCAGCAATAATGAAAATACAGAACCTCCTTAACTACATACAGTACAAGCAATTGAACTATTCACCATTTTGCTTCCCATATTATATACCGTCGCTATCTCCATTTTAAACATGTTTTAATAACGATCATTTCAAAACATGCCAGCTTAATAACGAGCGTCTCCATTTGCTGCCAGAGCAATTCTTCAAAACACGCAGACACGCTGGAGACTACACAACCGCCATTAACACCTGAAAATGGATTGCTGTTATTTTGTTTTAATGAAGTGTTGACAACCTGGCATTATGACAGTAATGTTTTGACGTTTCCAGTTAACATAGTCTGAATGGTGCATACAGATTTTGTGAGTGTGTCAGCTTCCGTGAAAACAGGTCTAGGATTCTGGTACTCAAGCTGTACAATACTGCAGTCATGTACGGTGTTTTTGTTTTTCTTTCTGAAAAACGTTGCTCAAGAAAACATTTGCATTGACGTGGTTTTGCGACATTCTGAATCAAACAAATAAAGATCGCATGTCAATGCACCTTTTTTTCCCCCCATCAATTCTGAAAGCTCTTCTCAAAATTGAAAACTCTCTTGACTGGTTTGACCATCGCTGTCCACAGAACTAAATTTCAGTCTGTCAAGTAAACACTTTGTCTGCAATTCCCAAAGCCTAAATAGTTTTTGCACAGCCCAACGAAACGTCTTCAGTGCCAAGAGTCAATATTCACAAGATATTTTGCAAAAGCATTTTTGGAGTGAGTTGCTCACCCGCTGAATATTTCTTCTCATACATCTGTCTAATCCATTACTATCGTTGTTTTTATTTATTTATTTTATTTTTAAATTTTCAGACATGAAATGAAAATACAATAGCGCAATAGCAGTAGTGAATGTAGCCGACGTCTTAAGAACTCTAGTTGGCACTGCTATTAGATGGAATGTACAAGAATTGCAATGCTGCCATCAGGTGAGCACAGGGGGAATCATATTTACAAAAGTGTCATGATTACTGAATACACAAATATGTATGGCTTGGAAATACAGCGTTAAAGGTAGCTCATGAGTACAGATCAACCAATCATACAATGGTGGCGAGATAAATGGTTGCAAAAAGAGAGAATAAGTATGTTGTGCCCCTGCACACAAAAGAGGTCACCGCACTTGTCAAACATTAATGAGCCCTCAATAATAGCTTAGAGAGTCTGAGTTAATACTTTAGATCAGGATTCACTAACATGCTCCCCGCGGGAAATAGGTAGCCCGCAAGGACCACGAGTCGTACCGGTTCAAGAAAAAGAAAAAGAAAACAAAAATCTTACCAGTTACGGGAAATTGTGCTCTCATAGAATGTTGTCAACGGATTTATAGAAATAAAGTGTTGAGTATATTTGTTTGCCCGTGTCCTACCCTATTAAATCATTGTTGATAATCGCGAGCAATCATTAACATGATCAGTGTCTTCACATGCGTTATTAATATCATATAATTAAAGGCAATTCAAGCAAATTTGTTATTTCAGGAGTATGTATTATATTGATAGCCCTTTGCATTAGTCAGTACCCAAGGAGTAGCTCAGTTGCAAAAAAGGTTGGTGGCTTGGTGTCACCGTCCAGGCAGTGAAGAACCAGGAAAGAGGAAAAGAGGCTGATAATGCTCGAACAACGGGCTGTCCTTGGTGTAAACTGTGAAAAAGGTCATCCAGCACGGAGTTGCATTCTTTTATAATAAATTGTAGGCTGACAGAACAGCAGCGAGGATTTGGAAGGTAAAGTTGACAATCCATCAAGGTGAAAGCGTCGTGCGTGCATTCAAATGTGTGCTATTGAAATTCTTCGAAGCTAAGCTCACAAACTGAAGACTTTGCACTCACATGTTGCTGTATAGGCCTGCTGAAACAGCATGTGGCTGATAAAGAAACCTTTGTATTAGCTTGGATTTCGGACTTTGCTTTTTAATTCAAGTCTTGAGGCCTTAATGCCTTATTGATGAGTACTGGATATTGGAACAAGTGAATCAAAAGGTGATCACAGCCATGGAGAGCGACACGAAGCACCTCTCCTCACTGGGCATTTTCCAATTAGGCCGTGGCTCTCCAGCAGATCTAAGCGAGGATAATCCAAGGGGTTATGGCGTTGCTGGACCGACAATGTGAGCGACACCCAGGAAAAAAAATGGAGTGTGTCAGTCAGAGCTCACAAGAGGGCCACGAAGAAAGAAAGAGGACATGAAAGGTATAGTGCTTGAAGGTGCAGTGAGTGAGTGTGTTGTCCTGAGGGGGAGGAAGAATGAGGAGGGGAGATTTGCAGTCGGTGAACCAGTATGTGACGTCAGGAGCTTGTTGGATTGAGGTGCTTTGTCCTGCTGATTTTAATCCGAACTCATTAAGGAACTGAGAGCAAGTGTCTGCACAAGTGCTCCGGCGAGAGAAAGTGACAGGCGACGGAAAGAGCACTCAACAAGCCATCAAGGAGATAAGTAGACCCTATTTATGACTTAAAGACGGGGAAGAACAACCTTTGATTTCTTCTTTTCAGCATCTTGCTTGGTTTCTTTCCCCCAATTTTTTATTTATTTTTTTTCTGCCCACCCCCACGCCCCCACATTCTTGGTCCTTGGAATTTCATTGTGCGGCTTGGTCAGACATGCCCACAAACGGGATTAACAGAGCCCTCAAGCTCCAGTTTGGCCTCATCAACTATGAACACCGCTACCTGACAGCAGAGGCCTTTGGCTTCAAGGTGAACGCCTCAGGCACCAGCATGAAGAAGAAACAGATCTGGATCTTGGAGCAGGACGAGCACGACGGCCAGGTGGTGTTCCTCCGCAGTCACTTGGGACGTTACCTGGCTTCCGACAAAGACGGGAAGATCACATGCGGGGCGGAAAGTCCTGACCCGGAGTGCCGGTTCCTGATTGTGCCCCAGTCTGATGGTCGCTGGGCGCTGCAATCGGAGCCTTATCTGCGTTACTTCGGAGGCTCGGCCGACTACCTGTCCTGCTTTGCCCAAGTGATTGCCGAGCAAGAATTGTGGGCCGTTCATTTGGCTTTGCACCCGCAGGCCAGTCTGCTCAGTGTGGCACGGAAACGCTACGCCCATCTGTCCGCTTCCGACGGAGAGATCTCAGTGGACAGCAACATTCCCTGGGGGGTGGACTCCTTGGTCACCTTAGTCTACCAGGATGGCAAGTATAGCCTGAAGACCTGTGACAGCCGTTTTCTCAGCAACGACGGCAAATTAGTGAAGGAGAACACCAATATGACGAGCTTTACACTGGAGTTAAAATCAGGCAAGCTGGCCTTCAAGGACTGTGACGGCAAATATCTGACCCCAGCGGGTCCCACGGGCACGCTGCGATCTGGCCGATGCTCCAAGCCGGGGAAAGATGAGCTCTTCGACCTTGAGGAAAGTCACCCACAAGTCGTTTTTCAAGCTGCCAATAAAAGATTTGTCTCCGTCAAGCAAGGTAAATCAACAAAAGACCAAATCTGTCTTGCCTGGCAGCATAGAACTCAACACGTAGCTGCTACCACGTGACACCTGAAAACGAAACCCGTAGGAAGCAGCAATGAAGTGGTCCACGAGTGACGGAAACTCACTCTGCACATATCAAAACCTGAAGTCTTAAGTTCATAGTCTTATGTGGAGAGAATGAGTAGATGCTTTCACATTTTAAAATATCAGCTTTTATTAAAATGTCAGTATAAGACAAGTGTCGCATGAACCAAGAAAAGAATCTGGTTGATTCTTATAAAATTGGATTTCGAGTTCATAGTTGACGTTTCAAAGCTCAATATTGAGTATGGCTGCTGCTGTATGCTTTTTTTTCACTGGATACACGGGTTGAATGAACATTGTATATCATCCTACCATACTTATACTGCAAATTTGCGTTTTTATCTGTGAGGCTTACATTTGAAAGATCTCAGGAATAAATTGGAAAATAATCATTGGCTTAACTGAAATGCAACTACAATAAAACATATCAGCGAAACTATGATATTTCTGACAAAAATATCCCACTATGAAAATCTAATCATGTTGTAATCCACTTTCCAGGGGCCACAACGTTCGGCACCGTCACAAAACAAAAGCCTACTGTCTTGTTTTGCCCGTGGTTTTCACAAGTCCTCGCTGCATGGAAGCTGTAAAAACTGACCCAAATAAATTACGTGTTCCACATAATGACCAACGAGGCATAAATTCAATGTGAAATAAACAAAAAAAGCTGTTCAGTAGAAGTCTACTGAGGGAAATCATGTTGTTTCTTGATAACGGTGGTACTTTCTAACACATTTGCCCAAAATCTCCCACGGGGTTAAGCCACACAAAACCATCTGCATGCATTAGGTTTAAAAGTCGTGCCGTGTTTCTCTTAAAATATTTTAAGTCTGCATGAAAAGGCATGAGGATTCTATTTACATAACTATCATTGCTCCCACACAGTACATAAAAAATAATGAAAAGAGAAATCAGGTAAGACAGACAAAAAGTTGGATTTATGGATGCCAATGGTCATGAAAACATTGGTGCTCTGCATTCTGGTTATTTTCCTCTGTAGATGTTTGGGTGAATACATCTAGTTTATCGCCATTGACAACCCTCATACAGTCCCAAAATTGTGTATACAACTTACTACAGTGGAACCTCTCAAGTTGAATGTTCCTAATGTTGGACGAGATGGAATACAACAACATAACGGGAAAAGTAACCTTCTATGGATGTTGTTCCACCTTAGATGTTCCACTACAAGGATGCTCAGCCTCAGCAATACCTTTTGTCATTGTTGTACAAAGGACTGTCGCTGTTACAGCTGATTTCACAGTCCTTGCACTTGGCCATAATTTATTTTTATATATTTTTTTGCTTTTCCCCACTGCACGATTCCTTTTATAGCCTGTGGTTAAAACGCAATGTAATTAAGGTTAGCGGTCCTGCCATATTCACAATTGCTCTCAGTTTTCATTTAGCCCTTTTCGAGCAATTGTGAGAATTTTATTACATTGCTAGAAAAGAAAACCAGTTTGTCTTAACCACAACGTAAAGTAAAGTAATGGGTCTGGTGACAGTCCATAAAATAAATGCAAACCCTCTCAGTTTGTTGTTGTTGTCTATCCATCTACTATAGTGCTTATCCTCGCTGGCGTCCAGGGTGCTGGAGCCAATCCCGGCTGACCTCGGGCGAAAGGTGGGGTATACCTGGCCTGGTCGCCAGCCAATCGCAGGGCTAATTTAACCTTGACCGTTGAATTATATTATTCAAAAGCAAGCCAATAACATTTAGACGCCGTAACCAGTGATAGAACGCTTAGTTTATCTTGTGCGCGTGCCCCCGAATGGTCGTCTTCCAAGCCGTGGAGGTAATTGTGGTAATGGGCTTTGTCATCTCAGCTGTGTCATTGAAGATTACACCGTGAGGAAATTATGCTGTGATAAAATGGCCCTCCATGGGTCAATAACCTAAACCTTGACGCTACTCACTCTTTACTGTCATCCACTGAGGTGGGTTCTCTATTCTGCAGTTTGGATCTACAACACTCCAGTGTTGGCTTTGACAAATAATTACGGCTGAGCCTTGTGAAATAAAGCTCATGTCAGCCTGCTAGATATCTGTTCGATTCTCCTGTACAAATTACTCATGCAAGTAATATAGAAGGTTGTGTTCCCTTGCAAGGTTTCAACTCAATTACAACAACTGACAGCATCACTGGAGAGCATCTGAAATGGAGTAGATTTAGGTTTGTGTTTCTGCAACCCTCATCTATTTTATCAGGCAAAGAGCAACGTTTTAAACTGTAGCGTTGGTCCTTGTGGCAGTTTCACGTTTTTAAGAACAGGGCACCAAAAGCTGCTTAGTGGGCCCTGCAGTGAAGATTTGCATTTCACCACTCAGGGAATTACAGCAAGCAAATGAGCAGGAAGGGTGGAGGTGGTGACTGTGGAGGATTAGGGTTGTAACAGGCTTAAGAGAGAGGTTGGAGGATATTTCTGTGGCATCTAATTTGACCTGCAGCAGACAGCGTTCAGTTATACGCGTCTGTGAGTGTATTCCCCACCACCTGACACACCCAACCAGACAGCGCTAATTCATTCGGCTTAAGCGTAGAACATTGGATTGGCTGGCAGTGAGGCGCCCCCTAGGGCAACGGCTGACTGACAGGCAAGAGTACATAAATACATTACTCACAGTAATAATTATCGTGATCATCTAAAAACCATAAATTACTGAACACGTCGTATGAACCTTGGCCAAGTTCCCAAATTAGAAGTTCCTGAGACAGAAAAAGCCTGCTGCGACACTCTCTACTGGTGACACCGATGACACGTGCTGCTTTAACGCCGTCGGCAGGAAGCAAGACTTCTGCCAATACTTGCAAAAATCAATGACTGAAAAATTACCCTTGGCTGAAAGACCGACTCCCAGTCTGATCTAGTATCATTACATCTGACAGAAATATAAGGGTCGTTACATGTTCAATTTGATGTGACTCAAGGTGACTAAGCCTTATGCAGGTGGAAAAGCACAAACACAGTGACCAATTTCCTGTCTTTATTCCAGGTGTGAGCATTTCAGCCAATCAAGATGTGGAGACAGACATGGAGACTTTCCAGATGGAAATTGACAAGAACAGCAAAAAATCCATGTTCAGAACCAATGGCGGGTCCTATTGGACTCTTGTGACTCACGGAGAGATCCAGTCCACTGCATCTGAAGCGTAAGTAGCTTTTCAGAAGGCCCTTTTCATTTCTGTTGCGGACCTGATCACAGTTCAAAGGTGGTCATACTTTTATAGCGTTGCATCCCATGTATTGTACATAGCAAGAACTTGAGGCTGAAGAACTTGAGGTTGTTATTAATACTATTGGAAACAACTGGAGAAGCTGGCTGTCAGGGTACAATTGAACTTTGGGATTTTCTGTGAATTCAAATTCACAGTTTGCTCACCTTTACTCAGCTGGCGTAGGAGTTAGGATTGATTGACTGGCAAGCAGTCCAGGGTGTAGACCGCCTGGTGAGAAGGTCTCCTACCATCGCCCCTGAACAAGTCACACAAGAAAAGTGAAGGATGGCCCGCACTGAGCCCTGACCTTCCACCTATCCCAATGCCTTCGATGAACGAGAACATCAGTGACCGTTCAAATCAGTGCCCGCTGACACGATAAAAGTTCTTCTGGATGAATGTGCAAAAATTAATCAAATAAAGACTCTCAATGTTTTGCCAGAAAGAAGTTTGAGAGCTACGCCAACTCCACTTTTTTTGTGCATGTGCAAGACGCAAATGTAGCGGTCTACATCTTCGTTCAATGGTCTTGGTGATCAGCAAATTATATCGAAGCTTCAAAGCTCACGTCGGTCGTCCCAAAGCTTACTGTTTTGATAAGCTGTGTTACAGCTTGTATCAAATGACTACTGACACGTGACTGATGACGTCAGAAGCTTCAAATGTCACTGGTGCTTCGCCACACCTGTTGTTGGTTCTGTGTGCCAAAACTGCTCTATAGAATGAATCTGTTCCAGGTTTGACAACATTTATAAATAGTTATAACATCTTAATGCCAAAGTGTAGAAGCAGAACTCCATGCCAGCTAGTCAACCGAAACAACTAATGCACGTCGACTATAGGAATATTACACCCAGTAACATTTGGAGGACCACTGTGTGCAGGAGTCTAAATGAAGGTCTGGGGTAGTACTATGGAAGGGTCAAGGAACTTTTGGGGCAGTGTCTGCAGTGTTCAACACATCTGACTGGATACTCAAGGCATTTTATTTCACATTTCACGACTGAAAAGTCAACAAATATTTGAGATGTTCAGAGTCAAATGAGAAAACTAACGCTGCTAGGACAGGACTAAAAAAAAAAAGACAGACATGCTCATCTTCAGCTGTATATATTTTTTTTTTCTCAGAGAGATGAATACAATGTTTGATATTGAGTGGCGAGGACAAAGAGTGGCACTCAAGGCCAGCAATGGGAAATATGTGTGCACAAAGAAGAACGGGCAGCTCTCAGCGGTGAGCGATGCTGTAGGTAAGTGCTTTAATGGCGGGACTTTGTCTTAATTGTCAAAGGTACAGCTGCGACAGTACACACTCAATGTCCTGTTTCTGAAGGGGAGGATGAATTATTCTTGATGAAGCTCATTAACCGACCCATCCTGATCCTACGCGGAGAAAATGGCTTCGTGTGTCACCACAAGAACTCCAACACTCTAAACGCCAACCGATCGGTCTACGACATTTTCTCACTGATATTCAACGACGGAGCCTACAGTGTTAAAAGTCAGTGTTTACAGAACTCGACTTTCCAGTCAATAAATCTTCATCTACACTTTTTTTTTTTGTTTTTTTACACTAATGTGTTTCCACAGGTGTGAATGGAAAGTTCTGGTACGTCTCCAGCAGTGGCCTTGTGTGCTCAGATGGAGAAAAGGCTGAAGATTTTTTCTTGGAGTTCCTGGAACACGGGCGAATAGCTATCAAAGGTTCCAACGGCAAGTACCTTCGAGGAGACCAAGGAGGCACACTTATGGGTGATCGCACTTCTGTTGATGCATCCTCTCTCTGGGAGTACTAAAACCTCATCAAGTCAGAGTCCTAACGGTCCACCAAGATAATAAGATGAAGGAGCTGCTGCTGTCAGCTCCCACAAAGTGGATTGGTTGGCTTACATTTTCATGCCATGTTTTTATACCAGCAGCCAGACCCCCAATCCCAATTCTAAATTGAGATATTTAGAAGAGGTATGGCTTCTTATCTTGTTGTTTTTTTTCCCTTTCTTTCAAACGACCACGTCATTGCCAACGTGAAAAAAATTCATAGCTAATCCAAATGTCTTTTTTTTTTAAGTTAAGGGCAACAAAGGTACATCATGTCCAAGTAGATGGCCACAACGATGACTACCTAAACCAAAAAAATAAAAAATAAAATAAAAATCATCATCGTTACAAGTGCTGCCTCTATTTAGTTTGAATGCCTTTCAAATATTATTTGTAAAGCCGAATGATAAACCAATGCCAAGAGTGGAACCACACAATGTGACTATCCATCTCGGGAAATGGAAAACATATTTCTGAAAATTAATTCATTCAAAATTCATAATTTCTCTCAACAACCATAACAAAAATTCAATCCAAAAAAGCACAGATCCATTTCAATACTCAAACAGGCACACTCTTAGTTTAGCTGACCTTAGCATTAAACCCCACCACCCTTGTTTACAGCCGTTTTTTTTTGTCCAGTGCTTTGAATTATTTTGCTTTATTAGCAGGCGTGGCCCCTAAACGTCACTCCAAGAAATTGGTAATGCCCCATTGTTTTTAAAGACAGAGGCGCTAGTGCCAACGGAATTTTCATTTATTTTAATGGACCATTTACAACTTCCATAAAACACAGCATCACACAAATGAAGTGGACTTGTACAAATGCAATGTATAATTCCAATGCTAAGAAGCAATGTTCAGTAAAGAAAACTTGGCGGTATCACTAAAATAAATGTGTGCTCAACACGTGCAGGATTGGGAGATTTGGGGTGGGGGGGGGGGGGGGGGGGGGGAATTGCAAACATTAATACAAACAACAAGCATGCACCAAAGGGGAAAGAATGTAAATTATCGCTGGGTGTATCTAGTGGGGAAAGTTTCTGCATTGGGGCCTTATACTGCACTCTACAGTACAATTAGAACATACTGTAAGAGTTAGGGATAGGTAGTGCTGATGATGGAGAGGAGCTTCTAGTAGGGATGGGCAAAATTATTGTTTGAGACTTAGCGGTAACCAGGAGACAGTTGATTCAATCTATTTTGTGGTCTAAACAAGAACAATATGACTTCAGGTAGGCGAGCAGACCTCCAATATGGCACACGTCTGTTCTGCATTACTCTGCCCAGTGCAGCAGTGGCATGAAAATTGGTGTTCGGAACATTCCGATGAAATGCAAAACAACAATTAATTTATCATTAATTTTTCCCTCAAGGAATGAAAGACATTTAGTCAAGTATCCATCCTGCACCATGAGGGAGGTTGATTGTGTTGGAAAGACTATGGTTACCTCTGTGAATGCTAATAGGCATTGCGTATTTATATGGAGCACAGAATTTACAAGATCACAAATCGATCATTGCAAAGTTTCCGAACACCCCTTCTGACAGTTCAGTATGGCCGGTAGCGCGCTAAAATTGATTGTGCAAATTAACTCTCCGAAAACAATTGATTCTATCAAGAATTCTGAACATTTTATAGCCCCTCCAGATGTTCATGGCTTGATAGTAGGAGGCTCAAAAATTGCTAAATGCTAAATTTGTGAGTAGCGAGTGTTATGATGGTACAATTGACACTACCCATTAAATCTAACACTGTTTCATCTTCCCCCTGGAGTTGGCAATGCTGTTGAAAAGTGACACTGTGGGTGTAGCGTTCAATAGATCAATCATGGTGAATGCCTTCCTTCATCTCCACAAGCATACTGTCCATCAAACATTTTTCTTGAAATAAAACGTGTCGAAGAAACCAACATGACTTGCATTTATTTCAAAACATAATTACTGCTCTCAAGGGCTCCGGTGTGACTTTTAGTCAAGAAACTATGGTATCAAACATCCCTCTGCTGTGTGTTTGTGTATGCAGCGCTTTCTAAATGTTTTTCCATTACTTACACTGGGGGGGGGGGGCAGTGTTTCCCTCATATAGTACAAGTAGATTCTATTCGCACACACACAAACACACTCAGGTTCCTAATGCTGAGACAGCCCACACAGCAGGAGTCCAGCATCTTTTAGAATCTCAGCATGTTACTGGCCCCCAGTCTTGACATCTGATGACACACACAACTCCTTCTCACCTCTATCTCAAGTGCAACACACTATCCTTACAGCATACATATGAAACAAGGACAAAAAGTTGCCTTTCTACAACTCTTAACATTTCCATCTTGAAACTGTGGGGAAAAAATGGTTGAATCGTGACTGTGGCACAATCTTTTCAACAAATGGGTTTTTGTGAGGACCCTTCATTCAGCCATCAAACTTTGACAGAGGACACGAGCGAGGAATGCACAAACAACATAAATCCAAGCATCGTAGAAAATGGACTTTCATATGGGATTTTACCCGACTGGTTAGAGCGTCAGCCTCACAGTTCTGAGGAGCGGGGTTCAATCCCCGGTCCCCCCTGTGTGGAGTTTGCATGTTCTCCCCGTGCCTGCGTGGGTTTTCTCCGGGCACTCCGGTTTCCTCCCACATCCCAAAAACATGCATGAATTGGAGACTCTAAATTGCCCGTAGGTGTGAATGTGAGTGCGAATGGTTGTTTGTTTGTATGTGCCCTGCGATTGGCTGACAACCAGTTCAGGGTGTACCCCGCCTCCTGCCCCATGATAGCTGGGATAGGCTCCACCACGCCCGCGACCCTAGTGAGGAGAAGCGGATCAGAAAATGGATGGATGGATGGATGGATGGGATTTTACTGTACTTGAGTTGCCATGCCACACTTATACAGTTAGCTCATAATATTGCACTGTGGTCAGACTAAATCACACAATCGTGGCAGGGCAGCACTGCGAAGGTCACCACAACCCGTCGACATTCAATACATTTCCCACGGAGGTTAACGATTTTGGGGGAATTTTCTTCATACAGTCCAAACTGTTACATTCATAAACATTTATTAACTACAAAGGCAACATGTACACTTACAGTTACAACATTATTGAATAAAACTTGAAAAAAAATTTAAATAATAAAAACACAAGTGTAAAATGAAATCAACCTAAAAGTCTAAAACAAAACAGACTTACAGTAGCACTAGCCTTTCATCACAGGTCACACGCATACGGCAGCAAACATAGCGTGACGCTAATGTCGCGATCCACATCTTTACTCAGTGTCAAACGGCACCAACAGCCCGACTACGAGAGTCGACCGACCTGTGGTGTCGGGTGCGCACACCAATCGGAGTACCCAACAGGCTCTCAACTCCATCCCAACAGAGCACACATTACAATGCCGAAACAACAACAACAGATGGACTCAAATGCACAACACCAATCACAGACAAGGCAAATAAAATTCCTTTGTTTACATAAAGCTGTTCAATATGAGATTGGCTGAGACACTCTTTTCTTACCACTATTCTTCTTTCAGAAGATGTGTTGCAAAACGCTAAAGGCAAAAACAAACTGTGCCGGTGAGGTGCGCCGCCATCACACATTATGACAGCACAAGGCATTTCCCCCCCCCCCCAAGAATTCTGGTCAGATTGCAGCTATTACCAGCTTCAAGGTTCGACTTCCACAGTATCATAAAGGAGCATCTATAAAAACAAAACACTTATAATAGTTTCATCGCAGCAGTCAATTTATCAAATTGGCTGTGCTGTAATAAGCATGGCTTCACCATCAGGCCCTCTTGACAAACAATAAGGGGGGGAAAAAAAGCAAAGCTTTCAACATTGTGTGAACTGCATTAGGGCTACTGAAAAATTGCTTTCACATTAAGAGGCACGTGTCAACCTTAATTGGCTTCTGTAACCTGTAGATGCATATGTTATTACCTGTTGAAACTAAAAAGGGCAAATATATAAATGTCAACTTTCTTAAATGCTACGAAACTGTCTTGAGATCCTGGATTTCCAAAAGTCTCCTTTCAAAATCAAGCACAATCCCTGACACCAGTCCGAGTGGTTCTACAATTGCAAAACAACATTTACCATCGCAAAATAATGTCAAATTAACTCATTTGTACCAAACGGTTATCATCATAAAACCTTTATCAAGTGGACAGGCAAAGTTGTAAGTAATCTGTCAACATTGTTATTTACAATACAAGTATAAAAAGAAGTTAATCACTGTATAATAAAACCAAAGTAAACTAAAGTGAAATCAAGCAACACTTCTCAACTCCAGGAACAGGAAGTTGTTTGCAGGATACAGTCAACTGGAATGTTAAGGGTATTGCTGTAAAGGTTGTGTAGTTGATAATAAGTGTGTTAACATTACTATTTGCTTGGTCAAATGAATTTGTGTACGTAATGTAACAATATTCAATTAATGGCACTGATAATATTGCACTGAATAGCCAGGCTGATTGATGGATTGGGATGGATTTAACTCTTATTAGTTTTGTTATTTAGTCCAGAACATGATGGTTGCACCAAAATTACACAACTATGGGGTGATGAGAACTGGGGGTTGGTATTTATTTTTACAAACATATTATTAAAAAACGTTTTTTTGTGTGCAGAGAGTAAATATAACCTAACAGTTTTGTAATATACAAATAAATGCACCTGTTATAAATGGTGAAAGGCATGAAAATAATTGAAAACGGGATAAATACCCAACTGCATTCCTGCTCACTCTATGTAGAGTGTGCAGAAAATACCAGCTCAAGTAGTCTTGAGGTGAAGTGCACCAATTCCCTTTTCCAATCTGGAGCCACACACCGTTAAGGCCAGCGGGCCCAACTCCGAGCAGCCCCTCAGGCAGCTGCTCGAAAAGATCAACACCATTGACGGGACTCGAGTGTCAGGACAGACGGCTCAAAGTCCGTACTTCCCAAATGGCACAGCGAATGCACCAAAGCGTAGAAAACGAACAGAAAGCGAGCACCAAGTGTGTTACTTGATGCCAATTTAGCCCCCCCACCCAAAAAATAAATAAATAATAATAATCTGGAAAACTGCAATGGTGGAAACAGATCTCTGAATTCACTTACCAGTGTCTTCAAGACTGGAACAGTTTGACCCTGGAAAAGATTATCTTAATCTTCCTATGGGATAATATCTTTTTACAATCATCTGGGAAGGGACTGTAGACTCAAGACGTTCCACTATAAATGATCTGAGTGTTTTTCCACCTACCACCTTGACAAGCAGAGGATTCCGAATTCATTCTTGTTATTCAGGAACTTCAGACCTTCAGGGAATGAGTTTTTTTTTTTTTTTTTTAAACACTCACACATTTTCCAGTGAAGGAGTTCGCCACCTACACGTTTTCCACTGTTACAGCACAAGTGACGAGCTGTGTGCTACATCATCAATATCACACCCTCACCCGCCTCAACAACTTTGTTCAAAAATCTTACAGTACAACCTCGCCCAAATCGTCCACACTTTTGCACAGCTTTCTTCACCTCAACTTTTATGGAAACCATCCATAGATTTTCTATAGACCTCTGTCCTCAATAGGGTTGCAGGTGAGCTACAATCCAGATTACTTTGGCCAAGAGGCAGAGGTGCACACTGGAATCATCACAAATATGCGGACTGGATATAGTAGGCATGTTTTTCTGGAAATGGCTTTAGTTATGTTCAACAGAATTTTTTTCCAGTAGGTTAGTTCGTGAATAGTCCTTTGAGAATTATCTGTACTTCACAAGTGTTGCAATGACCAAAGCAAAAAGAGGCTATGGAGGCCTAGTTTCCTGTTTTGTTTGCTTGCTAAAATGGTAAAAAAGCAAGTATGTGATTTTGCAGAAGAGTAAACAGCTCAGCCAAAGCCAGAGCTTGGGAGCTGGATCAAAATGGCAAATAAATCATGCATGACTCCCAAATTAAACAAGAAGCTGCTGTTGTTGTTCATGTTAGGTCCGCCAGACCTAACCTGCTAAGATGGAGATCGTTTATTTAAAAAGATAAAATCAGTTATTGGTCAGGAACCAGGACAAAGCAAGAGAAAACCTCTCATTGTCAGTGCTCACCGCAGACTGCATAATTGCAGCATCGCCAGCTGTTTTTTTTTTCCTCCTCCCAGAAACCCACAGTGCAGCATTTCTCTCGTACTCGACGAGTCCACGTATTCGTGATTGGCCATGATGTCACAATCATCCAAACACCGACATCCTGACTGGAAAAAGAAGGACAATCAAGACACAGCATGCACAGTATGCTCCTTTTTTTAACAGGACTAACACTTTCTTTCATGGCAGACTGCCGAAGATTGAGTCAATTCCTATAGTTACTCATTTTTAACACAACACTTTTTCAAATGTGAAGGAGCAGCTATCTGAGACCTGTGGCATGAGAAAACAACTTGGCAGAAAAGGTTTTTATTTTCCCTCAAGAGATCATTTCCAAAATCCATAAAATACACACGTGAATGGGTTCAAAACAGTTGTTTGAAAACGTCTCCCTCACTGACACAAACTTATTTGGGTTAGTGGAGAGAAATAAGGGGTTCAAATCACGCAGGCGAAAACTTCTAATTGCCTCCAAAGGCGCTGGCAATGTTTATTAGGCAGACATTTTGCTTAAGCAAGGGAAAACATAAGACCTCTTTGCTCCTCCTCGCATCAGTACAAGAGTCTGGTGCTTTTGTTATAAAACAGTGCTTAAAAAAATGTGTACGTGCAAGCGAGACCACAATTGGAGATGGGTTTGCCTGTTCAATTCCCTGCTGCGCAGATTTGTCAGAGAAGCGTGGCATCTCCCTCCTCTCCAACAATCGACTTACTCTTACTACTTTCATCAAGTTACTTGTGTGACAAAGATAATAGTTGTGTAGTTTCCAGTGTTACAGTGGAATTTGTTTCATTTGGACATCCCCATACTCATCTTGTAGCTAAGCAGATGTCTGCCATTTTCTCCCGCCACATTTTTACGTGGTGTAACATTACTTGTTTTTACGGTGGAATGATTTGTTAAGTTCTTCTTCTCTTCCACATTTTTTTCGCGATGCACAGTGGAACGCTGACTGCACCACTCCAGGATGCTCAAAACATGACTTGTGAATGAATAATGGCGTTCATTCTTCTCTTCCACTTGTTTGGAACAAAGCAGTGTGCTTAGCTAGCTAAAGCACCCTTAACGCCTTTACAGATTGTCGGAAAACAAAATGAATGATTTACAAATAAGTATTTTCATAAAATGAATGAAGTTATTTTGAGAACATAACTACAGTAAACCTAGTTTGAAATACTCAGTAAGCAACTATGATGATTTTCGACTTGTCAGCTAGCTAGCACGACGGCAGGGAGCGTGAGTTACAAAAATAAACACAACACTACAAATATGAAAAGATAGGCACGCAGGTTTACTTTGTGTGTGTGTGTGTGTGTGTGTGTGTGTGAATGCCAAAGCGTGTGCTATCAATACAGAACGTTTTAGAAAAGGCCCAAAAAATATGTTTTACCTGTGAAAGGCTTTTCCCAATTACCTTTTTGTGATTGTACAGCTTTGTGTATGCACCACAATGTGCAGGCATCCTTGTCATTTCTTGAAACCTTTGCGTCACCGTATTGTTCAGATTCATGCTTAAGAGTCAAATTAAGAAAAAGTGACTTTTAATGTGAAATCCCAAATTGCTCAAACTCGTAGCTACATCACATTTAGCAGGTTTACGGAATGACAAGTAGCTTTCAGCCAAGTGTCAGAAGAGAAAACCACTTATTAAATAGTCAAATACAATAAAAGAGTGGGTTTTACATTCGATTTAATCTGAGAACGTCATAGTAACACGATGGGGGGGGGGGAAATCAAAACATTCCGTAATCGACAATGATTATTTCTCAGGTGCTGTGAGATAGTTTACACCGTGACCGGAAGCGTGAGTTACAAAAATTCAACCCTTAACAGAGTCACAGCTCAGCTGTGACCTTTAATTTGAAATGCAAAGCCGGAAGTGAAGATTCTATGTTGGCGCTCTTGACACATCTCCACCCAGGCGCTTGTTCATCCTGTTGCGTTTATCACCTGTCAGTGACCTCCTCCAAGTACAGACGCATCCCCAGTTCTTATTTTTTTTAGCGGAGAAAGTCACCATAAAGTGTTATTTTCTTAAGAATATTCTGCGTTAAACTCTAGAGCGGTAGAGACGGAGTGATATTATTTCAAGGGACGGGCGGTGTGGAGAGCTTTTACGCGTCTTAGAGCGCCGGTGTGAATTCCATTTTTTATTTATCTTTTTCAAAAAGAAAAAATGTGCGGAGTATTACAATAATTGTCATCTGCGCGATGAGGTACGGCATGGTGATTCTCTCAGCCGGCTTTTCGGGTTTGCTCAGTTTTTGCTTCCTCGCCGTGTCAGTCGGAACCGATTATTGGTACATTATCGATGTGAATAAGCCCAACTACACCGACTCCGAGGAGCTGAGTTCCTACTCCGGACTGTGGAGAATTAATGAAGGTACGTGCACTTATTGATTGCTGCATTGAAACACTACACTAAAAAAAAAAAAAAAAAAAAAAAAAAAAAAAAAAACATCCTTTCATAAGCTTTCACATTTGTATGTTTTTTTTTGCAGACATTGAAATGCTTTAATGTAAATCCCAGATTTTGGTTTTGAATGGAGTGAAGACAGTTGCATTGTAATATTACATTTTTATATGATTTCAGAAGCTACGCAGGGTCAGGTCTGTTTAGTACTTGGATGGGAGACCAAATGGGAATCCGTTTTACCAAGCCTCAGATAAATAGGGAAGGTTTGGAGTCAGGAAGGACATCCATCCATAAAAACTTGTCCAAACCTCAGCCTCTTCAAAAAAACAGCAACCCAAATCGGGAAAAAAAACCTGTGAAGAAGATTGTAGGAATTATATGTGCCTTTATCAATGCACGTCATGTAACATAGGTGATGTGAAGTGCAATTGAAAGATAACTACAGGTTCGGTGTAGTGGGCCTTTCATCTCGGTACCATGGTGAACTCTTTGGTGCATAGAAGTGGCTTTTCAAATATTTCGTTATTTTCTGTTTGAGACCGTGGCCAGGCAGAAAGACCAAAAATGGAAAAACGTAATCTCGACTGTCGGGTCCAGCGCGTTTGTATTCTAGTTGGAAATTGCCAACATGGCTGCAAAATGAAATGGGCCAGAAGAATTGTCACAGCGGCCGACAGCCTGGCCAGGAAGCACATGGCACGTTTAAGAATCAATTCAACCTTCGCCATCACTCTGCCTACACTTGTACGCCGCTTTTCATCCTACAACGTGCTCAAAGCATCTCGGTCAGTCACATTGTCATGGTAATAACAGCTCACTCCGATGACGCAGCACCTGGAGAAATTGGAAGTTCGGTATCTTGCTCAAGGATACATCGACGTGGTCACATGGGAGCTGGGTGTCAAGCCCGCAACCTTACGTTTGAGAGACTGGCAATTGACGACTTGAGCCAAGCCTTCAAAGGAGACATATGGTGCCCCCCCCCCCAATGTATATATATAGAGCACAGGTGTCAAACTCAAGGCCCATGTGCCAAAGCTGGACCGCTACATCATTGTATGTGGCTCACGAAAGCAAATCATGTGCATCAACTTCCATGATTCTTGCTCAAACTGTCATATTTCATAAATAACACTGAGATGTTGCATTTGTTTTTGTTACCAAACCCCCTTTTACAGTAACTTGAACAATAATTGATCAAATTTGTATTCTTGACTTCTGATTTCAAAACCGGTTATCCATCAATTTGTCATGTATATGTAAGACAATGATGAGGAGATGAAACATTTATATGGTTACACAGTCATATCAGCCCTCCGAGGGAAACCGTAATATAATGAGGCCTGGGACAAAAATGAATTTGACACCCCTGGCATAGAGTCATAACATAATTAAACAGAATGTAGAGAATTATGGTTGTAAAAGAACTTTCATGAACTGTTTTTGTGAGTGCCGACCAAGTCATGGATGGAGAAACCTAGTGTTTGGGGGCTGTAATATGTGAATGATCCCCACTTTTATGCTACAATCTGGCAAAATTTGGAAACTTGCTCATAGTTAAATTTTTATAAATAAGCTGAAAACAAAATATGCACTTGGTTGTTTAGTGTCACACTTGATGGGTGTGCCGTCACTCCAGAACCTCAACTCTTCTTCCCCTCCACCACCACCCCCCGCCAGCCCCCCGCTTTCTCTTTCAGGATGACCCTAAAATGTGCTATTAAATTTAAAGCCTTTTCACATGGCACTTAGCAGAGCACAGTGCACCGTCAACTAACCCATTCATTGTGAACGTGCTGCGCGACTCTCAAATTGAAAAATGTTTCTTATCCGGAGGGGCCCTGCACGATGAGATGGTCTCCAGCCGTTCAATGTTTCGCTACTTTTTACACAAGTTGCCGTTCTATCACAAGGAGCTGAACGGCAAAATTCACAACAGTGATTGATTCATGAATCGATGAAATAGATGTAACATTATGTACCAAAATTAGGGATTTATCCTTTCCAAGGTGAGTTCCTCAAGATCATAACGATTGGAGCCGTTGGACTGCCATCATTCTTTGCGTAGGACTCTCACACTTACCGATCAGCTGTGATAAGTCCATTCTTCTTTGGACATTTTCAGGATCACAAAAGAGTTCCGTCATCCCTACCTTCACTGCAAATATGTCTTCCCTGTCCGAGATGGAGAGGCACCTTCTCGGTGAGTAGTGTTCATGTGTCTTTTGCAAGCAGACAAAAAAAGAAAAGAAAAAACACCAATAGGTTAATTCGTGGATTTTTTTAAAAATTGATTCCAATTTCTTTCCCTTTTTTCCCCCACTTTTTCAAGAATTTTGGGTTTAAAAAGAAAAAGGGTTTTCTTCTTTTCCCAAAGCAATTGTAATGGGCGTCAATTATCTGCAGATTTTCACTATTCGGTTCTCACGCTTCTCAGAGTTTCGTTAGTCTCCCACATATTCACGATGACTGAACGATTCTGATGAAAGGACACCAATGGCACTTAATAGAGATATTGACCCCCTTCGTCTTGACGTAACACACTGCTCCATCTGCTGGATGTAGTCGGCCACTGCCCCCACTGGGGTCAGAAAACAGTGAATTGTAACGACGAATAGTGGAAAATAATTTATTGTGTGCACAGCTTTATTTGGATCCTCACCAATTACAGAACGTAGTTGGGTCTCTCTCAGCACACCTCGTTTTCCGGAAACCAGCACAAGCCTATTGACTAAAAAAAGTAAAAGGAACAAATGCCAATCAAAACACAGCTCTCTCCCACACAGACACTTCCCTTGGAGGAAATTAAAGGCTGGAATGGCTAATTGGACTATTTAGTCACATGTTCAGCACCTTGCATTCGTATTAGCACCAAGTGTCTCTTATTAGAAAGAAAAAAAAAGCCCCCGGGTGCAGATCGGGTGACAAACAGGAATCTCATACAGTTGTGATTAATGTGTGTTCACGAGTTAAATGTGTGTGTGTCTGTGCTTTCAGAGCTGCACAAGGTGGTGGTCATCATACTGCCACTGGGCTTGGTGCTGTTGGTCTTCGGTTGGATTTTCGGGCTCGCCAGTTCGTTGGCCTGCAGCCCGAAGCTGCTGACTGGAACCGCATTCTACTTTCTCTTCTGCAGTACGTCCACACGCAGAATTAGCTCTCTTCTCTTCGGAGCCAGTGTTAGTAGCGTAATGCGTGGGCTGAGCCGAATCCTTTGTTTGCTTCTCCACGTGGAGAACCTTGAGAATTCAATTTCAATGCCGCAGCTGGGCGTGAATTCTCTTTTTTTCTTGAGGCAGTTGCTTGATTTTCATTTCAGCCCTGCCAATACTCTGGCACATATTATAGTTGACTGAGGCATTATTCACAAAATCAGTATTACAACCGTTTGAACTTAGTTTGCAAACACCTAAACAATTGTGTTCATGGACATGACTTACTGTACTCAAGTTTACAGTAGTTTTAATAAATTGAAGCTCATTTTGGTTGACTTTCTAATCCCTGGATCAGACTATAAGACACATTTGGTCTTTCACGATTGCACTATGTCAGACTACTGCCATAAAATCTAGCCGTATCTCGGGCAGACAGTGGTAACACTACACGAAATGTATTCCGATAGCACCGTATTCCGTCTTTTACCATCACTGGGCTTTATCTTGTCAAATCAAACAATGTTGGAGAGGCAGAACCAGGAAACGACTAACTACACCCAATACCATGGCGACAATAAGAACAATAGATTGCGCCAATGTATGGTATCGTGTTGTGGGGAAAAAAGAACACGAAGAGGAAAAGCGTGGTGTGGTCACCAGGGCTCGGGAGTGGGCTGTCCATTCAAGAAGAGCTTGAGGTATGTTCATGTACTTTTAATGCAATACGGCTCGCAAGCAGGCACATAATGTTATGTAGCCTAGCAAGGTAGTGCTAGCACGAATGTTTGTATGTAAACAAGCCGGCGTTCTGTCGAATCCTCCGCTAAATGTTGGTTCATGCGCGTGAATAAATGTTGACGACGGCGTGCAAGTATATATTGACAACGGCAAGCACGGCAGGCGATGCGCCGGTCACAATGCGCAATCCTATTGGTCAACGTCGAGGTGCGCTGTCGGAGAGTTGTCGGTGATATGTCACATCGCAATCATGCACCGCCTCTCGCCCGAAGATAGCTGGGATGGGCTCCAGCACGCCCGCAACCCTTGTGAGGATAAAGCGGTATAGAAAATGGATGGATGGATGTTGGCAAAATAGTTGGGCCAAACGTTTCCAAAATATCAGTTAGTCATTTTTTGCAAGATATTCAGCACCATTGTCTTCCACTGGGTTTTCTTTCTTAGTATACTGAAAACTAACTGATTATGCTCATGTTGTCTGTTTATTACTGTGAATTAAACTCGCTAGTCACCTTTTGGAAAAAATAATATCACTATTGGGATGGGAAAAGTCGCTAAAAGGAGGAGTTTGCTTTTTTTTTTTTTTAAATCATCCTGACAAACTCGAATTAATCAATACAATTGAAGAATCGCCCAGCCCTAGTCACATACTACAAGGTAGCTCTGTAGTTAAAATAAATGTATTTTATGAAATGATTGACTCTCATTGGGGGCTCCATTGCCGGAATGGGGAAAAACCTAAATCTGATTCATAGGTTTCGGTCAACAAAACACAGTAACGAGAACTGCCATCCTGTTAAATGGTCATGTAATAACGGGTTTTCATCAGCAATCTACCTTTTTTTCTTCTGGGAAGACTTCATGCAGCAGCGTGGCTGAGTTAATGCACTTTCCATAAAGTGACTCAAGAGAAATGGCTGTTTGGATGGAGAGTGGAAATGGCTGCACAAATCTGTCACAGAGAAGGCTCTTCACTTTGCCATCTTCCAGGACACAGATGCTTCATTTCATGCATAGCAACAACTGCCCTGCGCTGTGCACGGCTCTAACAGTGTGCAGCAAAAGACTGCAAGCCTTTTAAAGTATCGGGTGATGGCTTTTACTTACGTTTTCTTCTCTTTTCCAAGGGCACTAGAAAGCTTATTTCCATTTTGTCAGTTGCGCAAAGAAGATTACAAGTGTGTTATGGTGTCCAAAGGTCTTCCTTCGAAGGCACTACTGTGACACTTCATTCTGCTATTTTTGAATGTGGTTGGCATCGTGAAGTTTGTAAGTAAGACTTTTTCGTTTTGCAAATGGAGCCAGCGCGGTGAAAACTAGTTTGGCTTATACATGTCAGGAGCCTCCTAGATGAGGAAATTGCATTCAGGTATTTTGGAGGAGAAACGTTTTAAAAACGAATTTGAAGCAGATGCAGCTGCATCGGAATCAGACTGCAATCAAATTTTGTTTTCTAACTCCTTCACAATTATCGCTTTTCTTTATGATTTAATCAAGAAACGCGTGCTGCAAAGATTTGCCGGCCCTGCAACCCCCCTAACCCAACAAACACACACAGGAAATGTCTCCCTTGTGGCAAATTGAATATAATGTTTTTAGCCCTGCATTGAAGGTCTGCCAACCTTGATGGTTATGCAAGACTACTGAACCATCGAAAGAGGTCCAAGACGATATTATGCTGATCAATGAATCTTAATGGGAAAGCTAATCGTTCAAATAATGAGTGTGTCAGTTTTTGTTTTTCCATTTGCCTGCAACTGAGGACAGATTACTTAATTTGTTTTTTTTTTATAGAAAGGGTTTTTTGAAACGTTTTTTTTTAAATTGTTTTTTTAGAAAGGGTAATTGCTACACATTAAACTGCGAGTAATTGATGCCACCCCTAAGAAGGTTTTAAGTTCCTATATTAATAGTTTAAACCGTAAATATACAACAAACCATAATCCCATCACATTTAATATAATTTCAAACTCATTTTACAGCAATACCCTTGAGATGATTTGATTTCTTCTGCTAAAAACCGTCGAGATCACTTCACTGAATTCCTTGACACCAACTACTACTTTCCTATTAGCCTGTTGGCATTTTAGGGTGTTCCAGATTGAACACAAAAAAAATCTGAATAAAAGAGAAAATTAAAGAAAAATGCTGAGAATAGGTTCCAAAGTTTAAAAAAAAATATGAATATGTAAATTTGTGAGCAGGCAACCACGACTAGACAGGGGTTCACCCTACTAATGAGTGAAATCCACTGTTCGACAGTGAGTCCAATCTATTTATCTTTTTTGCCAGGCCTTTTCACTCTGACTGGGGTAAGCATCTACATCCAGTATTCCAACAAGGCCATGGAGGAGTTCCAGCGGATCGTGGCCCCGGAGGAACTCGCCTACGTGAACGTGTCCTTCGGCTGGTCCTTCGCCATGGCGTGGATCTCCTTCGGTCTGGAGCTAGCTGCTGGCCTACTTCTCCTGCTGGCCGCCAAAGTCACCCAGATGAAAGGACGCTACGACTGCGGCGTCGCCGTCACTTTGTGAATGTCAAAAGTCCGCGGGTAGTGCAGTTGACCTTTCGCTAAACTCCCCGAAAAAAGGCAGACTGGCCAATCGCAGCGGAGCTCTGACACTTTTCATGGTGGCACTCCGTTCAACACAATCCATCCATCCATTCTCTATAGCGCTAAGTCCACCATACTGCATTGTGTAAACTATATATATATATATATATATATATATATTTTAACCTTTTAATTTATTTGTTCTGTTTACAAAACCCCAAACTAATCCAGACAAATCCAGGCTCTGGATAAATCACGGCACACCCTTCTGCCTTGCTTCGTCTGTCTGAAATGTCATTTCCCCCAAAATTTGATAAGGCTCCTCCAGGGAGCACAGGGAGTGTCAGTTCCCAAAGCTTGACGCTAGCAACAGTAACCGAAGGGGGAACAAGTCTTAGCAAAAGGTCAATACCGTTAAGAACAAAAGAGCGACAAAAGCCCACCTTATTTTATGTGAATATTATACATCAAGTTCAGTTTTAGGTCTTATTGTATGTGGATGTAGTGTATGTTTAGTTCAGTTATAGTTCCTATTCATGCATGTGTGTTGTACATTTAGTTTTTTATTTGTTGTTGTATCTCAACGTATTGTGCATACAGTTCAATTGTATTGATCAGTACACAATCCATTTGTAATTATATCAGCAGGCAAAAACAAGAGCAGAAATAATAGTAACAACTGTAATCAGTCGAGATTTACTGAAGCAGTGCTGCGCTTCCATTGAAATGTCGCAGGAGACAAGACGAGTTATGAGTTTGTACCATGTATTAATAGGATCTACATGTAAACAGGTGGAGGGGAGTAGTTTAGTGCATCATGGGAAATCGCTACGTCAGTCTAGGCCTAGCAAAGCATGAGTCAACCCAAACAATAACGTAAGCAAAGGTGCAAGATTTAAACTGGAAGATTGGTTGCTATTCATATGAAAATTATTTTGCGACAATAATGATGGTCTCAGGACAGACCCCTGTGGAACATCATGGCTGAATTTTAATTTGGAGCCTGATGCTGGTTTGCCACATAAATGCTCCAATCCTCAAACTGTTAGTCAATCATGTTCAAATCATGTTAATTTCTTTTTGGATGAATCCCAATAATCCAGCCGAGAAGTCATACAAGAAGATTTTGAATTTGTTTGAGATGGGTGTTGAATGACAAATCCTGTTAGAATACAAATAAAGAGCACACACACAAACACACACACACGCACACACAAAATGACAACACTTATGATGGTAACTTCTGTTTCGGTGTGCATTCATGTTGTGGTAATGTCTTTGTAGTTTAACATAGTTATTGCAATACATTGGAATTTTACACATTGACTACCATTGTTTTGGATTAGTTCGTGTAATTGTTTTGTGGAAATATGTTTTCATTTGTCTTCGCAGCTGCAACGCAAAATAAATCGAGCATCAGGGAAGGCGACTAATCCAAAGCCTCTTCTTCTACCATTAGGCCAAATCTCACAGACATCGAGATGAATCACAATAATCAAGCCATAACATTTTTGGAGCGTTCGAGGTGGGAGTAGAAAATCATGATCAAAACATGTTTAATGTCAAGTGTAATATAACATTTCCAGGTCATGTGGGCTTTGATGTTTTAATTTTTGTCTCGGCAGAGTCACTGATAAATAAAGTGATCTTACATCAAACGATAAATGTATCGCGTTTTCTCATGTCCCCCCCCCCCCCCCATAATGATAGTGGTCTGAGCACAGACTAAACTTGTACTGATAAATGAGCCATGATGCCTCATTAGTGTTCCAGCATAAAACGAGTCAAAATCATCTTCCAACATTAGCGATTCACCGAACGTGCAAGGATTCAGATGTGTATGTCCCATAACTTTCCCAGTAGCCATTTTATTACATTTTTGGCTCAGTGATAAATACATACAATTTATTTTTCTTAAATACAAATGGCATACCGTAAACAAATCTCCAATCGCAGGGCACATATAAACAAACAACCATTCGCACATTCACACCTACGGGCAATTTAGAGTCTCCAATTAATGCATGTTTTTGGGATGTGGGAGGAAACCCACACAGGCACGGGGAAAACATGCAAACGCCACACAGGCGGGGCCGGGGATTGAACCCCGGTCCTCAGAACTGTGAGGCTGACGCTCTAACCCGTCGTCCACCGTGCCGCCCTCTGCGGAACACCACTGCAAATAATTCATTTCTACATGGGTGATTGTCTGATTGTTGGACGTTGCCATTCAATGATGCAAGATGATGATGAAAGATTGGAGAGCTAAACAAGTGCTATCATCTGCTATGATGG
Source organism: Phycodurus eques (assembly GCF_024500275.1). Classification (NCBI taxonomy): domain Eukaryota; kingdom Metazoa; phylum Chordata; class Actinopteri; order Syngnathiformes; family Syngnathidae; genus Phycodurus; species Phycodurus eques. Next base: position 20,383,997 of record NC_084540.1, read on the forward strand.
CTGAGCCTGAGGGCTGGATATGTTTAACATGAATACATAATACATAAGCTGTGCCCTCTCTATTCTATTTAAGGAGTGTGTGGGGGCAACTCTCTCAGAACAGAATTCCTGCTCCTACCTTGATAAAAGAGGTACAATGTAGAGCATAATGGAGGAGAAAATATAGAGAGCGCAGCGTGAACCGCCTCAATCTTTGTCACCATCATTCCACCAGCCTATACGTCTCCTTCACCCGCCTTCCGGGTTTTGTATACGGTTTTGTATGGTTTATTTCTATGAACAATGAACAAACGATCTTCTCGAAGCAGAGTTCCACTTTATCTCCACAATGCAGCTTCCGTCACAACCCAAGCCCAATTACCAAGCCATGCTACTGGGGTTAAATGAAGCGGGCAAATAGTGCAGGGTACAGGGAGAAGGAGCTACCGTATCATCCGCCGATAGCTGCACATTTGACACCCCTATGCAATAACGCATCATACACCGTCGCCTCTAATTTGATGACAGACACCCCCTGCCGGGAGGTAGGTTTACACCCGAGTGACTGAGCTCACTGCACAACAATGACATTTTGACCTTTCTTTTGAAGAGCTGAGCTTGTTAGCAGCTTCATTAGCATTCATTAGGGGTTTACAGGTCCAATATGGTTTTGTATGGTTTCATTTTTTATTTTTATTTTTTGTATTTGAATGGAATATTTGGCCTTGGATCAGGTCAAAAGAGGAACTACTGGATTGCCGTAACCCCTCTTGGTTACCATATTCCCATAAATAGTAGCCAGAGGTGTTTATTTACTCAGCGGCAGATGAGGGGGTAGGTCACATATCACATTTCATGGCAAGTGAAACTGCGGTCCATCCATCCATTTTCTATTCCATCTATCCTCATTAAGTGAGTGAGCTGTAGCCTATCCCAGCTGACTTTAGGAGTAGAGCTGGGCACACCCCGGACTTGTCGGCAGCCAATCGCAGGCAACGGCGTCCGGTGCAGTTTTCGCCAGCCTTTTTTGATCCTCATTGCTACATCAAGACCCGAATATTATCCAGCACTGTCTCCCTCTGTCTTTGGAGTGCTGATTGATTGGGACGTTCGGCAGATCGGGTTCGCGCCCTTTCACGTCAAACTTCTGCTGTTACATTCCCCTCCCAAACGTGTTGTCTTAAGCGACTTCACTGAGTTTTCCAATAGTCTGCAGCTACCGTGGGGTCGGCCCCACGGTGGCAGGGTTGTCCAATGAAAATCGAGCTACATTAGCTGTGGGCGCAGGAGGGCTGCACCTGCACACGCTCCTTAGCTCTTCTAATGAAGAAGGAACTACTGCGCGTGCACAACTTTTAACGAGAGTCTTTGTGCAAAGGTTTTTGCAAACCCATGGGAGAAACTTTCTCTGAAGCTTTAGTCTCGTTTTTTTTTGACGATTTTAAGGGAATTCTGCAAGTTAGAGTAACTAGATCTGAAGCATAACACTATATAAGGCTATATACAAACACTTCCTATTAGGGCGGGGGCTATCAAATATTTTTCAAATCGACTATTCGATCATCCCATTGATTATTCGCGTGATACCACTGTTTCCTCCTGGCTCGCGCTTACTGCTACATGAAGTAACATTACAGTAGTCCGTGTGGCAAAATCAAATAATATAAAATGACATATGTTAGATATTATCAGCATATATGTATGATGCAATGAGACCGCAATATGGCAAGGGACGGTGTACACCGTCATTTTCAGTTTTGTTAACATTACCGAGGTCTGCATTCTATTTTGTTTTTGTTTTAGTTGAATTCTTTTTCAATTTTCAAGAACATTCTCATCGAGGATCCGAAGCGAAACACTCAGCAGAACATGATAGTCAGAAGGTGTTTGTTTATTTTCAATCACCATGGCAATCATTGGTTACTGGGGTTTGTTGTTGGGCAACAACACACTAACACAATGGTAATCTAAGCAAGCGCCTTTTTGGTCAAACAAAAGCCAACTCACGCAACTGCCGGTTTACGGTCATCTGTGGTGTTAAAAGAGTTGTCTCGGGACACGTTTTCATGCGGAGAATGGCATTCTGAATTCAAGCGAAGTCGAACACCTGAAACATAAAGAAGCACAGCAGCTCTCGTGACAACATTTCAGGTGAAAATTTAGAGTCGCTCCGGGAACGACAACCATATGTTCTCCGCCACAACTGAGGAAGTTTCATTCAGGACCGGAGGAAAGCGTGGCGAAACCGCGCAGCCGTGGCCCATAAACAAGCAATATTAAGAATTAAACACGGTGGTAAAGATTAATCGCCTGGCTTCTTTTTGATGGACTTGAGATTGCGCAGGCCCTATCGCAAAGTCATTACCAAAGCCTGCAGAGGCTGGCCATTAATCATCCTGTTGGCCACGCTTGGGCAATCAAATTGATCTTTTGGCTCTGAACCGGCATCCCATAATCCACTAGGTGTCAGCGTCCCATCATCATCTTATCACGGCGCGCTCGCCTGTGTTTATTTACAGTGTGTCAAAGGTCAGATAAAGGATGGAATTGCCCAGCCAAATCCTTTTGGCCTCGCTGTTCATCTTCGCATCCCGCATGTCAGTACAGTCATGCTGACAGTGAGTTCATCTGTTTTGGGCTCACCGCTGCTTTGTCCTCCATTTGTGTTCGTCGATGTCCTGCTATTTAGTAGGCCAAGCGTTGATCAAAAATGAGCCAGACACTTTATTCCTATGTACATTTGAGATTATTGGAAGCCACTGTAGCACGATGCAGTTTGAACATTAACACTGTGCTTAGCTGTAGCAGTAGATGAATAATGATTCAATGAGCTGTGCAACAAACAACTGATTCATCAAATGATCAAATTCATTTAGCGACATTATTTTACTTAAAATTGTCCAAATCTTCAGAATTTAAGAATTTCTGTAACCGACTGATTATTTTTGTGTTTGATCAAAGTAAGACATTTGCATACATCATTTTTTTTTATTTAAAAAAAAAAAAAAAAAAAAGGAAAGAAAAGAAAAGACAAACCTGTTTCTCTATTTTCTGACACATTACAGACCAAACCAGTAACTGAATCAAAATCAGTTTATGTTTGTGTATTTTCTGCACTGTCAAATTGAAATACTGTCCTGTTTTGGATAGAGGGATAGAAAGTCATTAGTTTTTTAACAGATTAGTGCAACATACGATTGTCAAAGTAATCGTTATTCGCAGCCCTAGATGCAATTCAAATGTAATGCACAACTTGAATTAAAACTGTACCGAAATAAATGTCTGAAACCAAAGCTCAAAAAGCAACTTTATCACACTTAAGTTAAACATAACTGAACTGTACTTAACACATGCACTGGGTTTAAAACAACAACAACATTGTAACGTTAAGCAGTTTGAACATACTGCTATTAAATGAGGAAAATGAAAATCTGTACTTAAAGGTTGAGTTTGCCGTTTTCAAACTGCTAGCAAGATTTGAATGTAGCCTTGTTCCACTCCTCCCCTCCACCCCCAACACCTAAAATTTGAGTCACTATATCTGGGGCCTATCTCAATGTAAGAAAACCGGACCTAAAAATGTTTATGAATATGTATTCCATGCAATTGCGGCTTAAACATTTGCGGAGCTTTTAAAACAGTTCATTGTCTTTTACAACCGTACGGCCGGCGGGATCAAATGCGTTGCTGTCAAGGGAAAAATGTTAGCCCTTTTGTAGACGAGACGGGACAAGCACTTTATGAACAAGGAAAGATACAACTCCATCATTAAAATAAAATAAAAAAAAAAGTTGTTGTTTTTTAACACCACCCCTGCACTATGTAACTCTGATTTTTCATTTACCCTTTAAGAATTATAAGAGGTCCCTTGAAAATGTCAGATCAATTAAGTAGCATTAAGTGAAGATCCACTCTCACCACCCAATAAATCAGCTCCTAATAATCATAGCTTTTTAAAAGTGTAAAATTAGGCATTAACAAAGACTATAACACTTTTGATGAACAGCGCTCTTGCATAAAGATTTTCTAGCAAATGACTTCCAGCAAGGTCTGTGAGTCTCCTGTTCTGTTTTGGTTCCAGTGAGGTCTCAAGGTGTTAGCGGTGCTAAATTTTGAGTGCTTTTTTTTTTTTTTGCAGAGCAAGCAAGTGCAAACACTTTCAAAATGTCTCCCCAGTGACCATAACTAGCCAGTAGAATCTTTCAAAACTTTTGTTGTTGTTGTTTTTGTTTTCCCAGCTCAGACGAGAAGGGCCCAAAAAACAACAACAACAATGGTGCCATGTTTCCACTTGCATTAGCGTAATATCAGTCAAGTCCCGCAGCGCCATCAGCGTGACTCCTGCTGTCAAAACAAACAGTGTGGAAGCATGTGCACTATGTGCAGCCCGAATCCACAATCCAACCCCACCACCAACCAGCCACATGACAAGTTTGTACTGGCAAGCCTGAGACGCAAAATTAAAGCCAAGACGGGAAGAGCCAACATGAGGTCATCGCTGCAAGTCTGGCAACAACGCCCCCCCGCCGACCCCCCTCCGCTTCCCCCAACATGCTAAAACTCCAGCCATCGGCTTTTTGTCCCTCACAAAGGAAAAGTAGTTCTTTTTTTAAATTATTTTGTTCATGTAACGTATCCAGTGTTGAGCAAATGTAATGCTTTAAGGGGGACATATCCAGTAAAACTGACTTGTTATTGTTTTCATTGTGGTATAAAGTAGTAGTAGCACAAGCAGTAGTAGTAGCAGTAGTGGTAATGGTCGTACTAGTGCAGTGGAGCCTTGGCTTACGAGTTCAATTTGCTCCATGACAATTATTGTAAAGCAAAACACTCCTATCTCAAAGCATCTTTCCCTATTGATATAAATGGGAATGCCATTTTAAGTTGCAGCCCCCCCTATAAAACAACAGCGAAGATTTTAGAACAATATGCTTTTAAATTTAAAAATATTTTTTAATAAGATAGCACTCTACTGTATTGCACCTCATAAAAATATATAGTGATGACATCATGAAATAGAATGTAAAGAATTAAACACTTTGTGCATCATGATTTCATGCAATCATTGCGCTGCTCCTTCTGTTGTTCAGGCGTTGGCCACCAGGGGGCAGTATAATACACATATACAACACTTACAAAGAAGACAGTCAAAGACTGCTCAGCAACCTGCAGTAATATTAGTTGTTTTAGCAGAGGATGAAGAATGCTTTATATGCCTGTCAGTATTGTTATATTGTCCGTCTACATGTTTTGCTGCTCTGTTTTTTGTTGTTGTTGTTCAAATATCAGTAGCTTAAATGGTAATAACACTAAGAAGCTAGTTTTGTTAGCCCATCTATGGCTTTTTGCATTGTAGTAGTAGTAGTAGTAATCGTGGTAGTAGTCACGGTACTCGTAGTAGTAGTCATAGCTGTCGATGTATTTGAAGTCATAGTTGTAGTAGTTGTAGTGTTGGTGGTAGTGGCAGTAATAGTGGCGGTAGCCAGTGCAACAATAATTTCATGTGTGCCCAACGTCGAGCGGCGAGCAATGCGGTGACGAGGTTAACTCGGCGAGGCGGTCGTTTTTAAGTCAATACCGTCAGTCACCGTCACTCACCGACTGACTCACCGGCCAAAATGAGCTCAACTCCACTCACGCTTAAACACACGTGATCTCACACGGTTAATGATCGGCCATGTGACAGTCAGAGGACCTTCAGGTCAACCAGCGGGTTGTATTTACGCTCACACTGGTTTATTAGGAAAGAGGAAACCACTGTGTAACACTTCCAATTCCAGATTAGTGGCCCTGGCAGGTGGCCTCACTTCATGTGAAATTCTATTGAAAAAAAAAAAAAAGAGAAGGAAAATAAAGCCCCACCACGATCAAACAGACGATAACGAAAATCACTTTTGAATTAAGTCACTTTCATAAGAAGGGACTTTTTTCTTTTTCTTTTTTCACCTTGTTCTTCTGCCTAAAGAAATACTAGTGAAGGTTATTTGTTCAAATGTATGCTAATAATCTAATCGATGTACAAAGTTAAATACAGAAATACAAAAGAATCTTAAAATCACCAACAACCACATTTTTTTTCAGTCTAGATATTTTGAAAGCAAAGTGATTTACTATAATTATATTAAACTATATGTCATTTTGTTATTTCATTACATATTAATAGATATTACCATTTGATAAATGATCAACATTATTCAGTCTGACTTTTTATTTTTTGTTTAAAGACTGATATAATTTTTTTTTTTTTATATTTTAAAGGTTTACATATTTCAATCTTTGTTACTATTTTTAAATTGAATCATAGTAAATAGTCTATCATAAAATGTTTGTCATTATTATTGATTGATCTTTCTATTTTTTTCATTCTTATAAAACTCTATTGAAATAAATGTATATTTGATATGAATGTTAGAAAGTATTTATTTGACATTTAATTACATAATAAGGGATATTATTTTATTACAATGTATTAATATTCCTTTTCAAGCTGTACTTACTTTTTAAATGTTTTGTGATCATAATTCAATCTTAACACACTAACCGTGTTTTTGTAGCGGCAGTGAGGCTTGAGCGAATGTCCGGGCTGGTCCGACAACATGACACAAACAACTCAAGCAATCGGCTTTGTGTTGTATGTTCAAAAACAATGGTGGGCAGTGGTCGCTGTACACGGACAAGTACTCAGGTGGTTGTTTCCAGGAAGCTGCGCACGTCACAAGCGTTCAAAATAAACTCATGGGCATCTCAAAGGGGGAAGATGAATTTGTATCCAAGACAAGCAGCTGAACATGGCGCAAAGGTCCTCTGACCGACTCATTAAAGAAGCTGACCGGAAATGCTAAACGTATGACGTCAATCAAGTTTTTCTTCTTTGATATGTGAAGTGTGGCAAAAATAATAATAATAAAAACAACTAAGAAAAGGGAAAGATATGGTTTGTGAATTGTCTTACTAGTGAGGACGACAGCGCGTACTAGTACATGGACCTTGGATATCAAGGATATGGAATGAAAAGCAAAGCAAAGCTCATTTATTTATATGGCGCATTTCATACACAAGGTAACTCAATGTGCTTTACGTGATTAAAAGCATGTCAAAACTAAGGGAAAAGCTGATTTAAAAAAAATTCTAAATACAATTAAAACAGCATACGGTCCAACAAAGATCATTTAAAAGTGGAAATGAATGCAAAAGAGTGAGTAAAATGAGTTTTTAACCTGGACTTAAAAACATTCACGCTTGGGGCCGACGTCACTTCTGTTGGCAATTTGTTCCATTTGTGAGCAGAATAACAGAAAGGCTAAAACAGCTTTCCATCGGAGTGGGAGTAATAGTGAAGGTGGCGGTTGTAGGGCTTGTGGTAGTAGTAGTAGTAGTAATGGTAGTAGTAGCAGTGGTGGTAGAAAGGAGCTGCTGGTGCTCGTGGTGGTAGTAATAGTTGTAATAGTGATAGCAGTGGTGTGGTGGTAGTGGTAGTAATAGTAGTAGTGGTGGTAACAGTAGTAGTAGCAGTAGTAATAGCAGTAGTAGTAGTAATAGTAGCAGTAGTAGTAGTAGTAGCATCAGGAGTAGCAATGGTAGTAGTAGTAATAACAGCAGCAGTAGTAGTAATAATTGCAGTAGTAGTCAACCAAGGCGCTGTACATCAGTGGATATAGAATATAAAAAGTATTTTTTTTAAAAACACTGTTTACAAAAAATGGAACAAAATCCCAAAATGAAAATGGTACGTCCATCCTGCCATCCATCTTCTAACTTCAGTTCAGTTAGTTCCTTGGCATGAGCACACCACAAGAGGGTGCCAAAGCAATACTTAAATATTGGACGGGGCTTCGGCCTGCGTACAAAATCAATGGGGGAAAAAAAAATAACTTTTTCCACAAATAATAATAATAAAGACGTTACCCTAAAAACAAACAAACAAACAAATCAAATAAGAAAATTCACAGATTGCGCGACTATGCGGGGGAATACTGTACTCCATTTTGGAAACGTGGAAAAAGTGAACATTTCTTTCTCTTTCTTTCACTCTATTTATCCTGGTTGATGCTAATGCTACATGCACAACGTTCACAGCTGACAAATGGCAACAGCACAAATAAAGTGCATATGATGTCCATGTGAGCGTGAGACAGAAAAAGACGCGGTGTGTGCGTGCGGGCGTGTGTGCGCACCCGCGCATTGGCAGATTAAAAATGGAAGTGTCTCCCCTGCCGACACGCGATACACTCGGCCACGCTGACTATGACCTCACACCGGAGGAGCTCGGGTTTCTCACATCGGATGCCAGGACAAATGGCGTCCGTCCCGTTCACTGAGCTCCGCTCCTGGGCCCTTCGCAGACCATTTTTCAACCGCGCAAACTGGAAAAGAAAAAAAAAATGTAATTCAACCCGGCAAGGCCGCTTCTGGCCTGGGGAAAATTAAAAACAATAAAAATCTCAACGCTTGCTCTCTTGATGCCTTTTGAGTACAATCTCACACAAACCTTTTTAACAATTCATCTTCTGCTTCAGCCACCCTCCCAAATGCAGAGCAATCACAGAAGGCGCTTTCATGTTTTTTTTGTGTGTGTGTGTGAATAAAAGACATTCATTTAACTCTTCTGTGACTGCTGACTCTAGCCATCTATCTACAGTATGCATCTATCTATCTTCAGGTATCTACGGAATGCGTGACGGCATTATACTGCCCCCGGTGGTCCGGTGGTCCCACACACCAGAAGGAGCTGCAATAAATGAATCATGATGCACAAACTGTTTAATTCTGTACGTTCTATTTAATTATGTTACTACTAAATGTTTTTATGAAGGAAAATATTATAGTGCGTTATTTTCCTTATTTAAAATAATAATAATAATAATTTTGTTGTTGTTGGGTTTGTCGGGGAAGGCCAGAACGGATTAATGGCAATTCAATTCATTTCAATGGAGAAAGACGATTTGAGTTCCAAGCGTAATGACGGAACAAATTAAAGTTCCCAAGACACGAATGTTTGTCCTTCCTTCCTTTCCTCTGTTTAAGTTTCCTCATTGAGTGGGCAAATTCTGATAAAGCTGCTCCTCTGCCATTCAGCCACGTGAGAGGCCGCCGTGACCGTAAAAAAGCCGCAAACCGCCGTCACACTCGATCCCCGCCGTGACATAACAGCATGAACACACCTCGAGATAAGGCCGTGATAGCGCCGGCGCCGACTGGAAAGTGTTTGTGGAACACACGATGTGTCAAAGTCCTTTTTGTCTTGGAGCCACATTGTAGTTGTGACTGTGCAACCGCCTCTTCATGTTATTACATATACAGCTCATCGCGGGGGAATGCGAAGAGCGAAAATTGACGCCCGTTACAATAAACCAGAACATTCTTGAATAAGCGGAGATAAACCACCAACCAATTAGCAATTTTGGGGTTGGTTGAATCTGCCCCCCACACACACCCCAAAAAATCTAATCAAATTATTTTTGAAAGAAATCTGCGGATAGGTGGGTGCCGAACCCCAAGTATGTTGTTGCCAGTGTATTTACTTTCAAATATTAAAAACATAAAACAATTCCTATGGCACCGAGGGCTGCGCCTGGTATTTAGGAGTGTTTGGATTATGAGGGGGGTCCTTAAAAAAACAAACAAAACAAAACAAAAAAAATCTTGCTCTTTAAGGGCCCCCAAAAGCTGGAGAGCCCCTGCTTTTGACATTCTACCGTCCTTAACATTTTGGATGATTTAAAAAAAAGATTTGATGGATTACAGTGTGGTAATAATGAAAAGGACTGCAAACAATGCAATTTTGCAAGCTTTTAGTGGGTTTTTTGTTGTTGTTTTTTTTTGTTTTTTTAACAAAACATCCCACCCTGCTTTCTTTTACGGGTGGATTGCAATTATATTGTTGAAATGAACAATGCACCCAAAAGCATTTTTTTTCACTCTGAAAATAAATAAAGCGTCTGCTTCGCACAAAGTTTGAATTCCTCTGAATAAAAGTGTATGACACGCTGCAGCTGCTAGTGTTTACTCTCAACTGCCCATGAGCTCATTAACAGGTACACCATCTCAAACAGGTTTTTTTTTCTGCAGATTTTTCTATTTGCAAGTGTGCTGTCAGCAAGGTTTGGCTATAAAAAAAGAAAGTTATTCAGGCAAATAAATGAATGACAGGAACAATAAGCACAGCGGACGTCCCTAAGCGACATTACTGGAAGAAGTGGACAGTGGATGGCACTTCCGAGCAAGGTTATCTGGATTAGCAGGAATGTGAGCACAGATAAGAACCATTCACGAGAAGTGAAGAATAAAAATTTTTTTAAAAAATGACAGCTTCTGAATAAAAACATCTGGGTGTGTCACAGAGTTGACGACTCGCGTTTATCTGATGTGTTGAAAGGCAAAAACAAACATCTCATCTTACGAGAATCTTTTCCAGGAAAACGGCAAAAATCTATTGCTGGGTCACCGGAGTGGAACGGTCTGTCTGTCTCTTGAATGGCAAGCGAAGAGTAAGAAATCTTAAAATCGGTAAAGCTGCATTAACGACCAGTTGCTTGTTTTTGTTGTTCAGCGTATTATACTTTTCTATCTTCAAAATAATATTGAGTCTTGGTCATATTCATCCTTTCAAATGGATTCTCATTTCTTGAGATGGGGAATCTTTCACTTACATCCCATAAGTATACAGTATATACTGAATAAACTGTTCATATGGAAAAACTAATTTTGCTTACTATACAGTAAATTAAACTATAAACAGCAACTTAACTTCTAGTTGTGAATTAATGGGGGAACTAGAAAGCGATGATGAAAACCACTATAAGCAATAGATGTTGGTCATGTGTTTATTGTTACAGTATTATTGGTGTTGATTTGTGTTTTTTTTTTCTTTAGTACACTAGTACCAAAGAATAAATCCACAAAAGTCACATACCAGCAAATGATTAAAGCCACTGTAAAGAATATTTGTTGTTTCTGTTTTATTCATTTATTAAGTAACGCTATTCATATTATGGTTACTATATGTATCATTTTAAAGGCAAAAAAAAAAAAAAAAAAAGTATAACATGAAAACGCATCGTTAGGAATCACAAGAATAATTAAAGCTGTAATTTTGTCTCATTTTTGTTAAATGTATCCGTGTATTATTATGTATTGTGAATGAATTTCCCTTCACCATCATCATCCGATCATCATCATCGTCACTGGGTAAAAACGTTTGAGAAGCACTTTGCCGGAGTCTTGCAACAGTATAAATGTGGTAATATCAAATATTTGATGGAAGTAATTCATCCCACTGTAGCTGTGCGTATTCTTCGCAATGCCGTATTTTATGAATGCTACTTGGTTTCAAGCGATCCCTTGTTAATGCGATTCCGGCCGCGTTACTGTAAGGTTTCATTTAATAAATGCATTTGGATGAAATAAAACCCCGCGGAAAAACACCCACACACAAAGTACAGATGAATGAATGACGCATCATTACATTGGTGGGAAATGGTTGTTTGTGCTCCTCCTGTCTCGTTTTTTTAATTTCTTTTTTTAATGTGGCAACATTTCACTGGGCAGGGTTTACAAACTGTGGCTTGGGAGCCCGAATGGCCATCCGCAATGCAGCATATTGTAGTAACGTCAGGCACTTGAGTGTTGTTGTTGTGACTTTCGGCTTGTCCCGTCAGGGGCCGCCACAGTGAGTCGTGATTTGTTTTTCCACCGTACGCGCTTTCTGACGCGGCCCACACGAATTTTTCTTCGAACTTGCGCCATCTGCATGGAAGTCGGCGGCATGTACCGCTACACCGCTTGTGCAATGTAATATGTAATTACTGTAATATATTGGTTCATCCTCGGTTAATGTAAAAATGAACGATGTTGTTCAAGCATTCACGCCAAAGACACACGGCAAGCTCTTCTTCATCCTTCCAGTCGCCACAACCCCTGACCAATCACAGCCCCATCCAATCACAAAACACACTCGGACACCTTCATGGTCTCACAGACAGTCGGATCTTTTAAAACTGTGGCAACCCTGCAGTTCTCTTCCGTGAATTGGGTGTTAAGAGTTTTAAGTTTAAGTTCCAACTGTCTGAGCGTGATTGGATGAGCGAGTGCCTGAATGTGATTGGATGAACGAGGCGGGAAGTGGGGGGGGGGAGCAAACTGAGAGAGCAGGAGATGACGTCGTCAATACATCGACTACCATCACCTTGGCGTGCAAAAAATCTAAAGCTGTTCAAACCCTAATTTTATTGCATATGAAATTATGAGCCGGCACGGTGAACTACTGGTTAGCACACCTGCCTCACAGTTCTGGGGACCGGGGTTCAAATCCCGGCCCCGCCTGTGGGGAATTTGCATGTTCTCCCCGTGCTTGGGTGGGTTTTCTCCGGGCACTCCGGTTTCCTCCCACATCCCAAAAACATGCATTCATTGGAGACTCTAAATTGCCCGTAGGTGTGAATGCGAGTGCGAATGGTTGTTTTGTTTCTATGTGCCCTGCGATTGGCTGGCGACCGGTTCAGGGTGAACTCTGCCTCTCGCTCGAAGATAGCTGGGATGGGCTCCAGCACGCCCGTGACCTGCGTGAGGAGAAGCGGTAAGGAAAATGGATGGATGGATGGACGGATGGATGGATGGAATTATGACCCGAGAGTGAAGAATATGGCGCAAGTGTGTCGTGTCATGAGTAGCGTGCGGAGGGTTTCCTGAATCTCCGCAGCAAGTGAGTCATACTGGACTTCTCATTCAGTTCCTCGAATTGTTACTAAGAGAGCATGAGTTGGTACATGTGGCCACGCCCACTGCTCCTCCCATTTTTTATTGTGTGCGCGTGTGTGCGCATAAATTATTCATGAAGCTCTGTGACGCTCCATGTTTATTCGTGTCATGCTTTTTTTTTAACCAATTGCGCTACTGTTAGATTTGTTGTTTTGACAATGCTATAATAACCATACGTACTGTATTGTTATGATGATAATAGCAATACAGTATTCTTATTAGAATGCAACCAGGATTTTATTCATAATGCGTTCAAGACACGTTCAACAGACTTCCAATAAACAGTGACAGCTTGTATTAATTGCATTGTACTATTTCATGACTCAACTGCAAACTACTTATATTTTGCAAATGACGAACACAAAATAAATATAAAATCCATATGTAATTTGAGTGTATTTTTAGTATGTCTTTTACATTTGACTAAATAACGTATATACATTATTAACACGCATTGAAATTCGTATAATTGTTTTTATTTTTTTTATAACATCATTTTTTTGTAATGATGCCGTAATAGTAGTTTTATTATTATAAAAGGCAAATGTTGTAATATCAAAAGGGGGAAAAGTAATTTTTAGTCTTTTCACCACATTTACCAAAGTTAGGGCATTACACTTTTTGCACTGATTGAAATACATTGAAATTTAAATGTATTTCATTATATTGAAGAATTTCTAAAATTTTCATTAGATTAAAAGAAAAAATATTTGAAACTTTTAAGGCAATATCTTTTGAATATCATCACTCCATTTATAATAATGATATTTATCTGTGTATAATATTTCTCCATTATTTTGAATTTGAATATTGCGACGCCTCGTCGGACGATGCTGACTGCTGCGTCGTTTTCGGAGGCCTTCTCTCAGTCGAGAAACGCTGCATCGTTGCACGATGGGTGGTGACGTCCGCTGTACTCAAATAAACTGGCAAAGGACTTGTTTGCGTGGGAAACAAAACAAAAACTTGATCGCATCCTTTCGGTTGCAGCTTAATTATTATACATATGCGACTAAAAGCAAAATTTTTTTGTTGTTGTTGCTCTCGGTGAACTTTCTTCAGGTCATTTGTCGCTGTTTTACTTTTCCCGTGTCCTGACCGATGTCGACGCTTTGGGGGTCTGAAACGTGACTATTTCGAGATCAAACGCACAAGGGCAGGCAGGATGTGTGTCACGCTCGTCGCTAAGCGCATTATTGAAGCTTTCCAGTCATCATGTTTGCTCGATGACTCGACCTGCTGGAAATGGGCATTAATAATCACCTCGCATAACTCGCAGGCTACTACAACCATCATCACCACTACCGTTTCTACACTTTATCTTATTACACGCACCAAAGAGATCTTTTACGCAAATTCATTTCGAAAATTGACTCTGCATTAAATGTAAAATACTCATGAGAAGGTGTAAAAAAAATACAAAATAAACAGTACGGCAGCTAGTGGGTGCAACATTTGTCGTTGTATTACAAGAATAAAGTTGTAATTATGACAACAAAGTCCAAATATTAGTAAGAAAAGTCGTAATAGAAAAATAAAGTTCAAATCATGTGAACGAAGTCAAAGTATGCGGGGGGGGGAAGTTATATTATGAGGGAAAAATTTTGAATTTTACAAGAAAAAAGTTGCAATGCTACAAGACAAAAGTCATTAAATTCGGACGAAGAAAATGTCATTTTACAATTTTACAAAAGACAATTCTATGAAGAAAGTCATGATTTACAAGATAAACAACAATGATATAAAAAAGTTGGAATTTTACAAGGGAATATTAGTATTCAATCACAACTTTTTTTTAGAATGTAATTTATTTTCTTTCTTTTTTTTAAATGTGATCTTGTTGAAATATTAAATTAGGCTATATACTTATATATTTGCAATTATATGAGGCAAAAGTTGCAATATTGTACACCCCCAATTCCAATGAATTTGGGACGTTGTGTTAAACATAAATAAATACAGAATACGATGATTTGCAAATCATGTTCATGTTCAATGATCAATACACGACAAAGACCAGATATTTCATGTTCAAATTGAGAAATGTTATTCTTTTTAGCAAATAATCATGAACTTTGAATTTTATGGCTAAATATAAAATACTTGTGAATACTTTTGCAAGAAGAAACAAATAGTAGCTAGGCATGGACCCGTTAATGGTTTCAAAGTACAGGCTACGGCGGTCATAAAAGGTTCGTTTCAAAACCGCTACAACTTTCCATCAGTGATGGAACCTGTTTTTTCTTCAGTATTTTTTTTTTTAAGTCATCAGCGCAAAGTGAATATGAGGCAATACTTCCGACGCGATATCACGTTTACGAAAGTGCCAGCTATCACGCTTCGACAAATCGAAGGTGATGTGAACACTGCGTATTACAATAACGCCGTCTTTCAATGAACGTTTGCAACCAGGGTCGAGAGTTAGCCGTTTACAATCAGTGAACTAAATACTATACGCTCGCTACAGAGGCCGATAACTCGCTAACGTTTTCCTTTTCACTTCAACCATCGCATTACGAAACTGTACGTAACAATATGGTCTTATATAGTATTTATCAAAATACTCGCAAAAATATACTACCATTATATATTCTATACAGAGAATCCACTAACTAGCATGGCTAACGTCGGTACATTTCCACTCTGGCGTTAGGTCACAAAACGTCAGTCTACTTTTACTGTTGCACTTCATTTTGATTTTATCTCGATAATCGAACATATGCTTTTTATGTTTGCAAACGTGTTGTTTTTTTTTTTAGTTTCTCTCTCTCTCTCTCTCTCACCCCCTCCTGCAAAAGTCCAAACTCTGTCCCCGAAATGACATCAGGTTACCAAAACGTCAAGACAAATGCTCCTTTCTACTCTGCCGGGTTCGTGTTTGGCGGGTGACCACACAACAGCGATCGGCGTGCGGTCTGCAGCCTTATCTTTTCTTTTCTTTTCTTATCTTATCTTATGCGGCCTTACATTTCAGAGTCTCGATGTGACCTGCGGCTTCACGGACGGCAGCAAAGCACACAGCAACTCCTCCCATCCTCCCTCCTGGACTCCGTGGAAGCGGCAGAGTGTTTCTGAGGAAAAGCGCCACGCTGATTCACAGTTTCCGCAGAAGAAGGGAGGCTTTGTTTCTCTGTCCTACATCAAATATTGAGCATGTCATTATACCCCCCCACCCTCCCTCCCAAAGTTGTTTATTGCCTTTATTGTTTATATTGTGACAGTAAGTTAAAAATGAGACTTGGGCAAGTATGCTTTTAGGGTAACGATATGTACTTTGTTGCTCGTTTGATTGGATCTCACAATAAAAACATTTTAGTGTTGGGAAAATTAAAGAATGAGAAAAAAATGCTATAAAAATGTTTTTGTATGACGACTGAGTGCTTCATACAGTACATGTTATTTTTGGTCTTCATTTTTTTCCCCAGAACTATATATTTAATGTTTTTTTTTTTTTGTTTTTTTAATGATAATTTTTCTTGATTTAGTTCAACGCCGAGTCACTTCGTAGTCTATGGTTGTGTTTCCCGGAATGATGACAATCAACCACACTGTTATCTTGCATCAAAGCTCAATTCAGGCGACGCGGCCACATCACCACATCGCCACTCTTGTCAAGAAAACACTTACCTGCTCAACTTATTTTGCTGCCAATTGTTCAACGGAGTGTACTCATAGTAGACATGCGCGTTATATAATCGTTAGCCAGTAGATCCTGCTCTACGGTCTCTACAGCCACACGCTTAACTCGTTGAATTGTGTCTACTTGCAGTATGGTGGTCGTCCACCATCTTTTTACCACCTTAAAAAGTGCGTAGCTCTCCAAGTGACGCCATCATGACCAACATTAAAATACAGTAGCGTAGTAGGCCCATTTGATCAGTAAAAATTAAACAGGTTTTATTCCTAAAAAGTATATTGTTGCAGAGGCAGCGGAACCAGGGGGCAATCACCCCCCCCCCCCCCCCACCCCTAAACACACACACACACACACACACATACACACATGCATACTTCTTGGTCCTTTTATCACCTTTTCACACCCCTTATTTATTGAACTGGGTCGTGCCTATCTGAGCAAATGTTGCTTATCCGTAGAATAATTACAGTACATGTAGCAACCAATCAAAGTGATTTTGTATTTCATTTGGGAGCATGTTTGCCCACTTTTTGTTGGCAATGCCCCCTGTGCACTGCGCGCCCCCCAACTCCACAAGTTCTTCCGACAGCTCCGAGCGTCGCTGTCGGGCAAAGACCAACTATCTCCAAACACGGTCCATTTCATATTTTTCCACAAATCGATACCATCGGTCAGTCTACACGTGGATCTGTGACTGCTGTGTTTGTGGTTGCCATGGCGCGGCCGGCGGCGGCTCTGTTTGCGGCTCGCAAACCAGAAGGGCGTCGCTTCACTCCGAGGCCTCCGTGCGTCGCGGTGACTCACGGGGTGTTTCCCGGCAGCGCAAGCTGTCAGTCTGGTGGGGATTTCTGCTTAGCGCACATTTTGTTTTGTTTTGCGTGACAATAGTTACGTAACAATATAGAGGGCAATCAGGGACTCCCTCGGACCGGAATGGTGGCCAAAAAAATCCGAGAAGTTTTGGAACATTCTGCTAAGCTTCACACACTTATAGTCATTAAATATACACGAGTCACAAAAAGTATTGGGCTTTCAGGTGAAATGTCAGAATGACGCTAAATTGCACTATAACCTTTGCAGGTGAACTTCATTTGACCAACTGTACTTTTTGCAGCAAGGAGCTTGAATGGCCAAATTTACAACTGGGGAGTTTTTTTTTTGTTTTTTTTTTCCCCCCAAGTTCCACAGCTACACCTTTCTGTGACTCTTCCAATCTCTCTATGTGTTTCAACCTGCTAATGGCAGTCTGTGACTCTGTAAGCTCAGTAGGCATTTCCCTCTGAGAACATTCCGTTTTGTCCTGGTGTCAGGATGTCAAAATGTGAACAGCATAATGAAGAGGACTTTTTAAGCATCCATTCTAATTGAACCAGGAAATGTGTTGCTTGCCTTTTGTGAAATTTTCCATTCAGCTCTTTGTTCGAGAACAGAAGGTTGAGCAAAAAAAGTGCTCAAATGTGCATTCATAAGTTTAGAGGACAAATTAAAGAATTCAATCATTTGTTTCTAAAAAAAAAAAAAAAAAGTTTAAAGATAATTGCTGAAAACCTGCAAAGACTGAGAACTATGTAGTAGTTAATTGCGAGGCTATATAGTGTTTTAACTGTTTTTCAGCATTTCATTTTTCCTGATTTTTGGAGATTTTTTTTTAGGGGGGGGGGGTGAATTAAGAATTTAAGCGCCTTCATTCGCATCAGCGGCTATCCGGTTCAATTGTGAAATGCAGTTAGCTACCTACCTAGGCCTACACCATTGGATAGTCTGCTGACGTGGTCGCTTTAGAGCGCCTCATTATTTGCCATGAGTGCGTGCGTGTCAAGGTGAAAAATGCAGAAGCACCAGAAGGGGAAAAGAAGAGGGAAAAAAAAGTTTGACTTGCCAGCCAGTGTGTGGACAAGGGCTTCGGGCTGGCATGGCTGTTTTAGAGCGCCTCATTGTCACGCCGTAGAAAAGCAAAGGGGAAAAAGGGGTTATATTCCAGCCAGGCAATAAGGGGGTATATTTTTGCGGCTCAAACATGTCGTTATGTGTAGGCATAAGAAAGATGCTAGCCCAAGTAGCATCCATTTTTTTTTTCCAGTTGTAAAAGATGTATTTGATTGCCAGGTGACAGGTGACAGTTGAGCCGGGCGTGGTTTCAGCAAATTCAGCGGAGACAGCAGCTTGATTTTTCACCAATTTTGAAGCCAATTTTTTTTATAGTTGGATTATTTTTGTTTTTAATTCCAATTTGGCAGGCTAATTGATGAATTAATTTAGAAAACATTTATTTTCACCTTACGGGGGGCGGGGGGGACTTGCAAAGGTTATAGTGCACCGGTTCATCCTGAAAGTTTACCCGAAGATTTTCGTGAGTCGCGCTGGTCGGCTTTGCATTCCACTCCCTCAAACCAGAAAGCTTGAAGACATTCTGCAAACCTTCACAAACTGGAATTAAACGCTTAGCAGTGTTGTGAAGTAGCATTCCATTCCCTCAAACGAGCAAACTACAAGGACTATATTTGCGAGACAGAGTGCAAGTGGCAAACATTTTGTGTCGCGCATCTTCGATTGCGATCTGACGTACAGCGACTGACTGCGCGGGGGATTCCGACCACATAGTGTCGAAACGAAATCCGGTTGCTATGCAGCCACTCTCAACAAAAAGCATTTGGTGCTCAACAACACATCAACATCTTTTTTTTTTTTTTTTTTGAGTATTCACCAGAAAATGTCATGGCTAGGGTGACAATATCTTTCAATGCAAAATTCCAGGAATTGTTGTTTTATGTCACATTTTCAGAAACGACTGTCATAAAACAACCACTGGTATGCGTTGCCACTGCACACACTCGAACCAGCAATTCACTCAAAAGATCAACATTTGGTCAACAAAGGACTTGATGGCCATTTGATTTCATCTGTTTGTGCTATTTGACAATAAGGAGATGATGGCGCCAACCTCCTTGAGATACACACTCCCGTGGAATCGCATGACACTGAGGCAAAGCAGCAAGTTGCTCAAAACACCAACCTTCTGGGAGCAAAGAACATTGATTTGGGTTTCTGTGCGGGGAATTTGGGCATTCCTGTCGCAAAGACCTTCTGAAGACACACACTGTTGTGGGATGCCCTACCACTGCCTCAAAGAAGAATGTTGCTCAAAAAGCAAACTTTTTGTCAACAAAGAAATCTGATTTGGTTACTTCTTTTGGACGTTTGAGTCCATCTGTTTGTGCTGTTCGACAAGAAGGAGCAACGCCTAACAGTAAATCACAAAGTATGGAGGAACAAGAGGAGTGTGCCCGGAGAAGACGCTTTGGACTGGAGGGGTGGGTGGGACTTACTGGGCCGTGATGACTCATTGCTTCTGGCCCAACTCCCCGCTATCTGGCATCTGGAGCTCATTGACGACCGCGCTCCATGGTAACCGACAGTTGTGGAATTGTAAACAGGCCGAGCCGGTGGAGAGACGAGCGGGAAACCGCTTTGGCTGCTGCCGCGTCTCACAAGAACGCTGCCTCGACATGCTGAGGTCAGACGGAGTATGTTAGGTGAAAAGGATCCGACACAATTATGCTGACATGCGATACAGCCCTTCCTCTTGTGTGGAAGAAAGACCCATTTTCAGTCACTGAGGACTTCATCCTTGTTTTTGAAAAACAAAGCCAATTCACTTGTCAACGCGAAATTTGGTAGGCACGTCCATCGTGCGTCTGCGCACCCAAAAGTCTCGAAAACCCAAGCCCAAAAAGTCAGAAAAGTCAGCTTCACTCAGCAACATCAAATTCGGAAAGAATCGCGAGGAGAGACACACACAAAAAGCCTCAAAAAACAATGCCTGAAAAGACACAGAAAGTCAACCATTTTGGTTTGAAGTGGCCTTTTCCAACAAAAATTGCTTCTACAAATTCAGCCTCCAAAGGCAGTTTTACTGATCAACATGAAATTTGGTTGGTACTTCTATCATGAAAGGACGTGCAAAACGTCTCCATTGCCCATGCCGGGAAATACACAGAAAGTCTGCCATTTCGATTTGTCATCGCCAGGAGCACAATCCCAAATGTTTCCCATACATGCAGTACATTCCCACACATACAGGAACTATTGCAACGTGTTAGAATAATATAGTTCAGTGAAACAGGCTGCATTCATAATTCCGAAGAAATAGAAACCCCAAAGACACGTCTTAGTAAGTCCATGGCTTTCCCTTAAGTGTCCATAAAGCACAAAATCTTGCGCAACAGTCAGAAAGGAAGTGTGTATCTATGGTGACGGATCTTTGGTATCCGCAAGCGGTCACGTGACGGCCCTACCAGAGAATTTCCTCAGAGCAACGCATGTCATGCTTTTTATAGCGCTCCCCCGAAGCTCTCAGTGGCTTCAGCTGCTCGTATGCATACTTTGGAAGGGGCCAGCCGCCAGCTCGCGTTGCACACATAGCGAGGACGTCATTCAAAAACGCCGCAGCTGCAAAACAAGATCGGAATCCATAGGCATGCAGTGAATTACACACGTCTGTTTCCAGCTCAGCTCTTTGAATTAGTCTCATATCGATGCATTGCAGAGGTTCAAGAGGGAGAGGAACTCTCCATTTGATCAAGTCATTGGTTGGAAATTTTAGACTTCCCAGTTTGTGCAATGATTTTCCGCGACTTTTTGTGTAGGAACTCCAAGTTCAAGCTCAAATGCACGTCCTCGTCAGAGGTCAGAATTATCTCGCTTAATAGATTTCTTCTCACTTTCTTCACTCAGTTGGAAGTTTATCAGTTTTCTCAAATGTTGCATTTCTGTGACGGTGGGATACCAAATTCCCTTTTCCTCAACAACAATGGGAAATGTCTTACTTCCCATTTTTCTTGGATGAAGTCTGCGTACAGCAATGTTCTGCGTCTTTACGTGGAGGAAATCCATCTCCAAATGTGTTCAAATGAACTTTTCCCAACCGAAGAACAACATTTCTGACTTGGCAGGTTGGTCCCCTTGTCCGAGTTGTAACGTCCCAATTTTCTCCACAAGTTGTGATTTGCCCTGATTTTGCACGGAGGAACGCTAACTTCAAGTGGGTTACAACACGTTTCCGATTTGGAGGTCGGAACTTTCGGACTTGCCAAGTTTCTCGAATCCTGCCTCTTTCTTAGTGTGTAAGACGGGTGACCGCAAGAGCATTCGATGCACTTTTCCTAGCCGTAAGCCACAGGACTTTCCGACGCAGCATACGGTTACCAATTATTGCTCATTGCCTGATGAAAGGCTACATAAAGGCAGTAAACGCCACCATTTAAACAAAATACTTGAATTGGGTCATTTTATAGTTAGGAGACCATAAATGTTTTATTGGCTGTTATTGACTGTTGAAACACAAGGTACAGCAGAAAATGTATCCCCAAATATTACCTGCCAAAGAAAAGCTAATGTTAATTGACAATGATTATGTATGATAATAATTAAAGAGGATTAATTGGCACCAAAGGAGATTGGAGTATTTGAAGTCAAGGATGTTGCTGCCGCAACAAGGTGTAAGGGTCACGTCACGTTAGGCAAATTAAGTCACTTTTTTCTCTGAAATTCCCACCCGGTGAGTCGCACGTTGATAGCAATTATGCAAGACCGAATGTACATGAAAGAGGACATTTCTGAGAAGTTAGTGCACTGTCAAAACACTGAGATAGAATCTGATGAGTCACACACGTACAAGAGCTGCTTTCTGCAGGTATTCATTTTGAAGCAGGAAAGAACTTATCTGCAGGCTTGTAAGTTCCCGGAAGGTTCTTCAGAACAATGTGGAAGTCAACGACAATTCACTATCACACCATGTGTCCTTCCGGGTGAAGAACATGTAAACAAACCACCCGGGTAGACAACCCACCCCATGTCATTTGGACCAAGGCAGAGCGATTGAGAAAACAGGGTAGATGGCTTGAAAGAAAAGAAGAAGACGTTACTTGAGGTAAACTGCTTGGAAGGGAGAACCAAGAGAAATCTCTTTCTCTGGTTGTTGGCCCCCATAAGTCAGAGTCTGTGTGTTGATACGGTGTTCCTCATGGGTCCGTTTTACGGCCCATCCTTTTCATGCTCTCCGTCGTTCCTCTCAGAAATGTTATCGGCAAATATGAATGCTTCTCAGTCATACAGCGGATGTATTTTTCTTTTAACCCCAACACCACAGCTGAGATCAGTGCACTGATAGTTGCGTGACTGAGCCGGATGGTTTCTAACTTGCTTCAGTTGAATGTGGAGAAAAGCCAAGTTGTATTTGTTGCCACCCACTGAAGTCGTCGCCTGTGTACGGTCACTTTTGACCGACAGAAACGGCGTCAAATTCAATCAGGCCATGATTTTTGATGAACACATTCAAATTGCAACCAGTTCCTGCTTTTTCTACCTCAAAACATTTCCGAATTGATGTCCTTGTTTTCTCATTCTGAATTAAAAATGATCAATCATGCTTTTGTCTTATCTTGACTGATTTCATGAGACCTTCTCGAATCAGCCCTGAATGGCACCACTCTGCTTTTGTCCACATTGCACAGCATTGCAGCCACGTCACTCCCGTTTTGTTGTCCTTGTACTGGCTCCCTGTTCATTTGAGGATCCAGTACAACATTTTTACAGCCACTTCCAGAGCCCTCAGGGGTCAGGTTCCTCCACTCCTGGTGGATTCGGTGTCAATGCATTGTTCTGTTAGACAACTGCAGTCTACTGACTGCCTTGTACTTACTCTCCCTCACACGAGATTAAAAACTAAAGGTGATAAAGCCTTGCAGTCCATTGCAGCAAAATGTGAACGCGCTTCCATTTGAGCTAAGAGCTGCCTCATCTGTGGACATTTTTACAAAGCAAAAATATTTGAGGAAGGCGTTCCAATAAGACTTGATGGTTTTGTTTTTTTCCCTTGTGTTAACTGTATGATGTTTTTGTATTTTCACAAACGCACAGTGCGAGTCATTTTTCTGAGAATTGCTATATGAATAAGATTTACTTAATTCCTTATTTTATTTTTTCATTAATGATAAAAAGGCTAACGCAATTTATTAGGTGACCCATTTTGGGTCCCCGACCCAACTCTGGAAACCCTGCTTTAAACCGTTTGTAATGGTTTTTTTTTTAAATTAAAATTTGTTACAATAACCAGTCGCTATCTATTATTGTAAATCTTATCGTTATTAAAAACAATTTAGATTCGTATTTTAATTAGCAATTCTTTAAAATTGTATTCATTTTAAATTTCTTAAGAACGAAACAACTTACCTTTAAAATTTTAGTAATGTATTACGCTTTGTTTATTTTAAACATTTTGATTTATTTCTAATTTAACTAGCCATTCATATTTTATGCTTAATTCAAATAAATTGTATTTATATTATTTTATATGTTAACTCAATTTCTTAAGACCAGAACAAACGTTTTGTTTTTATACTTTTGGTAATTCATGCATTGTTTTTTCAGATGTCTTTATTTGAATTAAATTTTTACTTAATTTTATTTGTGCATTGTATTTGATTTCCAAGGAAAAAAATTCTACTTGCAAATTGCTTTTATTTTTATGACACATAATACAATTATTATATATAATTATATTATTTATTATAATCTATATATTTTAGAATTTGTAGTTGCAAACATAAATACATTTAATTTCTATGCAAGTGATGCACACTGTTTGCACAGTAGGATTTTTTATAAAAAAAAAATTAAAAAAAAGGAGTGTACTGCAATTGGAATTTAGTCATTTTACCAGGAAAAAAAAAAAAGTTCTGTTCTTCATGAACATTATGATGAACTAC
Source organism: Phycodurus eques (assembly GCF_024500275.1). Lineage (NCBI taxonomy): Eukaryota > Metazoa > Chordata > Actinopteri > Syngnathiformes > Syngnathidae > Phycodurus > Phycodurus eques. Next base: position 20,408,135 of record NC_084540.1, read on the forward strand.
TATTAATCAAACTGCTTTAACATGCAGCAAAATGCGATAATTAAAGCCTCCAGGAGAGGTCACAGTTCAACGGAGCGCAAAACAAACCACACGCTGAGATGCGGCCGAGTAGAAAAATAACATTCTTTATTATAAATTACTGAAATGTTCGTCCACGTATAAATAAGTGCAAATCGTTGTGTCGACCAGTCAACGTTCAAGCATCTTTAGTACATCTTTATAAAAGAGTTTGTCTTCAATCAATGTAAACATGGTGGTGTCAAAGAACACAGTGAAATAAGACCGATTGTTTTGTCTTGTTTAAATACATTCATTGGCGAGCGAGTGGCGTTCCTGTCAGTGCCAAGAACAAAATAACATCTCAAAAATCGACAGTCGCGGAGGATTCAGTCAAGAGTTCAGCCCTCTGCAAAAGGTGCGACTGCTCCTGTGTAAAGAATAAAATAAAATTCCCAGAATGCATTCGGGGAGGGACATTCCGTGGCTGCTGGATAGACGCGAACTCAAAGAGCTGGCGTCGCTCGAGGCCTCGCAGCACATTGTTAGCAGCATCGTTAGAGGAGGGGAAACAGTGGGTCATCGTCGCCGGGAACTTCAACTCCCGGCTCGCAGTCGCCCCCACCTTCTGGCTCCTCTCAGAGTCGGAATGCGCTTTTAAATGGGAGAGTCGTAATCCTGCATGTATTGCCTTAGAGGATGGGGAAGCTGGTCCCTCGTGGAGGAAATGTCCAAATGTCCGTTAACCGTCTTCCTGCATAAGTGCTGCAAGGTGGACGGGCAACAGGCGAGCGGTTTGACCAACTCCAGCGGGACCTTCTCGCCGCCCGAGTAAATGCAGTCCACGTTGCGTCCGTTCCCTCTGCTCTGGGGCATGTAGTAGTGCACCAGCTTGAGGATGCAGTCGAAGTGGGGCACGGCGTGGATGTTCTTGGGGTCCGTCTGCAGGTAGAAAGAGGCGGCGTCGCACTGGACCCGGAGGTTCTTGGTGCCCGCCGCGGTTTTGACGCTGAGCGTGAACAGGTGGCGGTTGTCGGAGCTGTCGCGCACCAGGAAGGTGCCGGCGTTCTCGGCGCCCAGCAGGCTGTTGGCGTTCTTGCCCGTGATGGCGCCCCAGTAGAAGCCGCTCTCCTGCAACTTGCGCAAGGTGGCCAGCACCATCTGGTACTGAGCCTTGGACACGAAGGTCTTGTAGCGCTGAGGCAGCCGCATGCTGGGAGAGTCCGAGTGGCTGCTGCTCATGGCGGAGTAGGCCTTGCTGAGAGTTACCATGGCGCTGTGGCCGATACGCAGCGGGGAGTGCCGGAGGTGGGCTGCACCGCAGAAGATGATGACGCCGGGACTTGGGGGGGAGGCAGCGAGGGGGCGGCGCCTGAGGAGGCGAGAGGAAGACCAGGGGTTAGCGCACCAAGATTAGACGACGCTTAAACAACACTCTCAAGTCACAGCTCGCTGTAAAGGAGTTCTCGTCAAATTTTCAACACCAAGTACCACCTCCGAAAAAAGAACAGCAGCTAAAGGACTCGGATTCGTAGAAGGCCCAGTTCATCGAAAACAAGGCAGCGGTTGCATGAAACTCTGCGACAAAGTCAAAACGGCGTCGAAGAAACACTACAAGATGATTCAATTCAAATTCAAGTTAAGTACAACTGAACTCAACAAATGTACTGAATTGGAAAAAGTTCAAGCCACTTTGCAAGTGTGCACATTTGAAAGACTTAATTCAGTACCACACTTAGAATATCACTGCACTCGACGGTAAACAACTAGCGTGCGCATCCGCCTTTTGTGACATTGTTTGGTGGAGCGATATTTGCTCATGTAAAACATGTGCCTGGGCGCAATACAGGTTGGGAAACACGGGTTCAAACAACACTCTCATTGCATAAATTGGTCATTCAAAGCTCTGATTTGACCTCGCATGAATGAAATCCTGTTTTGAAAGAATAAAGGTGTATTTTCGTGAAGGAAAGGCGCAACATTATGAGAATAACGGATCCTTTTTTTAAATTCCCATTAAAATGTGACTTCCGTCCCTCGTATGACTTTAACGTCACATTATTACGACTTTATTCTCGCAAGGTTAGGACTGTGTACTGTGTATATGGTAACAAAATCTCTTGCTTCTCGTAAAGATTCCAATTTTTTAACATTGAGAAACTAGTTTTATTCTCATAACATGACGACTTTTCTCCCAAAAATTGCTACGCCAGGTTGAATTTGCGCGAGGATTCTGAGAAGCCCTGGCTTCAAACAAGTCTTATCGTCCAATACAGTAAGTATATCTTTTTCTTTTTTTAACTCTAGTAAAAGCTACAAAAAGTTACTTTGGAGTCCAGTTGAGTAGCTCTACCGCACGTTATATTTGAGATGAGATAGGAGAGCTCGGTTTCCCTCGTTCTCATGTCTGCTTGAGAATTAAATCCCCTGAAACATTCATGATTAAAACTTTAGGGGTACCAAGTCTGATCACTGCAGTAGTACCCTTGACACAGTGGACTAATTTGGCTCATCAGCATACTTACAGTCAGAGGACTCACAGCACATGCTCGAGAGAGGGAAAAAAATAATAACAACAACTTCCACACTGGAACGCCACTTTTTTACGAAAAGTTACTTCGGAGTCAAATAATTGACCTTATCCATGTTACATATGAGATGAGAAACTCCTGTTTACTTCATTCTAGGGTATACTCGAGAGAATAATAATATATATATATATATATATATATATATAAAAAAGTGACTTTTGAAGGCCTATAATGACCTCTAATGACTCCCATTTCCCGAGGGTCCGCTCGGGTACCCCAACCTTTGATTGTAGTAAACGCTACAAAAAGTCATTTTGGAGTCCGAAAATCCACCTTGTGTCTTTAACGAGCTCAAGATATGAGAGTCCTGTTTCCCCAATTCTACGGTCTGCTCAAGAGAGACGAGACCCCCCCCCCCCGACCCAAAAAAAAAAAAAAAAAAAAAAAACTGCTTTTAGACAACTTGACTCACTTTTTCCTGGCAGTTTGACTTGCAAGTGTTTCACGAGGCAGCGCGCCTGGATAAAAGTGCTCGTTTGTTTTGGCGTGTTTGAATCATACATTCCTATTTATGATCTGGTGCAAATCCGGTAAGTACATTTTGTTTGTGCAACTGTCTGCCTCAGGCACCACGGTCAGTTCCAGTAAAGTTATTGTGAAATTTGCACGAGAAGCCCTTCTACGCGCGCAGACAGCTCGGGAAGAAATTAACAGACGGCCGCAAAAGCTGAATGATCAGCTTTTCCCATTTTGTCATTCATAGGTATTACTAATATTTGTCATTTAGAGCATTTATTTGCAGAAAATGACAATTGGTAAAAATACAACAACAGCAAAGCTCGTGTTTGTTTTGGTCTATTAACTTTTCCCAGAGCTGTTTTGGAAGTAATTAATACGAACAAAGATGTCCACATTCACGGTTTAAAAGATGGATGCTCACCTCTTGCCCAAAGCCCTCGGAAAGTTTAAATCCAAATGGTCCAAACGTTCCTCCGCGTTGAGGAGGCTTCTGGTTTTGCTTTGAATTGAAATTCCTAACCCTAACCCCCCCCCAAAAAAAAGAGAGTTTTTGGAGTTTGCCACAAAGTCGAGCGAGCCGGAGCAGCTGTGAACGGCGTCTGCGCCCTGCATCGATGCACGGGGCGGCCTTTATACACTCACCCTGCTGCTCGCTGTGCGTCTGCATTTGGGTTGGCTAGAAGGCCCCGCCTCCTTCCAGTAAGGTGCTGGCAAATTGACAAGAAGCTCCAGTTCTCTCTCTCTCTCTCTCTCTCTCTCTCTCTCATTTTTTTTCATTTTCATTCCTTTTCTACTCCTCCCCTTGTCAGAGAATTCGCCTTTTTTTTTTTTTAAATCATGTATCTACCGTTTTGTTACTTTATTACCACCCCCCCCCCCCCCCCACACACACACACACACACGTATGTACGTAATTGAGTATTTGCATACTAAAAGTTCCTTATTGTCAAGCCGTGAGGTAATGACTCGGGATGTGCCGAAAGAGTTTGTTGCGTAATCATCTTTGGGGAATTTCTCGGTAAGAGAGTTATAAAAAAATAAATATTTTTTTTTTTTTTAAGTTGCAAGAGCGCCGCTTGGCCAAAGGGGGCGCCAGAATTCACATATGTTTAAAAAGCATGGTCATATTGTTGACTTGGGCAAGACCCTGAACCCTAATTTGCTCCGAGTGGGCCTGGCAGCAGTCGCCCATTGGTGTATGAATATGTGTGTGTGTTTGTGTGTGTGAATGGCTGAATGTGAGGCTTTGTAAAGCGCTTTGGGCACTGTGATAGTGAACCTCAAGCGCTATAGAAGTGCAGTCCATTTACCATATTCTAAACATTATTTGGGCACAATTGTAAGCATTATCATTACACATTACAGACGGAATAAATATTTATACACACTATAAAGAAGGGGCTCAAGTACTCACACTCTGTACTTAAGTAAGTACAGATACTTTTTGTAAAAACTCAATTCAGGACAACATGAGGTTCCAGGAACTTTGAATTGTTGTTACTTGTAGTTCTTGAAACTAAAAGGCTTTATCGCCAGCTCAGTTCCGAGCTACGATCGAGCCCAAACGACCCACTTGGTGCGCCACAGGGAAGTAGGAAAACTGATACAGGCAATATAAGCGAGCCGATGACATTCAAATAATGCTCATTTATAGGTTAAGGGCGTCACGCGGATGGTGTTGTCGGAGGCTCCGGAGTGAGTGATGGGGATTCAAGAGCTCCACCCGAAGACAACGTGAACCTTTGGCAACCGCGTGCGTGACTGAGCCGGCACTCACGCCGAACACGGATCAGACTCGGCCTCGCTGACTCAGCCATCATCGCCACGGACAATCGCCTCAGGCGATTCTTCCAGTCCCGAGTCACGGCTTTCCTGAACCACCTCGCCGATTTAGTCATCGGTACACCTGGCATTGTGTCGAGTTGTCTGCATTCGAGGTGTTTTTATACGGGAGAAAAGGTACAACATCTACACCAGGAATTGTGTTTTTAGACTTTGGTGATTTATGGTGAGCCATTAAACAGATACATTAACTCATACCATAAAGAAATCACAATTTTGGGGCAATCAAGCTTCACTCATCTGCCTTGTACACGACGCTTCGGGGGCTGAATTATCCTCCAAAATTGGGGCGTGCATCCGGTCTCTGTTCAGGCATGTTTTCCGGAGATTATTTTTTGTGTGTGTGTGGGTCTACACAAGACAGACAGCCCTACCAAATTGAAATGAGCTTCAGGGGCTAACTCGTCCCCAAACCTTGGGGTGCTCGTTTGAGCCACATTTTTCAGGCGTCGGGCGTTCTATGGGCGTTCTTAGGTGTCGGTTCTTGAGACTTTTTTGTCTACTCATGAGACATGCCCACCAAATGTCAAGTTGCTAAATAAAACTTGTTCCAGGGGCTGAATTTTCCCAGCAGATTTTGGTGGAAATGGCCACTTCAAACCAAAACTGCAGACGTTGTGTTTTCTGGGCTTGGCTTCTTGAGACTTTTTTTGTGCACAAAATTTCACATTGTCAAACTGGTTTGCGGGTCGCCGCCCGACTCGACGGGCCTGATGGCATGATGTCTTTTGGTAAATGTCAGCTGGGTCCACAGAGGAATGAGGTGTTGTCTGATTCAGAGGGTCGGGGGCTTCAGATAGCGTCGGAACGCGTTTCCAGAAAAGTCTGAAAGTCTGTTGCGTCATAGCGGTGAGACACGTACTTGGCGTCCGTGCCCCCCCCCCCCCCCCCCAACCCTTACCCTCCCCCAATCCCACAGATACGGGTTGTCAGTGAAAGGGGGGGGGGGACCGCTGAGAAGAACAACACCGCACACCAAGAGATTTCGACCGGCGGTCATGGGAAGCGGTATGGTTGTTGTTACGACGTGCTGACTCGCGTCTCGCGCGCTGCGATTCAAAAACTTCCTAGAAGTTTAAGTGCAGTGGTCTCCTTCAAAGGCAACAAGTGGAGAAAAAGAGAATTGTTGTGGAAATACTTTGTGTTTTCCCAGAATGTATTCCAGGAAAATCCAAAGTTTTTTTGAGTTGCTGTCCAACCGCTACAAACGATGGAGTCGCCTCGTGATCACAAATATACAATCATCTGTGTGGGAATTGCGATGCACAAACAGTTTCATTCTTTTTTTTCTATTAAATTAAGTTATTACGGTACTCTTTCATAAAGTTCAATACTGTACAGTGCCATTTTGTTTTTATTAAAAAACAAAAAATGTTGCTGGGAACACCTAAATGGCAAACAGACAAATTGTGTAAATAAATTGTATTCGTCCATTTAGCGATTCAGTCCCATTTTATGAGAGACACATTTCAAGCCCTTCCAATTCACACTCAAGCACTTTTCAGTCCGCTTATGCAAAGTCAGTCCGTGTATTTATATAGTGAGGTGGAGTGCATGACAACTCGTGGGTTTGAACCTCAAAAACAAAGAACAAAAAAGCGACTGCTTTTTTCCCACACTGACTCAGAAATGTAGCCTCGCTCACCATTCCCGTAAAAAGCCGTTGGGCACACACGGGAAGTTTGCAGGAAGTCTTCCCTCTGGAATGACGAGCGAAAAAAAAAAAAGTGTTTCCATACTAAATATTTTTTGTGCAGGCAGAGTGTCAGAGCGCTGCTAAGGAAGTTTTCATTGCTTGTTTGTTTGTTGGCAGGGTTAGGGGCGATGGGGGGCTGGGAGCAATGTTTGGAGAGGGCTGGGTTTATCGTATTTTTTTGTTGAAATAAAAATACAGAATAAATAAAATGAACAAATGAGAACATTGTGGAGGAGTGGGCTTACTTTTTATTATTTGAATATAGGGTTTTAATTTTTTTTTTAAATGAAACTGAAAATGTTAGGTGTAGGTTTATTCTGATTACATAAAATAAATAAATGGAAAATAATTATATATCAATGTTTTTTTAAAGGGAGTAGATTCTATTTTAAATAGAAAATAATACTGAAATAAATACAATAAATTAGGGCAGGTAAAATAAAAAATAGGTTTATTTTTTATTTGAATATTGTTCAAATAGAAAACAAATCAAGCAAAAATAAAATGTGCAATATAATATAGAGCTCTATAAAAAAGGGAATAAACAAAATAAAATATATTTTAAAAGTTAAAATAAATTAAAAATATATATTTTTTTAAAGGAGGATGAGTGGATTTATTTTTAATCATATAGAATAAACTGGGGTGGGGGAAAACGGGTAAGGGTGGTTTTAGAAAACAAAGCTATTATATTAATATAGTAATCTTATAAAACTTCTTATTCTGATAAAAATACCAAAACTATTCTATTTTCTAAAAAGAAAAATCACTATCAAATAAATGTAAAATTATTTATATAGATTGGTTGTTGTTGTTAATTGAAATGTTTTCTATAAATGTTTTAAAAATGAGAAAAATAACCCATTTCACACCTAGGGTACATTAGCCAACTATTTTTGTTTGTTTGTTTGTTTGTTTTTTCAGCAATTGGTCAAATTAATTTTGAAAAAAAATACTATTTCACCTCACCTTCAAATGACCTGCCCAATCTATCCGCAGTCATTCAAAGTTTGGCGTATCGCGACTTGACCGTACAAGTGTAACTTGATTGTAATGCGCCACGCGTTTCCTGGCATAGAAAGGAACTCACTCGTGGTCCTTCCGGCTGGCTTCCCGTCATATTGGACGGAGATGAGCATTCACATCCTGCGTCTACCTGTTCGCTTCCTCTTTCACGCAGTCCTGCTTGGGCAACAAGATACACCGCTAAGTGATCACGAATAATCACTTCCTCTCTTGCTGTCACTGATGGGAAGTGGAATGCCCTGAAGCATGTTCTTGCTTTAGTTTAGGTTTTTTTTTTGTTAGGTTTTTTTTCGTCCCCGGAAAGTGCATGCTTTGCTCCGACGGGCCAACAGCACGTGCTGTGTGTTGACTCGTATGCTTGTGTGTGTGGCAGAATTCCAGGAATTCTCTGCGGAACATTTTGTTTTCATAGTCTTATGAAACTCTGTTGCCTTCAGGGAACTACAGTAAATACATTCCGTACATATGCTTGTTATCTCCTGGGGTTTTTTTCTTTCTTCTTTCCCCCCCCCCCCCCACCAGGCAGTGACAAGAAGAGTGTGAAATTAAAACATAACACAAACATTATTACAATAATACACGACAAAGGTAGCTAGAGATCAAATGTGTGTGACAGCCAGCAATTTGTCGTTATTTTGCCAGCAAGATGCCTCAGATAACTTTCGAGCTAACCTGCAAGAAAGATGGCTAGATACAGTCGATAGAGAGATACTGTAGATGGCTGGATGGACGGGCAAGCAAGCAGGCAGACAGACGGATTAGATCAATATAACTGTGTGTTAAATAGCCAGTCATTTTTTTTGCTATTATTATTTTGCTAGCAAGAACCCTCAGCTAGCTTTATGATCATCAAGCTAAATGCCAGCTAGCTACACAGATAGCCAGACAGACAAAAAATGAGAAAGATTGATTGATAAATTGTATGTGTTAACCAGCTAGCAACTTTTTGATATTTCGTGAGCATGAACGCTCAGATAGCTTTGGCATGATGCTAAATCTAACGAGCTAACAAGAGCGATAATTCAAAATTCGTCCCTGAGCTTTAGCATCAACAAGCTAGCAAGAGTGAGATGGTGTGTTGCTCTGAGAATACAATATTGTGTTTTGTAATAAAGACGTTAGACGTTAACGAGTTGACTGTTAAGGTAGAGAAACAAAAGACAGACGGTAAGATATGACAGGGGCGAGCGAGGCTCGGAGGGGCCGCACAGCGCTTCGCAGGGCCGCCTGCGCGTCACGTGAGGGTTGTTTACAGCGCGGCGGTGGCGTGACTCGTTACCGTCACAAATGTTTTCTGGGAAAAGCACAACAGGGCACGCAGACAATGACTCGGACCGTCGATGCCCGTCACATTATCCCTTACTGTTACTGTTTTCCACACAATAGCAATTTGCCAATAGTACAAACTGATGATGTCAAGTTCAGGTCGCTGAAGCTGTCGAACCGGATACAGGAAAAAATAAAAATCCATTTAAAAAAGTAATAGTTTTGCAAGAAAATTGTCACCAATTGCCATAACGATTTATTTATTTACTTTACTTTCTGCAGTTACAGTCTACTTATAGAGGCACACTAAAAAAAAAAAAGGGGGGGGGGGGGAATGCATATTAAGATATTTAAAAAATATATACAATATTCTGTATATAATATGAAGTTGAATCTTTTTGTCACGTTTTGTCCTTAATAAGCTGCTCACAGTAAACATGAATACAGTCATTTATTTGCAAGAAAATCATCATCATATGGCACAAAATAAGTAAACATCAAATCGAGTTGGAATTTATGACCCCAAAAAATTATTCATTGATGTTTAAAAAAAATAAAAAAAATAGAAAAATTGCCTAAAACAAATTTTCTTTGTTCTAATAAAAAAAAGAAACACAAATTTGGTAATTTCATCTCTCATTTTTTTTTTATCCAAAAATTAACAAAGATTTATTATTTTTGTTCTTTGGAGAAAAAATTTAATACTTTTGATGTTAAAAAAAAAAACATCTATTTGTATTTGTGTTTTGGATTTTAGAAAAATTGCACTTATCTCCCTATTTTGTGTTTTTTTTAAATTTAATTTAAATGCAAACTATTGAGATACACGTTTTTTACTGGACAGCGACCAACTGTATTACAGCAAGCTGCAAATGTAGAAATTGAGAATTTCGTCATACATGTTACGACAAAGAGCTGCACTATTGCGAGAGTCAAGTTGTAATTCCATGAGAAACATGCCAAATGACGTAAAAAATATTTTTACATTTTCGTCAAAACGATACTGAAAAAAGAAAAAAGAAAAAGTGCACTGGATTCATGCAACAGTAACTTTTTTCTTGGAAATGTATGACTATGACTATTCTTTAGCATTTTTTTCTCCTCCTTTGTAATGCAATGTAACAACTTTAACCACAATTCAGCCGTTTGTGGACAGGTGGTTAATATTTAATGTAGAAAATTATGGAGGTGTGTCTTTATTTTATTTTATTAATACTAAATTTTATTTTACTTTTTCTCTTGTGGACTGGTGAGTTTACTTGATATTTTATTTAAATATAATCATAAATAAATAAAAGTAAATAATGAAACTTGGGGTCTGTTCTCTTTGTTTTTATATATTTTTTCATTCAAATAAAAAGTAACACTCATTAAAAAAAAGCTAAATACATAAAAATATTGGTATGGGTTTTCTTTATTTTTTAAAGTTAAATTTGTTTTTGTTTTTTTAGATGTTATTTACACTTCTTCTTAATTGTGCAAATCAACAAAAGGCACCATGAGCCTAAGCATGTTTACAGGAGGAAGAAGAGGCCTCGTCATAGACGATAAAAGAAGGCCAAACGTGTCGACATAAGTGGTGTTTGTTTTTCTGTGATAGAGCATTTTGCAGACGTGTTTAACTTGTGTTATTCCTGGCATCCGACACTTAGCCGGAACATCTGCGCACAACTGGAATTGCAGCCGGCGTGCTCGTTGCCGACATGGGAAGCACATGACAGGTCACAGGTTGCTTGCTTTCTTTGTTTCTTAACAGGAATTGAAAAACTGTTGACACAATCTGCTGCTGCCGAATGCAAATTAAAGGAATAAAAAGCTCTTCCTCATCAGCAGTCACTTGTTTAATGTCCCGAAAAAGGTTACGGGAAAAATGCAGTGTCATTAAGAATAGAATGCCGTGATTAATCAATCCACTTTGACTTGGTGTGACACACGCCGCGCGTCATGTAGTCATTTGCAGAGGAAAGTCATTTGAAAGCAGCGCAAATGCACGTTGCAACACTCTGGTCTTTTTGTTGTCGTGTTTCATACTGCACAATCCCGCTAGCGGGAGAATACTTGTGCAATGTCCCTTTCGAAAAAGCCATCCTGCTCGCTTGACAGCATTCTGGATTGTTCCCGTTTTCCTCATCGACGCCACGACCAAGCTTTCCTAACAAGCAACTTTTCCCCGTGGGCCCTCCCCACAGCGCACTCAAGAACTCTCTTGCGTGATGAGGACCGATTTAAACGGAAAGCAGAGATATTCCCAGGAACTCTCTTGGAAGCATTTCCATAAAAATAAATGAACAGTTTTTTTCAATTTCTAAGAAACTATGGAGAGGGACAGACAGGACCGTTTGAAATTACAGTGGTGACTTGACTTTGGAGTTTAATTCATTCCAGGACCATGTTTTAAACTCTTTTGTGCAACCCCAATTCCAATGAAGTTGGGACGTTGTGTTAAACATAAAGAAAAACTGAATACAATGATTTGCAAATCATGTTCAACCTATATTTAATTGAATACACGACAAAGACAAGATATTTAATGTTCAAACTGATCAACTTTATTGCTTTTAGAAAAAAAAGGGCCAAAGAGGAAAAGAACCATCCAAACTCTTATGGATGCAAAGTTCAAAAGCCAGCATCTGTATTGGTATGGGCTGTGCTAGTGCCAATGGCATGGGTCACTTACACATCTGTGAAGGCACCATTCATACTGAAAGGTACATACAGGTTTTGGAGAAACATATGCTGCCATCCAAGCAATGTCTTTTTCCATGGACGCCCCTGCTTATTTCAGCAAGACGATGCCAAACCACATTCTGCACGTGTTACAACGTAGTAAAAGAGAGCGGGTACTAGACTGGCCTGCCTGCACTCCAGACGTGTCTCCCATTGAAAATGTGTGGCACATTATGAAGCGTAAAATACGACAACGGCGACCCCGGACTGTTGAACAGCTGAAGCTGTACATCAAGCAAGAATGGGAAAGAATTCCACCAATAAAGCTTCAACAATTAGTGTCCTCATTTCCCAAACGAATGGTGATGTAACACAGTGGTAAACATGACACTGGCCCAGCTTTTTTTGGAATATGTTGAAGCCATAAAATTCTAAGTTCATGATTATTTGCTAAAAAGAATAAAGTTTATCAGTTTGAACATTAAATATCTTGTCTTTGTAGTGTATTCAATTAAATATAGGTTGAACATGATTTGCAAATCATTGCATTCTGTTTTTATTTATTCTGTTTAACACAACATCCCAACTTCATTGGAATTGAGGTTGTATATCAAATCAATTCCCCCCATTGAAAATGAACTGAAAGGGAATTCAACTGTTTCAAGCCCCCCCCCCCAAAACACCACCATTTTTTTCAATATCAAAAATTAGCTCCATATCCTATAAAAAAAAACATAAAAGAGAATCTAAAGTAATAAGCAGATTTTATAAAGTGTAATTAGTGTCCGTACGTGTGAGCATCTGGGCACGAGTTGGGGCCTACAGCAGCTCTTTGCTAGTGTTCTCATTTTACATTTGACTGATTGTCCCGTTCAATAAACAGCTGAATGTGTAACGGCAACTATGGCTCGCCTTGCCCACCTGCGAGGGTATTACAGTACCCCCCCCAAAATAAAATTTACATTATGACTCTGAACACAAAGCAAACCATACTCAACTTGGGGGGAGGGCGCAAATCCCAATAATGTGTGGATTAAGGTTTTTTTTTGTTTTTTTTACTACTTGTTGTTACAGTCTGCTTGCATCACATCCAGTTATTTTTTATTCTTGCAGTAATGTGAGCATTTTCTCGCCAATTCATTTCTACTAGCCACAAGTCTATTTATACGTTGATGACATTTGCTCCTTTTGGATCGTATCATATTTGGATTTTGGCAAACAAATAGCCTGTCTTTGCAATTCCAATAATGATATGAGGTCATATACAGTAGCCACACACACACACAGTGAAAAATGCCTATCTGGCAAATAGTGCGCGCTGAGAATGGGCCGCTGTTATTCATGGCGGTATAAGGATTGATCCGACCCGGGCTGCCCGGCACCGCCGCCGCAGTCCGTTTATCAGTATCGGGTGGCGGGAGACGGAGGCGGCGGTGACATAATGGGGATGTTCAGAATGGACTTTGATTCCCACCAGAGGGCCTGGAAATAGCAGGCTGATGTCATTGGGAAGGAGGCTAATGAACGCATCTGTGCTGGAACAGCAGCTCGGACGCGACCGCGCTGATAGCTGAGAAGGTTGTGGTTTTTAAACACTCACACACACGCATATTATTCATATGCAAAACGGACTGTTAGAATGGTTATCCGCATCGCGGTGCTATGTAAACACAGACGGTAATCTGATCCTGCACGGTGCCGGTAAGATGTTTCCATGTACACAAAGTGTGTGTGTGTGTGTGTGTCAAGGTTAACACAATATACGCCCACCTGCATGGGTGGATAGTGGAAGCACTGATGTGGGGCTCTCACTATCCAATATTTTTAGAATTGATTCTCATATTGATTATTGGTAGAAAGCTAATCGCCCCCCTTACTTAGTTTTTTTTACTACTAACATGGATTTTATTCTCATTTGTGAAGGATGTATTACGATCCTTAAACTGCATATGTTGGTACTTGGCTGCCTGGTATAAATTTGGTGTGCAGAATTTGAAACAGCACAATGCTAAATGCTGAACAGATAGCAATCGTGATTAGCATCGGTGCGCTAGCGGTGACTATTTTAGGTCAAAAAAAACCTTAACTACCATTCAGCTCACTCATAAATCATGTCAAATCATATGTACATTGCACATCTACGAGTGTCTTAAAAATCAATTCCAGATGCCCCTCTGTTGTTTTTGGCAAAGTTTATTAGTGGCCCAGCTTTGCAATAAATGTCCATGTAAATATAGTTCCAAACTTTTTAATTTTGTTTGTTTGTTTGTTTGTTTTTTGGTCCCGGCGTAGCTTCAAGGCAGACATTGTGTCGACCTATTTTTGAAGTCGAATGAATTGAGTTATTTGATTTGCAGCTGCATATAATGTACTGCATTGTTGTAGCGCTTCAAGGGCCTCATTTACCTGCGCCCGCTGTGACTCAGCGGCAGATGGTCCAGGACGCCGCATGCCATCAGGAAATGATTTCCACGTGACTCAGCCCGTAAACGCGTTCACACGAACAATGAGATCGTACGAGGGGAGCGCAAGTGGCGCTACGAGCCGTTCGCAACGCTTCAACGGAGCTTTTGTTTGTGATGGCGAGCGGGCGGGTGACCGATGACACTAAAAACTACAAGAGGAACGGTTAGCGAAAACACCTTAGAAAATTAAAGCTGCAAATATTCATCATTTGGAACATTAAACATTTTTTGACATGCATTTAGTAGAAGGTTTCAACATTTAAACTCCCTCCTGACGCCAAAGTGTCCAAGAAGAATACATCATAGAGCATGACACAGTTCCTCTATTTTAATTTAAGGAGGATGACTTCATACATGACCGCATGCTTCGACATTTACACACACACACACACACACACACACACACACACACACACATCTGACCTCCTTCCATGGACAATTTAGTGTGAATTCAAATGTGTGAGAGCTTTAAGATCGTGTTTGCCTGCAGGCCTCCAGTCATTCAACCTTTAGTTTGCTTTAGAGTGGAGCTTCAAATCAATTCCTGTCTGATTTTTTTTTTTTTTTTTAAATAATAATAATAATGATACACTCCAATTAAAGAAGAGTTTAAAAAAAACTAAATAAATCAATTGAAATTTTACCATAATGCTCTCATTAAGCGGGGAAAATAAAGACGTAACATTCAAAGAACCATGAACCGGCGTCACGCTTCGGGGATGCAAACCAACAGACATTAAGATAACGTTTGGGTGCACTCAACCTGATTGATACTCCATTCCTTCTCTCCGTGACATGCGCACAATCACGGCCTACAACGAGGCGCTCTAAAGCGGTCGTGCTAATATAAACGAGTGCATTCCTCATTGCACCTGACAGCGTATACCAGATTGTTTTGGGGCTGTACAAACCTTTTGTCGCAGGGCGTTACCAGATGTGTACCAGAATGTTGTGCTGGTTAAAAAGCTTTCTCAGATGGACCTGATACATGACTACACTAGCGCAGCTCTCCATTGGAAGCCATTTCTTTTTGTTGCCTTCAAAACTGGCCGCTCCCCAAAGACAGGAAATTCTTTTGGTGGAGATCCAAAACCACCACCTCCCTTTTATTTTTATCATTATTATTATTGTTGTTTTGCTCCATCCCTTCACTATCCCGCTTCCCAGCCTGAAATCCTAGAAGGAGCGGTGCAGTGAGAACAGCAAGTAAACAAACCATCTTGCACCATTCCAGAAGAGCTCTGCCTTCAAATGCGATTTGTGGTCTTCGTGCTGCGCGTGCACCGCAAGCTTTGGTGGGGCGAGAGATAACGTAATGAGACGTGAGGTCACTTGTTCAACTCCCACAGGAGATAATGCTGGCACCACATAAACACACACACACACACACACACACACAGCTCGAGTTTCCCAGAATGAAAGCCACACACACACACACACACACACATGAATGTGGACAAAATGCCACATTTTCTTTTTTGTCTAACCCGCCCCAGCCCCCCAAAAACAAAGTCCATTCCTTCCAGTAAGTGTAATAATAATAATAATAATAATGAATGCTGGCAACTCGCATGGTCACATTACATCAACTTCTGCTAACGTGTCAAATCATTGACAGAAGCCCGTTATTGTCCGCACATAATCACACTTGCAAGTCAAAAAAAAGGCAGCCTATTCCCATTCGTGTCTGTTGATAAGACGCAACAACAACAAAAAAAACATTCATGCACAAGTTCCGGGAAGGCTCTTCTTTCCTCCCTGGGTGACATTTTGGGAAGTCCAAATGGGTACCAGTACCACCGTGTCTTGATGATAACTACAGAACAGGAAGTGGCACTTACCGCGACATGGGAAATGATCTAAAAATCAATTCAATACTTGTATACATATGAATACATACACATAAATACACTGAACCCCCCTTTATAGTGGGGGATACGTTACAGACACGCCGAGGACCGGTGAAAATCCGCAATATAGAGAGACCTTAGAAAAATATTACCCCTCCCGCACATTTTAAACGCATACAAACTTCTTAAAACAAATGTAAAGTTATTAAAACACACATTTTTAGTCATGTAATATTATGAGAAGCAATTAATTATATGAGCCAAAAGTCAGACTAAATAGAATGTTACAAGTGGTTAACATCTGTTGTTAAAATGTTACTTGACACAGTCAACCTGCATGACTGAACAGATTGTGTTCCGCTTTCTTTTCACGAGTGGAACTTCAACGGACGGAAGGTTGAAGAAACAAAAGATGCAACGTGTCGTCACGCCCGTCTACGAAAAGACAAAACTCGACAGGCAGCAAAAGGAGGGCACGGCTTTGTTGTGGCTGCCTTCTAATCCTCTTTCTGAGAAGCGCTGCCCTCAGGCATTATTCCCTAACCCTCTCCAGTGTACAATGTTGCACCGGTGATTTATTGCGGCACTGTAAAAACCAATACTGCTCGCATCTAAAGTGTCTTTCTGACAAATATGTAGCACAGTTACATTTTTTCACTGTGAGGCCAAGGTCAAGGCTGACTACGAATTCCCACACACTCGCCAGACACTTCATTAGGTACACCGGCACGAAATATCATCTTGACATCCAACACATGAGCTTTTTCAAAATGATGCTCTCATAAACATAATAAGCCCTGTTCAATGGAGACAGTTTGATATATTCATAATGTTTTGGTATGAATATTAACTTCAAAGAATATGTACCAAATGTCAGTGCTAGGACTTAACCTGCTTTACTATTATATTTAATTGTTTTTTCCCCCCAATTGTTTATTTTCAACTTGAGGTTCATGAAAGATGCACAATGAAAATTCAGAAAAGAAAAAAAACATCTTATCAAGAACTATATAACAACAGTGATTTATAAATGAAAATCTAAAAAAAAAAAAAAAAATTAAACATTTCCCATATTAGTACAAGATGATTCCAGGATGCCTAAAAAAAATAAAACATTTAAAAAATTAAAAATTACAAAGAAAAAAAAAAAAGAAAATCATTATTGCTTTCATAAAGAATTTCCCCAGGAATAAAACACCTTTACAACACACACACACCCATTCCATGTTATTGCATTTTAAGTATTAACGATATAGTATGTACATTATGTGACTTGAATCATTTTAAACGATTCATTTCACCCAGTCTTTAAATGATTAAATCATTTACATTGCAAAAAACAAAGCCTGCAAAGAATTACTCAGAAAAACAGGATCTTTTTTTTTTTTGTCCAAGTGAATACAATACGCTTCCGTTTATTACTACGAATGTGTGTTTTGTATTTTTTTTTAACAACAAACAACATGCGTTGAAAATTTTATTGAAACTAGCCAACTAAATAAAGCAACGCAATGCATCTCAGGATAGCTAGCAAACCACAAGAAGAATTTAACAATCACAACATATATTTTTTTTTCCTCCTTGTATTTATTTTGTATAAAGTGTTTTAACTTTTTGTAGAGAATAGTTGATTAAAAAAATAACTATGAAACAAAACCAAAAAACATTAAGACGGCGATATTACTTCCAGGTTTTTTGGCCAGCACTTGGCGCTACGCTAACATTTGGAATTAGTATGGTAATTATGGTCAGAAAAGTGGAAATTAGCCAAAAATATTTGGAAGTGTGCGTTTGTGTTGTTGCACACCGCTATTTTACGAGCCTCAGTCGTTTCCACTGGAGGAAGGCAGGGACTCCCGTTGGGGGCTGGGAGGGGGCGAGGGGGGTGCTCGGTTCTCCCGCTATGGTGCTTGGGCCAGCCAGGCGGAGGCCGTAAGCGAGGAGGAGGAAGGCGGGGGGGGACGCTTCTGGGAAGCAGCCTGGGCCTAATTGGAAGCGTCTCATGTGTCTCCACTTAAAACAAAACAAAACAAAAAAAACAACAAAAAAAGGGAGCAGGAGCAAGGATCCCGGCGCTTGCACACTCGGGCCTCCACCTGGGGAAGCTTCTACCCACGCACGTAAAACGTCTGGCATGGCGATGCCAAGTGGGTTTCTACTGCTTGGCATGGCGCCCACTACAGTAGAGCCTACAGTTATTCCACAATGACTGGTGCGTGGTAGTGGAATCTGAGACCTGGATTTAATTTGCCAGGTATGTACATAATAATAATAATAATACACAAGTCACAGCCCTCTTTTGTTCTTGCAACCACAAATAATAACCCTGAAGCTATTACTGGAACTTATTGTTCATTATGTCACTTCTGTTTCTTAAATTAAAGCCCCAATTCCAACAAAGTTGGGAAGTTGTGCTAAACATAAATAAAAACAGCATACAATGATTTGCAAATCATCTTCAACCTGTATTTAATTGAATACTCTACAAAGGCAAGCTATGTAATGTTCAAACTGATCAACTTGATTGTTTTTAGCAAATAATCATGAACTTAAGAGTTTATTTATTTCAGCAAGACAACGCCAAACCACATTGTGCACGTGTTACAACAGCGTGGCTTCGTAGTAAAAAGAGCGCGGGTACTAGACTGGCCCGGCTGCAGTCCAGACCTGGCTCCCATTGAAGATGTGTGGCGCATTATGAAGCGTAAAATACGACAACGGAGACCCCCGGACTGTCGAACAGCTGAAGCTGTACATCAAGCAAGAATGGGAAAGAATTCCACCTCCAAAGCTTCAACAATGAGTGTCCTCAGTTCCCAAACGTTTATTGAAAGTTGTTAAAAGAAAAGGTGACGTAACACGGTGGTAAACATGAGCCTGGCCCGGCTTTTTGGAAACGTGTTGCAGCCATAAAATTCTAAGTTCATGATTATTTGCTCAAAACAATCAAGTTTATCAGTTGGGACATTAAATATCTTGTCTTTGTAGTGTATTCAATAAAATATAGGTCAAACATGATTTGCAAATCATTGTATTCTCTTTTTATTTATGTTTAACACAACGTCTCAACTTCATTGGAATTGGGGTTGTAGATTAAACTGCCAAAGCTACAAAGCTACAAACACAAACACACACACACACACACACACACACACACACTCGTTCCTAGTACCATCGAAAACCATCGAAAATGTTTGTGTGATACAATTGACCAAAACTCTAAAATAGCAAACGTACACAAAACTTGACACACCCGTTCTTATCATCAAGAAAATAGCCCATTGGAAACAATTGGAAATGTCAGCGTGATATAATTTACTAGAAGTCTAAAAGGGGAAAATGTACACGAAACCTGACACACGTGTTCCTCGTGACAACAAATGTTTGACTGAAAATGACATTTTTGATCCCACATTCATATTAACAAGCCACAGCGGTGCTTGAATTTACAACATTCAAAACTCTAGAATATCAAATTCTCATTCCCTATTAAAATGAATAGAAATCCCATTAATCTGTTACAGTCGCACAAAAAACACCAATAAAAATGTTATTAATTTGTTTTTTAATAAGTAAAACAGCACTGTACAAGTACTGAACTTTATAGAGACATAGAGTAAACATGTCATTGAGTGGAACGTAAAGAATTAAAAAGTTTGAGGATCATGATTTCTTGCTTCAATGCCCATTGACGGTGTGCGCGCCTTGGCTACCAGGGGGGAGCATAATACAGACTACACAAAAAACAAAGAAGAATTTCACCACTGCATGACTCTCCAAAATTATGTAAAATGTGTCATTTTTTTCACAGTTACTTTACTCATCCAAAGTATGCAACAAAATGTCACAACGTTTACCAAAAATGATAAGATTGTCAACAATAGTGTGAGAGTGGAATTGTTTTATTTTATTTTATTAAAACAGAATTGGATTCCTGCTTTCTGAGTATTTGTTTCTGGTTTCCATGCGTCAGTGGAATGTATGACCAGGATTGAACGTGCCAAGTATGTAGGGATCAACACCCAAGTCCCAGCCCTCTTTGTTTTTCTTGCACCGACAAACGATAACCCGAGTACAATTCTGTTTTTATTATGTAATCCGCAAACGTTAAAGGGAGGTTACCGGACTCATCTTGGTTGTTGTTCAGAATCCAAATCAGAATCAGAATCATCTTTATTTGCCAAGTATGTCCAAAACACACGAGGAATTTGTCTCCGGTAGTTGGAGCCGCTCGAGTACAACAGACAGTCAATTTACAGAACACTTTGGGGACATAAAGACATTGACAAAAAACAATTGTGCAAAAAGATGCAGAGTCCTCAAGCACTTCGAGCAGTTCGAATGACTAATATTGCAATAGTGCGGTGCAATGACCATTGTGCAAAGGGCGCTGAGACTTCAAGGAGTGTATGCGGTTTAAAGTGACGAGTAGTGCGATCGTCTGGGACAATGTCGGTTGTGCAAATGTTGCAGATACTCCTCAATCAGTGTGCAAATGGAGCAGATGCTACTCTGGCATGAGTGGCCAGTATATGCAAATAGTGCAGCATGGCGAGACAACTACAGTGAGTGCACGAGTCATACATAATTGGCCCCACAGAAATGTGACAACGAACTCAAGTCAAAAAATTTCCAGCTTGTTGTAATGGAATTATAGGTTAGGTGTTTAAGAAGTTGATCGCAAGAGGGAAGAAGCTGTTGGAATGTCTACTAGTTTGCGTTGATCGGTAGCGCCTACCTGAGGGAAGGAGCTGGAAGAGCCGGTGACCGGGGTGCAGACGGTCCGAGAGGATTTTGCACGCCCTTGTCTTAGTTCTGGCAGCGTGCAAGTCCTCAATGGTGGGTAGGGGGGTACCGACAATCCTTTCAGCAGTTTTGATTGTCCGTTGCAGTCGGAGTTTGTCCTTTTTTGTAGCAGCGCCAAACCAAACTGTGATGGAAGAACACAGGACAGATTCGATGACCGCTGTGTAGAACTGTCTCAGCAGCTCCGGTGGCAGGCCGTGCTTTCTCAGAAGCCGCAGGAAGTACATCCTCTGCTGGGCCTTTTTGAGGACGGAGTTGATGTTGTTCGCCCACTTCAGGTCCTGAGAGATTGCAATTCCCAGGAACTTGAAGGTCTCGACGGTTGACACAAGGCAGCTGGACAACGTGAGTGGCAGCTGTGGCGAAGGATGCCTCCTGAAGTCCACGATCATCTCTACCGTCTCGAGCGTGTTCGGCTCCAGGTTGTGTCGGCCGCACCGCAGCTCCGGCCGCTCCGCTTCCTGTCGATATGCAGACTCGTCACCGTCCTCGATGAGGCCGATGACAGTGGTGTCATCTGCAAACTTCAGGAGCTTGACAGTCGGGTTCGCTGAGGTGCGGTCGTTCGTGTAGAGAGAGAAGAGCAGCGGAGAGAGGACACAACCTTGGGGCGCCCCAGTGCTGATGCTGCGTGCGGATGAGGTGGCCTCCCCCAGCCTGACCTGCTGTGTCCTGCCCGTCAGAAAGCTGTAAATCCACTGGCAGATGGCAGTTGAGACGCTGAGCTGGAGAAGCTTGGTTGAAAGGAGTTCAGGGATGATGGTGTTGAACGCTGAGCTGAAGTCCACGAACAGGATCCTCGCGTAGGTCCCTGGACTGTCGAGGTGTTCCAGGATGAAGTGCAGTCCCATGTTGACTGCATCATCCGCAGACCTGTTCGCTTGGTAGGCAAACTGCAGGGGGTCCAGCAGGGGACCTGTGACACTCTTGAGGTGGTCCAGCACGAGACGTTCAAAGGACTTCATGACCACAGATGTCAAAGCGACAGGCCTGTAGTCATTCAGACCCGAGATTGCAGGTTTCTTGGGGACTGGAATGATGGTGGAGCGTTTGAAACAGGATGGAACTTCGCACATTTCCAAAGACCTGTTGAAGATCTGAGTGAAGACTGGAGCGAGCTGGTCCGCGCAGTCTTTGAGGCAGGATGGGGACACATGGTCCGGTCCTTCCGCTTTATTAATCTTCTGTTGTTTGAAGATGCGTCTCACATCCTGTTCATGGATGGTTAACGCAGAAGTCAGAGGTGCGGTTGTGGTCGCGGGTGCGGCCGGGTGGATGTGTGGAGTGAAACTGTCCTTTCCAAATCTGCAATAGAAGGTATTCAAGTCGTCGGCTAGTGTGCTATTGTTCTCAGCTTGGGGGGATCGTCGCTTGTAATTAGTCAGCGATTGGAACGCACGCCAGACTGATTTTGAGTCGTTCGCGCTAAACTGTTTTTCCAACTTTGCTTCCATCCATTTTCTGTAGCGCTTTATCGTCACAAGGGTCGCCAGGCGTGCTGGGGCCCATCCCGGCTAACTTCGGGCGAGAGGCGTAGTAGACCCCGAACTGGTCGCCAGCCAATCGCAGGGTACGTAGAAACAAACAACCATTCACGCACACGTTCACACTTAAGGGCAATTTAGACTCTTAAATCAACCTAACACGCATGTTTTTTGGGATGTGGGAGGAAACCGGAGTGCCCGGAGAAAACCCACGCAAGCACGGGGAGAACATGCAAACTCCACACAGGCGGGGCCGGGAATTGAGCCCCGGTCCTCAGAACTGTGAGGCAGACGTGCTAACCAGTCGTCCACCGTGCCGCCTGTTGTTGCTTCCTCAATTGTAAATATTAGACATCTTTTATGTAAGGGCTCCTCCTTATATTAAGTTAAAATGAAAAAGTGGCAGTCCCACTGAATACGATTTTTATAACATGTCATGGAATTTTAAATATATTTAAATAACACTTTTTCATTTCGTTCTTGTCTATGTACAGTTCTTTCCTGCCAAACAAAGCACGCGAGTGACCCGGGGCGGCGACCCCCCTGATGGGACAAACAAAAGAAAAGTTGCACCCACTTTTCTTTTCTTCATCAGTTCGTCCCTGGCTTCAGCATTTGAATTCAAGTCACGCTTCAACTTTTGGGAAAATATGCTATCCTCTGGAAATAACTGGAGGTTGCAACAGAAACATAATGCACATTTGTAATTAGTATAACATTTTATTGGACAGAAAATGTTATTCATTCAGATTAATTCTTCCATCATGGAATTATTTTCGTTTGATCTCTCTCATCTATTATTTTAAGTGCAACTGACATCAGATAGCCACAGTAAGCAATCCGGACACGGGAGTTCATTCAAAACACATGACGCACGTTTCGTGCTCAACTCAGCAAACACAACTTAACGAGTCTCTTCATCTAAAAACAGAGCCTTACCGTTCAAGCTCCTGTCGAGAATTCAGTGCTGGACAATATCTTCCGTCGCAAAAGTAAACTTTACGAAGCCTCTTTGCCTATTTGGTACTTGCTAGCTGCTTTTTTTTTCTTTTTTTTTTTTAACATCCGGGTTGCTAACATCAGTCGCTTGGTGCGTCGCTTTAATGCTCCTTTATTTAATAAATACGTCAACGATACACTCGAATTTAGCGGCATCGCTGTGACGTCAGACGTCGCATCCAATGGAGAGGAGTTGGCGGATTGATTTCAAAGTATAAGCAATAATACATAGACATGAATAGAAAACATTAGCGACGCTAGCTCGGATATGTCACGTGCCTACGTAGCGGCCACGTTGGTGGGGGCAACGTTCCTATCAATGTGTATTGAAAATAAATCATAACTTACTCATTTGTCAGCCGGTTTTCATGAGGTATTCACTGTTTTGTCAACGTCAAAGCATGGGCTATTACTGCAGAACATTTGAAGGGGGAAAAAAAGAGCCCAAAACCTTTTTTTTTTTTATTTTATTTTTTATAAATCTTAGTCTCTTACCGATGAAATATTACTCCGATTTCGCTTGTCGAAACAGTACAGCATCGTGTGCAACCATATGCAGCACAATGTGCTGGTATCCTTCTTATTATGGGTTTCGTGCTGACCACAAACACGGAATGCGCTGACACTATGCCGCCATTAGCTTAGCATCGCCATAGGCACGCTGCTCGTAGGGACAAAGTGTCAGCGCGGGTCGTATCTCCCGATTGTTCATAGCTATCAAACAGAGGCAGCAATTACCACGTGCGAAGTTTGCGAACCCCCCCGTTGACAAATATATTCACCACGTAATAAAATGTCATTTATAGTTGCCGTGTACACAGCATTTTGTACAGCACAGATACTACAGTGTAGAACGTGAAGATGGAGACCCCATGTGGACAAAAATAATACCTGCACCTCACATGCATATTTGTATCGGTATTATGTGTAACACTTTAAAATAGATATATACAAAATGAAATAACTATATGTTCACTACTTTGCAGATTTTCGTCTATCGTCGGGGTTCTGGAATTTAAGCCCTGCGATAAATGAGGGACTAGTGTACAGTAGGCCTACCGTCTTTCAGCTCACATTTGTAAATTTGTCCACTGGAGCAGTGATTCCCCACCAGTGTGCCGTGAGCGCTCTTCAGGTGTGCCGTGGGATATATCTAATTTCACTTAATTGCTCAGAAAATTCTTTATTTCCAAGAAATAATGTATCTTTTATCATCTATTTATGCCAGTGAGGCAAAATGACAGACAGAACAAATAAATGCTCTTCTATTAGATGGCAGGAAGTACACAGAGTAATGAATGTATCCACTTTTTGTGACATTTTTGTTTGTTGGTGTGCCGTGAGATTTTTCAATTGTAAAATATGTGCCTTGACTCCATAAAGGTTGGAAATCACTGCACTAGAGGGCCCTACATTTCACTCATTCAAGGCATGCAACAAAATGTCACACCTTTTTCTGTTTTGCACAACTAGAGTGCCTTGCCTCATGTGATAATAAGCATGTGGCACTATCATGAGATTTTCAAGTACATAGTGTTCAACATCCAAGTCCCAGCCCTCTTTTGTTTTTCTTCCTCAAATAACTAATACACCAAATTGTTACCCTCTCTCTTTATGTAATTGCTGCTCCTTAAATTAGCCCAAACTGGCAAAGTGACACAAAACCTGGCACACTTGATTCAACTTTTATCTTTATCTTTTGTTAACGTGGCTTTTGAGCTACAATGTGTCTTATCGGTTTTTCCACCAGATGATGTTACATTTCCCCCATTCAAAGCATGCAGCAAAATGACAAAAGGATAAGCGTGCCACAATTTTGTCGGTGGATTTTTGCCCAGGATTGAATGTACTAAGTACGTAGTGTTCAACACCTAAGGACAAGCCCTATTTTGTTCTCTTGCACCCAAATAACTGCCACCACAAATTAGAATCCTGGTACATTTTGTGCCATTCAGATTTTTTTATGTAATCCACAAAAGTTAAATTAAGGCAGCTGGACACTTTTTGGTTGTTGTGGCTTTTTCCGTCGCATGACAACATGACAAGTGGCCGCCGTCTTTGTGGAATTTTCTAAAAACCATGGAATGGGCACTTAAAACCTCCTACGTAGCACATAAATTCAGGAGAAAACAATTTATTGCCCAAGTAGATGAGCCACTCTACTCTCCACACTGCTCTTTTCATGAATAATGTTTGATTGGTCCCATTTAAGTCAGGTTTTTAGGGCAAATGATGCCATTTGAAACATCACAGTAATTTTGACTCGACTTGGGAGAACCTCTTTTGGAATTTGGGCCCATATAAGTTTATTGGTGGATTTTTTTTTACAAACTTTTCAAGCAATCAGAGAAGGGATTCCCCGAGTAGCAGACGAAACGAAAGGGTTGAGGAGATACGGATATGTTGATAAATCATAATCAAGTTATGCTGTTTTACTGTAATTTGGAACACATCTGCTTTTCTAAATTTTTAGGTGCGTAGCACTTGGACTGAAGCGACCATTCCAATCAGACTCTGCAGTTTACCAGACTGTCATTTTTGGGAAATCTTGTCACGTCGCTACTTAAAATTAGTCTACAATAGCAAAGGAACATAAAACCTGACTCATTTGTTCCCACGCAAAAAAAGAAAAATCCCATTGAGAATGACATTTTTGACTTCACATTCAACTTAAACTAGAACAATCCCTTATGGAAAGGTTGATTTATTTATTTTTTTTTTTTTTTACATTTGTCTACCAGATGGAGCTACTTCCCCCCATTCAAAGCATCCCACAAAACGTCCCCCTTTGACTGTTTTCTGCAAGGACGCCTCGCTTACTGAAATGTTAATCGCGTCGCTATTGTCAAGAACGTAGTGTTAAACGCTCAAGTCCCGGCCCTCTTTTGTTCTCTTGAGAACTGCAGCCCCAAAATAGTAACTCTGGGACATTTTGTACCATTCGGTTGTTGTTATGTGTCCCGCAAACGTTGAATTGGGGAAACTGGAGTAATATCGGTTGTTGTTGCTTCTTCATTCTTTAATATTAGACATAGTACATTGTTCAACATCCAAGTCACAGCCCAGACAATTACTGTAACTGCAACCACAAATAGTAACCCTTCTTTGTATAATCACTTGTTCTTTAAATTTGTCTAAACTGGCGTAGCTACGCAAAACACCCAAACAAACAATTGTTCCCAGCAACAACAACAAATGTCCCTTTGTAAATAACTATTTTCGGCCGCTTGTGTTCTTGTTCGTTCGGTCACAGCACGTGACCGTAGCTGAGGATCGAGCGGTAAATGGAGAGCGTCACCTTTTGGCTCAGCTCCTTCTTCGGCACGACCGACCGATACGGAGTCCGCATCACTGCAGACGCGGCACCGATCCTCCTGTCGATCTCCCGCTCCGGTGTTCCCCGGCTCGTGAACAAGACCCCGAGATACTTGAACACCTCCACTTGGGGCAGGATCTCATTCCCAACCCAGAGAGCACGCCACCCTTTTCCGACTGAGGACCATGGCCTCAGATTTGGAGGTGCTGATTTTCATCGCAACCGCTTCACACGCCGCTGCGAACCGCTCCAGCGCGAGTTGAAAGTCGAGCCTAATGAAGCCAACAGAAGCACATCTGCAAGAAAGCAAAGACATAACACTGAGGCCGCCAAACTGACGCCTCGGCCGCGCCTAGAATTTCTGTCCATAAAGGTTCCGAATAGAACCGGTGACAAAGGGCGGACTTGGTTAAGTCCAAGCCTCACTGGAAACGAATCTGTCAAACTCAAGACATCGGTCGTACAGGGACTGAACTGGCCGTGATTTAACCCTTCAATAGTAAAACAGCAGCGCGAGAAGATACTACTGATATAAATAAAACCCTGAAGAAATTATTAGTGTATACATCGGATTCAGTGTACAGCTTTTATAAGAGTGTTGATTTACTGTCCCCTCAAAAAAGTCAACACACGGCAATGAATGTTCAAACCGCGGCACCAAAAGTGAGTACACCCTAAGTGAAAAGGTCCATACGGGGCCCAATCAGCCAGTTTCTCACCACTGTGCAATTCAAAATAGCACCTTGTCAAAGAACTCAAATATTTGGAATTAGTTCGTAACACAGGGTACATTTCGAAGAGAGGACACAATTGTCCATCTGTAGCCATGCACACATCATTTCAGTAGCAGAGTACCCTTACAGAAAACTAAACGGCTGCCATTTTGCTGCATGCTTTGAATGGGGAAATCATAGCGCTATCTGGTGGACAAATCTCCTTTCCGATGAAAGTGTCCACAGAAAACGTGATAAAACATTTCCAGCATGTCTGCTGGTGGTGGTAATGGCTCACGAGGAGTCACAGGTCACCATTTTCCCCCACACGCCGCTGCACACGAAATTTAACCAACAGAATCATCATAATCTACGTGACATACTAAAATTCAAGGTTGCGCGTGATGGAGGTCGCATCATCATTGTTTTTCTATGCCCCCCGCCCCTTTCAGACCTGATATTTACTGCATGAGTGCTCACGCCATTGAGTGGGGGTGGGGGAGGGGGGGGGGTGGTCATTTCTATTGATTGCTTTTCCAGGCATCCTATCGTATCTTATTTGTAGTTCCGCTGCCTCAGTTTTGGGAGCTGTACAAAATTTTAAA
The DNA here is from genome assembly GCF_024500275.1 of Phycodurus eques. Taxonomy (NCBI): domain Eukaryota; kingdom Metazoa; phylum Chordata; class Actinopteri; order Syngnathiformes; family Syngnathidae; genus Phycodurus; species Phycodurus eques. The sequence continues at coordinate 20,435,917 of NC_084540.1, forward strand.
AAATAACGCAGTGAAATGGCATCAGGCTAGAAAAATAGGCAGATGTTTTAGTCAAAGTAGATATAATCGTGTGTAAATTTATAGGAAAGTAGTATTTTTAGTATCCTTGCACATCCAACAAGTGGTCTCTTGTATTATTAGGGATTGAGTGTTCAGGATTTTAATAAACCTGCCCTGAGGTTGCACTTATGCGTTACATACTGCCCCCTGCTGGCCAGAGTAATAAACAACCATACACTTTCTACAGATTAATTTTTCTTTTTAATTTTAACTCAATTAAATGGCAACAATAGAATGTTTAGGAACAGGGTTAAAAAAAAAAAAAAAAAAAAGATGAGACGACTAAGAGTAACGCAAACCTTGAAAAACAAATACTCACTATACATTTAAGTATGTACAACACAGTCGATAAATAAACCAATACTGACTAGCAATATGATTGTTTTCTTTGAATTCTCTACGTGTTAGTGCATTGAAAGGAGTGGAAGCGTAAGAATCATCAGGCACTCATAATCATGAAAAGACGTGTTTTTTGGTTGTAAACCTGAGACGAGGACAAGCCATAGTCAAACATCCACCGGTGGCTCTTTAAAGCTTCCATATGCAACTTGTGCATCAACAACCTGTAGCATTGTGCTATATTGAGTTATTATTAGGATACAGGACTGATTTTCTATCGCTAACCAGCAGCATTTCACATTTCAACACCAAACAAGGGGAAAACAAAATTTTTGGTGCGTCCCCCCCCCCCCTCCTATAAAGTCACCCAATTGTTGGCATTCCCAACATTTGCATACAAAAGCAAAGGAAAAAAAAAAAAAAAAGTAAGTAAAGCTGTAAAAATACTTGTCCAGACACATTGAAGCCTTTTCGAAATGTTCTTTTCCTTATGAGAAGTTCTTTGTTGCCACACGTGTTCAGACCTGCTGAGTTTAATGTGTTGGGTGGAGCGGGTGTTGTGGGGGGGCTGCATGACAGTGTTTTGTTCCTGGTTTTGTTTTTTGTTTTTTTTAGAAAGCAGTGGGCAGCTTGTACCCCCCCTCGACTCTGATCCTGAACGCCCAGCGTGCCTCTTGGCTTCCTGGCCAGCTGAGTCCAAAAAGCTAGGAGACCCCCGCCCCCATCTGCTCACAAGTGCAACATGGCCAGCGTGGAGCAGCTCCTTTAGTGCCTCTTCATGGACGACACCTTCTTCTTCCTGGCGGCCAGCATCTCGTAAAAAGGATCCCTGCTGATGGCGGCTCTGCGGGCACCATCCAAAAGGTCACAATCAGTCATTCTTGTTCACTATTTAAAAGAGTGATTCTCAAACTGGGATCCACGAAACCTACAGTACGAATCATTACCTAATAGCATAACTGCTTGAACAGACACAATATCGTAGAAAATGTGTGTGCTAAAAATAGTTTCTTTTCTTTGCGTCTTTGTAGATTCTGAGACAACCGAGTCATGGTAATCCACAAAGGTTCAATCGAGGCAACTGGATTCTTCTGGTTTGTTTTATGTTTTTCTTGCTTTCCAAAAATGTTTTGAAAAAATGACTTCGGCCAGTGATTCTTAAAAGTCTGGTATTTTGTGTGTGTGTGGGCCTCCCTATAGTGATAAGCAAAGAATCACTGGATTAAATGTTCAAATTGTGACTAATATTATAGTGATTTAGACTTTTTTTTTTGTTAAATCCAGTATAGTACAGTTCAGTTTCATTTAACTTTTTAAGTACAATACATTTGCATTGAATCCTATACAGCTGTTCATTTTCAAAGATTAATTTAGTTACTATTTTTAATACAATAATTGTTTTTCTCACAAAAGTATGAATTATTAATCACAATATCTGGACATTTACTTGATAGGCAACTTTGAAACTCCTATAGCATTTAAGTGTACACATAATAGTTCTATTTAACTGGCTTTAGGATTACGAGGCGCATCGATCAAAAATAAAAATCCTGTGAGGCGAGCACGCACTTGATGCTGTTCATCCATTCGTCCTTTTCCTCGGTGGTGGGGGCAGAGATGCGGTAGAAGGTGTGGTTGCCCTCCACCACGCGGCCGTCGGCCTCCGTCTTGCACGCCTTGATCACCTGGTCCTTGTTGTCGGGGATGAAAAGCTCAAAGCAGTTCTGTGGAGGAAGTGGGGTGGGAGATCACAGTCACGGAGGACTACTAACCTTAAAACTTGAGGATTTTATTTTATTTTTTATTTTTTTTGTGACAGAGGAATTCACACCAGAACTAAGAAGTGTTTAGGGGTATCCACCCCGCAGGAACGTTACCCTGGTACTAAAATCAATGCAGAAGGTTACGTGTACCAGGCCAGGAAGTAGAAGTCGTACCTGCTTCTGCCAGTCTAAAATCATTAGTCAGTACAGTAGAGTGGAAAAAAAGGGGGGCTGGTGTGTCTGTGCAGTGAGAAAACGAGGCAGAAGAGGGCGATGTGCTTACGGGCTTCTTGTCCTCCACCTCTCTGATGCTCAGGTTCTCCAGTGGGATGATCCCTCGCGGCTCCTTGTCCTGAACACAAAGACACAAGCGCGATGAGGGACACGGCTTCGGATACGTGCCGAGGTCAAGTGGTACTCACCGTCGTGTACTCAAAGTAGTAGAGGCAGTTGTCAGTTAAGATGAACCATCTCCTCTTCCAAGTCTTTACGCGGCCTCCTGCGCAGCAAATGGAAGCCATCAGAGACACTCAGCAGGAAAAAGGAGGTTGGGAATAAAAAAATAAAAGACAAAGCACCGACGCTAGCAACACGCAGGCGGACAGACGTGAGCAGACAGACAGATGGAAGGTCCCGACGACTCCCCGACGCGGCGCGCCTCGCCCCGCCACCACAAGTCAGGCAGCCGACACATGAAGACCTGCTTTTAGGAGCTCATTGAAAACTTGCTGCTGGCCCCATCTGAGCCACAAAAACACACCAACGCACTTCAGGAAGACTCCATGTGGGGACGCTACTACATTTGAATACAAATAGCGGATTTCTGCGCATAGTGGCCAGGTATCTTTGTTGATTGAACTACAGATCGGGGGAGGCAACTATTCGAGGGGAGGTGTCCATTTTTTTTTTAAAAACGATATTAAACAATGTTAACAGCATATTTCAACTGAAATCAAGTGAGAATGTACTGTTGAAACAAACACAACTTTTTTTTATTTCCCGATTGGAAAAGAGTTGCATCTGTTAGAGGGGAGGTGTGTATTTGGGGGAGGCTTTTTTTTTTTTTTACGAATGCTATTAAACAATGTTGGTACCAGTACAGTATATTACAATTGATATTAATTCCAAAGGAAAAAAAAAGTTTATAACAATCATAACCAGAATAATAAAAACAATTAATGGGAAAGGGCAGCGGAGGTGTCTATTTAGGGGAGACTTTTTTTCTTTTTTAAGAATACTATTAAAAATGTATATGCAAATGTATATTACAATTGATATTAGGGGAAACTTTTTTTTCCCCCAGAATGGAAAAGACAGTCATTGATTAGAGAGGAGGCTTTTATTTTTGGAATGATAATAATGTTAGTGGAACATTACAATTGATATCAGGCAAAACTGGAGTTTGAAAGGAAAATATTGCATCTATTAGAGGAGAGGCTTTATTTTTAGAACAGTATTTTATAATGTAACCAGAATATTATCACTGATATCAAGAGAAACTGGAGTGAAAAACAAGCACGACGGGAATATGAGATTTTATTTCCTGATAGGAAAATCGAGGTGACATTGAGGTTAAGCATTTGTTTGGTGAACGCCTTTATTTTCAGAATTGTATAAAAAAACTGTTACTGCAATATTACAATAGATATCAAGTGAAAATTGAGTTTAAAACTAGCATACCTGGAAAATAAGTTAGTTTTCCCCCCCCCCCACCGTCTGTCTATTAAGGGGCAGGTGTTTATTTGCCTCAAGGCCCCTAATGGGCCATTTTGTGCTATTAAACATTTTCCTTCCATTGAATGTCCGAGTATCAACAAAACTTTTGAACCTTTTAATCATCGGGTGTTTCTTTACAAGGCCTCACCCCTTTCACGCCCGGCGGGAGCTTTGATTAACTCGGCCTTCACTGATCCCCCACGTGACCTCTCACCTCAGACCCCCTGGCCTTACCCCCGCGTTGTCAGCCTCGTTTGCTTCGCGGAGAAACCTGATCCGCGTAGGCAGATGGCAGCCTCCCCGTTCGCCGCGAGGACGCCGCCAACGAGGGTCGGGAGCCTGCGGCTACATTCTGCTACTCTGAAGCCACTAATTTCCTGTTGGGGGCTTTGTTAACCAGAAAGTCAGTCTAGTCTAGACGACGCGATCCCACCACCGTGTTAGTTGACATACGTGATAGGAAAGCGAGGGTTCGAGCCACGGCCCTCAGGTTCCTCACACTGAGACACACGCGTTTCATTATCATATGCAGGCGTTCAGGCTGTATATGATAATCCATCATAGCTCCGTATGCCACGGCATCACGACGGGTCAAACATCAAGAGTATCAACTAGGGCAGGGGTGGGCAAAGTACGGCTGGCCGGCCACATACGACCTGTTCCGTTCTTTAATCACGGTCCTTTAATAACATTTGCATTTGTTGTATTCACTTAACTGTTTTTGTCCAACAATATGTTGGGGGTCAAAATGGCCAGGCTTAAAAGTTAAAAACTGACTCAAGGGACTAAAATGGGGGCAGAAATGTCAAATGAAAATATAAAGTTTTTGCTACAAATAATATACAATTGTTCTCATATTTTGGGGATTTTCCAATGTTATTTAAAAATAAAAAGAGCTTTTTTAAATGATTAAAAATACAGAGGATCACACTGACCCATGAACCTTTTTGGGGTACCAAACAAACATAAATAAGGAGGGTTAAAGCTTAATGACAAATAAATGGATACTATTGCTTAAAAATAAAAATTAATGATAAAATGTTAATGTAAATGTGAAATACAAAGACATTTTTGAAACTGTCCATTAAAAAATAAAATAATAATAAAATAATTAGCCCCTAAGCTCCAACATTTGCCTACCCCTGAACTACGCACACACCGTCCGTCGTCTTGGCAACAAACGAGCAGGACGGCATCGACCAACAGAGAGCTGAGTGTGGCTTGGGGACCGTCAGATTGGCTCAATTTAGACAATTTTTATTTTTTTGGGGGGGGGGGGGGGGGGGTTCCGCGCCACTCAGACAAAGAAGAGACGATGTCCTCCGGTACAAGAATCACTGGGCGGAGGTCCCGGCACATTGTTGCTAACGGAGGGGAGGGCGGCTGGATGCTTGAGCGCACGGACGCGACGCTGGGCGGGCAGAGGTTAAGAGTTCTGATATGATGTCTGCGACATCGATTTTGTGTTCAGTCGGGTGTCTTGTTCAGTACAGTGGAACCTCAACGATTTAACGCTCGTCAAATTTGAAGAAAATATAGCTTTAATGGACAAATTTTGGAAATTTAGCTATCATAAGATGTGCTTCTGTTAACCCAGTTTTAACCTTCCGTTTCCAGTTTTATTTGCTAGGTTTCTACTTGTTTTTTTTTTAGTTAGGTCAGCTTGACGGAATGTCAAGCTCAAGTCGATAATGAGGTTTTTGTGAATAAACGACCTTAATTTGTGGTGATTGACATTGTAAACTGCCAGGTTCGCGTCTTCCGCGAGCCAGGAAAAGGTCAGGTCTTAAACGTGAGGCCTTTATGATTAGAATGATAAACAATGTTACTGGTATATTACAACTGATAATGACAAACTGGAGTTTCAAACAAACATAACCAGAACATATTTTTTTTTCCTTTTTAAGAAAACTTGAGGGGAGTAATAGATGGGAGGCCTTTATTTTTAGAATAGACTGCTGGGTTAGCTTCTTGCGCTAACTGCTGGTCACTCGTTAAATGTTAAGTGTGGGTTTTTTTTAAAAAAACAATTTACATTTCATTTCGAGGTTCATTTTACACTCAAAATGACAATGTTCAAATGTTCATCGACATTTATTACTCCTCCTTGTTCATCATCATTGTTTTGTACCGTTAGCATATTAATGTCACAGTGCTTAACTTCTGCTTACGATTGCATACGACATATGTCAAGGTTTTATGATGGTGACACTTTGGAACAAATGACGCCACATATAATTGGATTGTATACAACATTAGAGATTCCACTGTAAAATTACAAATGGTATCCAATTGGAATGCATATATTGAAACCCTCGTAAACATTCTGCTGCCAGCACCGCTCTCTCCACTCAAGTAGCACACACCCATCGGATCCATTGAATAGCAGAGAGAAGAGCCACATGGTTGAAAAGCTGCAGTATTCCCTTTCCACACACACACACACACACACACACACACACACACACACACACACACACAGAGCCAACCAGTGTGTCTTTATGTGGCTACTGTATTGGAAGGGGCAAAAGGAATAATGCAGCTTCTGGGCGAGACAAAACCCACATGAAAAGATAGTGACCATCAGAAGACCTCAGCGGGAGAGGTCCTGAAGCGAGAGGAGCCCACGAGGGTGGCAGCCAACCACCCACAGAGATAAATGGGGGGGGGGGGGAAGATGAGAGGACACAAAAATAAAAACCACCAACGCGGTGAGCGGACCGAACAGACAAATATCTGAAGTTGAAATGCGTTGATGGAAGAGAAACAAAAATAACCACAGACACGGAAAAACCCAGCTGGACGTCGGAGGAGAACAAAAAGCAATAATGGCGCACCACCAAAAGCACCAAAGAGCTGAGAGAGATGGAGCATGTTTTTTTTTTTTTTTGGTTTTGTTTTGTTTCGTTTGGTTTGTACATACCTCCTGAGGTAGGAAAGACAACGGCCAAAATCATGGGAACAAACAAACAAACGAAGAGGAAAAAGGAAACAAAACAAACATAAAAATCATCAAATGAAATAAATGAGAAGGAATTATTGCACCACAGTCTCGTTGATATTTGGCTTTCATGCACTGCTTTACGGTGTCGCACTTCAGTCCACCACACGTCGGAGCTGCGCGCACTGAAAAGCATTACACAAAACAATGCATTGGCTTGGCTCCGTATCAGCATTCATTTGATCCTCCACCTTGATTTTCAATTGTTTGAAAGATCGGTAGCGGAAGACTCTCCATGTCGGACGGTTGTCCAGATTCACGGTGATTAACACGATGACTTTTCAAAAAAAAAAAAAAAAAAAAAAAAAAAAGAGTGAATCAGTCCAAGAAGGAGGAAATAGAGGAGGGTCGTGTTGAGGAATCCACCACTGTGCTTTTCAGCCACCATCCTATGACCTGCGGAACACTTGGAACGCCATAAGGCGGCCGACAAGTGGCCATCGCAAACACAACACCCTAAAGGAGACCTGAAGTTTGTTCACATTTTCAAACTGTTCCCAGGTGTCTTCGTAACATGTCTGTGGCACGCATTTGTCAAAATAACCCAAGGATCAAGAATTTCAGACGGAGTTTTATAGCATATTTCTTGCCATGGTGAAATTGGCTCATTTTAGGGGGATCGGTTTTATGCAGCTGTGGCGAGTCAATTATTATCATTATTATTATTTTAAATGATTTCAATTATTAATTATTATACTTTGCACACACACAAACACAGTGGATATAAAACATCCTAAACCACGTTTTTGCAGTATAAAAAAAATAGCATTTTGCAGTGTAAAGATTTGTTCCCATACTTTTTCCACAATTGTGAACTCAATTAAAAAAAGAAAATCTTTGAGAGGGAAAGTTAAAAAAAAAAAAAAAAAAAAAAAAAAAAAAAAAAAGTATTGAGATAATGTAGTTGCTCAAGTGTGCACACCCTCCTATAACTGGGGATGTGGCTGTGTCCAAATTAACCCATCAATTCAAATTCATGTTGCATGGGAGTCTGCACCTGACTGCCACCGTTGCAAGTGCCTTTGATTAACTCAATGTTTCGATGTTCTAGTAGGCTTTTCCTGATACGTTTCCTGTTCTATGGTTACCATCACACATTTTCCTTCTTATATTTTCACAAAGCAGCTAAAAATTATTTTGTCTACGCAGGCATTACAGTAACACTTGATTTTTTTTTTAAGCAGTTTTGATTCTAATTCCTTTATTTGATTCGTGCTTTTTGTTGTTGTTGTAGTATTTTTCATTCTGTGTTTGTAGTTTGACTAAAGCATGTCACATACCTTTTATTAAGGCACCTGGGAACTGTTTTGAATGGTGAAGAAAAAAAAAAAAAAAAAGCACAGTCTCCTTTCACTACTCGAAGTATATTCACATTTATACACACTAAACGCACATGATTGCTTTCCTTTCCCGTGTCTATGTCAATGTATGTGTACGTCTTCAAACATTTATAAGCCTCCAAGTATAGTGGTCTGATCTTAGGGCCATATTCATAATTCATGAAAACATGTCTTCATTGTCTGCATCAAGTGTGTATATACACACACACACACACACACACACACACACACACAGATTGCTGACCTCATTTTTAACGGACGTAAACCTTTGACAAATGTGATACTTGTATGACCATATAGCATACTGGATAATGATAGAGTTTTTATTGAGTACGAGTATCAATTAATCGTCACTCACCAAGTTTTAGCAGCCAGCCTTCCCTGTCTGGGTTGAAGAAGGTGTGCGTGAGGTCGTTGCCGTCGTCCTCTGGGATCTTAAAAGGCTCATTCTTGATGCTCTCGTACAGATTCTGCGCCACAGAAAGACTCGGTTAACACAGAGCAACTTGGAATCGGAGAGAGGTGGGCCTCGAACCCAAACTTGCCCTGAGCAGGTCTTCGGGTAGGTCTCCTCCCTCGTTGATCCCCCGGTTCATGGAGATGAAGCGCTCCACGGTGGGCTTGTCCTTCACGTTGGGGTTGTGAAGGCTGGTGTTGAGCATGATGATGGCGAACGACAGGATGTAACAGGTGTCTGGAATACAGGTGTCACAGTCAGACCTTAAGTGGTGTTCCACTTTGATCACATTAAGACGGCTTGTCAAAAGTTCCGTTAACTACCCACACACAGCGTTGCATGGTGTACCGGTACGTAAAAAAGTACAGTGATACCTCGCCATCAAAAATGAAACTAACTATTTTTAGTACTGATATTTCCGCACAGTTCGGCAAAAAATAGGCTACGTGTGCTGGCTTCGAGATGTTTATTAGCAACTCCTCTCAAATATGTGCAGTATTTGTATCTGGAAAGAAGGAAAGCTGGACAAGCGCGCTGCGGTAGAATGTAGGGTGAAGAATAACAGTACGACAAGTGCGGGGGTACAGCACCTGAGGCAGCTATGGAAGGCAGTGTGTTCGGTATCCCCAAAAAAAACTGTCGTTTCATTATCGATGTCAAGGTACTTTATGCGGGTAGTCAGAATGTTGGTATTGCGACATTGCTACACACGGTCTGAATATTAGCTTAGTACAGCCATACAAAGAGCTGTATGAGCAAGGACATCGGGCAATTATGCTTTGTGTGCGCGTGCTTTTGAAAGCTGAAGCACGCGGCTGACGAAGCAGCACTTTAGCTGTCGTGCACGGCTCTTAAGCAGCAGCCATGCATTATTGCACATCCATCTGCATTCACGATAGAGCCGCTCATCTACGTGCATTATTCCCAAAAGGCAGCCGACGCCTAAACTAAAAGAAGACCTCGGCAGACTTTGTGTCTGCTGAAGAAAGTAAGTAGCTCAGCACGCCCATAACGGCAAATACGAAAAAGTCAATCAGAGTAACTGAAAAGGTTCTTAGCTGGCACCTGTGGATTGGAAAACGCCGGGGTTGCATTGGCAGTAGCGCTGAGCGAAGGATTCCATCATGCGGTCGATCTTCTGGGCTTCTCCTGGTAGCCGGAAGCTCCACAGGAACTGTCTGTGAGGACAAATGTCACCGTCAGGATGCGGTGATGAAAAGCACTTGGCGGGTGGTGAAGCTGTTTACAAAATCTCTTCAAAGTTCCCATAATGATAATAATATGAGGTTGACCAGTTAATTATTTGGAACCAGTGAATGTGATTTGGATGATGAAAATAAGTTGGGCTTTTTATAACAACAACTGTTCCTTTGATGTTTTATGAGGGCCGTAGGTTCCTCTCTCTTTCAGATGTGACGAAGCTATGATCTTCTTACCTTAAGGCCTGAACCAGGTTGAGGTCTGTGAATTCATGAAGCTCAACAAAAGCGTGGAGGACCTGTATGTTGAATTCATCTCTAGAAGACACAAATAAAAATTCATTGGAGAAGATATGAGATAAAGACCACATGATCATAGATCAAGAGAAAAAAAAAAAAGATCCAGGGTAATGACTGTTGAGGGCTTTCAAGCTGGACTGAAGACGTGGCGGTCATAAAGGGACTGTGCTCCCGTCAGGTGGAGTGACGGAGGCTCGCCCCCTTCGCTATTTCATTTATCACCTCATCTGGGTGATGACATCATCCCGCGACCCGTACGTCATTCGGAGTCAACGATCTGCCCCGTGACACGTCGCATCGTTCCCAGCGGACCAGAGACCGATCGGATCGCCTAGAAGCGAGCAGAGAGAAAATCGCCGTTCCCAGACCCCACCCTTAATGCGCGACTGTCTGACCCGTAATCCCCCGCGTACCAAAACGGCGCTTGGCGTCATTTTCAAGGACTGGCTTCCATGAGCGCTAGATTGTGGAGTCCGACGTTGAATTTCCCTTAAATGATGCGAACAGTGTCTCGAGTGCGTTACTTAAGAGTGACTAAGACAATTGAAAGCAGATGGAGATGAGTGAGGAGGAGACATTGTCTAAATATGGGACCAATAAAGCGAGTTTGGGAAAGGATGCGCGTGCCCCCGCACCACGAGGAAAGTGACCAATATGGAAACTATGCACTTTTGTACATGAAAGTATGTGTGTGTGTGGGGGGGGGGTCCTTACCTTTCCCCAAGGTAATCCCCAATGGCGGTTTTGTTCAGGCCCTCCCCCTTACAGAGGAACTGAGCGATGTCATCGCTGGTGTTCTTCAGCAGGTCGTTCTCTATGAGGAACTGAATTCCCTGGAAAATTGATGAAAGATGTGGGGAGTTTAAAAAAATAAAAAATATATATATTTATTAAAAATAAAAAAATAAAAAATAAGAAAAGCCGCTGCGGTATCACGGAAATCACTTCTACCTTTTTGGGGTCCATGTTGAATTTCTTACGGCCCATGGCCACCTGTTTGTTCCTTTGCATGGTTTTCCTGGAAGGGCAGATAGTGAACTGCTGTTAATTGTGAAGATGAAAGATAAAATGTAGGATTAAGAAGCTTGACATAATTATGTCCATCTATCCATTTTCTATTGCACTCCTCCTCACGAGGGTGGCGGGTGACTTGAAGACTATCCCAGCAGACTCTGGGCTAGAGGATGGGTACTCCTTCCAGTGCATGTGGATATCAGATTTTTTTTTTTGTCCAATCGGATTTCAGCCTGTATGTGTTGTCATGTCAATATAATTTGCCCAAGGCCTTCAGAATCAGTCGTGCTGTCCAATGTGACTTAAAGGATACTCGCAATCCGACTGTGTCTTCAACCAATCACATTTCGTCCTCACAGAGCCAGAGCGCCGGCCATCGATGGCATCAGCATTTTCCCGGCCCCGCCTGTGTGAAGTTTGCTTGTTCTCCCCGTGCCTGCGTTGGCGAGTGCGAATGATTGTTTGTTTGTATGTATGTACCCTGCGATTGGCTGACAACCAGTTCAGGGTGTACCCCGCCTCCTGCCCGAAGATAGCTGGGATAGGCTGCAGCACGCCCGCGACCTTAGTGAGGAGAAGTGGCTCAGAAAATGGATGGATGGATTTTAGGGGGTGAGTGCGAGCCCGACAGATAACCCGACAGATAATGAACAAGTTTAATGTCAAACTAAATACAAAACAAAAATAATGACCTGTATTGAAAATAAATTACACAACTTTGCCTTTGGATTATGCGCCATCTTAATGCAAACATCATTTTGCCCAATTAATTTCTTGTCATCTTCAATCTACTTCTATGATTCGTTCAAGCAAAGCGATGAGTCATCTTATCCAACGTGACTCATAAATCGCATTACAAAATGATATTTCCCGCCAACAAGTCCTCTCGACCCTCAAAGCCGTGACTAATCCCGTTTATGGGAAGAAGTCCTCTCTCTGGTCAAAGTGTGTTTTCTTGGGTCCGCCGTTGCCACGGTGACATCCCCCAGCCTTCTTCGCAACCTGCTGCCGGGATTCCTTTGGCTTTTGTCTGCTCCTCACATAAAACCACGGCAGACAACAGATAAACTTGACCATGTCGTGTCGCCGTGATAAGACGCCGCAATCGCATCAAGGAGATGCAACTCTTAATGGGTTTAGGAGGAAAGCCAAAGCGTGCCATGATTTATCTGCCGTTGATGGATCTCTCTGGCCAAAGTAGTCGAAACCCAGCGCTCCCTTTTTCCCTTGGGATGGCGCATTGTCTGCTTGGGCCACTGCATTATTCAAAGAGGGCCTCCCATCATGCGGGGTGTGAGGGGGTGCGCCCGATAAAACATTTAAAGTGCCATAAAAGCACAGTCAATGTGGGAGGAGTCTTTAGTGTGACGGGATAGCCAGCGACTATCAATAATTGAAAGTTTCATTTGCTCAGTAAATAGAAGGCAAACAAGTCCATTTGGACAACAGACAAGGAAATGTTCGCCGTCGGTTGGCATGGGGTGTAGTTGCGAATAATTATCCCCTTTTTCAGTGATCGTACATAAAGGGATTTATGATTGCGGAAGGCATTGGGAAGGAGCACAGAGCTGCGCTATTTATCCACTTTTCCTAGTTTATGTTTTAAAAAAAAAAAGCAAAAGTTGATAAATCGGTCATTTTACCGGCTGCTGCCTCACCTCTCCTCAGTGGAACCCAGGTTCTCGATCTCGTTAGTGACCTCTGCTATCTCATCCTTCAGCCGCTGTGGAAAAACGAAAGCAGCATTTACTTATTTGCGTTCAATTTTTGAAGTCCCTATTATAGACCAAAAACAAGAATTTGGGGGCAGCCTTATTTCAAATTGAATTAGTCTTGAGAGGATTCTGGCTTAACCCCATTACAAGCGGTGCCGCAAAGCTTAAAAGTGGATTAATGTTTGCGTGGCATTCAGTGACTCTCTTGGCCTTCGAGGCAGCTTTCGTCACTGCAGTCAAGCACAGGGTGAGCGTTGACGTCAGCTGGGTGAAAATCGGCGACAACCCATATAATCACGTCGTCGCTGTCCGATGACACCCGTGCACGTCACATTGGTGTTTTTGTCAGTTTGCGTACCGCCATCACTATATGTTACACCCTTAAGGGACCTTTACTTGGTCTACCCGTCTGACGTCTGCTTCTTAGTGCGCCAGTGGTTCCTTTTTTCTTCTGAACACTCTTCATGGTTGTGTTGGATTAGGCAAAACTTTGTTCCGTTTCTCTGACTGATTTTCCATCTTCTCAGCTCACAGATTTCGCTATGCCAGTCCCAAGCCTAGGACCGCTTCGAAGGCGGGGTTGGTCACGGGGCTAGCGAGCCCACACCATTTAAAAAAAAAAACTCATGCTTTGGAAACCGCAAGAAAAAAATCTCTCCAAATTCTGAATCGGATAAAAAAATAAAAATAAAACACGTCCTGAGGACGGAACAACTTAAGGTATAAGGTAAGCGAGAGCTCTCTGGTTTTCATGTTGGTTACAGCTTTAACTGTAAATGTAGTCTTCAAAAGGCAAAACCCAAAAATGTTTAATAGTTTTGCTTGCATGAAAAATGGGTGAGTTCCATCAAAAAAAACCTGCTGTCTTCTGAGTTGTGTATCAGATTCAGATGTAAACACCTGGAAATAAAATGTTGATCAGTTGTCCCATATTCATCTTTTGACGTCAAACTGAAAAATAATTGGCCACGTGTTCCCAATATTTTTTGTAGAACTGGACCTCCATCTACTCAAACCTTAACATTCATTACGTGAGATGGTTCTCTTGGTTTATTAAAACAAAGAAATGGCGATCTGCTTATTGTCACAACCATCGCACGTCTCCAAAACAAATTATGGTTTTGAAGGACAGCTCTGGAGGCAAATGACACCGCTTGTTCTAAACCGTGTTTCATTGGTTGCTCAGCTAAATACAAGAATCGTACAGCGGAACACTGCAAATCATTGTGGTGAAAAGTCAAAATCATTATTATACGGGTGTATATTAAAGTCCTGTATAGAGTTGCAAAGTCATAAGTTACAAGCCAGATAAAGTGCCTCGATTCAAATTCATTTCTCATGCGCGGCCATTTAACTACAGGCCGCAGCACAAAGGCAACATGTGTCGTCAAGAGCTGCGCAATCCCGACGCATTCCTCAGATGCCTGCCTCCGCAAACAATGGCCGGGCGCACACAGGAGGCCTTGACCCGCAGGGGCGGAGGAGAAGGGCGTGGGAGTCGACAAGGGGCGGAGAGCGGTCGGCGCGCGTAGAGGAGAGAGGGTGACGGAGGCGTGTTTTTGGCCGGCGATGCCGCCCGAGCCTCGTTAAAGTGTGGGTGTCGGCATGCGGCGTTTGTCTGCGAGGACGGTCGGAAGTCGATTCTCCCGCGGGGACATCTGGACGTAGGACATAACAACCTGTCACCCCTCTGTGTCAATTGCATTTACCGCGATGGAGTGAGCATATTTTATCCAAATGCTTGACATTAGACATTTAAAACCACACTTGGAATCACTCAGCATAGAGAGACCACTTTAAATAAGAGATCTTCGTTTGAATGGCTCAACCACGAGCGTGAATGTTTTGCTGGGGAAATGAGATCTGGGTAGGAAATACCCGACATTCCACTTGGGTTGAAATGTGTGGCGGGGGGAATTTGTAGAAGAAGTGGGGGAAACACTAAGGCGTGGTGAATGAGTGAAAGCAAATATTTTGACATTGTTTTACGGGTCCAAATTTAAACCCTCACCCACAGAGGCAACAGTTTATGACAAGTCTGTGTGTTTTTTGTTTGTTTGTAAGGGACAGCATATTAAAGAGCATCAGTCAAAATAGTAGTTGTGGTAATCGCTCCTCAGCAAGTAACATAAAAGACACAAACAATATACAAATAATGCCGATTTGATTCAAGTGCTTATATGTATAAGCAGTGTTGATTGTCGATATTGTATAGTCGTTGCATGCGATACTGCTGCCTCTTTTTGTTGCTTTTGTTCTCATCTTTAGTATTAGATACTAGTGACTTTGAGTGCACGACAATAGCTTTGGCACAGCTATTATATCAGAACATATAAGTTCCAGCACCATTTGTTCAGGTGGTAACAAAAAGAATAAGCCAACAAAAAGCCGCGAGATGAACCTAGCTCTCTTGAGGTACACTCAGGTCTAAGTGTTGTGAGCCTTTTCACGGCATATTTTGGGTCCAATTCCAAATTGTACAACTTGGGTAGCCTTAGACGTTTGAGGTTCCATTGTACTTCTTTAACTGGACTCTACCTGAATGTCCTCCATCAGCTCCAGTTTGCGCCGGCGGATGTTCTCCAGTTCCTGCTGCTCCTCCGGAGTAAGGTCGTCCGGCACTTTGAAGAAATGAGAGAGATTAGCGCAAGAGGAACCAAAAATAAAATTGCTTTGTCCTTTTTCAATCGCCTAACTAACCACCTCTCTAGAGGCAAATCCCTGAGCGATAGGCACAGAAATAGCACAGAAGACTCCATCATTGACCTTCACATCGCAAAGTCATAACATTTATAACACGGTATAAATTTAATCCCTTTTATGGTAACATAGTGTAAAAATCATAATCCAAGTATTTCTGAACGGATTGTGTAGTCCCAAGGCAAAGCTAAATTGATTTAAAAAACAAAAACAACAAAGATATAACGTCATTTTGAAAACAGTTATTGTACATATCTCCATCCATCCATTTTCTCTGCCACTTATGCTCACGCGGGTCGCGGGCGTGCTGGAGCCTAGCCCAGCTATATTCGGGCGAGAGTCGGGGTACACCCTGAACTGGCACATATAAACAAACAACCATTCACACTCACATTCCCACCAATTTACCTAGCATGCATGTTTTTTGAGATGTGGGAGGAAACCGGAGTACCAGGAGAAAACCCGCACAGGCACGAGGAGAACGTGCAAACTCCACACGGGGGGGGCCGGGATTTGAACCCGGATCCGCTGAACTGTGAGGAAGATGTGCTCACCAGTCGTCCACAGTGCCGCACTGTACATATCTCAATACTCAAAATTAAAACTCAGCACTCGATGGTACAAAATAGTGCAAACCAACAAATAACATTGCCGACATTGGAAGTACAGTTTTAATATACTATATGTTTATATACTTCTGCTCTTATAGGCTACGCCTGGTTGACGTATGCTGTAACATACCGAGACATTTCCTAATTTCCAAGCAGCTATAAATTCCACTATACCGCAATTGAAGATTCTAAATTGCCAAAAAGTTGACTGGTGATTGACGGCCATCCATCACAAGCGAGCCAGCTTCATCGCGCATAATGCTGAGTATCCATGGAAACCACTCTCAAGGTCCAGAGTGTAGCAGGACAAAAAGAGGCCTCATCCAGGTCGGTACCAAGCGTGTGTCATTTCCCAGAACGCAGGCGGCACCGCGGGCAGGAAACCATCCACCTAAATTAAATGCTGAGATCTGCTCGTTTCCCTTCTTGTCTGAGAGTCACCACTTGGCTGTTAGTCAGCCAGCGTCTGGCCTGGCCTGGCCCGATGAAAAGAGGCAGTCATCAGAAAGAGAGGGAGGGAGGATGGCAAGATGGGCAAGTGATGAAGGTGGAACCAATGCATAACACCGTGACACAACGTGACATGAAATGTTCTCATCCAGAAAGAGAAGACACCCACGTGTGCTTTTTCCTCCCAAAAGCATTTCTTGATTGTTATCCGAGTGCAAACAGAGTTATTGTGATACTTTTGGACGGCATCCGTTATGTAAAGGCATATGAGTACAGTTTCGGACAGCGGAGATCCAGGATGGTTGAAGCAGTTGCTAGCGAGGGCCGGGAGGTGACATCAAGGGGGAAATAATTATAGATCGCTCTCCCGCAGCGCCAGTCCGCTAATGCCCATGCTGATTGCCACGCTGGCCTAAAAGGCAGACGTCTCATTTCCACCCTGATCGCAGAAGGACTTTCCTTGGAAAATAAGGAAATTAGGATTCCGAGCACTTGCAGGATCACTCAGTTATGCTGCCTGCAGACGTGACCTAATTTAGGGAGCGCCTCTCAGCACACAAGGGACAAAAAAAAAAAAAAAAAAAGACTTAAGATCATCACCTTAGACAGTGCTAGCAATTTAGCAAGTGAACTCTGGTACCATGATACGCAACAATGTAATAACACGTGCATCATTAACATCGGAACCTAAGTTTACCTGAAAATGGATACATTTGCAAACCGACAAGAGAGTGTTTGGTATGACTCAAACATCTAAAACTGGATCATCTGCTGGTTTACATACGCTCTCTGTGTTTGATATGGTGGCATTTTTACAAGCTGAGAGCATCTAAAATGCATTTGTTAAAAGCATCAAAACGTCTTTTGTTGGGTGGATGCAAAGACAGAAATGCCACAAGAAGAGAAACAAACTTCAATTCAGATGAAACTTCAGAAGAAAAAAAAAAGTGTGTCTCAGTCCAGATGTGAATTGTGGTTCGGTTTGCTTTTCACGAGCCTAGACACTATCAGAGTACTCGCACCTGAGTTGGATTGAACCAATCCAGGACTGTCAAGTGTTCACTTCGTATCACACGAAAGTGCAGAGTCATCCTTTGTTTTTTTTTCAGTCCTTGCACAGGTGACATGACCTTAACCTTTCTATTTCAAGCAACAGCATCCATCTGGTCCTAAGACACACACTATTAGGCTTAATTGCCTACTCCGCATCTTCTCAAACATCTCTCAACATTACTAATTTATGTACAGCATCTCATATGTTATGGCAATACATTTTGGTCCCACATGAATAAAAGTTTAGGGAAACGGTTTAGTTATCGGGCTCTTCACCCAAGGCGCCGATCAATCGACCCCAAGCCTAAGCCAATAAGAGCGAAGGCTGTAACAAGAAGCAGTTTACTTCATGATGAGCTGTAATGCAGTCAGGACAGGTCACAAGCACACGGACAATCAATCACTTGAGTTAGGATGGCCACTAACACGTACGTCTGCATACATTATTGTCCATTAGGCTCCCCCATATGCGTGCTGTTCCCCCAGCAACAAAAGGTGATGTAAGATTCATAAGGAGACGGAATCTCATTACGAAAAGTCCCACTGGGAATGCTGCGAGACCACACACCTTCAGACCCAAAACCAAACAGCCTGGAACAAAGACCAGCGAGGTTTCAAAAGGAATAACGGTCAGTAAAACGGGCACCATCCCAAATAAACTTGCTCACCGCTGACCTCCCGACTCTTAATTGCCGCACACATGGACACGATACGAGCTAGAGCCAGCGGACCACCGGTAATGAATCATAAATCCCCACAGCATCCGACCTGGACTGTAGGAGTAGACGTCCTAAGAATGGGGAACGTTGTGTTGTCGTGACGCGTGGGATAGAAAATGAGTCGGTGGAATGATCCCAGGGTGATTGAAAGTAGGATCAGGAGAATTCCTCAACAAGGTACAAGTTGAAGGGACAAATGTTCAGTCCCGGTGTCATGAAACCATCAAAAACGTCCTTTATGTGCTATCGAACTACGTGATGAAGCCGTGGTCTTTAAGGCTTTTCCCCTGCAGGATGAACTTCTGCGCTTTCACAGGCCGGACATGTGATCCTGGCCAGTTAAATGTCTCTACACCACACCTCACCACACCCACTCTGGCAAGCAGCACATAACCCAGTCAGTAACGCCAGAGCTCAAACATCTCAGATGTCAGTGGACCTTACCACAAGCTCAAAAGAGACAAGAAGTCAATGCGGGACTGCTTTGGCCGATCCTGGTTGCCAGAGAAGTCCTACATGACAGATCGAGCAAAAACAAGAACAAACAGCTGACCTCACCTGAATGACAAACACTCCGAGCGGTCAAGTTTTTGCTCTCCTCTTAGACCGAGACTTCCTTGATGCCACAGGAGGGTAAAAAAAAAAAAAAAAAAAAAGACGATTTTGTCACTTCCTGTGGTTTTCAGCGAGCAAGGCGTCCATCCTTGTGAAGCAACGATAGATGCGATTGAGTGTTTTGCAGCTATAAAGCGGAGTGAGCAGCTCTCTGCCGGCTTTCAGAGCAAGACATGTGGGAAGCCGCCTCCCTCCTCCCCCCGTCTCCATGCCTGCCTCCAGTTTGCCTTCACTTGCTTTAAACGTGGAGGCTCCACCCTGTGGCCATTCCTTAACTCTGCCGCCTCCTCTTCTTTCCCCTCATACAAACACACTGTAGGGAGAGCGATGGGGGGAAAGTAATGCGAAACACACACATCACAGATTGTTTTCGCTCGTTATTAGTCCAAAAAAAACATTTTGAAAAAAAATGAATGTATTCCCGTGACGACGTCAAACGTCGAGCCGGCAACGTGACGTAATGCTGACATTTTATTTTTGTATTTTTCCAGACTATGAGGCCACAGTTGTTATTGAGTTCAATGAGGCATAGCAGTATAACATGCATTGTCTTGAAACATGAATCTTCGGTCCATGATAATGTCAAGTGTCTGTGACAGCCTGCCATTTTCTTACACATTCAGATATGTATGACATTTTGGGGTGCGCAGAGTTTTTCTTCCCAAGTTCAGCGAAGGATCATATATTGCACCATCTTAATAACTACTCAAACGAATCTGTGGCAGCTTTAAAAACGCAACGTGGAATGTGATGTAAAGTCCGAGCCAGCCTGACTTTTATGTATTCAAATCTTTGGGGTCCAAAGTTGTTCTTCCCAAGTTCTACAAGGCATCACAGCAAGCAGCATATCAAGCATTGTCTTGAAAAATGATTGTAATTTCCATGACAACTTCAAACATCTGACTTTTAAGTATAGTTTTGTCAATTTCAGATCAAACGCATCTCTGCCAGGCCAGAATGAAACCAATCTATAGAGCTCCAACAGGCGCCAGTGAATTATGATATGATAACAAAAAAAAAAAACAGTTTGATGGAACTTGTGAGTATACAGTCATCTCCGGAGAAGCCATGAGCTCCAACTAACACGAGCAGACATGACTCAGCTCTTCACGCCGGGACGCTCTTTCTCCTGACAAGTCATGCGACTAGTCATACTCCGATTAACGCCTAACGGTTTAACAATGCACGTTTGTGCTGGGGACAATTATTTGTCTAACGGCATAGGGCGCATTGCGCAAGATCATGGCTTGTTGCGTTCGCTGTGTGTGTGTGTGTGTGTGTGCGCGCGTTAATGGGGTGTGCTTGCGACCTCATGTCTGCGCAGAGTTCAATGAGTGAAGCACTCTGTTGTGCCTCATATAACGAAACGTCAATCCTAAATCCATGCAGTGAGTAGAGACAAAGCTATTATGGTCTTACATTATAACACTGTTCGGCATTGTTTTCAATACAGCAAAGCTTTCCCATTTTTGTGCATTATTAAAACATTAGGTACTGACATAATGCATGGACTCAAAAGGGGTTTCAATAAGAAATACCCCCCAAGACAGAGCATTAACATCCTTGATTAGTTTGGATTTCACTGCCATTAGACTTTTTTTTTTTTTTAGTCACCATGACAACAGGCGTCATAAAAACGACAACGAGGTTTGCGGTCAATGTAGCAGTCAACAGAGTTGACCGTCTGGATTTGATGGGAATTCTTCGAAGCCGAGGGGGTGTTTCACACCCATGTAAAAATACAGCGCAGCCTCCAAAAGTAGTACAATCTGAAGCTCAAACATAATCATTTGGGGGAGGGGGGCCCTCTCATTCACACTCCAGGAAACCCTCTCTCACATGCTGCCGAATTTTGTTTTCGCTCACATGCACGACTGAAACACTCACACACAACCTAAAACCTTTCACATATCACACTGAAATACGCTCATATATATATATATATATATATATATATATATTTCAGTATACATTTTATTTCATTAGCGTGTAAGAGAGCAATTCAGTAGTGTATGTGAGCAAACAAAAACAAAATCAGTGAGTGTCCTTGAGAGGGTTTCAGTAGTGTGTGAGAGCATTCCAGTAATTGTGTGTGAGAGCTCTCATATGCAAGACCATTTCGGCAGAGAGCGTGAGAGCTTTTCAGTAGTATGTGTGAAAACATTCAGTAGTGTGTGAGCATTGTAGCAGTGGGCGTAAAAAGCGTTTCAGTCCTGACCTTGAGAGTGTTTAAGTAGTTGTGTGCGAAAACGTTTCAGTCGGGAGTTAACAACCTTTCAGTAGTGTGAGTGGATTTTAATAGTGCGTGTGTTTGCGTGTGTGCGCATGACAGCGTTTCAGTAGTGTCTATGAGAGGAACTCCTGAAACATGGCCCTGAAGGCCCCTCACTTAAGGTTTGGCCTGTACGGTTGAAGGATGACTAATACCAATTATATTATAATATGAATTCCCAATGTACTAAGATGTTTTCAAACTGGAACAACTTGCAAATCAACCAGGGACACAGAATAGATTGCGTTCCACTTTGAAATGATTTGCGGTGGCCTCATTTTAACAGGAGACTTTTCAACTTCTCCGGCCACCATTATGAGCTGAAATCTTAACAAGGAGGCTCGATTTACGTTCAAAGATTGTTAGCATAGCTGGGGCCGCTGTGAAGGAATGCCGTCGGGAATGTATAGCGAAGGCCGCCACAGTCAAAGCAAACACGCCGACAAAAACACAAACGCCCCGCTGCTGCACTCGCAGAATCAAAACGGCTGTAATCCATCGACGTGGAAGCTAAAAAAGAATGCTTCTGTCTTTCAATAATCTAGTTGTTTTTACACGCCGAAGCGGACGCGTCTCAGGCCGCTTTGGGAGCGGACGTGCCATTCGGACCCACAATGCGCCTTTGTCCGCTTGACGGTCGTTAGCCTTGATTTTTATCGCAGCCGCCTAATTATTAACATCCTCTCACAACACATCCAGACAAGCATGCGATTCTCTCTCGTGTAGTGGTGGGAAGTTACAAAGCACAAACAAAGTACTTGTGTACATTCTTCAGGTAGTTGTACTTATATTTATTTTTCTGTTGACTTTTACGCCCTTTGTTTGACAACAGATAACTGTACTTTCTATTACACATAAAACTTTATGTTTTAAAAAAAATCAGTTTAACCTTTAGGTGGCTGCAATAATCCCACCAGATCATCGTGGGACTTTTCCAGGCCGCGACAACGAGGCACTCTAAAGTGGCCACGCCAGCGCAACGCTCCAGTCTCTTTGTACATTTGTATTTTTATTTAAGTACAGTATTTCTACTTTTTTTTCACCAAACTATCTGTACTTCTCCTTAAGTACAGAGTGTGAATACTTTTGCCACCTTTGCTGTAGTGACACAGCATTTGTGGGGTCTTCATTCAGTATTTGCCTGCTTTAGCTCACCAAATAGGGAGTAGTAGCACAGAAGTATGCGGCTTCCTGTGTAGCGTACTTTCAAACTCCGGGCTTCCTGTTTGTTGCTCTCTCTCACACACACACACACACGACACGGCGGGAGTGAAAGCTGAACACGGCCATTCTATGGGAACGCTTCCCTCGCTGGTGAAGCGGACACCGGCCGGGTATTTGTTTTCTGCATTTCCGTACCGCCGACAAAGCGCGTCGTGGTCAAAGTTACACCGCTGCTTTCCGTGATACTCCCAAGATAAACTTGCAAGCTGAGCCGCCATTTTGTGCCGAGGTAAACACGACAGCAGGCATTTCCGTACCCGCTGTACACAAGCTTAAAATAAACATGAAACTGGCCGAGAATCACCAATGTTAATAGTGAAATCATATTCGGGGCTTCATGGGTGGCATTTGTAACAAGTAACTGCTATGCTCTTCCGATACAATCTTGTGAGACTTCAGTTAGCTTTCAACATGTGGGATTTGGTTATTCTTTGGCTTATTTTTTTTTTGTGATGCAACAAGCAATGTCGTCACAATGCCAAAATTTGGACTTCGATACTCTACTGGCACAAAGTAACAACCTTGATACCAATACTGAAACGATACCATGGAAGAAACCAAAAACATCAGTAAAAAAAGCAGTGGAATTATGAAAACGTGAAGGATATTTGTTAAAATCAATCTACCTCCAGGTTCCTTCTTGATTAATTAAAATAATAATAAAAAAAAGCTCAGCTATTAAACATTTCAAAACTAATGAAAATTTTCTTGCAACCACCGATATTTGAAGCCTTGTTTAAAAGGAGAACGATTAATCATAAAATGTAGAAAAGCAGCACACATTTTTTGTTTTTGCTTCTCTTTATTGTTTGGATTGTTTGTGATTTGCCTCAGTAGAAAAGTTGGAATTGTGCTCATTAGAGCACAGAAGTGTAGCGAATCATTTGTCTCAAGTGTACACACGTCGTCTGTACATGATAATAGATATACGTACATAATATGTATAAATACATATGTTTTGAAAAATAGTCACATTTTCTACAACCAAAGTGGGGGGGGGGAAATCCTGCTCGACTCTTTTTACTTTTTTTTTACATTTTATTGATTTTTACTGCTGACCCGAGTGTCAAAATGTTACCTTAATAAATGTTAATCATAATAAATGCGTTATGATGGCCAGTTTGACCCTGGAATATATTATTTCTGTTTACGGGGGAACCTTTCTTTTGGAACTGCACAAAGCGACCTTGGGGATTCCCAACTTTTTTCTGTCAAACGTTACTTGGCATTTAGCCCTCCACAAATGGTTGCAGTTTTATAACCCGAGACCAATACAAAAACACAATTATCTGACTGCATTATAGTAGAAAACGCTGAGTTGAGTGGAAAGGAGGGCGTCCACCGACGCAAACACACGAGCAAAACACGATTACGGCGAGACGTTGCGGGCTATCAAACCACTGGAGCATTAGTGCCGAGGCCTTGCGGTGCGGCCATTCATCACGTCTACTCGAGAATCCACGGGCCCACCCAGCGCCAAGCGGCACAGACAAACGGACTGCCCCCGCGACAACGGAGCAGCTGTGTGGCCCGCGTGGAGGGACTCTCCATCTTATCGTGAGCATCACAAAGGAGCGACAGCGGCACATAACAGGATCAGTCAAAGAGACCAACAACGCTAATGCGATTAGCGCCGACGCACCCGGTGGGGGCTAATTAACGGCGCACGCAACAGAGGCGTATTGTTGGTAGCGCATTTCTTCGGGATTACGAAACGTTCCAAAGAGGGATAACGTGAGCGCGGCGTACGCAACGGCCGACAATGGAGAATGGCCGCACTCCGCACCCGTTGCTGCAGAGTGTGCTCAACTCGACGTTTAAACTGCAAGTAAACGACTTCATGTATTTTTAGGTAATCATCTCCATGTCATAAAGCTAAGACAATGTCACACAGAAGGAAGCCAAGTTCTCTCTGAGACTTTGAAGAGAGATAGCGACACAGAAGTCCTCGAAGCTAAATGTACTTGCGTTCATGCTCATTGTTCCTTTACCCACATTTTGATCTTGGAATGTTAGCTAAAGAAAGATGGACCAAAGCCGAGGTCGTAGAGGAGTTCCCTTGGCAAGCAGAATGTGGTCATTTGTGTTTATTATTAAAAAAAAAAAAAAAGACAGCTGCATGCTTCACTATACTTTGTCCAGATATTGCGTGACGACAGTCAAGCGCCCATCTGAAAACATCTCGCCTGTTCATTGAGCTGAAGGGACAGCTACACAAACAAAAGCAAACCCACCAAGGGGCCGTTTCGGGCCTTATGAAGGCCATACTGCAATAGTGGGAAAGAAATGTGAAGAGAATCTCCTCGGACTTCATGTTCTCAAGCGTCCTCCCCACATTCCAAAAACATCCCCATTGATGACTCTCGATTGTCCATAGGTTATCTCTGCGGCGACATCCCATGCTCAAAAATAGCGATTTCTGCCGACTGTGTGGAATGAATTGCTGATTCCTACATTTCCACATTGCAATCACCCACAGGTGGGAATTGTTTGTTTACATGTGCGCCGTGACTGGCTCCTGAGCTTTCCCGTAGGTGCCCGTGCGCCCTATGTTGCCCGCTGCTTCCTGAAGCGCTTTTGCTCATCGCGGGTGAACTGGATGGAACCTTTCCCGGCTGACTTTTGGAGAACCTGTACTGGACAAGCAGTCTTGACTTACATTCACACCTATGGACAATTGTGACACTCCAATGAACCGAAGAATGCACGTTTCTGGAATGCGGGAGGAAGCCGGAGTACCTGGAGAAAACACACGCAAGCGAGGGGAAAGCATGCAAACTCCATACAGGTTCGAGATTCGAACCCGGAAACTCAGAACCGCGAGTCACACCTGGCAAACACTTACGACTGTGCTAACCGAAGGAAGTTCAAATAAAACCCACTTCCACAACAACAACAAAACACTTATAAGAAACAACGCTTTTCCTTTACGTACAGCTTTTTAAAGTTAAATTTAAAACAACAACGTTAAAATGACAAAAGTAAATGTCAAAAACAAAGGACTTCCGGAACTTCCTATTTTCGTCTATTAGTTTCACAGTGGCTTGACATTTGAGTCGACCACACAGAATACGATTCTTTCCGGCGAGTTGATATAAATGTGAGACTTGAATGACTCACCTACGCCGTCTTCGGACTTTAACACCATGTTTTCTGTCGTCTGCGTGCGCGTTGCTTTCGAACCCGACACAAAAGTTCCACGAGCTTTTCCAAGCGTCCAAAGTTAATTTTTTTCTTTTTTTTCCCACTTTTTACCCAACCGACAATTACTACGTATGTGTTATCTCGGTAGAAGTATGTTGTAGCTTGTTAAAGGGAGCGGTTTGAACTAGAGGAAGCTCCAGGCAAAAAGCCCAACCTTGTCCCGTCTTCACTGAGTAACTCGCTGTCAAGTGAGGTGGAACTACAACTAGTCGTTTCCGCCTTTTATTTTCACAATAAAGCACAGAGCCGTGTTGAGCGGGTGTGTACAGTCGAGATAGATTAAATACAAGTATGGATTCACGAAGGACACCGCCTACAAATACATATGAGTCTAATAAGTTCTACTAAACTAAGACCAAAATGCATGTGTGATATCAAAAACTCTTTTATTTTGAAGAATAATATATGACATAGCCGGGTGTTATTTTGTCTTGACGTATCTAGGGCTAAAGGTGCAGCCAAAGGGCTGATGACGCGTTCAGGGCTCAGCTCTCCACCCGGTTCGTGCAGTTTCACACGCACACACACACACACACAAACTCAGAGACACACGAGGGCGGAGGGTGGACAGCTGGACTGTGTCGGGGCGAGGAGCTTGATTGACACATGCAACAGTTTTCACCACTTCTGCTGCCACCTTTGTGACTACTTTTTCCCTTCCTTTTTAAATGGCCCACATCCGCTTGTGTCAGTGTTTCTCTAGAATATAGCAACAAACTGCTGCATGTGTGGTGAACCGTAAGAAAGACAAACATGCATATGTTGATTATAGAATTGTTTTCAGGTCGCCAGGCAATTACAGCGCACCTTTTCATAGACAAACAACTACTCGCACTCACGTTCATACCTAGGTACAATTTAGAGTCTTCAGTTTACAAAGAGAAAACCAACGGGGGGAAATGCAAAATCCACACAATACAAGAAATACAGTATGAAATGGCGCCAAAGCTATGCCTAAAGAGAATATAGCAATTGGTGTCAAGGAAGTATTCCGGACTAGTCCGAGATCTTCATATGTTGGGTAGGAGCAAAGTTTAGCCTGGGTTGGTAGCGGAAATTTTATAGAGAGTCTTGGCCACGTGTATGCTCTGAGAGGCTGTTAAATAGCTCAAACCAACAAACGACAGAGTTCTTGTTATTGCTTGACAAATGCTATTTTTTGGGGTGAAACTCTGCGAATAATCGACATCCCCCTTAAAAGGAGAATGTAACTGCGTACGGATGCCACAAGATGGCAGCAAAGCACTTTAAACGAAGAGGATCGTCACGCGTCTAGAATGTACACGATCATTACATAAACGACTGTATACCGTACCGTGGGGCTCATGGTATTACTATGGCCGAAATAACACGCTAGCACAAACTCAAGTGACATCAAATATGGGCAAAAAAAATATGCGCGATATCACTTACACTATACATCAGGTACAAGCGATTAAACTCACCTGTTTGGGATTTGCACACAATAATAAATGTTAGGAAATACAGGAAAATTGTAACAGCAAAGTAGACGACACGGGCTATTAGTAGCTACATCCGGACTTTTGACTGCACGAGGTGCATTCAAGGACCGCCAACCAAACAGGACATCTCAAACGCATACGAAAAGACTTATCAATGAATTTAACCTGACAATATCACCAAGACTCCACCAGATGGCGCCAAACTAATACTTGTATTGCTCTGGCCTGAGCGCAAAAACCGCAAATAGATGACATTTTCAGTGAATAACAGAGGATAGGTTCCACAAATAATCAAATGCCAACAGAAGTCCATTTTAAAACATTTTCCTTTCCTTTTTTTTTTTTAAACGATGTCAACAGCAGCTTTCCCAGTGACTCGTGAACAGGGGAGCAATCACAGAAAGGGCCGAGCCTGTTCGTGCTTGCTCACGAGGATAGAAGAGTTGGCGTTGCAGGAATGCTGCTCTGTGACAGCCTGTGAAAACACCCCCCACCCCCGGGTCTCACGCGCTACATGTGCGGATTCCACGCAGCGGTGTCAGGTTAATCGCCGCTCATCAAACACCAAGCACATTGTTCCCAGGGAAAGATCGGGAACGCAGTTCATTTCGGACGACTTTGCGCCGTGTGTGAACACAAGCGACGCATTCACACACGGCGCACTGACGACAATGCAGCCCGTGTTGAGGTGAACAGTCACAATGTTACAACTGTTACTGGGGATTTTTTTTTTTATAATAATAATTTTAAAAAATGGCACAAATCCCAGAGACTTCTCCTTTTTATATGAGGAAACGCAGTGATCGATGCAGAGCAACTGCAGTGAACACTGACCCCTGTCGGTTATTTCGATGAACTGAAACTATACGACAGTACAAATGTTGGCATTGGAGAAAATGAGAAAAAAATGAAAAATGAAAATGAATTTTTTTTTTCCTGCGCAAGGCCCTCATTGTGATTTTTAAAACAGACAGATGGTGCAGATCATTCGTATACGAGGTTTAAAAAAAAAAAAAAATTGTAAAATATGTAAAATTATTTTAATAATTCATGCTCATTTAAAAATATATAACATTTAATTGTAATTAATCAATTATTTTAAATATGTTCTAATTTATATGTGAAATAGGTTTTATTCATTTGATTTGATTGTTTATATCTTCACTAACACATTTAATGAATGAATGAAAAAAAA
The DNA here is from genome assembly GCF_024500275.1 of Phycodurus eques. Classification (NCBI taxonomy): domain Eukaryota; kingdom Metazoa; phylum Chordata; class Actinopteri; order Syngnathiformes; family Syngnathidae; genus Phycodurus; species Phycodurus eques. The sequence continues at coordinate 20,464,327 of NC_084540.1, forward strand.
ATGGTATTAACCAATTTTAGGGGAAAACAGTTACATTGATGCAACAAAGTGCCTCAGTCGCAATTCCAATGAGCGTATTCATCGAGTCGTACGTAAAAGCGCTGCAGGTCTGATTTTGAAAGCCGCTTTTTTTCCCTGTGCGGGTGCACGGCGCGTTCATGACACCTTCAGACGGGCAAAGCACCCTGTAATTGTCTCACCTGCGAGGCACAAGTTGGCCTGAGTGATTGATTGCTGACAAGTGTTCTATTAATGCCACACCTATGCCTGCTCGCGTGTCAATTTCCTTGCCCTCTGGCGAAATAATAGCTTTTGGAATGGTAAATATTATTCCCATACCTGCAGAACAGATGCATTTTATCATTGTATTATGTGTCGGTATTATTGTTTAATAACGCAAATGAATTTGTATCCGATTACTCGATTAACCGATGTGATAATCGAGCTTCAGTAATCTGTCTAGCATTTAGATTGGGCAAATATCCTAGTAGGGATTCGGCAAAGTATGTAATTCACCCAAAACGGCCAAATTCCTGTTCAACTTCGGGTGTGGGTCCTTCAGACTTTTTCGGACACCGTTATCATATGCATGCCCACCAAATTCCCTGTCCATCAGTGAAACAGGTGTCAGGTGATACTTTGAACAAAACAAAATAAAATAAAATAAAAAAACTTTCTAGGGGGCGCTAGCGGATGAGTTTTGGGGCGTGGTGTTCAGGGAGCCCTAAAATCCTAGACAACACAAGTGAATCGAGACTAGACATCCGTGAGGCCTTCAGGGGTCACTTGAGTTCGCGTGACAACAGCCAGTGAGATCGTGCCGTCACCGCATCGGCACCGACGGACTTCCCCATCGCGCAGCCATGTCGTCGCTTTACACACACAAACACGTACACGATACGCAGTCACACAACACTTATTGACACACTCACACAAGCGTAACGCTGATTCGGACGTTTGGAAATCAGCGACACTTCCCTTTGCGTCGCGCTCCGTCAGCAGCTGATTCGCCGCAACGCGTCGAGTCGTTTCAACAACAACGTCAGCCGGAAAGACTCGATTCGTAATAACGCTGTTGGGCATCAGAAAAACCTTTTTTTGCTGAGAGTCAAACATTCACACAAATTGTCATTTCTGGCAAAAATATTTGTTTTTGTATTGATTATCTCAACAGTTGTCGATTCATCTGATGAGTGATTAGTCGTCGATTAATCGATTAAGATCATAACGTGATTAAAAGGTACACATTAATGTGTGAAGGTGGCTGCGGACGTGTATCGTTAGTCGCAGTTGGCTGGAACAGGTTTTGCTCAGACCAACCTATCAAAGGGCAGAAAAATTCTGACATCACAGCGAGCCAGCGCTCCGGCACTGTGAGGATGAAAGTTGAAATCTGATTGGTTAAAGAACTGTCCCGTTACTTCATACAGTTCGAGTTACATCGGCCAGCGCTACTTATTCCGAAGGCCCTGGGGAGATTAGATTGCCATGTCAACGCTTACGAGGCTCAAATCTGATTGGACCAAAAACTTAACATCTACATGGACTAGAAGCTGTAGCAGCAGGAACAAATCAAAACAATTGCACGGATCTAATATTAGAATTTATTTAAAAGGTTACCTGCAATTTGCAGCGCCGCCTCCAAGGCTGGACACAGGAATGAGTGAAGGCTGGACACGCAAAGTTCGCTCACTGTCCCCATGTCTGATAGAATAATAATAATAATAATAATAACAACAACAATAACAGTAAAAAAATAATTGAATTAATATAACACTGTACTTAATATTTAAAGACGCCCCACACTTAATGTGACTACAACTCGAAACTGGGCAGTCCACTGAGAGGTTCTTGGACTCATCCAGGATAGTCGGATAAACGTAACCGGATGCCGCACTTCATCTCCGCCCCATGTGTAGTTTCCCGAGGCGGCGGCCGCTTCCGCTTTCAACCGGTTCCTCTTTTTGTCTTGCCGTCTCAGCATTTCTCCATCGCCTCCTTTCTCCCCCTCGCTCGCCGACCAACGTGCGAGGCGGCGCGATGATGTACTTCTAGTACTGTCTGGCGCGGTCTGCTGGAAGGGAATTAAACTCCCTTCACGGCAAGCAGCTGTTCAGAATCGGAATCAGAATCCTCTTCTAGTATGTCAAAAACAATGAGCTTAATGCTAACAAACAATGCTAACGATTAGCATGAATGTGGCAATGTTAAAACGCTGATATTTGAAACACAAACGGTAGAACAACACATTAACAGGTAATAAATACAACAACACTCACAGGCATACATTCTTTATCCTCCGTGAAGAAAGGCTAATATTACTGAGGAGCTGTGTCAATGTATATCCGTACAGTATGTCTGTATTGTAAACATTCCGTGTGAAACTAAACAACCAAGTAACTCTTACTTGCCTATTTTTGAAACTCGTTAGCCTAATAGCAAAATGGGCCAAGTAAATTCGGAATATTTTCAGAAAACAAAATACAACAAAACCAAGATGACTCCATTTTGCCACCATTCAACCTTTGCAGATTAGCATCACAGACTTAAAAAAATAAATAAATAAATAACAATTCTGATTGACACTGTGATAGTAAGTTAAATACAAACTTAATTTAAAAATGGCCTACCATTATGCTATCAGGCTAACAAAACGGGTCTGTGAGCAAGTTCTGCACTTTGGCCCCGCAGTAACGTAACAGTGGGGCTAATTTACATAATAACCACGCCCCCAACACAGTTTCTTCTCTCGTGACATTATAGGCTAGCTAGGCTGAGCCAAGATCCAGAGTCACTTTCAAGCAATGACCAGAGTCTGGCTGCTGGCTCCACTGTCTGAAACACAAACACGCAGAGGCACGATCGTACCAACTCGACACCCCAGCCGATCACGTCAAAGCAGTGAGGTAAGCAGAGCTGCATTGTGTTTTGTTGGACGAACGCGAAGAAACCCCACGCCAACACGCAAATGAACCCGGAACCTCAGAACTGCAAAGCAGATGTGCTAACCGTTACTTCACTGTGCCGTTCACCCCCTAAGTAAAAACGCTAACGTTAGCACCCTCCGTGACAGGCTCGGGTTGAACGCTAAAAATAGACTTCATGTGCAGACGACAGCATCAAACTGTTACAGTCAGAACATCCGATGGCCACCGTCGCTGCATTCTAATGAGACGCTCTCGCTTTTTAACATTCATTTCTGTGTCGCACTTTTGTTTTTGATCTTTTTATTATTAGCATCCGCAGCACGAGTCGTCCCGAGATTCGGCTGCCTAGCTGCAACTTTGACGGCTCCTCTCTTCTCACTGTGCTTTTGTTCATGGCGGCATTCGTGTGCGCGCGTTGTGCATGTCAGTCATGTTGGAGGGTGGGCACGCGAGTGTGACCACAACCAGCTGCCGTAGTTCAGTTGTCGAGGAACCCAAAAAAAAAAAAAAAAAAGAAAGCAAACACACCTGTGGAGTTAATCCTTTGGATTAGAAAAATGCTCACTGTGCTCAAGTCGCAAAAGATTTGCCTACGTTGGAAGTTTTGTTTTATCGTAGTCGGTTGACGTTAAAGAAATGGTGACAAAAATATCATCAAAAAAATCAAAGTGCATTAAAAATAAAATGAAAATGATAAAGTTACAAAAAAATCTATATATAAAAATATGTATACACAATGTATATACAGTGTGTGTATCTGTAAAAATGGAATCATGTATATAGAATCTTTATGTATACACAATAAAATATCCTTAAAAGTATTTTAAAAACAGTAAAATACATTTAAAATGAAAAAAATAATTAAAATGAAAAGATTTATTGAACTTTTATTTTAAAAATATACAGTATATATTTATATGCAGGATACTGTATTTTCTGCTTCGACTGGGGGTTTTGCTCCAAGTACTTCTATAATAAAATATACAATTAAAAAAAAAACAATAAGATAAATATTCTAAAATGTTTTTTAAAAAAAATTAGCATACAAAAAGAAACAAATAAATATATTTGAAGAATAAAAAGAAAAAAAAAAGATTTCAAAATATACATATATTCAAATGCAGGACTATATAGTCAGGTTCGACTGGAGGTTTTGCTATAATTACTTATATAATAAAATTTATTATAAAATGAAAAAACAAACAATAACATTTAAAAAATAAAAACAAAATAAATAAATGTATTTTTTTTAAATAAATTGAAAAAAATACTTATTACAAATATAATTGAAAAATATACACAGTATGTATACTTAAATGCAGAATACTGTATTTTCCTGGTCAACTTGGTTTTGCAGCATAGTCGTATATAAAAATAATGGAAAATATATAAAATAAAATGAATATTAGAAATGTAGCTATGAAACATAAAAACATTAGAAAATATAACAAACACTTAAACACGTATGAAAATTGAACACACAAATGCTGCCAGTATATAAAATAAATACTTTTTTTCTCTTTTTAGAGCATGAGCTGCAAACGTTGCAATGAGGCCACTGCTTCCTGCTGCTCTATTTTGAGACGCACCGCAAGCACACCGAATACTAAAAAGTGATGCATAATTGATAAGAAGCTTCCATCATTGCCTCGCCAACCTCAGCACGCGATGATGAACCGTTTCGCATCATTTCCACCTGTCAACGCATCAGCTGCTCACTCCAGTAGCAGCGTGCCGTCATATCTGCAGTGTGACGTCTAATACATCACATTCAAACTTTTTTGTGTGTGACGTCAAATACATCACATTAAAACATATTTCATTTTTTTTAAAAAAAAGATATATCTATATACATCGCAAGTGGCATGGTAGAGAGTTGGTGGGGACAAACCTGGAGGGTCTCCCTCCATCGTGGTGCTCCTCAGGCGGCGTGAGGGCGTCTCAGTGGCCGGGGAAGGCGGCGGGGCGGCGGCCGTCAGCGAACCGCCCGAAGCGAGCCGGAAACCTGCTTGGTCTCTCGCGCTCGTGTCCTCCGCCTCCTCGGTCCTCACCCTGGTCCTTTTCACTCCGAAACACAGAACAAGCCCAACCTAACTCACGTTTTGTGGACGCGTTGACGAAACGAGAGCAGCTTGACTTCTGACGCCGCCGGTTGGCGGACACGCAAGCAGGCCCCGCCCACCTCCTCCGTGACGTCACCCCAACTTCACCTTTGCAAAAAGTTGGGCGGTTTTTTTTGTTTTTGTTTTAATGCTTACATTTTCAATGCAACGGATAAATGTTACCATACTAGTTTGTCCGGAGCAATGCATTTGCAGTCCTTTTATTTTATTGCGTTCGTTACAGCTCCAGCGGCTGCAAGGAAACATGATACGAGAGGAAGGAATGAAGGATGGAATAAAATTGAGGAAGGGAGAGGAGGGAAGGACAGAATGGAGGGCAGGAAAGAAGAAAATATGGAAAGGAATGAAGGGATAGGAAGGAAAGGAGGATGATCGATGGAAGGAAACAAGGATGGTATGAAAGGAAGGAATGAACAAAGGGGGATGAAATGACTTATTGACTCCCAATCAAACAAAAAACAGCAGCAGCATCTTACAAAAAAAAAAGGTATTTTCTTGCACCTTATTTTAATTCCAACAGGTGCGAACACAATGCGGTGAGTCTGTTTCGGGGCTGTGCGGCCTCTCGACAAAACGCGTGTGCAGGCGAACACCCATCAACTGAACCATTAAACATGTCTTTTCCATATAGTCATAACACTATTATATATATATATATATATATATTTATATAGCCAATTCAAGGCAAAATCTCTAGAATGGAAAGAAGGGGCAAATCTTTACAGTATGGGAGGACTGTACACTCAAATGCATTTTGTGTCATGATGTTGGTACAGGGGGTTCCCAACACTGTGGGAAGTGGGTTCCATTTGTTTGTTTTTTTTGCTGTAAATTAGCGTCTTTTGTGTTATTTGTACAGTACATGACCCCATTTTGTGGAAAGCCTGGTCTAGTTTTCCCGGCACGCTAGACGTATATAAAACGCTTGCGGTCACGTGGCAATGGCGGACAGTACAAACGGGATGGCTTCCTGAGTCGCCGTCCAGTTTGGGGAGGTGACTGGCAGCTAGGAAAACAAATTGCATAGAGCTCAAATTCATGAATTCAACTAACACGTGGCAAAGAACAAGTGCAACGTTGAACCGGGAGTTAAAAAACTCCCCCCGCCAACAAATGCGCTGACCAACCAGAACAGTGGGGTTGAATTCAATATGAACTTGTACATAATAATAAAGCAACGGGGGGGAGAAAATTGTGCCGAACCTGACATGACATAGGGCGGGTGCAAAAAAAAGATATTTAAAAAATTAAATTGTGGCCACGGTAGACATAGCGTGAGCACAAAATGCTAATTTGTGGCCATGAAATACAGTAGTATATTTCCGCACAAAATAATTGTGGGTTTTGTGAACAACCTGGACGTCTGGGTAAGCAAATGGCGCGCACCTTTGCTAAACCTAGCGAAGGTGCGCGCCATTTGCTTACCAAACTGTCCTTTGTGCACACATTACATCTATATTGTGGCCACAATGGAATTCTCTTTCTCCGCCCACGTCACGTCTGGGGCTCCATAAATTGTGGACCTGGGTGGTAAAAAAAAAATGTAAAAAAATTATAATAATAATAACTGGTCCTTAAAAACTAGCCACTCTGCACTGCAACATAAAACACTGGCAGATAAGTATAAAATCAGAACACAATTTTGAAATCCCCCAAAATATATATAACTCTGAATCTGACGCAGAGATCCAGTGGCACAGAGGTGTTAAAAATGGGACAAAACAGCGTGGGAAAAAAGAAGAGCCTGAAGCAGGGCATACAAAATGGTGGTCCATCAGTCCCATTGTTTGTGATTGGCTCATTCACAACTGAGAACAAAAAAGTGGAAGAGTTACAGGTTGTTGTTTTTTGGTGTTGTCGTGGTTTCCAGTCGGCTCGTGTCAGCGACGCCCGGCAAAGGCTCGCTTCCCGCCGGGCGTCACGGACCACTTGTTGCGGTGGTCCTGGATCTTCTGGAAGATACTGCTGCCGCCTCGCCACTTTTCCCTCTTGAAGCTCTTTGTTTTCTTCACCTGGTCATACCGCAACAGAAGGACGAGGCACAAGATAATTTGAAAAGCCTTTCTTGGCATACGGAAAGTCATTCAGATGAGGGTTATCATCACCTTTTTACTCTTTGCCATGACTGATACCATCTATAGTGGCATCACACACACAAAAAAAGCCAAAGAAAAAGCTAAACAGGCCAAATGCTCCTCTCACCTTCCCACTATCAAAGTCTTCGTCCCACTCGTCGATCACAGTGTCACACTTGGCACGGCGGACATCTTGGATGGCATCTCGACTGATGGCGGAGACGTCGCCGTCCCAACTGAGGACTAGAGCGGAACAAAGAAAAAATGCATCAAAACGACGGACGGTACGACAGTCAAAAGGGCCGAGCCACAAAATGTCGACGAGTTAATTTCGTTCCGTGACCAAGCTGGTGCACTCCATGGTGGGAGTGACCTCACAAGAAGCAGCACGTTCTTCAAAAAGTTTAATGCCACTCCCAGTTTCAGTTTACTGCCAAACTCAACTTGAAACCAGGAGAATTAAACGTTGTGTATTTAAAACAAACACGAGTTAAACTTTAGTCCGCTAGCTTAATGCCAACACATAATGGGGAACGCATTACTGGTATCGGAACACATTGAATATAACAGTACTCAGGGTCATATATTCTTTATTCTCTGCAAGGAGATGGGACGTGCTGACACGTCTATATCTATACTGTAGACTTCCGTCCGTGTACAGTATATCCGTCGTTGATGCAGTGTGACAAAAACAGTTTAATGCTATTTGGGTATGTCATCACTATTTTTCTCATGAAAACAGTCCGACAATTTTTTTGTCTTCTATGGGAGGATGAAATGGCTTTTCAATTCATTTCAATGGGGAAAGATGATTTGAGATAGAGGTGTGGTGACGGAACAAATGAAATTCTTGTTTTAAGGCACCGTCGTACGCTGAATTGGTGAACCTCAAATCTGGCGACAGACCGGTCTCACCGCTAGCGCCGTAGGCTTTGTCCGAGGCGTTCCGGAGCAGCTCCTCCACCACGTCGCTGCTCTTTTTGCCGTCCCAGGACCCGCGAGCGACGGCGCGCGCCAGGGCTTCTCCCGACGCGTCGCTCGCTGGCGCCTGACAACGCCTGTAGCCGTCCTTCACCTGGCTGTCCCAAACCACCACAGAGGCTGCAAAATGACAGAAACAGATTGACTCAACAACATGCTACTTTTTTTCTACTTTTCCTCTTGCTTCTTTTTGGACGCATGTGCGTACCCGTGCTCCGTTTGCGTGGCTTTTCACCCCCCGCCGCTTTCTTTTTGGGCGGGGGCTCCGCTGCGTCGTCGTTCTTTCCCTCCGAGCTAGGCTGACTCTCTTCGTCCTCTTCTTTCAGCCTCTTCTTCTTCTTCTTCACTTTCACTTTCTTTGTGAGCACGATCTCGTCGCTCGGATCGGCAGCGGCCTCGGTACGGCTGCGGGGGGAGATGTCAATTCAAAATGGTTTGATGGTTAAATGAGACATAATGGAAAACTGACTTTTTATTTGCTTATATACGCAAAGTTGTGTGTCTGGAGTGCCTGGCCATTGACAAAAAAAAAAAAAAAAAAAGTAAATCATCTTTGGTTCCTACCACTTGTGACAAAAACTTAAATTTAAGATGTGCTTTGCATTATTAAACAACGTGCATGTGAGCTTGAGGTATTATTATCGTCCACTTGGGGAGTCACCATCCTCACGTTCCACACTAACATTTGTGACTTTGAGTGTACGTGGCTTTAAAAGATGGGACCTGGCCCGGTGAGTGACATGGGAGTCAGCCAATGAGAGTGTAGAGTTGGCTGTCGTGAGCTCAGGTGAGTTTGCGGCTGTTAAGTGGCTAACTGTTAGCCAGTGTGCGTGTTAAATGCCTGGGCGCCAGCAGCTTGTGTATGTATGCGCTCCGTACGTTTATTTTATTAGCTTTTGTTCAATAAAGCGACAGTTGTGTCTGTCCCGGACCTCCTGTGGGGGAAGTACAATACATTCTAACTAGCAGTGGTCGGACATATTAAATTAACATCAGTACTTTGTTTTGGCACTCATCAACAGCATCTTGTGGTACATTACATATTTTTGCTTGGCAGTACACCCTGCAGTTGATCTTGTTTTCTAAGTGTGAAATTAGCCCAAACTTTAGACAACCTCTGACTTTAACGCACTTTTCCCTCCTTATTTCTACACCAAGTGATGAGTTAATCTGCAGCAACGTACCAAAAACATGCATGTTAGGCTCACTGAAGACTCTAAACTGACCAAAGCTGTGAATTTGATTTTTTTGTCTAAATGTTCCCTGTGATTGACTGGCAACAAGAAGTTAAAAGTCCTGGGTATAAAACACCTCGGGCCTATTGTCCTCCTCTCTGATACTGCTGCAGTTGAGCAAATACATAAGTTCTTTTCTCACCTTTCTGATGCGACACACGGTGAACTTGTGTCCTGCGGAGCTTTCAGCGTCACCTTTTTCCTCTTCTTTTTCTTCTTCTTCTTCTTCAACAACCCACAGTCGACCGCATGTTCTTTCCCGTTGGTCTGACATGTGACCTCCGCGGCGGAGTCTCGCTTCTGTTTGGGCTCCTCGGCTACCTGAGGGCGGGAGAGACTCCAAATGCCGCCCTGGCACCAGTCGTCCTCTTCCTGCTTGGACGGATCCAGATGGGACGGGGCACTTTCTCTCGGCTCAGTCTTCTCACCGTCGTCTTGCTCTCTCTTTCGCTTCTTCTTTTTCTTCTTTTCGCCGGCGAGGTTGGACGGCGCCTTCGCCACCGCGCCCGCGTCGGCTTCCACCTCGGAGTGGCGCCGCTTCTTTCTCCTCTTCTTCTTTTGGTTGACGTTTTGAGTCGGAGGGACGTTTGGTTCTTCTTGGGGCTGGTGGGAGGACTCGGGGCTGTTTTGCGCAGGATGGTGGAAGCCGTTCAGAGACGGGCTGGCGTGCGGCGTGAGCGGCATGGCGAGATGGAACCATTTCAAAGGAGATGAATGGTTTTCCGGGGAATGCGATGAAGCTCTGGGAAAAGAGTAACTTGGTCAATTTGTTGTTTTTATTATGCATTTTGTGGAGGGTTTTTTTCCCTCCACTTACGATGCTCACAAAACGTTTGGCAAATTGGCCTTTGGGGTGTAATTTCAAGATGAACTAAAATGCATTATGATTTTTACAGGTGAAATGAATTTTACCTTCCGTAAGCTTTTCCTTCCCAAATAAACTAAAACAGACAACAAACTTCCTACCTGTGAGTGTTAGGCGTAGCGGCGGGGTGGTTAGGGTGATTTGGATGAAGGGGGTCGCCGGACAGTCGCCGCAGAGCCTCAATGCTGCTCAGACTCCGACTGCGAGCCTGCAGTTATCGACAAAAATAAAAACTTGGTGGTCTAAAAGAAAAAAGTAGCCATGAATGTGACAAAAAAAAAGGAGAGAATTAAATTAAATAAAGGAAGGGGGGATGGCAGGAAAAGATGGAGGAGCAAAGAGGAAGGGGGGCATGGCAGAGAACAATTAGAAATGGTTAGAAAAAAAAGAAGGTAAAAAAGGAAAAGAAGATAAACTATATTGACTGTGTGGTTGATCAGACCGTTACATTCACAAGGAAGGATATGTTCATGTGACATCATTCTACTGAGTCACATTGGGAGGAGCGATGCAATGTTTTTAGTCTCTCATAACAGTTCCTTTGAGATCTGACTTGATTTTAAAACGACAACGCTGCTGACTACTCTTAATGCTGCTCATATATTCAATTCCATACACTGCAAGAACTCAAAAGCTTACCAAGATTATGTCTTATTTCTCGTCAAAACTAATTAAAATAAGACTCATTACACAAAAAAGTAACGTTTTCAGACAATTGTCACAATTTTTTAAGTAGAAAAAAAATGCCATTCAACTGTGCCTATGACTACAGTAAAACCCCGCAAAATCGCGGTTCACACTTCGCTGTCCTGCTATATCGCAGATTTTTTTTTGTTTTCTCTTATGTTTGGACAATATTTTTGTCATCCCTTGCACCTGCACTCTCTCAGTACATTGTGTTTAAATGTCTGCATTGTTTTATAAGTGTGTTTAAAGACATGCCAAGGGTTTATTTAGGTAGGGTATTTCTATGTTACGGATTTCACTTATGGTGATGGAGGGGGGGGATTGACTGTACTGGAATTCCGTTTTTTTGAGGTGGTATTTGGTGTCAAATGTTTGAGAACCGCTGTTCTGCTGTATCAGCACGGATGGAAATGTCGTTCACCTTCTTGGCCGACAGCGCCAGCTTCTTGGCGGGCGGCGGCGACATGGTGCTGCCATTGGCTTCCGACGTGATGTTGTTGAGGGCCGGGGGTTTCGTTTTCACCATCTTCTGCTCCTCGGCGCTGTGCGAGCGCTCCACGCTCTTGACGGGAGACGCCGTGACGCTAGAAGCTTTGCGAGAGGTAGAGGGAGCACCTCCTGCCGGCGCGCTCTTCGGACTCGCGGTGTCCTGGTTAAGAGAATGATGAGCAAACATGCACGCACAAACGTGGCACATACATTAGTTTGTACACAACAGACGACAGCACAATTTCATCCATACGGTACAGCACTCCGGCCGCTTGAAAGCAATGGAGCGACAGTTGACTTACCTTGGATTCGGCGGTGTCGGCGAAGGAGGAGTCGGACAGAGACTTGAATGAGGTAGACGCAGTGAGGCCTCTGCCGCTGTCTTGCTTTTTGTCTCCGTCCGCCCTGCCGACGCCGTTGCTGTTGCTGTGGGACGGCGTCGGCGTGCCGCAGCGCGACTGGCTCTGACTCTCTGGCTTCTTCAGCTTCTTGAAGGGCTCCTCGATAACCGTGGGCCCGCTGGACAGCTTGGGGGCGCCGTTGGAAGACGACGTCCAGCCGGAGAGTCGGGGCTGGGGCGGCGGCTGGCTGCTCGTGCCGTTTCTGGCGACCGGCAGGCCCAAACCGCCATCCATGGACTGGATCTTACGCAGTTGCGCTGGCTCAAGTTTCTGTCAAACGGACATAAAAACCGTATTCACTCAAAGAGAGGACATCCCTCCAATGCGGTGATTCCCAACCACTGTGCCGTCGCGAGAACGTATCTTTGTTCAACACAATTTGCGATGAAAAAGATTCTAATTCAAACTCTCTATATGCCAGCGACATGCAGAACAATGAAATGCTCTTCCGCTAGATGGCAAAATGTACAATTCATCTGTGTATCCACATTTATTTGGTGTGCAATGAGATTTCTCTAAAGAAAAATATGCGCCTTGGCTAAATAAACAAATATTCAAACTATGATTAGTGTTCCAAATACGTCATCCACTCACAATAAAGGCTGCCCTCAAAAAGACTGGTTTCACATGTCTATGAGGGATGTACCTTTGTGACCTGCGGGGAAGAGAGCGGTCCGTTTAGATTGACCCGTTTTATTTGCTCTGACGAAACACTGTTCTTCCCAGAATGCAACATTCCCTGTTTGCCAATGTGCCCGTCTGCATTCTTCTTTGTTTCTGGGATCCTTCAATAAAGAGAAACAACAAATCAGTCAAATAGTATAAAGACGTTACTGAGTCTTGCAGTTGTGCACAGCTTCTCACCTCAGGTAGAAAAGCACATAAGCCTGCTGGTTCAAGACCACCTTGATGTTACTAGAGTGCACCATGGAGTCGTTCATTTGGTACCATTGTCCATTGCTTGCCTAGACCAACACAAGACAGATAAAATAATTAAACTCAAAGTAAAATAGATAGTATTCCATTCTACCATGGGTCAAACAAAGAAATGATAACCACAATGTAATCCAACAATGATCATGAGAAGCCAAAACGAAAATCACAATTAAATTTCAATTAATCGCCCAGCCCTAATTTGTTGCACCACTGTAAAGGATCTTGGTACCTTCTAGAATAATCAAGATCATTTTAACATTATCTACAGATTCAGAAGATGGGGGATTCATTCATTTGGACATGGACGTTTTTCTTAAAAAGAAGGAAGAAAGGCTTCAAAAAGCTTGTCATTTCCATTGAAAACTAACCCATTAAACAAATCGAAATGCGCTTCGTCCAGTGTATGAGTATAGTAGACTCAGTGCTGTAGTGCATAGGGCACGCCACGAGGGAGCAGTGTGCTGCAGCATTCGAGCTAGCTTTTTCAGCCTCCTCTTAAATTAAGATATTAGTTTAAAACTCAAGAAAAAGCCATTTCGGAAACCACAGTGAAAGTAAACATTACTGTACCCGAAAAGGCTACGACACTGCAGCGATTTGCTACCAAACCCACCATTATTTTATCATCATAAACTGTGTTTTCATATATTTCTATATGGCACAGTATTTATTTTTAACAACACAACAACCATAATAAGATAAATATAACGTCTTGAACATGCAGCGGGTCAATTCGACCAATCAATATTTTTAGTGTACAAAAACTTAATAGGAGGGTTGACCCTTTTGAGAATTTAGGATGAACACAAATTTCATCACAGGCTTTTGTTAATTGTATTGTTTTTTTTACGATGACGCTCACGTATGTAATGGTCACACCTTGACGTAGCAGTAGTAGTGTCCGGCGTGACAGCTGTAGCCGGAGTGAACCAGGACGGCGTAGAGGCCGTACATGACGGGATCGCCTGCGCTCTGAGACATGTAGGGACGGATGTTGAGGAACTCTGGATAGCCAACATCCTACAAAATAGGCACAAAAGAGGGAAATATGAGATATACAGAAAAACTGGAGCAGTCCTTCAAACTTGAAGAATTATTTGCTGACCTTTGTTATTTTCCCTCCGCTGAAGTTGGCGAACCTCTTGAGGGAAAGCGTCAGCACATTTGATGTTCGATGGACGGTGAAACGCTTTGTCGCCGGCACTTTCTTTTTGCACCTGCAAGGGGACAGGGAACGGGGGGGGGGGCTTGCTCTTCACTCATCTTAAATGGGAACAGACCACATATACACCTGGTTTTGGACTCACTTGGCACACATGTAGGCATTCTCTCCATTCAAAACATCAGGTTTAACAAAAAGCTCCAAGGCTCGCACAATGTTGACAGCTTGCTAAAAGACAAATAGAACAATGTTGCGACAGTAAGTTTAATACATTGCAAGCAAATATAAATTCCAAGTTATCCTAAAAGACCTGTTATGAAGTTGAAAAATCTAGAAAAGTGCTAAAACGTTTGCTGGCCTTCCATTTGTCTTCTTCTTTAAATTATTTGTCTTTTTAAGGATGCTCCACTGGTTCTCAATAGGGTTGAGGTCAGGGTATGATGGTAACCACATCAAGTATTATTCTCCCTTCACACCAATAACAGCTGAAGCTTCAATTATATTTTTTGCAAGGTGAAATGGTGTGGTCTTGCATGAGAATTATTTGACTTAATGTTTGTTTTGTTTTATTATACAGTTGTAGACATCTCTCAATACTTGCATTACAGTTATGTCTAAATTTTGATTAAAACATCACCTTTACTGTTAATAACGGCTGTATGATTGTTATGATTTGAGCCTGAAACAAATTAACTCATATTTCCTGTGTTAAAATTATTCTTTAAATTACTGTTAAACTGTTACTCATTGCCAGTTACAGAAAACGTTTGCTTTCAGTTGTTGCCGCTGAGGGTGGCCCAACCAGTTCTTAGGTTTCGGGGGCCATGCCTTTTTCACACAGGGCCAGGTAACTTTCAATAGTCACCATTTAAATTTATTTATTTTAAGTACACCTGGGTTTATATGTCTGATATTTACATTTGTTTGATAATCATGTAACAAAGTGTAGAAACTATGGAAAAATATCAGAATTTGAAAAGGGGGCCAATACTTTTTCACGGCACTGTATGAGAATGTATGTTGGAACATACCCGTATCTCCACAGCGATATCTAGGTAAGGGTCGTATGTGTCGGACACACTTTTACAAATGGAACATTTCACTGCAAAGAGATGAAACAGAAATACCTTTATCAATCAACTAGTAGTCCTGTGAGACATGTTGCTGTGAAACAATCAATACCTCTGGACCGCAGGTAACCTCCAAAGATTTGGTGCACTAGCGTTGTGGCCTGCGTCTGCCTGTCAAGCCTACACAAAGATTTTCAACCAATATTTGTTGTTGAAAAAAAGAGAAGAGACAAACAAAAGGTCTTACTTTGGGTAGCCGTTGAGACAGGCTTTCTGCATGGCGTCAATGGTGTACCGCAGGAACTCGTGCGCATCCTCCTGGCTACCGAAGCGGAAATGTCGGGCAATTTCTGCACCAAAAAAAAAAAAAAAAAAAAAAAAAAAACCAGCATGTTTGAATAAATTGTCCACTGTAATACAATATTTTGAAGTGCAAGCTCTCATTCCACTATTAAGCATAATAAAAGTTAGGGCATGAGTGTGGTGTCCAGAATGGTCATTCATTCATGACTGCCAAAAGAGCACAATTAATCATTGTATAATGCCACAACAACATACTTCAAAGCAGATTTGGGGAACCCTTTTCTGAGTAACCACCCAGGATGTTTTTGCAACCCGTACTTTAAAAAATAAAAACATTAAAAAAGATAATCATAAGGAAACATTTACAGTCACTTAGTGTTTTTATCGCATTAGCGCTAATGTAGCTCAGAAAGCTTCAAGCCGCTCTTGGAGGCACAAGGGGGAGAAAAGAGTACAAAGCTGGTCGATATTTAATGCGCTCATCACCGCATTCCCAGCAAAGCATCCTTTCACACAAACAGCAATAAGTCACGTCCAGCTGTTATTTTCCCCAAATAATTCAAAAGTGATGACATGTAGTTGTTGTTTTTCCCTAACAGTCTTGTCACAAGCATTTTTGTGCTAAAGCATCCAAGTCTGCAGTCACAAGGAGACAGAGAGGGCACTAGATGGAAAGATGGTGGGGGTGGGCGGTGGTTATGGAGACTGCAGCTGCAAGCAGGTAGCGAGGGACGTTTTTTTTTTTTTTTTTTTTTTTTTTTTGTGGGGCGGTCCTTTGAGACCGCACCTAAGCTAACACCTCAGCTCCCCCTCTCCCCATTCGCCGGCCATTCATTCCTTCCCCGGCATGCGCTCGTCTAATGTACTGCAGTGTGATGTCACAGCGGTGCGTCACGCCATCAACCAAAACAAGATCTAGTGAAGGCGGTGATCTTACTTTTTAAGTCTCTGATAAAGGACACGGGCTTGATGGCGTTTCCCGTGTTGGCAAAGGTCTGGATGATGTGGTTCTGCATGACGCAGATCATACAGAAACCCGACTGGTGGCCTGAAAGAAAGCAAAAAGCGCAGAATTAATCATTACATTGAAATTTCTTACTAGAGTATTGATACGTGTGCATATATATCCAAAATGTAAAGCGTACTTTATTTGTATACGTCTGTCCTAGAGTGACACCAACTACAAGCTAAAAAGTCATTGTTTTCAACATAATATGGGCCCTGACTGTTGTTTGTGCCGGTGCACCAAACAGCAGTTGAGAGTACCCACCCTTTTTGGAGTCCTTGGAGGGGGGTTAAAAAGCTCCTCGGTGGCAAGGCCCCGGGGGTGGATGAGATTCGCCCGGAGTTCCTAAAGGCTCTGGATGTTGTAGGGCTGTCCTGGTTGACACGCCTCTGCAACATCGCATGGACATCGGGGACAGTGCCTCTGGATTGGCAGACTGGGGTGGTGGTCCCCCTTTTTAAGAAGGGGGACCGAAGGGTGTGTTCCAACTACAGGGGGATCACACTCCTCAGCCTCCCTGGTAGGGTCTATTCAGGGGTGCTGGAGAAGAGGGTCCGTCGGGAAGTTGAATCTCAGATTCAGGAGGAGCAGTGTGGTTTTCGTCATGGCCGTGGAACAGTGGACCAGCTCTACACACTCGGCAGGGTCCTTGAGGGTGCGTGGAAGTTCGCCCAACCAGTCTACACGTGTTTTGTGGACTTGGAGAAGGCGTTCGACCGTGTCCCTTGGGGAGTCCTGTGGGGGGTGCTTCGGGAGTATGGGGTACCGAACCCCCTGATACGGGCTGTCAAGAGTTTGGTCCCCATATCCGGCAGTAAGTCGGACTCGTTCCCGGTTCATCAGGCCGTGATCTCCAACTCTCACTGGAGCAGTGCGCAGCAGTGTGAAGCTGCTGGGATGAGAATCAGCACCTCCAAATCTGAGACCATGGTCCTCAGTCGGAAAAGGGTGGCGTGCCCTTTCCAGGTCGGGGATGAGACCCTGCCCCAAGTGGAGGAGTTCAAGTATCTTGGGGTCTTGTTCACGAGGGAGGGAAGAATGGAACGGGAGATCGACAGGCGGATCGGTGCAGCGTAAGCAGTGATGTGGACTTTGTATCGATCCGTTGTGGTAAAGAAAGAGCTAAGCCGAAAGGCGAAGCTCTCAATTTACCGGTCGATCTACGTTCCTACCCTCACCTATGGTCACGAGTTGTGGGTCGTGACCAAAAGAACAAGATCCTGGATACAAGCGGCCGAAATGAGTTTCCTCCACAGGGTGTCCGGGCTCTCCCTTAGAGATAGGGTGAGAAGCTCGGTCATCCGGGAGGATCTCAGAGTAGAGCCGCTGCTCATCCACATCGAGAGGAGCCAGATGAGGTGGCTGGGGCATCTGATTCAGATGCCTCCCGGACGCCTCCCCGGTGAGGTGTCCTGGACGCCTCCCCGGTGAGGTGTTCCGGGCAGGTCCCACCGGGAGGAGACCCCGAGGGCGACCCAGGACACGCCGGAGAGACTACATCTTTTGGCTGTCCTTGGAACGCCTCGGGATCCCCCCGGAAGAGCTGGATGAAGTGGCTGGGGAGAGGGAAGTCTGGGCGGATGGATGGAAATTAAATATTTAAAAAAATTTAGTCGCAGCAATTATGTTATAATTTCATGTTAGGCTGCACGGTGCGCCAAGTGGTTAGCACATCTGCCTCACGTTAAAGAGGTCCCGGTTTCGAATCTCAGCTCAGGACCACCTTTGCCATCTTTTTATGTTTTCCCCATGCTTGTGTGGGTTTAATCCGCGTACTTAACATGCATGCTAGTTTCATTTTAGACTCGAAATTGTCCGTGAGTGTGAATGCTTGTTTGCCTACGATTGGGTGGCGACCAGTCGAGTGTGTGCCCCACCTCTCACCCAAAATGAACTGGGATAGGCTTCTGCTCACCCACAACCCCGATGAGGAAAAGCGCCACAGAAAATAAACTGATGGATGGAGGTCTGCTACAAGGGCAAAGAAACCCACCAATTCTGGGCTACGTTTGGGATGAAAAACTCACAGGCGCGGCTGTGCTCCTTGGAGAGCAGGTAGTTGGCGAGCGGCGGCGTGTAGGTGAGACACTGCACGGTGGAGTTGAGGAAGCAGGTGTTGCCCAGGTTGTGGAGGCCGGCCCCCACCCTGTACACCCGCTCCCACTTGAGGGTCAGCTTGTTGGCCGGGAAGAGCATTTTCTGCGGCGCGGCGATGCCGTCGCCCTGGCCCTCGACCGTGTTCTCTGAAACCGCACACACTCAAATTCATTATAAAAAGATCATTATATACTGTAAAGCACAAATGTGTGCATTATGAGGGTACAATGGTGAATGTAAACCAAAGCGCTCCGTTTGTTTACCTTGCCTCTTGATTTGGAGGGGCTCGGCCGCCTTCTGCCCGGCGGCGTCCTCATTCCTGGGATTGAGGATCACGTACTTGTTCTTCAGGCTGTCCAGCTGGTAGGAGAAACCCTTGCTGGCGGGCTCAAACTCGATCTTCTGCAGGAGCACCTTCTTGGCCGACGAGGCCAGCAGCTTGTTCAGATCGCCGTCATCGCCCGACTCCTTTCGACTGGGCTTTAGCGCCTCCTTGAGTTTGTCCACGATCGGCATTCTTGGAACATCACTGAGAAGAAGCGAAAAGTCAATTAATGGTTTGGGATGGAAGGAAGCAAACGAGGGAAAAATGGAAGCACTACTTGCCAGTAACAACACGCTTGGTTCAATGTCAATTTAGGGCTTCGTAATTAATCGAATGATTCGATATATCGTTTTTTTGTGGGATCACCTTGACTCCCCTCAAAGAAAAAAACAAAATGATTTCTTCTTCTTCTTTAGCAGCTTACTTAAACTGCCGATGCACTGTTTCCGTCCCGCATTTGGATTTGGTTCAGTTTTGCAGCATCAGACAATGAGCAACAAAACAGTCTGCTGCAAGTATTTTTAAAGACTGTAGAACCCAAAGTGAGTAGATCGAGTAAATCAGATTTTTGGGGATAAATCCGATTTTTGGAGAGAAAAAAAATGAGGGATTTCATTTTAAAACCATATCATCCAGGCCTACATTAACTACTTGGCTGTCAAAAAAAGGGATGAGCTACCATTGTCTTCGTTGTCAAGTGTGAAATGATCCCAAACTTTGGACATTCTCGTTCTTTTACAGACTCTTTCCTCCTGGCTCGCCGCCATCGCATCAACTTATTAATACACCGACTGTTGCTAGCACCTGCAGAAACATTCATCGTCGTGGAATAATGATCCTCGCGAAGCTTCGTAGCAGAGATTTTACTTTGAGCTTTTGTGTCATCAAATTATTCAGTTAACTGTACAGGGGTTCCTCGGTTTATGATGGAGTTCCCTTCCGACTGCAGCACCATAAGTAGTTTATCACCACCCTACGCTAACACAGTAGTAAAGTCATAATTAACATTTATATTTG
This sequence comes from Phycodurus eques, assembly GCF_024500275.1. Lineage (NCBI taxonomy): Eukaryota > Metazoa > Chordata > Actinopteri > Syngnathiformes > Syngnathidae > Phycodurus > Phycodurus eques. The sequence goes on from NC_084540.1 coordinate 20,484,026, forward strand.
CATAAAAAACACTTCTGAGCCATAAATGACCTGATGAAAAACATGAAGTGCTAGTTCACTGCATGCCGCTTGTTAGCATCAAGACGCTGTATGTCGGGACTATCATAAACCGAAAAGCCCCAGATTCGGCTTGTTTATTGTACCGGTTGAAGTAGGGCTACTATCTCCTTTAGATACAATGTAACCGAATGCACTAAAACCCGAGAGTACGCTGACCAAAACAAGGGTTTACCCGTCATCTAATAATCATAAAGCATGGCATGATAGTGCTCGACATCAAATCTAACTAGACTCTCTTTTCCCACATCATTCCACTGCTGTATAGAGTGCCTGAAAAGACATCACGGAGGACGGATGTCGTCACTAGAGTGGGGGAAAGGGGGGTGGGGTTGGGGGGGTAGAAAGAAAGAGGCATGAACAGATGCACAAGGACTAGGCGACCTTCACACGCCGCCGACACAGAGCCAAAGGATGACACGCAGCCCAAGGGCACGATGCCCGACCCGGCACCGTAGCGCCAACGACGTTGTTATGCAAGATAACAGTCACCCTTTAATTGCAACTAATTGGTTATTCAAGGGGCTTTAAAAAGGCAAACATTAATGCACAAAGGCACGGAATTGAATAATTTTCAATTCATCAGTCTGCCGTGCTTATATAAATGATATTACATAACAAAACTAAATGAAAACTGTGCAGAATCAAGCTTCAGAAATTGCAACTCTTGCTACTCTTTTTTTATCCTTACTTACACATTGCAAAAAGGGCCTTAACATAAAAATTACAAAGCTTGTTCAATTACTGTCATTTTTTATAAAATGCTCCACAGACCAAAAGTCGTTATTATACATATATATATATATATATATATATATATATATATATATATGAGTTTATTGCTCAAAATGTTTTTTCTAGCTGTGAACAATGAAGAGTTTGTGAACAAAAGCACAATCAGCATAGTCAACTTCGCGACTTTTCAGAGCCCCGGAGTGACTTCTTTTTTTTCCAAAAGATCAACTTTCGACTAAATTCCGCGAAGAAAGAGACAACAACACGAGCTGAATTATTTTCACATTACTTTCCTTCAGACTCTTAAGAGCCTAATGGAAGGCAATCGCAGATTCATTTGCGCTGATCATCAACAAAGATGTTGCAAAAGGAATCACTCATCGACGTTGGAAACTTTTGACCCGAGCTATGTGCTAGAAAAAAAAAAACTTACGTTTCAGATCTTATTTTGTATCAGGAGACATACAGTGAACCTCCGCCTTTTCACTGTTGAAATTCGCAAATGTGCCTCTCTTTTGACCTAACCTCCACTTTTTGCTGAAAATCTCATCCATTCAATGTTTTGTGCTCAGGACTTAGCAATAAAATTATGTCTTTCGTACATTCTGGTAGAATCTTGGTATTGTTGTTAGATGTACATAATTGATTTATTTACAGTATTTGCTATTGTGTGTAAATCCCAAGAGGTGTTTAATGAATTAACAGTGTTTGTGTTAATAGCTTGCGCGCGTATTTGTTTACCCATGTGACATTATGTCAGTTTGTGTTAGTGTAATTAGACGAGTATGCTCGCTAAGACAATTGATGTGCCTCATATGAAGGTGGTTTGTTTGTGCTGAATAATGCAAGTCATTTATGTAACATGGTTTCATTATTGTGTACATGCTAGATGCATGGTGTTGATGCTTTATGATCCTCTTCGTGTTAAGTGCTTTGCCGCCATCTTTTGGCATCTATACAGAATTACAAACTGTTTTGAGGGGTGGTGTCAATTATTTTAATTTTTTTTTAATTATTATCCCCATCCCCGAAAAGTGGGTTACTGTAAAGCAAATCCCAGAAAAGAGGGGGCAGGAAGAAAGTTTTTTTTTTTATTACATCCCTGTCATTTACTTTTTCTATAAGGGGAAATGGAATCAATTAAAATCCGATAATTTACACTGCTAGTTTGTAGACTTGCATGGTGGGCCGAATCCCTAAAATCAGGTACAGCGCAATAAATTAGAATAGTACCAAATCCCTAATTTAGTTAGGTAGTTCAATTCAAAAAGTGAAACTCATATGATAGCGGTGCACTACACACACTCAAAGTGAAGTATTTCATGATATTTTTTTAAATAGATGTATAATTTTGATGATTATATCTTACAGCAAATGAAAACGACTCTTAATGTAAAAATTTGGCAGGAATTTTCCCGTTTAATCTAGCTATCCAATCCATGACTACTGAAATAAATTGACTTTTCAATCATATTCCAATTGATTGAGATGTCAATGTATACGGCTACATTGATGCTTACAGCTATACAATCTGAAAGGACTTTGTCGCAATAGAGTACCTAGATGACAATGGTTGCCAATGTCGTCACCAATCGCGTCAATGCATTGACTCGCTGACCGGTCAGCTCCAGCTGTCAGCTGGGGAAAAAATTCAAACTAAACAAAAATTTCCCTTGTTACACATTCAATTAATCGCGCGCCCCCCTAAACTTTCTTAAAAAGGGCTTTTCTCATTTTCACCTCGGCAGTGTCAAGTGTTCTTTGACCGGGACGTGTCGGGCCATTTAGCGAGGGGTTAGCATGCTAGCTTGCTAACCTCAACCGAGAACGAATGTCGACATTACACGGCGTCGGAAGGGCGACGAGACGTGCCGGGATTAACGCTCACAGCCCCCGTGGGGTGATTATTTTGCCATTCATGTCGGGAAGTCGAATAGAGAGTTTGCATTTCAAGATGAGGACGGCGGTGGCTAATTAGCCAGTCGGCTAACTTAACGTGGCGGAGAGGCTTCGAGTGCCCCCTCGCTTTGCTGCAATGTGGTGAGCGTCCAGCAACCCCGAATGACATCACTCAAGTGAAACCCGAGCAAAAATAAATAAATAAAAAGCATTTTCATTTCTAAAAGCTCTTGCGGCCTCACCTTTGAAGCGCTCAAAAGCCTGGAAAACGGAGCGGTCCGCTCCTCAGATGTCGCTTGTCGGTCTGGTGCTGTTTTCGCCCATGCTGCATGATGAGAGGGCGGTGACCAGTTTGACGGCCACCTCGCAGAAACCAATCGGCCTTGGTGGGAAGGTTGAGCCTCGCAGAAACCAATCGACGAACGGGACCCGCCTTGGTCGGAAGATTGAGCCAATCGGCGGCTAAAGTAGTGATTACGCCTACAAAGACGGGACACACGTGACGTGCTGGTTGTGCTGTTTACTCATTTACTCGGGTCAACTACTGTAGTGCTAAAATAACGTCGTCATAAAAAGAGGCAAAATAAGAATTAAATCTTTCAAGCTGTAGTGCTAATCAAATTTGATTGTGACCAAGATCGGTTGAACGCAAAGGGATTTGTGTATTCTGGTGGACATTTTTATTCCCCAGATCAAGAAGTTAATATTTGCAAGACTTGGCCACCGGGTAGCAGTATGATACGGTCATGCAAAAAATAAAATAAAAAAATATTTAAAAAGTTTCACTCTCATCCTGTAGATGACTCAGTAATCTGCAGTAATATTAGTCGTTTTCTTGCAGAGGATAAAGAATATATGCCTGTGAGTATTGTTATACTGTCTGTCTACATGTGTTGCTTCCAGCTTTATAACACATAGATGCTATTTGTTGGCCCACCTATGGCGTTTTATGTAGTAGCATTTAGGTAGCAGACGTAAAGGCAACATTGGCGTTTTAAATATCTAACTTGTAATTCTCTTTATTTGACAGTAAACTTTAACTGGCAGTGGCATGAAATAGTTTTAAACAATTTTGTTGTTGTTTTTTTTTTAGATTTATTCTCTACGCCAAACTTCCGCTTGTTGCGGAGTGAGCTGAGTTTAGTGCCATCATATATCTCGTATCTCAAATTTGTGCTCTCAAGTTGAAGCGAAAAAAATGCAGGACGCCTCGTACCTCCACAAACTCCTCGGATCTCAAAGTAACAATGTAGATTCAAACAGTACAATCAAGTGTTTTTCCACCTCGTGATCAAAAGTAACCAGTACACACACTGCATAGTTACTGTAACCGTATTTAATAAACTTTTTTTTTTTTTTAAAAAAAGGTACAATATTGTTCCAAACACTGAAATGAATTGACCTCACATAAACTAATATGCAAGAGTGAGATATTGTTCTCTTGATAGAATGATCACCTTAACATCTTACAAATGAGCATATAAAATACAGGAAGGATCAACCCTCTTTCTACCCCCACCTCGTCATTGCTTCATTAAATATATTTGGCTTACCAGGAGACAAAAAAATACATTGTCAGACGTTACAAACAGTAATAACATTGCAGTAAAGCCTAATACTGACTTGTGTGGATTGCGTTCATTTCTGCTGAAGCAGTAGTTTGTACAGAAGTGCTTTAGAGTCAGAAAGTGCTGAATTGTCACCATAGGAAAAAAATACACTGCATTGCTCTCTCTTTTTTTTTTTTTTTTTTTTTTTTTTTAAATTTGATTTAAGGGTCTTCGATGTCCATGAATTCCTTTTTGGGTGAGGCAGCACCCCTGTACCAGGCGCAAGAGCCGTCGCTTCTCTTGATGCAAGCAAAGTGTCGGGCCTGCTTGCCGTTGGTCATCTTCTCCGTCAGATAGTCCGTCCACAAGCACTCGGCCGGGCTGCTGATCCCGCACGGGACGGAGGTGCAGCGCGTGATCTACGGCGGACAGGACGGGGAACGAATAAACATCTTCGCTTGCAATGTGGAGCGACTGCTGGAATGCTAATCCTTGTTAAAGACAATCTCCACATAACCAAAGATTATTAATAATGCGCAGAGAAATCATTTTGCAACATGCGCAAAGCTCCACTCTTTAATCTGAGAGACTGTTGACTTGTATCGGTAGGTGCTGCTGTTTCGGTTAGCAAAAGAGATCAAATGGGCTCAGCATTTAGCGCTGTCCATGTATTAATGACATTGTCTATGTAGGAGGCGTTTATTTGTGCAAACATTAGGTTTGAGCCCACTACAGAGCAGTATAAAGGACACATTTTAAAAAGACTGAATCCATCCCTGGTGGTCTTACCTTGCAATCGCAGCCCATTTCGTAGCGCTCCACCAGGCTCTTCTTTTGCGTGGCGCTCAAGACATCCCACGGCTCAAGGAAGCTGCACAGGGTGACGTGCAGCGAACCGTTGGACTCGAGCCGACCTGTAACGGCGGAAATGGCGACAAGAGAGGACATGAAGGGAAGGGGGGAAAACGGAGGCATGGGTGAAATGCAAAAGACGGATGGTGCGCAATAACATAATGCTCGATACGATTTTCAATGACAGGAAACCCCCGCTGATTCACGAACAAAATTTTCTGCAGCGCAAACTATTGGCACCTATCTGCGTATTTTTTGTGCGCTTTCTGCCACGTTAGAGGAGAACAGCAGCGCGAAGGAAGATTCCAGTAGTGGTCTGGCATGCATGGTTAATGATGGAGAAAGAAGGGTGCTAAACTCCTCCAGATGATGCGGAGAAAGGATGTGATCTCTGTTCTAGTGGTGGAAGTGGACAGCTGACAAGCAGTTACCGCGAGTTTCTCGGCGTATGTTAGACCAATTGCCCGAATGCTCATTTGCTATAGAAAATGAATGTACATATACATCACTGACTGAAAAATGAAAATGGTTGATAGGAAAGTCGCAAAGCGGCAACACACTTTGGAAATAAACCGTATCATTTCTGTTGCCAATTTACGGAGACTCGTATTGGACTCATGCATTGCCCCATTACTTTTGTCTCGTGCGGCCATTCACATCACTGGTAACAAGTTTTGCAGCGGTCAACTTGTTTCTACACCTCTATGAATTATGGTTCAAATTCATCTCCAAATGTTGATGGTGCCAATGAAGTTTTGAACTTTGACCGTATAATTACTGTACACATGAAATATTTACCTGCGATTAGATACTCTATGCCTTTAGCCAGAGTGACTCCACATAATGAGGAGGTTGGCGCAGTGTAGATGGCATCGAAATCCTTGTTAGGGCCTTTGAACAACTGAAAAAACAAACAAGTTTGGACACGTGGACTTTGCATACACGCAGACACGTGAACAGAAGTCTTTTACCTTGGTCTGTTTGATGTCATACTTCATGGGTTTGATAAAGTCACCGTCAGCCTTCCCTCCAACCACCTTCGCCTTGATGACTACAAAAGACAGAAGGAGTTTTGAAAGACGATTTACATTAAAAACCCAAAAAGCGGCATCCAGGTTTGAGAATTTGGGGCCGCGACAGCGGCACCGCATGACTGTTTCATCAGCTGCACCCTGAAGGAAGAATGTGCGTACACAGCCGGGATCCGAAACGCACCGAGGAAGCCAGTCAGCACTTTGAAGACTAGAATTAAGCAACGATAATCCCCCCTCAAACCCTCGCGGCCTGCCTGTGTTTGGATTAAGAAAAAACTGGCGAGAGGGGAAATCAACTTTTACTTTCCAGCTTCCTGATTGAGAGCTTTGAATGTGAAGGGGGGAAGAGAACACCAAGTGGAAAAATATGATTAAGGCAATACAGATGTGCCGTTTCGGCTCGAGCGCAGCCAAGTACTTGAGCGAAAAAATTAATAAATAAATACATAAATAAAAAATAAAAGCTCAGTGTGTCTCTACAGACCGATCACATGCCAGGCAAGTTTAATATCAGTGGCTCGTCATCGTGCGGCCAATGCAGGTGACTCATAAGCTTCCGAACAGAGGAGCCTCGCTGGCATCAGTGCCAACGTCAACCACGTCATGTCTACAAATCCACATTTTGCTTTGTCAACGTGGCGCCAAAGCAAACGAGATCATTTTCCTTTATTGATCATGATTTGATTATAATAGATGCTTGCGGAATATTTCCTTTTAAGGAGATGTGCAAAGCTGACTCTCACCAAAAAAAAAAAAAAAAAAAAAAAAAAAAAAAAGGGGAAGACAACAGAAGCGGACAAATGGAGAGAACAGTGCTGATGCTGCTGAGGAAGTCTCCAACTCCTCTGGCTACAATTTGCGGTAATCCTGCTCGCCTGACGTTGCAGAATGGTACACAAACGTTGCTCGGCTGGTGTTAAGTAACGTATGTGAAGGGGGTGAATAATCCAGAGGAAAGAAATTGAGTTTCGGACTTGAAGCGGCAAAGCCATGGGCAAAATACAAGGTGATGCGAAACTAGCGGCTTTTTAAATCGAATTTTCTGGAACCATTTAGACCACCGTGAGCAGACTAGCTTATCTGTTTTACGCCACGGAATCAAGGATTTCACTACGTATTGTTTGCAATCCTACTGCAAAGTAGGCTGAAAATCAGTCCATCTCTTTCGATACTGTATGTCTGTACTCGTACTCATAAAAACACTTACGATGCTACGACACTCGCAAATCTTTAGCGAGCGGTTTGCCGAGAGCGCGCGGTGTGTAGTTTTCGGCGGATTCCCAAAAAAAAAAAAAAACGTGCGTTTGCTTCAAACTGTTTGTTGATACTCCCAGTTGAAGTTTACAGGGGAGGGACAACACAAAAGAAAGAAAACTGCACGTTATGTATATGTTTCAGCAAACACATACTGCAGCTTTGTCTCGCAAACGTCCGCTCGCTAAACGCTAACGCACGATGCTAACGCACGACGCTTTATGCCATAGACGGGCTAACAAATCGCATCGCGGTGTAGACTTTAGAATAACAAAATGCACTCGACATTATTTGTACAGCGGTTTGAAAAAAATAAACTACTGCAGTATTTACATAATAGACATAGAACATAAAACAACATCATAATAACACAATAATAAAACGCTATATTTGAGTGAAATTCATTGCGTGTTCCATAGACGTTTGTGTTTTTGAAAAATATTTGTTTGACCGTGTATAAGAAGTGTTACATTCGAGTGATACTTATGCTTTGCTTGAATAAAGGCTTGTGTTTCGAACGAGATTTGATTCAAGTGTCATACATTTTCATCAAAATTGCCAGACAAGGAGGATAATCAAGTACTTTCGGTACTTTGCTTACTCCAATGCAAGTACTTGTATTTGCTATCGGTGCATCCCGAGTTGAATTCACGCTTCAAGGCATCTTAATTCAGTTATTCTGTCACAAAATAGACGAGAAATTGACCTGGAATGGCGTCCAAAACGTTAACGGCTTGAATTCATGTCCTCAGCAATCCCTGCGATTCCTTACTTATCCAAGTCAACGTGATGGGTTGAAGTCAAAGTCTACTCGGATGTGTACTTAACACCAAATTCCTCTTTCAAGTCATTTTGTCGCCAAGTTGAGGCCAAATGGCGTCAACCAAAAGGTAAACACGAGCCTTAGCTGTGTCATTGGCAAAATCTATCTTCCCACTCATGTTATTTCGCGCACGCACACACAAATGCCAAGTTAGGAGCGTCATTCGTGGAGAAATCGCCCAAAAAAACAGACCAAAAAAAACATTTTATCACGGGAACTCGACTTGATTTGTGTATATCGAAATGTCACACATAGGGAAATACGCCACTTGAAACGATGCATAATAAAGATTCCCTTTTTTTTTTTTTTTTTTTGGTGTTTGTTTTCAAGGTAATAACGAGTCAAGGCGGAGCTGAACTTACCGACGTCCGCTTGGCAAAACGCCTGCTGCGGATGCATGGCGGCGCAGCTGCAGGCTTGCGCTTCCTTCCACGAGCACAGCAGCACCAGCGGCAGCGCCAACACCTTCAACGTCCAGCTCATCCTTGATCGGAAGTCAAGCGACACCACCAACGTTTCTGCGAAGAGGCTCTGTTGCGCGGGACTGGTTGGCTCTGCTCGAGTCCGCGTTCGCGAGTCTTTTTATGGCTGCGGAATCCGCCCACACGCGACGTCACTCGGACTGACTGATGACGGTTTTCACCTTTTCGCGCAAAGCACGCAACGCGTGCACGCGTACACCGATGCACGTACACTTGTGCATGCACGCGCGCGTGCATGGACGTGACTTTTTTTTTTTTTTTTTAAATGAAAAAAAATGGACACCCACTAAATACGTCATACAAAATGACTGTTCTTTCTCCTACTGTCTGATCTAGCAAAGTAGCCTACAAAACAAGACAATAATCTGATGATGGTTAAGTTTAGAAAAAAAAAATATATTTTAACTAAATAATTGATGAATATCAAATTAATAAGCAAACCTCACATACATTGTATAAACAACTTGAAAAACTGAAATGTGCAACATTTCCATAGCGATAAAAACTTTTTTTTTTATTTATTTAATTTTTACAACAGCAAGCTTGTTGTCGGAGGGGGCCTCATGAGGGAGATTCCCAAATCCCGACGGGTCATTGCAGCGTCAGCAAGGCGTGTCGTTGATATCAACCAATATCAGCCGTCTCTCGAGTGGCCCCCAACTAACCACCATCCAGTACAATCTATAGTAAGGGGCCCCATGGGGGGGGGGAATTCTTTGCCACATCTAAAGTAGCGGCATTGTTTTGCCGGGCACTTTTCTGGCTCGCCTGCCCTTTTGCGGCGTCTCTTGAGTCCAGTTGTTCTCAAACTGGGCTCACTGGACGGAAAGCCGAAGCTTAGGAAATAACTTCATTCCGAAAACCTTGAAGTAACTCTTATGAATGAATGCACTATAAATGGAGTTGCCCCCCCCAAAAAAAATGGTGTGGCAACTACAGGTTGTTCGGCTGAAAAGCGGAAGGGAAAATTGAATCACTACAAGTATTTGATTTGCTTTAATTAGACAAGTAAAAGTGGAAAAACATGAATTATTTTCTTAAGAAACAAACACGTCCCCTAGTCTGCAATGTTTGTGAGGCATCTTCACGGTAATGAGCTCGAGTTAGCAGGCCAGCTCATGTTGGCTTTGCGTGTACATGTTATGCCCGACATTACCGTAAAAGATGTTGCAAAAACAACTTTTTTAGAGCATGTCTAAGCAGCGGTAGGTACTCGTAAGCAGCGTGGGCGTAATTTATGCCCCCGCTGCCCTCTCCTTAATTGGGCACAGCTCTTATTTATCACGTGTTACGTTCACACCTCGACAGCGCACTATAAATAGGTCCTCCTGAAAAATGATGGTAATACTGGAGAATTAAGTAACGCAGTGCCGAGAAGCCTATTTGCGTCACGAACTGACGATAATCCATAATTACATGTCCGGCCGTGACGTCGACGGCACGAAAAAAAAAATCATGGCGTGTTTTCAACAAACTATCAAGTGGACGCACCCCAGCAGCAACGATAAATCACAGCAACAACGTAGAAACGCAGATGGTGCAACATGTCAAATGAACATGGCTGTGGCACGCGTTGAGTCAAGTTATCGTCGTGGACTTGAGGGATGTGGTCATCCGCAGTCATTAAAACACCACTCGCAAAATACTGAGAAAGACTGGGAAGGGCGAGGTGACATCATCTTCGAATTTAATAGATTCCGTGTGGAGGCGATTCCCCAGAGCCCTGTGCCCCTTCTGTGAAAGACTCATGTTGTTATGGTCACATTCTTGACTTCCTCTGCCCTTATTCACGCGTGCTAATTGGCCTTTTGTTGGAAACTTGAGAGCGGAGTGGAGGGGGAAACGCATGGGTTTAAGTATTTTCAGGGGCAGTCGCGTTTTTGAGCCTAAGAATCGCACAAAGTGACATGGCCTGGGAATTGGGAACCGCTTATGTGAACATTTACAAACGTGAAGAAAAATGAATTTTTTTTTTACCAGGTCAGTGATTCTCAAAGTGTCTCAGTCGTGGTATGCGGGCTCCCTAGACTCACTGAAATCAATGTTCAAACTGCGTAATGTTACAATGGCTTAAAGTTTTTAAATCCGGTAGAGTAGATTTTGCTATGCACAGTTTGGTTGTATTTTACTTTAAAAAAAACCCTGTTAATTCAAATATTTGTTTCTCAATACGTTGTCCATGTTTGAAAATAATCGCTGAAAACGTGCAAAGAATGAGAGCTATGCAGTACTCAGTCGTACAGGTATCGCGTAAAACTCTTTTTCACTATTTCAGTTTGCCTGATTTCTGTGGGGCGTGGCTAAAACGCCACCCATTTCTTCCTGTAACTTTATTTACAACTTTATTGGCGCAGCTTTAGAAATTTCTGCTTGTAACCTGAAGAAGTTATTCTCATAACATACATAACTACTATTTATTGTAGTATTGCTATTATTATTCCCATTAAATACCCCTTTATTTTTGCACCGATTGTTGTATTTATTTATTCTAAAAAGAACTTATAAGTGACTTCTTTAATGACTTCTGTCTGTCTGATCGTGCTCAGGGGTGTTTCTCGTATTTTGTTTCGCCAGCAGTTGGCCCGCAGCGTTCGCCAATTACTGGCTCGGCATGCGTGTATAGTAACAGCGTTTTGAGTTGGTTTTGAAGGTATGAATGAAGAGGAATTGTTTATACAGACTTTTCACAAACATGAAGGGGGAAAAAAAAAACATTGCCTTTGTTTCTAGGTTGTGTATCCTTAGCGGTGAGGGCATCGAATGTCCAATGCGTAAAGCTGACAATGTACAAACAAGAAAGAGGAGTCTGTTGGACTTGGCCTTCTCGTTTCCTGACATCATACTTGGCTACCTACTGTCTGGTTTATGGCCACCCCGTGGTAAACACTTCCACTATTTTCCATAGAAGAGCAGAGTTGCTTGGCTTCATGTGAAAAGAAAGAGAAAAGGAGAAATCCGATTTGATGCACTCAGAAGGACAAAAAGTCGGCGCAGGGTTGCCGTCCAGAAAAGGGAAAGTTCCCATACGCATGGAAATGTCATAAGGCGCCATGACTCGTCGGTCAAGTGGAATTTACCAGATGTTGGATGCAGTAAGAAAAGAGGAGGAAATGACACATCGTAAAAAAAGAGTAGAACTATGCTGTGTTTATCTGTAGTTTGGCATCAGAGGAATACCAGAAGCCTCCGACCTGACCAAAGGCTGACCCATTCCCGCCAGGTCCTCGGCTTTTCATTCAGGGGGGTCATGCATTCACCGCATGACCTCACAACAAGACCGCACGGAGCTTTTGTCATTGCAAAACAGGCTTAAACCTCAGGAGCCGCCATCCGGATTGCTCTATGATAACATTTGGTTGTGGAGAGAGGGCGACTTTGACGAAGAAGTCAAAAGGGGCCCAATGACAAGTTTTGCCTGTTAACATTTGAAAATGAGCATTTCTCAAGATAGTGTTTGTTTTCAAACCAACGGGTTTTTTTTCTTGTGCATCACGCACATACCTGGTAACCAGGGGTGCATTTATTATGCAAACACAGGCATTTGCCTGGGGTCCAGGGATTTCTAGGGGCCCCCAAACGTCTTTAAAAAAATAATAAAGTTGTTTTGGTTTTTTTTGCAATTAAAGCAATTTTTATTGTTTAAGTCTGGATTTAAATACTTATACTTATTTAAATATGACTTTTGAATACTTAAAAACACGAGGTTTAATCTATCTTTTCAGGGCTCCCCTCTCCCATTCTCTCTTATTACTGCACATGTGGAGACTTCATTGAGGAAGAGGGCAGCAAAACAAATTTGCTGGCATGTTTTGAGGAAAATGAAGACGAGTTCTACCAGTGGAGTGGAGAAGGCGAGAAGAAAACAAGCCATTTTTTATCAAAACTACCAAAGGCTTCGACCTTTTTCACCGTGAAAACGAATGCGGGTAATCAGCAAGAGCCAGACCCTCTTATCAGTAGCAGCAGTAGCTGATTAAATCTTGATTCATATTCTTATCAATTGCAGTTAAAAGCATTGAGATGATTCACTTTACCGTCGAGAGGAAGAGCAATTCATTGTTCTGCCCGTCACTGTACGTCACTGGCATAGATAGCGGAACAAAGGGATGATTTGTAATAATACTTTTTTGGGACCAATTAAGTAAAATTGGATAATTGAATGATCACCACCTGACTGTAACGAATTGGAACCAAACCATGAACTTAAACCAAGGTGCATTCCGAACCGTGATTTTTGGCGTACCTTTAGCAATTATACATGTGGTTTGACAGTTATAAGCGGCCCCTACGATGTGGCCCGTAATAAAAAACTATTTTGACACGCCAGCAATACAGTATGAAGCAATGCCATCAATTTTTCCATTCGTCAGTAACTGTTCACTGGTGACAGTGACAGACAGTGAATCATTCGAATTCTCCACTGCAGAATCGACGGAAACACTCAAGTCAAATAAAAAACAAAATAAAATAAAAAAAAACGATATGACTTTTTGTGCCGTGTCACTGTTCATTACGGTTGGTCAGCGAATGTCCACAGAGACTCCCGGCGACGACAACGGTTCCTTTTCGACCTTTTCAACCCGACACAAATCGGGAAGAAGGAGATTCACTTCCTCCATTTGCGTCATTTGAATTTTACCTCTTTCGCAGCTTCTGTTTGCGCTCATGGCAACAACGGATTGTGACATACAGTATTTGTGTGCCCCCGAAACAACTTTGTTTCTTGTATCACAACTTAAAAATTTTTAAAATTTTAAATGTTTCCACTATTTGTAATTCATGCATTGCGATTTTTCTCATAACTACGTTATCATCAAGCATCATAGATGTTTTTTTTATTCGCTACAGAAAATACAACTTTACGAATTGTTCTTGAAAGAATGACTATTTCTTTCAAAACCTTTTCTCGTAACTGAATTCCCATATCTACATTTTCTCATAGTATGACTTTTTTTCAATTGTCGTAATATGCTAACATTGTTCATATATTGCATTTTTCGAACAAAAATAATTTTCCTCATATTTTATATATATATATATATATATATATATATATATAATTTATTTTTTTACTCAATTCCTGTAACTGTACGACTTTTTTTCTCATAATATGACTTTCGTAGCTGTCGTAACATGCTAACATTGTTCTTGTATCTTCTTTCTCAATAAACACAACTTTTTTCCTCACAATATTTGAATGTTATTCCCACAACTATACAACGTTTTTCTCGTAATATTATGGCATTCTTAACATGCTAACGTTATTTTTTTCTGAAGAAAAAAAAGCGAACTTTTTTCATTCTTATATTATGACTTTCGTAACTGTCACAACATGCTAGCATTGTTCTTGTATTCCAATCGCCAGATAATTGCAGAGCATATCGACAAAAAACTACAGTGTATTCACACTCACAATCACACGTATGGATAATTTAGAGCCTTCACTTAACCCAAGAAGCATGTTTTATGTTCGTGAGAGGAAATCAAATTACAGTGCCTGCAAATTATTCTCGTAATATGACGATGATCCTCAGGGCAATCAATTGATCGCATCTGCAATATTCTGGTCGAGAACAGCCCAGCTGCGATCGATTCAATGCCTTGAGAATGAAATGACCTGGATGAATAAGAATATTCACAACATAAATAAATGCAATGACTTAAATGGGGAAAAGTGACTAAAATACAGTCAGGTATTATTCACAGATAAGTAAATTATGTGGTGCAATATTAGTGTCTGGTGCATGAATCAGCTTCACTGACCCATGAGCGAGTGTGTGGCGTCATCTCATAGTGTCTCGTAATCCACCCGCCCAGGCATGCTCCTCCAAGCGTGAGGTGTGCGGTGAAAGCAGAATGGCTACACGAGAGCGCGTGACTCATGTCGAGAAACTGCTCTCGTCCTTCAACAAACCCGCCGATAATGCAGACCAGTCCCCTCTCCAGCGTCGAGTTGTTGTGGAGAACATTTTCCGCTCGTCACTACTGAAAGACGTTTCCAGTTTAAGCCCGTCCTCGACGCGATGGACAGTTGAACACAAATGGTGCAGCGACGCATGTAGACAGACAAGATAACAGTACCCACGGTCATATCCTGTATTCTTTATCCTCTGCGAAGAATGACCGGATCAATGCCGTTTGATGTCCGGGCAGGACAGACTGGCTGCTCCATGCAGGCAAGAAAGTAAATGTGAAGTATGAATTGGCCCCAGGTGGCCAAGGTGTGTACAACAGAATGAGAAAGTGGGACAAAAACGGTTAAATTCTTTTTAATTCTATTCACTTACCTCAGTACTGTTGTTACAAAGTATAATGTTATAGAAAGCAATTTTTTCCTCATAAAAAAAATATATGACCAAATTTGTTTATTTTTTGGGGGGGGGGGGGGGGCTGGAACGGGTTAATGGTATTTCCTTTCATTTCAGTAATTTTCATTCATTTCAACGGAGAAAGATGATTTGAGATACAAGTGTTTTGAGTTGTGAGCTTGGTTATAAAATAAATATGATCGCTACTTTATGGATTTTTGTCAATTGCGTGGGGTTCTGGATCGTACCCCCCGCTATAAATCCTGAACTTGCAATAAAAAGATTGAACAAAATAAAAAATTGATGTTTACATTATTTTATGTAATCATGTAATCGTCAAAGATTCAAATAAATATCAAATGATTTTATCCTTTTTTTTTTTGTTTGCTTTCTCAAAATTCTAATGTTCGCAGTCCCACTAATGAACCACTTCAACTTTTAAAAAATGTTCAGGTCTTGGTCATTGCTGGTGCGGCCCCACAGCGCCCTCTATTGCCGGCAGCCCCCAACTGACACACACGTGCACATGGTAAAGGTGAAAAGCAGGTGAAAACGATTAGCGCATACAAGTGATGTTGCTTAATTGTGGGCGGATTCTGCAGCCATAAAAAGGCCCTCGTGAACCTGAACTCAAGTAGAGCAAAGTAGTCGGTGTCAACTGCGCTCTTCTTCTGGAACGGCATCCCTTTTCTTGCACAACTTAACCGTCTCCTTAATTAATCGTTTTGCCTTCGCCGTCCTGAACGCTCAACGATGACCTGGCTGATGAAGAGCTTCGTGCTGCCCCTGGCGCTGCTGTTCTCGTGGGGCCTCAAGGAGGAAGGCGCGCAAGCCTGCACCTGTCTCCCGATGCATCCTCAAGAAGTCTTTTGCCAAGCAGATGTCGGTAAGTTGAACAGGATTCCGTAGTCTGTCGTGGCTACCTCCTAAACAAATTTAACTACAGCTCTACTTTCTAGCAGTTTGGCTTGGCTAAACGGGCAAGTAGATGTTCCATTAAACATGGCTGACCTTTGGTAATGTCATGTCTGGTCAATTTTCAGTCTTCGTGACAAAATGGCGTTGAAGATGACTTCAGAAGAGGCCTGCAGTGTTCCTTTCAATTCTGTTTTGGTTATTTTGCAGGTCTGAGATCTTTTTAAAGGTAGCAGTTGACTTGGATATGAGAACATTGCTCATGTTAATAGACTTTTATTTGGGGATGGCTTTGCGGGTCAATTTTCAGTCTATTTTGTATTGTGACTGCTGCTTTTACTTTTATAAAAAAAAAAAAAAAAAAAAAAAAAAGCTAGCTCTGTGCAACTGTCTGCCTGCAAATCCTCAAACATGGATGCCCCTTTTTGTTTTTCAAATAAAAATGTTTTAACTCTTTCTAGTCATCGCAGCAAAGGTTGTTGGAGGAAAGGCTGACGGTAGCTTAAATCCCATCAAGTATGACATCCAACAAATCACGGTAAAATATTTATTTCATGTTTCTACATGTATGCAAATTGGACGCAAATGAAACTTTATTTTTTTGTTTGTTTTTGTTTTGCAGAATTTCAAGGGCCCTGAGAGGCTTTTTCATGCCATCTACACTCCATCCAGCTCTGCCGCATGTGGAATCACTCTGACCAATGGTGTCGACTATCTACTCATGGGTATTTAAAAAAAGAAAAAAAACTCCCCCCATGTGAAATCAATCCATTCCAGTTGAACTTTAATGGCACCCAAAAGTAAGCCTTTTGCTTGTTGAAGGCTTACGAACACTGCCAGCTTGTGACAATTTTTGGGACTTTGGGTGCATTTCACCATGCATTCTTTAAATTTAACAAGGCCAGTTTTTTTCTTTTTCTGCAATTACAGCCAGACTCCAGTCTGATGGCTCGCTGTACATCACCTCGTGTGACTTCTATCAGCCGTGGGACAACTTGAGCGCCACGCAAAAGCGCTTGTTGCACCTCTACGGGCTGGGCTGCGACTGCAAGGTAGGAGCTCAAAAAGGTGGCTTTCGCATGAGGAATTAGTTTGCGGTGGCCCCGAATCTCACAGGTTGCCGTCTCAATCACTTGTGCACGAACTGCTTTCACAATGATTCTCATTCCACTATCTCTCGAATCTCACGTGAACATGTTCTTTAAATCCCTGTCGTTTGTCACCCGCAGATCACGCGCTGCGCCTCCCACCCGTGTGGCATCAGCAGCCGGACCGAGTGCTTGTGGAGAGACTTTTTTCCAGTGAAGCCGGCCCGAAACTTTGCTTGCATCAAGAGACGCGACGGCTCTTGTGCCTGGTCCTGGGATTTTAGCTTTAAAGGCCGTTAACTTGTAATAAATGAATAAAAAATGAATGCATTTTGGTTTTATTTTCTGACAATTCAGCACTTCCATACAAACTTCTGCTTTCGACGCAATTTTGGGCATATAACTCGTACTGTACATGCAAAGCCGACAAGCTGGACTGCTAACGTCAGCTAATTCGTGTGAAGATGTCGCAAATGTTTCAGATGACAATAATACAATCCGAAAAGAACTATTTGTACAAACATTGCAACCCACACTAATTTACTAATGTCTACTGTATGTATTTCACAATTACATTGTAGTTCAGCTTTATTTTATTCTGGACCATACTTTGGCTGCTGCCTAACCGTTTCAATGTAATGAGTGCCTTCCTAATCGTCAGAGTGGATTATGATGCCCCCAGGCCATAATTCCCTGTGACCAATAGATGCAGCCAAATTTAAGGTTTCCTGGACCAGACCGTAGCAGCCTTCTTAAACTTTGATTAGCATTGAAACTATTTTACTGGTCAGCTGCAATCAAAACTCATTTTGAGGTAAACACTATAAACTGAGCCTGGTTTTTCTAAACTTTCCCAAACATGGGAATGAAATTTTAAATGTACAAAACTGAACATTATCCCTCACCTGGCTGGGAGCTTGGCAACCCTAAACGCCTAATCCTAGAATTAACCCTGCCATAAAGTCACTCCAAACTCGTACATAAAATAAAACTTATCCAAACTGAGCTGAGTGCAATTCTATTTAAAAAAACAAACAAACCCTGAAGCAGTCATGTGGTACAAGGAAGGCTTCTGTGTCATTTCAGCTCCTCCCCTAAATGAAGCAAGCCTGGACATCCAGCTTTGCAGGAACACCCCCTCATGTTTGAGATCCTCGATATTTGAATCAAACTTCAGCCAATAAAAGGACAGCTTCCTCTCTCCAAAAATTTGGACTTGATGGATTTAGCGCCTGGACACCCTGCATAATTTGACAATTTGTGTTAGAAAATCTTCCTCTCTCTCCTATCAGGTTATCCAGAACTGGATAGTACACAGAGATGCAAAAAGTGTGTTTTGCTATCTGGAACTACATGCTGTCCCGAGGTGGAGCGGACGACAGCATCCTGAAGCACCTTTGTTGTCTGTCTCGGCCTCTTTGGTTTTCTTGGAGTTGTATCAATGTGAAATCAACAATTTCACTCCACATTTCCTCAGAAGAGGCTTGACTACAGTACTGGACCAGTGTCTCCTTAAGTCTTTCAATAAGTTCAACAGCCACTGTTTTAGACTGGAGCATGTCTGATACAAATTTGGTGTCACTCAGGACCTTTCTGAACAGAACAAGAGATCCAGCAAAATTCAGATCAATCTGGGGCAATATCCCTCTTGCTTCAACAGCTCTTTATGGATGGTTCTCAGATGCGAGCTCCTCAAGCATCGCAGGCAACATGTCCATAACATTGCGACATGCTGCGTGTGTGCTTACAGGCCCAACGTCTATCGCTTCGCTGTTGGAGCTCCCTTGGTGCACCGCCAAACATCTCCCGCTGCACTTCCAGCCATTTGTTATGTACATTTGAGCCAGACATGAATGCAAACAGTCGTTCCAATAATGACAGGTTTCCTGCATCTGCTGCACTTTTTTACAGCGTCTATTGGAACCAAGTTCAAGCAGTGTGCACTGCAGTGAACATCGAAGGCATGTTTAGCTACTTCTTTTATCTTTGCTTGAACACCTGCATGTGCTCCGTGCAACAGGTACTCGTCACCACAGTAAAATGTTGAGCATTTCTACATCAATGACATTTGTAACTCGGGATTTTCGTGTGAAGTGACCATGTTAAGGAGAGGCGAGGGCAGGGCAGTTTGCGAATGACATTCATGACCCAATTTACATCTTGTGACAAAATGACTTCAAAGAGGCTTAGTTGTTTAGTTCAGTGTTAATTACACAACTCACTATACTGATTAATTAGAGCTAGCAAGTTGACTTTTTTATAAGTGGGGAATTGCAGGCAAATGACAATAATTAAGGCATTGACCTCTGTATGACGCCATTTCAAGGCAAGCGAAAACCAGTTTTGGTTAGGACATGAAGACTTTTTTTTGGTTGACACCTTTTCAGCTCTTTTTTCAGACTATTGTGACAGTGACATTAAAAAAGGTAATTACACAACGAGACTTTTTGATTCAACTTAGAAAGTTGCATAAGCGTTTCGGGAGCATTTTGGGGGCTGCCCGAGGAATGGCAAAATTGGAAAGATTACTTATTTTTACTTTGTTTGTTTTTTTCAACGCGTTAGTGTATAACCTTACAGTTGTTGTTGGTCGCTTGTAACACTGACTCGAGGTATGAACATGGAAAGCTGTTTCTTGTATGAAAACCTTGGTATTTTTTCACACAAATACGAGGGTTAGAGGAGGTTCACAAACCAATTTATGTCCAACTTGTTAATCCTCCGCAAAGTATCGAGTAAAAAAAATGTACTTAGCGCAAATATAGATGTGTGTAACATTGACTAAAAAGACAACATGGAAAATGAAGGACCTGAATCCTAACAGGTATAAGTGAATCAATTCCGTGGGTATCAGAACTTAATAGGACGAGTGAATTTTTCAATATCAGTTTCCTGACTTGGGACGATACCCTTCACAGTTAGACCATCAACTTGAAGCTTGAACGTTGACATGTTCCATCACTTGCCATTTTTAACTTCCAATTCAATCATTTGACCAACTATGTTTATCCAATTGTTTGTACATGATAAACAGTGTAAAGTCAACATTTTAGATCATAGGGAAAATTAAGGTTGTTTATATTTTTATTTTTATTCAGGTTTCACTATTGCCATTTTTGACTGCTAAAACCCTCGATGTACCTTTTCAGTGTTATGCTTTGTCAGTTGGAAGTACACACAAAATTGATGATGAAGAACAGCATGTCCGTAACTTTGACTGAAACACATTTCCAGTTCCACACACCGTACCATTCCACAGTTTCAACATGTATTCCAATTACCAATCCTTGACTGAACAATACTATGATTTCAAAACGTTAACACATAGTTCTGAGCACAGTGTCTCTACAGAAGTCAGTGTTGGTAAACAATAATACAGCCACTTAGACCTGTGCGTAATTTTGACACCAGCGGTCTTTGCTAGTGCCCATGTCACGTTACAAGCACCAGTAAACATCCACAGTGCACCACACAACATCGACATTTTTATCAACAAAGTGAATCATATGTTTTGATCAAAGATAGTTCGAAACGTTTGACAGGAGGCCTTCATATTCGGAACCGAATCCAAGTTTAATAAGGATGAAAGTATGCGCATAATCATGACCACATCCTCAACACTGCTTTGACTTGTCAAAATTACCAGCGAGTCAGCAGTGCAATCAGGAGACACAGAAAACAGCCTGTGCACCAGAGATAGAAAACGGTCGAAATTCACCAATCATTTCTCCTTCAACGATTCAAACAAGAAACCATCTTAATCTATACAAACTCGCTTTCATCATTGCTCGTAACTTGACCGTTTGAGATCGAAGCTTGTAACATCCACGTTCCCGTATGTAAGCTGAAAATGGTTCTGGGTGATCGATGTCGCAAAGTAGTCGACCCTTTTTGTTATTTTGTCCAAGTCGCTCCAACTAAAATATGACCGACACTTAAAAATGTAAGTCAATATTGTCTCCTACTCCTTCTGAAGCAATTGATTGATCCTTCTATGATTATTTTTGGAGAGTATTGCATCAATTCCAAATAGCGGTCATAAAATGGTTGTTGTTTGTTTACAGTTATGACATTGAGTGCCTGATTGTTCGTGAAGCGTTTTGACCGACAAAGTTACGAGCACGATGGCTATTTCTAATAAGTGCCTCTGAGAAATCTCGTCGTGGAATGTCATTAACTTCTGTTGAGTGGTAGGCAGACCGTTTTAGCAGATATTGGCAAAGTGTTTGCATGATTTTGCCGATATTTTTCACACTGTGCCCATTTCCGTTGATGACTGCTAAAATGTCATGCTTCGGCGGTGGTCAAAAACCACAAAAATGTTTGACATGGTTTATTGCAAAATAATTGGAGGTGGACAATTGCTGATACAATATTATTTTATATCTACATGTTGATACCTGATTACAGACGATACTGTTCTGTGTTCATATTTGATGCCTTTTAATGTATTTCGCCGTTAATAATTGCTCGCAACATTTCACCACATCCGTGGAATGACCCATATATATGTCCAATCTGCTTCGGCATTTGGCAAAACCGGCAAAAGCACTTTCTCACGGCACGGGTAAATGGTGGACTGGGACAAAGCACCTGTAAGAAGTGTAAACATCTACAATGTCTTTTGCTTCACAAAGGCTGTCATTAAATATGACTCAGCTGTTTGTGATACACAGGAAGTCTGCTAACCTGTTTTCTGGGTTTGGTCATTTAACATTCTGCATCACTATAGAGTTTGGTCAGTTGCATTGCATAGTGATGGATGATACAGTAGGTCAACCTTGATAACAATATGGTGCACGAGCATTTCACTGTGCAAACTAAAATTTCCAACAATAACATCTCCTGTAATCCGAGGACAAAATGAATGAAAGTAACGAGGAGACTTGGCAAGGTTGAGGGTGAATGGATGCGTAACTTTCCATCTTTTAACTTGCCAGGCAGGACACGCCCTAATTGCATCCAGGCGGCAAGGGCGCGTTTCACAGAGGAAACTAGATGACGATTCAAAATTTGTATCACATTTGTACAAAATAATCAAGTGTGTCCCAGGTTAGGGTTAGCGCAATTCATAACACCGTCACGGTGAAGCCAGATACTGCCGTTCCCTTCTGGATGCAGTGGGGAGTGTCCGACCTGGTTGCAGCAACCAATCATATTTCAGGGCGGCGTGCCCTGCCGGGATTGGATGTGGCTTAATTGTGGGCGGATTCTGCATCCATAAAAAGGCCCTCGTAAACATAGACTCAAACAGAGTGAGACCGTGGGTGTAACAGAAAGGCAGCGCTGTAATTTCCCTGACTGTTCAACGATGAGCTGGACGCTGAAGAGTTTGATGCTGCCCCTGATGCTGCTGTGCATGTGGCAGCTGCAGCAAGAAGGCGCACACGCCTGCAGATGTGCCCAGTTGAATCTGCAGCAGGCGTTCTGCCAAGTTGATGTTGGTAAATTGAACGGGACTCTACAAGAGCTTTTTTTTTTTTTTTTTTTTTAAATGGGTTCAAATACTGAGCAGTCTGCAGTATATTTGCAATGTTGTTTTGGTTGTATGTATAGTTGTGGTTTAAAATGGTGTATTGAACTTTTTGACATTTCCATAGACCCTATAAAGTCTAGTTACCGAGCATTTTTGTGTGATGTGACCATGTTCGGATCCAGGTGACGCAAGGGAACAACATTTGCTGAAGCAGGTGTTTTTCAGAAAGGCTGTTTACCTTTGTTGCCATTCCTGGTGACTTTCCATTCTACTTGGTGGCAAAATGACTGTAAACGATTGTGTTAACTACAATGCAAAGTAGACTTAAGTCTAGTAATGTCACGTACCTGGGTTTAGCAGTCATGTGCAAGTGTTGCAAATTACATTAATTAAGGGTTACCTTTTATGACTCCTCAGATAAATTTCCACCTGGTGGCAAAATGGCTGACACCAACTTTTTCAGGGGTTAATTTATTTCACAGCTCTTCCAAGACTTGTAGTTGCTCATGGCGTTGGTAAAGACTGTTACCTTAGGGGATGCCATTTTAGGTCAATTTTCAGTCTATGAACGCAACACTAAACTTCAAAGGCTCACTGTGAATTTCGTTACGCGAAACATTTAAAAAAAACTAAAAATTCTGTCTTTCTAGTCATCGAGGCCGAGGTTGTTGGAGTGACAGTTGGCGGTGGCTTCATACCCATTAAGTATGACATCCAACTGAACAAGGTGAAATGCGCATTATATTCATGCATCTGTATTTATGCAAATTTGACAAATCTACCTTGTTTGCTTTCCAGCTGTTCAAGGGCCCAAGAAAGAATTTTGATTCCATCTACACTGCGTCCAGCTCTGCCTCATGTGGAATCACTTTGAACATAGGCGTCAATTACCTACTTATGGGTATGGAAAAAAGCTGAAACTGTTTTCTCCCGTTTGAAATGATCTGGGTGCCGCTATTGACAAAACCTTTATGAATGGCACCATCAACGCTTTAAGTAACATTTTAACTGGTTATGTCGTTGTTTACTGTCAGACAAACACAATTGGTAATGGTAATGATGCCTTACAGAAGAATGCAAATGAAGTCCTTTTGAAACGCCACCTGCCTATGACCATTTTGTGACTTTGGAGGTTTACCACGTCTTTAACATTTGACCGAAGCGGCAAAGTCTTCCCGGTCACCTCACTTCCTCTCCTGTCGTCTTCCGCCGTTACAGGTCGACTACAGTCCGACGGCTCGCTGCACATCTCCTCGTGCGACTTTTTCAAGCGCTGGCAGGACTTGAGCGTCATCCAAAAGGAATGTGTGTTGCAGGGCTGCGCTTGCAAGGTAGGAACACAAGGGATGGATTTAAGATTGGAGTGGCCACTAACTTGTCATCCACGTGAATGAATCAACGCTTCGTTCATGGATGCTGTTAAAATATGGAAAAGCGCTAACTGCTTTAACAATGATTAGCGTCTAGCAGTCGTTCAATGTGGTGTAAACCTGTTCGTTTAAATCCCTGTGCTCACCCTAAGCAGCAGATCGCGCGCTGAATCTCCTTCCTGTGCGGCGTCAGTGGCCCGACCGAGTGCTGGTGGCCCGACCGAGTGCTGGTGGCCCGACTTCCTGATGGCTTTGCTGTACCGACAGTTCTTGAGCCCGGGAAAGGGGGTTTACCTCTCTCAAACAGGGTTTCATGGAATCCAAAGGCCGTTGACTCTAAATGACAAATAAATGCATAAAGTCAATGCAGTGTGTGTGTGTCTTTATTTTTCCCCAATTGTGACAATTCCAAAGCACTTGTTTGTAAACTTTATTATATATTAATATTATCTACATTAATGTTGGGAATAACATGAGCTGGCCTGCTAACTTGCTCTTTACTGCGAAGATGGTTCAGCCTAAAGCATGTTTAAAAAAAATAGGATTCCACCAGCCATAGCCCATGTTTTATAAATCATGCCAAGTATTCATTAACCAGAGCATTCTTGCCACTTTGGCAAGATCCATTATTTATAATCTGTCGTTCAATCTTTTATAAAAGACCTTGTTTGTGAGAAGGAAACTCCAGTCATTGCGTAATGAACCTGTAAGTGTACAGTATACTGTTGTTTTTTTCCTCTGAAAATTGGATGGAACCCTTCACATATTTCAACTAACATTGGTATGTTTAAGCAACTATATATGAAGTTATACTTGCGCTTTGAGATCTTTTAATGAATTGCATGTTTAAGGATCAATGTGTGCCAGAAGCTTTTAATCAGCCCAAAGTGAAGTTAGGAACAAGTGATTTGTTTTGTTGGTATACACTTGAAATATAACAATTGCAACTGGGCTATACTGCAAAGATAAGTTGGGAATCATTAAGATCTGACCCATTCTGATTGCTGTCAAACACCTTACTGCTCAGGTGTCAGTAATTAAGAGCTTGCTTTTAATTGTTTGGTTTTTTTTGTTTTTTTTTTAACTTTGCACTTCTGAAAAATTTTCACATTTAAATTATCCATCCATTTTCTTTAGCGCTTATCCCCACCAGGGTCGCGGGTTGCTGGAGCCTATCCCAACTATCTTAGTAGGGATACACCCTAAACTGGTCGACAGCCAATCGCAGGGCACATTGAAACAAACAACCATTCGCGCTCACATTCACACCTATAGGCAATTTCAATTTCTTCAATCAACTTACCACGCATGTTTTTGGGATGTGGGAGGAAACCGGAGTGTCCGGAGAAAACCCACCCAGGCAGGGGGAGAACATGCAAACTCCACACAGGCGGGGCTGGGATTTGAGCTCCGGTCCCCAGAACTGTGAGGCAGATGTGCCAACCAGTCGCCCACCGTGCCAGCACATTTAAATTAAGTTGATTAAACTTCAAGCAAGCGCATGTGTGCGTAGTTAGAGGTGATTGGGGAAAGCCAGGTGAAAACAGTCATTAGTGTATTCAGGACAGGTGACGTCACGTGGGCGGATTTTGCGCCTATAAAAAGGCCCTCGCGAACGTAGAGTCGGGTAGGGCACACTGGTCGGTTTAGCAGAACAGACCTTTCACTCTGGAACAGCGGCCCTGTTTGCACGAACCAAACTGTCTCCTTTTTTGACCCTAAGCCTGACCTATTGACGATGTACTGGACGGCGAAGAGTGTCGCGCTGCCCCTGGTGCTGCTGTGCTTGTGGGGGCTGCAGGAAGGAACACAAGCCTGCAAATGTGTCACCAGGCATCCGCAGGAGGCGTTTTGTCAATCGGATGTTGGTAAGTTCAACGGGACTCCACAGTAATTCATAGTTCCCAAGGAGAGGTGAGGGAACACGGATCTTGCTAAACTTTTTTTTTTAGTGGATGCCATTTCAGCTCAATTTGGTTCATGTTGTGGGAACAAAAATGACAAAAGATTATTTTGTTAATTATCAATCGAACTAGAGTTGAAATCAAACCTAGCAAGTTGCAAAATTGCAAATGTTAAGGAAATGAAGGCAGTTTATGAATTTTTAGTCAGTGAGAAAATGGCTGCAAAAGAATCTTGAACACCTTGAGGCATTAAACTTATATCATTGATTTGTTTTAAAGCTAGCAATTTGACCTGGAAGTTCAAGGTTCACAATGGTTTATACTTGTGCTGGTGCCATTTCTGGCTAATTTAAGTGCAACTTGTGCCAAAATGACAATTACAATTCAAAAAGTAGTTATTTTTAAATCTAGTAATTTCACTTGAATTGCCAGTAAAGTGCAAGTGTTGCAAATGACATTAAGGCTGACTGTTTTGAGCCCATTTCAGATGCATTTCATGCATGTACCAAAATAACGAATTTTTTTTAAGGGGTCTGAAGTATTTTACAGCTATTCCTAGAGTTTGTAAAGTTGACTTTCATACACTAGAAAGTGAATGCAATGGCTCAATTTTGTAAACCTATAACTTTGTCTTTCCAGTCATCAAGGCAAAGGTGGTTGGGAAGGCTGCCTCTACCTTAAATCTTATAAAGTATCGCATCAAACCGATCAAGGTAAGACTCGTCTTCATGTCTGCAAATTCACAATTTATCGAACTTGTTTGTTTTCCCAGATGTTCAAGGGCCCTGAAAAGCGGTTTTGTTCCATCTACACTGAACCCAATTCTGCAGCTTGTGGAGTCAATCTGGCCAATGCCACGGAGTATCTACTATCAGGTATATTTCACAAAAAAACAGCGGAAACGATCTACTCCGGGGCTTCAGTTTCAACAGTACATTAGAATGGCAACATTACAGATATTAGTAAATTTGCAGGCAATGGCGACAAACTTGTCACGAGTAGGAGACTACCTGCTAAAAATGTTTTGATTCTTTTCTTGCCGTTTCAAATTAATCTTGCTTTAGCCTTTGAAAAAATGGTTTGGAGATAACTTTAGAGAGTGCCACTTCGCAACATGTAGAAAATGAAACTGGCACCTGCTCAGCCTGACGTACACCTTGAACCATTCTTCATAGACCTGTAGCTTATGGACAAACCTAAACTCCCCCAGATCCCTGCTGTGCCATTAGAATGGGATGAACAACACTATTTTGGCTGCTGCTTTGTCATCGCATCCTTATTTATAAGTAGACCGTTTTCTGTTGTAACTGTGACAAATGCATATACATTCCTGAGCTGTAGCCTACTTTTCAGCCATACCGGCGGGGCTAAAGTCACAAGGCTCCTTCCTGTTTGGTCGCTCATAATGGTGCCAAATCCGGTCAAGCTTGCGTGCCACCCAGTTTCTCCACTCATTTCCCCTCCTGTCGTTTATCCACCATTACAGGCAGACTGGACTCTGAGGGTTTGATGCACGTCTCCCTGTGTGACTTTTTTCAACGCTGGGAAGACTTGAGCGCCATGCAAAAGAGAGGCCTGGTGCAGCGCTACCAACTGGGCTGCGATTGCAAGGTAGAAACTCCAAGGATGGATTTAAGATTAGAAATGTTTATGCCACTCTGTAGCAGCCACTTGAACAAAGAGTTCCTTCTGCAGTACTAATGATGATTTTGGGTCATGTGGAGACTGTCTTTAACAATAATTGCCGTTCCAGGAGTCACGCTACAATGTTGTGAGAGCATGAATTTCTGTCTCCTGCAGCTCACGCGCTGCACGTCCATCCCGTGCAGCAGCGGCCCGGCCGAGTGCTTGTGGGCGGACTTTCTGATGATGAAGGTGTACCGACACTTTGCTTGCATCAAGAAAAGTGACGGTTCTTGTGCCTGGTACACGGGGGTCGCCTCGTCCAAAAAAAACAACTTCATGGATGTTGAAGACCCTTCACTCAAATAAACAAAGTCAATGCAGTGTATTATTTTCCCTGCCCCTTTTCTGACACGAGCACTTTCATACCAACTTCTGCTTAAGGTTTAATGTTGGGCATAACCTGTACAAGCACACGAGGTCACAATACCTTTTACAACTGCTGCTGTTTGTCTTCCAAGTAATTTCACATTGCCTTTTCAGAATAAAGGTTTTGATGCATTAGTGATTGGGGAGGGATAAATTTAACATTGGTGGGGAAATTCACTCCCTTGTGCAATCTGAGCTGCCTGTGATTCCAAATGTCATATCCCTTCCTGCTTCATTAATGCTGCACATTTATTCACCATATGTCTGTGTACCTTTTGTTGTAACACCATTTTTTTTTTTTTTTTTTTTTTTTTTTTTTTTTTTTTTTTTTTTAGCTGTGGCTTGGTTAATAAAACCTTGTATAAAAGAACTGATTTGTGTGGAGGAACTATGCCTGTGAACAAGATGAACCCCTAGTAGGTGTATGAAGCGGTTTGTTTTGTTTGAAAAATGTGGCGATTCCCTTCATAGCGCTGGTATTCGGCTGAAATGACCCATGTCCAAATTTGGTCAATTTTGTATTGCTTCACAAATTGAATTAAAAATTACCAACCAATGTAAAGTGTTGAAAACTGCATGCTCTGTTTGATAATGCAATGCTAATCCCTCAACAAATTTGGTTATTTTGGTTTTCGTATTGGATATACAAGGCTTCCACCTGAGGCCAGCAGTATATTTAAACTGACCTTGGTATATTTAAGCCATTATATCAACAGCAAAGTTATACTGGTGCAATTGATAGTTACACAATATTTAAGGACTGATTTAAGATGCACTTGAGTTGTGAATTTTTAAAAAGCTAGAGAGGAGTAATTCTCTCGTTGTAGGTATGCACTTTAGACAATTTATTGCAATTTATTTTGGAGCTACAGCTTGCTGAGCCCCTCGAGCTGAAGGGGGCTTGAGATATTGAGATTGACATGGGCCCATATCAACCATGTTTTTATGGTCTGTGTGACATTTCCACACTTTCAAATCTAGTTACTGGAATAAAATGTATTTGTGCCCATTTCTCCATTAACGATTCTTGCTTGTACTTTTTGTATGAAGTGACCATGTTGACAGAGGTGAAGGAATGCAAACTTTAGCTAAGACGTTTGACCCTTTTTAGTTGATTCGCAATCCCCAGTTTACTTTGACAATGGCTTTAAAGCTACCTTTTTATAATTAATTTCATGTAAGTATTTCTAATGACATTGGGGCATTTTACTTCTATACGTTTTCCAGTGTAGTTTGTGACAATAACTTCATTGTCTTTGCAAATTGAACCCATCAAGCCTACTTTTTAAAGCTACCACTTTGAACTGGTAAAGCAGTGAAGATGCACATTGAAATGAAGACTGAAAATCAATTCAATATTTTGTACGGTACCTCATTTAATGACACTGTAAACGTAGTGCTTCTGATGGTGTTCAGACCAGCAGAGAAGGCAGACCTGACTTCAGATTCCTTTCAACTCTGGCAAAATGATTGACTCTTCAAGGGGTCCTGAGCATTTATTTTGAAGCTCTTGCTGGACTTTATTTAAAGCCAGCAGTTAATATGAAAGTCACTGCATGCATTACTAATGTTACCTTTGGGGATGCTATTACAGGTTCATTTAAGTGTGAAGCAATACTAACTTTTAAAGACTTGCTGTGGATTCGGTTACTTGAGGTTTTAAAAGTATTTTAAAGATGCTCATTGTTCAAATTTACTGATTCTACGTCAAGGCAACAGTTTTGCATGATCTTGTATTTTGCTCGTCTTTGCACGTCCAGAAAGTGCTGACAGTCAAACCTGTTTTCCTTTCATTTGGATTTGTGGTGCCGCCTGGGCCCCAAATCCTCAAAGCTCGTTGCATCCTTTTGTTTTGAATGTAAATCTATAAAAGCTCATTGTCTTTCTAGTCATAAAGGCGACGGTTGTTGGGAAGCCTGACGTTGTCTTAAATACTGGTGAGAAAATGCCTGGTATCTTCAATCCTGGTGTCTCAAATGTTATCAAGTATGACATCAAACAGACTGAGGTAAAAGATTCAGTCATCTACTCTATCTATATGTATGCAAATTCAACATGACTACAACTTGATATTTTTCAGGCATTCAAGGGCCCAGAAAAGCTTTTTGGTTCTGTCTACACTGCAAGCAACTCTGCAGCGTGTGGAGTCAATCTGGCCAATGGCACGGAGTATCTAATCTCTGGTACATTTAAATCGGTTCCATGGTCAAACTATAGATGAAGTATTGACTTATAATAGCAGTTATAGCACTAACAATGTTTGGGTAGTCCCCCCCGATTTACCACTTTTATACTACAATATGATTCCTAAACATGTTTGAAACACAATTTTTTTTATATTATCCAAATTACAAAAAAGATGTGCCTGTGGGTGATTCATGTTGCTGGTTGGCAAGCATTAAATGAATTAAATCTTCCCATGCTGAAGTACACAAGTTTTTATTTTAGGGTGGAGCTCATGGCTGAACCTAAACTTCCACAGATCTCTGCAATGCCATTAGACGTTGCTGAACCAATGCTCTTTCAGCAGTTGGGCATTGTCTCTGCTTCTTCATTTACAAATCAAGCCAGGGATTTCTAACAGTGACTAATACATATTGCTGAGATGTGGCCTACATTAAATCCAAACCAGTCGGGGAAAGGCACCAGGTGACTTTTCTTCGCTTGCGCCGCACCAACACAAAATATGGCCAAGCTTGTGCCTTCTTGCGGCGCAAACTAAGTGCAGCATGGAAGGGCAACAGTAGTATACAGGTGTATTTTACAAGGGTCCTTTACTTACAGATGCTTCAAAAGTTCCCATTTGCTCTCACGTCTTACAGGCAGACTGGACAACAACGCTTTGCTGCATGTCTCCTTGTGTGACTTCTTTCAGCGGTGGGAGGACATGAGCGCCACGCAAAAGAGATTTGTTCATAGACTGTCATTAATGCGTGGACGAGCGCTTACTGCTTTAACACTGATTAGCCTTCCAGTCGTTTCTCCACTACATTGTGTGCGAACATGTCCTTGGTCGCCCGCAGATCACACCCTGCTTCACCCTCCCGTGCGTCCCCAGCAGCAAGGCCGAGTGCTTGTGGACCGACTTTCTGGCATTGAACACGCCCAACGGCTATCAGGCCCGAAACTTTGCTTGCGTCCAGAAGGGACGCAGAGGCGATTGTGTCTGGAAAAGGGGGAACCCCTGGTACAAGTCCATCCAAGGCCGTCACCCATATTAAATGCAATATTTCAGGATGACATATTTGTGTTATATTTATCCTTTTCTAAATCAAATCCAGTATTTAATTAAGTACCTAATGATTCAGTTGTACCGTATGTCTTAAGCCAGGTTTTTGGTGACTGTCACTGCAAAAACGAAATGAAATAAAAAAGATTATGAACTAAATTCCATTCATATTGCACTGATTCATCAGGGTTATATCAAGGCTTGAGATGGTGTACACGCACGCATGTATGTGTGCAAGTCAGGTGAACACAGTCATTAGCGTATGCAGGTGACGTCAAGTGTGGGCGGAGTCGGCAGCCATAAAAAGACCCTGGTGAGCCTCAACTCAAGCAGAGCAATCCGGTCGGTCTCACTGAACTGAGCTCTTCTTCTGGCGCTGCGTCCCCTTTTTGCGCAACTCAAAAAATTTGCTAGTTTTCTCCTTAATTGTCCGGACTTTAACGGTCAACGATGAGCTGGATGGTGAAGAGTTTCTTGTTGCTGTGCTTGTGGCGACTCCAGGAAGGAGCACAAGCCTGCACATGTGGCCCGAGGCATCCGCAGGAGGTGTTTTGCCAATCAGATGTCGGTGAGTTCAACGGGGCTCCAAATTCAGTCATCTTTTATTCATTTATTTATTTGCTCATCAGTTTTTAGGGGGGGGGGGCTGAAGCACACCTAAAATAGGCCTAACAATGCCCCTGCTAAGTAAAGTGCAGGTGTTGCTAATTACATTCAGGCTGCCCTTTTAGTATGACCTTGTTTCAGCTTGTTCCTCTCCACTCTGTTCGGCTCTACGTTTTCAAGGGGGTCTTCAGGGTTTATTTTTGCAGCTCTGACATGTTTGAAAACTCTCAGTTGACTTTGGTATGTGAGAATGTTGCTAATGTTAATAGACTTGCGTTTGGAGATGCCATTGCAGGTCAACTTTCAGTCTATTTTGGATTAATGTTAATGCCTTTAACATTTTTAAAAGCTATATTTTGAAGATGAGTTAGTGTTTGTAATTGCAACTGTTTTGACCCCAAACCTGGATGCCCCTTTATTTTGTTTTTTAAATTGAAATTTGCTTATAAAACTCGCTCTTTCTAGTC
Source organism: Phycodurus eques (assembly GCF_024500275.1). Taxonomy (NCBI): domain Eukaryota; kingdom Metazoa; phylum Chordata; class Actinopteri; order Syngnathiformes; family Syngnathidae; genus Phycodurus; species Phycodurus eques. The sequence continues at coordinate 20,516,127 of NC_084540.1, forward strand.
ATCACAGCGAAGGTTGTTGGAGCAAAGGCTGACGGAAGCTTAAATCCCATCAAGTATGACATCCAGCCAATTAAGGTGAAATATTTATTACGTTCTTCTGCATGTATGACAATTAGACATAAATCTAACTTTTGTTTTGCAGATTTTCAGGGGCCCTGAGAGGCTTTTTGCTGTCATCTACACGGCATCCAGCTCTGCCGCATGTGGAATCACACTGACCAATGGCGCCGAATATCTACTCATGGGTATTTAAAAAAAAAAAAAAAAAATGAATAAACTTCCATGTGAAATCAATCCATTTGATTTTGACAAACTTTAATAGCACCCAAATGTAAGCGTTTTGTGTGTTGAAGGCTTATGATCACTGCCATCTTGTGAAAGGGTTTGGGACTTTGGGTGCATTTCACCGTGCATTCTTTAAATTTAACAATGCCAGTTCTTTTTTTTTTTTTTTTTTTCCTCCATTTCTTCTTCCGCCATTACAGCCAGACTCCAGTCTGATGGCTCGCTGTACATCTCCTCGTGTGACTTCTATCAGCCGTGGTACGACTTGAGCGCCATGCAAAAGCGCTTGTTGCAGCTCTACGGGATGGGCTGCGACTGCAAGGTAGGAGCTCAAAAAGGTGGCTTTAGCATGAGGAATTAGTTTGTAGTGGGCCTAATCTCACAGGTTGCTATCTCAATCCCAAACTGCTTTCACAATGATTCTCATTCCAGTAGCTCTCGACAATCCCACGTGTGAACATGTTCGTTAAATCCCTGTCGTTTGTCACCCGCAGATCACACTCTGCGCCTCCCTCCCGTGTGGCATCAGCAGCCGGACCGAGTGCTTGTGGACAGACTTTTTGCCAGGGAACCTGGCCAACGGCGAGCAGGCCCGAAACTTTGCTTGCATCAAGAGACTCGACGGCTCTTGTGGCTGGTATAGGGGCGCCGCCTCGCCCATGAAGAGATTTATGGGAGTTAAAGGCCGTTAACACTGAAATAAATGAAATTCATACAAACTTCTGCTTTCGATGTAATGTTGGGCATACGGTATAACATGCAAAGCAGACACGAGCTGGACTGGTCCTTCAGCTCATTAGTGTGAAGATGTCGCAAATGTTTCAGATGGCGATAACACAATCTGAAAAGTGATAAAACATCTTTTACGAACATTGCAACCCACACTACTTTACAAATGTCTACACTATGTATTTTCCATTTTAATGTACTTTTTAAATTTTATTCTGGATCAAACTTTGGATGCTGCTTAAGTTTCAATGTAACTTTTCAGTAACTAGTGCTTTCCTAATGGTCAGTCATCCAGAGTGGCGTATGACGCCCGTCCATAATTCCCTTCCTGACCACTAGATGGAGCCAGATTTAAGGCCAGCCCTAAACAGCCTTGTTAAATTTGGATTATCATTGAAGTCATTTGACTGGTCAGCGAGGATCAAAAAAACAAATTTTGATGTACACTGTATTTTAACACTATAAAATAAGCCTTTAGCCTTTCCCAAATGTGGGAATGAAATTATGATTAAAATATACAAAACTCAATTGAAATGTGCCAGCATGGTGGGCGACTGTTTAGATCTGCCTCACAGTTCTGGGGACTGGGGTTCAATCCCCGGCCCCGCCTGTTTGGAGTTTGCATGTTCTCCCCGTGCCTGGGTGGGTTTTCGCCGGGCACTCCAGTTTCCTCCCACATCCCAAAAACATGCATGGTAGGTTAATTGGAAACTCTAAATTGCCCGTTGGTATGAATGTGAGCGTGAATGATTATATATGTGCCCTGCGATTGGCTGGCAACCGGTTCAGGGTGTACCCCGCCTCCCGCCCGAAGATAGCTGGGATAGGCTCCAGCACTTGGCGCTCGTGTGGCCACCCCACTAAAATTTGTCTTGAGCCGCTACTGCGTTTAAGTCTTGTTACGGTAGTAAAATGTTATTGACAATTTCTAAATTAATAGTTTCTAACTTTTTTGTGTGAAGTGACCATGTTCAGGGCAAGGCAGTTTGCTAATGAAATTCATTCTCAGCACAGTTAAGGGGTGACATTTCCATAGACCTGTGAAAGCTTAGTTGATGTAATAAATTTAGCACTAATGATGCGTGTAATTTTGTATTGTGTGAAGCGACCATGTTAATAAGCAGCGGTGAGGGAACAAATATGTTGCTAATGACTATTAAGGCTATTTAACTTTTTGGTTGATGCCATTTCCAATCTACTGAGTGACAAAATGACTAAGATGCCGTTGGTGTCAATTATAAATCTAATTGGACTTCTCTTTTTCTCAATGAAACCTAGCAAGTTGAGTGACAAGTAGGGAATTGCAGGTGTTTCTCATGACTTATTGAGGCAGGATACCTTTTTAACTCAATTTCAGGTCACTTCCTAGTCTAATTTGTGAAAAAATGGATGGCAAAATCAACCAATTAAAACTAACTTAACTTTTAAAAGTAACAATTGACTTGGATAAGTTGGGACACGGGTGTTTTCAAGAAAGAATTACCTCGATCGATGGGGGGGGGGGGAGCTTAACATTGACCTAAAACTTCACCGTAGCAGCTTTACCTCAATGAATTGGGACAAAATTCACAAACAATGCGATGTTTAACTTTTAGCTGAAACATGAATTAAGTCAACTGGGTTAGTTCCACACACACACTGCCTTTTAGCTCATAGCTTTGATATTGATACTGGTTATAAAGAACCTCGAGACAAATGTTCATTTTAGTCTATGGTGTGGGCTGCTCAGAAAATAGATGTTCATAATTGTGACACCTTTTCTTTAAAACATGCAAAATGTTTGACCCAGCCCCCTCAAAGAATCAGAATTGTTTGGAACCGGAATCGCTCAAATTCAAACTACGCCCAACCCTACTTTGGAGAGGTCGTTTGTGTTGCAACTATTAACAAAACGGTTATCTTTCCAGTCATCAAGGCAAAGGTGGTTGGAGTGAAGGGTGATGGAAACTTTGAAGCCATCAAATAGACCAAGGTAAGACAAATCTCATTAGTTATTAATTTTTTTTCTTTCTCTCCAGATGTTCAAGGGCCCTAAAAAGGATTTTGATGCCATGTACAGTGCATCCAGATCTGCAGCATGTGGAGTCACTCTCACCAATGGCATCGAGGATCTACTCATGGGTATTAAAAAAGCTTAGACAAATTTCTCCTGTAGGAAATGACTATTGACAGCACCATCGATGTTTTAAGTATCATTTTAACGGTCTTATAAGTAAGTTTATTACTGTGAAACTTAATTTCTCAACCCACAAAGCCTATACTGGAACGTTCCCATTTTATTTTACCATATATCTCTTACTTTTCCCCGACTCTTCATTTTCCCCTGTTCCCTCATTTCCTCATGACAACCAGACTGCAGTTCAACGGCTCGCCGCATCATCTCGTCCGACTTCTCTCAGCCGTGGGAGACCTCGAGCGGCATGCAAAAAGACCCTGTTGCGGCGCTACCAAATGGGCTGCGGTTGCACGGTAGGAACACGAAGGAGGTTTAGTCGCGCCACAATGTTGTACGAACGTGTTCATTAAATCCTTGTCCTCGGTCACCCGCAGATCAAGCTGTGCGTCTCCCTCTCATGCGGCGTCGCCAGCCCGACCCCGTGCTTGTGGACGGACTTTCTGCCGGTGAAGGTGGCAAACGGAGAGCAGGCCCAAAACTTTGCTTGTATCAAGAGAAGCAACGGCTATTGCGCTTGGTACAGGGTGAGCGCCTCGCCCAAAAAGGGTTTTGTGGGTGTCAAAGGCCGTTAACTCGAATAAAAACATCAAATCGATGCTTTGTATTTGTATAAACATGATTTTGTTGTTCCCCTTGTCTTAAATCAAATGTGGTGAATGTTTGCCCTTACCTTATTTCACCTGAATAATCTGTCTCAAGCCATTCTTTTGGTGACTGGTACTGCAACAAAGAAATAACATTTTTAAATTCACATCGAACATTTCATCAATTCATAATGATCTCAAAACTTTTAATATGGTTATTGGTACTTATAAAATTGTCCAGATAACATTGCGATTGGAAAGCTGTGCTGCAGTAATAGAGATGTCACAAAATAAATTGAGCACAAATGAGTTTGCATTTTGGGCCCCAACAAATGGTGCTGTTGTGAAACGCTGAACTCGGGCCACGACACCAGGAATCCATTTTCTACACTGCTTATTCTGTTCCGTGTTGCGGGGGTTGGGTGGAGTTCACCTTGGCTGACTTCAGGTTCTGAGAAGATGCACACATGTAGGGATGCACTTTTTAAATCCAATTAATTTTGTGGACCCACAACATAAAGGTCACTGACCCTTGGAGGCCCAGTGACCTCTGTTTGGGAACCGCTGGACTCAGACAGGCTACCCAGGCAAAACCTGAAAACCTGCGATGACATCGCGGCTCCCTATTAGCGGATGTCAAATATCACAGACAAAATCAAGCAAACTTGTCAGCAATTAAGTTCTTGCTAATTGTTTTTGTTTTTTTTAAATCATGAAAATTTGGTGTGAAGTTTGAAGAATTATCCCTTTTCCTTTCCTTGTTTTTATAAGCATCTTTTTAAATAAATGCTTATTCATTGTCATTATTATTATAGGCGGGGTCGCTATAACCTTTGGCCCAACAGGGTCTAGAAACGCCCTTGACTGGACTACAGTACTTATTGGCTATGTTTTGTACTTTGCTAGATCAGATAGTAAGAGACAGAACAGTTGCGTTTGTTACCTGCAGATACACAAGTTTGACACTTCAGAGAAAATGACCAGTAGCAGATCATTATCGGGTTACTGAATTTGAAATAGTGTAGTGTTGAGTGCTGTGATTGAAGAGGGAATGAATGATTTGTGATGAATGATAGATTCCACCTAAGTCCTTGGTGGGTGAGATATAACAAACACCCTGTGTGTGTGTGTCAGGTGAAAAAAGTCATTAGCGTATGCAGGTGACATCGCTTGTGGGTGGAGTCTGCAGCCATAAAAAGGGTCTCACGAACTGCAGATCGAAACAGCTGCTGTTGTGGAACCAAGCTGCTCTTCTGGAACTGCAACCCTGTTTACGCAACTCAAATCTTCCCTGTTCTATTTTATTTTATTATTTTTTTCAAGGTTTGTTGGCCTGAACGCTCAAGGATGAGCTGGATGGTGAGAAGTTTTGTGCTGCCCCTTTTGCTGCTGTGCTTGTGGGGGCTGCAGGAAGGCTCGCACGCCTGCAGCTGTGTCGCCAGGCATCCGCAGCAGGTGTTCTGCCAAGCAGATGTTGGTAAGTTGGGAACGGGATTCCAAAAAAAGTCATTTACTTTTTTTTGGGAGGGGTGTGTTATTAATTGTATGGAACCTATCATGGTTGTGTAGTGTATTCAATTAACTTTTCCTTTCTTCTCCGGTCTAGTTACTGTAATAAATTTGCATTTAGGACAATTTCTCCATTTAATGAGTTTGAACTCTGCATTTTTGCTGTGAAGGAGAGGTGGGAGAACACAGGTTTTGCTAATGATATGACAGCAGTTCATCTTTTTGTCATTTTAAATTCAAATTCTAGTCTCCCTGGTAAGAAAATGGTGGCAAAATCCCTTTTTTTAAAACATGCCTTTTAGTACTTCAGTTTTAACTAAAGCTAGCAATTTGGCTTGCATAATTAGGGATGCAGGAGTTGCTGATTTCAGAACAATTTGTAGTTAACATTTTTAAAGAGGTAGCAATTTAATTTGACGTGTAGGGAAGCAGGTGAGGACAGTTCATATGGTGATTCCATTCCCAATGAATTTTTGACAAGATGTTGGCAAAATGACTTTATAAAGAGTCCATTTGAATGAAAGCCCCAACTAGATTTTTCTGAAGAGCGCACTTTTCATTCGGCCAACAGCGTTGCAGGTGTTTTCAGTTGAGGCACTTTTATAACTTTTGTTTTTTAGGGTCATTTTGTGACAAAATGGCTGAAGAGGCCTTCAGTGTTGCTTAAATCTAACTAGAATTTTAAGCAACGTAGCCAGTTGACTTTAAGTCGGGAAGAGTAGGTGTTTCTAATTGCATTAATTAAAGCAGTTTTTATGGTGCTGTTTTCAGATGTGATAATGGCTGACATTTAAGGTGACTTGTGTATTTTGCAGCTCTTTTTTTTTCTCGCAGTTGGTTGGATATGTGGTTGTGTGCATGGTCAATTTTCAGTCTACTCTGTAGTGATATTAAATACCATAAACATGAAAGGTGCACAGTGAGTTTGAAAATGAACTTTTATGAACTGGTCTACACATTTCAAAATGTTCACTGCTAAGCCTACTCAAAGGAGAGTTTTGCATCAATTAGTATTTTTGCCCATGGTTTTCAGGCTTCACCAGAGGTGCTGACAGTCTGAAGTTTTTTTTTTTTTTTTTTTTTTTTTTTTTTTTTTTTTTTTCCCCGCCCCAAATCCTCAAACCTGGATACCCCTGTTGGTTTTAATGTAAATTTTAAATCTGATTTCATGTCGTTCTAGTCATTAAGGCGACGGTTGTTGGGAAGACTGACGTTTCTTTGAAGCGGAGTGTCGTAAATCCTGGTCTCCTCAATCCTGGTGTCATAGATCCTATTAAGTATGACCTCAAACAGACAAAGGTAAAAGATGCATATTCATATATCTGCATGTATGCAAATTATATTGGATGTGTATCTAACTTGTTTCCCAGATGTTCAAGGGCCCGAAAAAACTTTTTGGTGCCATCTACACTGGACTCAACTCTGCAGCATGTGGAGTCAATCTGGCCAATGGCATTGAGTATATACTTATGGGTATACATGTTTTTTAACTCCCAGGGATCTATTGACAAAACCTTTATGACTGGAACCACGACTGTTATAAGTAACATTTGAACCGTAACTGTTGTACGCTCTTCTGTCCCGTCGTCCGCCATTACAGGCAGACTGCACTCTGACGGCTCGCTGCACATCTCCTTGTGCGACTTGTACCAGCCGTGGGACGACTTGAGTGCCACTCAAAAGAGCTTGTTGAAGCGCTATGAAATGGGCTGCGATTGCAAGGTAGGAACACAAGGGATGGATTTTGGTCACACTGCTTCAATTAAGTTAGTGGCCACTAAAGAGCGGTCGCTCTGTCCACTTTACAAACATTTTGTTCATGAACAGGAGCTAACTGCTCAACATTGATTAGCATTCCATAGGTCACGCCACAATGTTGTGTGAACATGTTTGAGTGTAAATCTGTGTCCTTGGTTTCTCTCAGATCTTGCGATGCACCTCCCTCCCATGCGGCATCAGCACCCCGACTGAGTGCTTGTGGACGGACTTGCTGCCGGTGAAGATGGCCAGCGGCGAGCAGGCCCAAAACTATGCTTGCATAAAGAGACGTTACGGCTATTGCGCTTGGTTCAGGGTGGGTGCTTTGCCCACAAAGGGTTTTTTGGGGGGTATCAAAGGCCGTTAACTCAAATAAAATAAAAAAATTGTCAAGTCTGCTTTTATGGTAATCTATGTGCAAAGTTGACATAAAATGGGCTGCTAATTGTATCTAATGACTCAAATTCCTAACAAATATTTGAGATGATGAATGAACATCTTTAAAAAGTTTATCTTTTTTTTTTTAAGATAACTAACTTTGTCATCCACTGAACTGAATCAACGCTTCATTCATGGATGCTGTTAATAGACGGAAAAGCGCTAACTGCTTTAACAACGATTAGCATCTAGCAGTCGTTCAATGTGGTGTAAACCTGTTCGTTTAAATCACTGCGACACCCTAACCCGCAGATCACTCGCTGAAGCTCCTTCCCGTACGGTGTCAGCAGCCTGACAGAGTGCTAGTGGACCGACTTCCTGATGGCTTTGCTGTACCGACACTTTGCTTGTATCCAGAGAAGGGACAGTTCTTGTGCCTGGGAAAGGGGGTTTACCTCACTCAAACAGGGATTCAGGGACTCCAAAGGCCGTTAAGTCCAAATGAAAAATAAATGCATAAAATCAATGCAGTGTCTTTATTTTTCCCAATGGTGACAATTCAGCTTTTTTTATGTATATATATTTTTTTTAATACACACCCAAAGCACTTGTTTGCAAACTACGTTACTCTAGTATTGCGTTACTACGTTAATATTGGGAATAACATGAGCTGGCCTGCTAACTTGCTCTTTACTGTGAAGATGGTTAAGTTCAGCCTAAAGCATGTTAAAAATAGGATTCCACCTGCCATAGCCCTTGTTTTATAACTCATGCCAAGTATTCATTAACCAGAGCATTCTTGATGCTTTGGCAATATCAATTATTTATAATCGGAAGTTTAATCTTTTATAAGATGTTTGTGTGAATGATGCTGCTTAGTTTTTGGGGGGGTTTTTTCCTCTGAAAATTGGATGGAACCCTTCACTTATTTCAACTAACATTGGTATGTTTAAGCAACTATGAAGTTATACTTGCGCTTTGAGATCTTTTAATGAATTGCATGTTTAAGGATCAATGTGTGCCACAAGCTTTTAATCAGCCCAAAGTGAAGTTAGGAGCAAGTAATTGGTTTGTTTTGTTGGTATACACTTTTGAAATATAATTACAACTGGGCTATACTGCAATGATAAGTTGGGAATCGGTAAGAACTGACCCATTCTCAGCTTGCTGTCAAAAAACGCCTTACTGCTCAGGTGTCAGTAATTAAGAGCTTGCTTTTAATTGCTTTTTTTTTTTTTTTTTTTTTTTTTTTTTTTTTAAACTTGTTTGTGCTTCTGAAAATTTCAATTATCCATCTTTACTGCTTTACCGGTTGCTGGAGCCTATCCCAACTATCTTTGTCGGGGTACACCCTAAACTGGTCACCAGCCAATCGCAGGGCACATAGAAACAAACAAGCATTCACACTCACATTCACACCTACGGGCAATTTAGAGTTTTCAATTAACCTACCACGCGTGTTTTTGGGATGTGGGAGGAAACCGGAGTTCCCGGAGAAAACCTACCCAGGCACAGGGAGAACATGCAAACTCCACACAGGCGGGGCTGGGATTTGAACTCCGGTCCCCAGAACTGTGAGGCAGATGTGCTAACCAGTCTTCCACCATGCCGGCACTTTTCAATTAAGTTGATTAAACTTCAAGCAAGCTCATGTGTGCGCAGTTAGAGGTGATTGGGGAAAGCCAGGTGAAAACAGTCATTAGTGTATTCAGGTCAAGTGACGTCACGTGGGTGGATTTTGCGCCTATAAAAAGGCCCTCGCGAACATGGAGTCAGGTAGAGCACACTGGTCGGTTTAGCAGAGCAGACAGCTCACTCGGGAACAGCGGCCCTGTTTGCACGAACCAAACTGTCTCCTTTTTTGACCCTAAGCCTGACCTATTGACGATGTACTGGACGGCGAAGAGTGTCGCGCTGCCCCTGGTGCTGCTGTGCTTGTGGGGGCTGCAGGAAGGAACACAAGCCTGCAAATGTGTCACCAGGCATCCGCAGGAGGCGTTTTGTCAATCGGATGTTGGTAAGTTCAACGGGACTCCACAGTAATTCATAGTTCCCAAGGGGAGGTGAGGGACCACGGATTTTGCTAAACTCTTGTTTTTAATGGATGCCATTTCAGCTGAATGTTTTGTTGTGGAGAGAAAAAAAAAAAAAAAAGACTTTAAAGATGCCTTTTGTTAATTATACAGCGACGGTAACTAGATTTTTTTTTTTTTTTTTTTAAATCAAACCTAGCAAGTCTCAAAATTGCAAGTGTTAAGGAAATTAAGGCAGTTTATGAATTTGTAGTCTGTGAGAAAATGGCTGCCAAAGAATCTTGAACACCTTGAGGCATTAAACTTATCATTAATTGGTGTTTTAAAGCTAGCAATTTGACCTGGAAGTTCGAGGTTCACAATGGTTTATACTTGTGCTGGCGCCATTTCTGGCTAACTTAAAGTATGACTTACAATTCAAAAAGTTATTTTTAAATCTCACAATTTCACTTGAATCGGCAGTAAAGTGCAAGTGTTGCAAATGACATTAAGGCTGACCTGTTTTAAGACTCCATTTCATCCATGTACCAAAATAACTGACTTTAAAAATAAATAAAAAAATAAATAAATTTTAAGTGGTCTAAATTATTTTGTAGCTATTGCTAGAGTTTTTAAAGTTGACTTTTATACACCAGAAAGTGAATGCAATGGCTCAATTTTGTAAACCTATAACGTTGTCTTTCCAGTCATCAAGGCAAAGGTGGTTGGGAAGGCTGCCTCTACCTTAAATCTTATAAAGTATCGCATCAAACAGATCAAGGTAAGACTCGTCTTCATGTCTGCAAATTCACAATTTATCGAACTTGTTTGTTTTCCCAGATGTTCAAGGGCCCTGAAAAGCGGTTTTGTTCCATCTACACTGAACCCAATTCTGCAGCGTGTGGAGTCAATCTGGCCAATGCCACGGAGTATCTACTATCAGGTATATTTCACAAACGGTGGAAACAATCTATTCCGGACTATAGGAATATACTTTTTAATAGCGCAATCAATGTTTTAAATATTTGAACATTGACAGTCACATGTTAATGCGATAAAACTTGTTACGTGTCGCATATAACCACTAGACAAAGTATTAGGACACTGCAGGAGTCTTATTCCTTGACTAATTAGTAACTAATACATTTCAACAGTACATTAAAACGGCAACATTACAGATATTAGTAAATTTGCAGGCAATGGTGACAAACTTGTCACGAGTAGGAGACTACCTGCTAAAGTTTTGCCTCTTTTCTTGCTGTTTCAAATTAATCTTGCATTAGCCTTTGGAATAAAAATGGTTTAGAAAGTGCCACTTCGCAACATGTAGAAAATGAAACTGGCTCCTGCTCAACCCGAAGTACACACTGAACCATTCTTCATAGACGTGTAGCTTACGGACCAACCTAAACTCCCCCAGATCCCTGCTGTGCCATGAGAATGGGATGAACAACACTATTTTGGCTGCTGCTTTGTCATCACAGCCTTATTTAGAAGTAGACAGTTTTCTGTTGTAACGCTGACAAATAAATGTACATTCCTGTGCTGCAGCCAAACCGGCAGGGCGAAAGTCACCAGGCTACTTCCTGTTTGGCCGCTCATAACTGTGCCAAATCTGGGCAAGTTTGCGCTCCACCCAAATTCCTCAGTTTCTCCACTCATTTGCCCTCCTGTTGTTTATCCACCATTACAGGCAGACTGGACTACGACGGTACGATGCACATCTCCCTGTGTGACTTTATTCAACACTGGGACGACTTGAGCGCCATGCAAAAGAAAGGCCTGGTGCAGCGCTACCAAATGGGCTGCGATTGCAAGGTAGAAACGCCAAGGATGGATTTAAGATTAGAAAAATGTTGATGCCACTTAAACAGACTTCCTGCTGCAGTATTAATACTTTTTGGGTAATGTGGAGACTGTCTTGAACAATAATTGCCGTTCCAGGAGTCACGCCACAATGTTGTGAGAGCATGAATTTCTGTCTCCTGCAGCTCACGCGCTGCACGTCCATCCCGTGCGGCAGCGGCCCGGCCGAGTGCTTGTGGGCGGACTTTCTGATGGGCAAGGTGTACCGACACTTTGCTTGCATCAAGAAAAGCGACGGTTCTTGTTCCTGGTACACGGAGGTCGCCTAGTCCAAAAAAACGACTTCATGGATGTTGAAGTCCCTTCACTCAAATAAACAAAGTCAATGCAGTGTATTGTTTTCCCTGCCCCTTTCTGACATGAGCACTTTTATACCAACTTCTGCTTAAGGTAAATGTTGGGCATAAAATGTACAAGCACACGAGGTCACAATACTTTTTAAAACTGCTGCTATTCGTCTTCCAAGTAATTTCACATCGCCTTTTCAGAATAAAGGTTTTGATGCATGAGTGCTTGGGGAGGGATAAATTTAACTGGCGGGGAAATTCACTCCCTTGTGCAGTCTGAGCTGTCTGTGATTAAAAACGTCATAACCCTTTATGCTTTATTAATGCTGCGCATTTTATTCACCATATGTTGTCAGTGTGCCTTTTGAACCCTCATTCTTTAGCTGTGGTTTGGTTCCTTAAAACCTCCTATAAAATAACTCGTTTGTGTGGAGGAAATATGCCACTGTTATAAAGTAATGAATCCCCCCAGAAAGTGTATGTAGCTGCTTATAAGCGTTTTTGTCTAAAAATGTGGTGGTACCGTTCGTATCGCTGGTATTGGGCTGAAATGACCGGTCCAAATTTGGTCAATTTTGATTTATCTGTAAATCCTTGTAGAAAACGCAATGACTTGTTGGTAATCGGTAATATCCTCAATGGGACCCCCCCCCCCCCCCCCCCCACTAGTAGGCTTGCTGTTAAAAAGCAGAACAACAAAATGAAGCAAACTTAAGTGTCAGCAAATAAGTGCTTTATTTCAATTGTTTTCTGATTATATAACTTTTTGTTATTCTGAAATTTTTGCACTTATCAATTTTAATTATACGGCATGGTTTACCACTGGTTAGCACATCTGCCTCACAGTTCTGGAGACCGGGGTTGAAATCCCGGCCCCGCCTGTGTGGAGTTTGCATGTTCTCCCTGTGCCTGGGTGGGTTTTCTCCGGGCACTCCCACATCCCAAGAACATGCGTGGTAGGTTGATTGGAGACAAAATTGCCAGTCGGTGTGAATGTGAGTGCGAATGGTTGTTTCTATGTGCCCTGCGATTGGCTCGCGACCGGTTCAGGGTGGACCCCACCTCCCGCCCGAAGATAGCTGGGATAGGCTCCAGCAGCCCGCGACCCAGTCTTGAGTGAGGATAAGCGGTGAAGAAAATGGATGGATGGATGAATTTTAATTCGTTTTTATTTTGGCAATGTATGTGACGTGTGCTTTCAGTGTCGGTAGTTACTGACCTTGACCATGACCTCAGAGCTGTGATGGGGCTGTGCTAACCAGTCGTCCGCCGTGCCACCCACTATTTGACTTGTTTTAAGCTAAAGCCCAAACAAATCTACCTTTCGTTGAACCAAGCAAAGATTAACAAGAAACTGAAGAAACAAGGGTGATCTAATAATTTCCATCACTGTTTACCATCGCTACACAAATAGCACCTTAGTAAAACAATTTCGTACTTAATAGAAAAAAGACACTGATATGTAAAACAATTGATGTTAACAGGTTGGTGTGGCCCTCGTCAACCGCTTTGAAAAGTTAATTGCCCACACCTGTTGAAAACACCAACAGCGTGTGCAAGTGACTTCGCTTAATTGACAATTGTGGGCGGATTCTGCAGCCATAAAAAGGCCCACGTGATACTGGGCTTAAGCAGAGCAAACCAGCTGGTACTCCAGAAGACAGCAGCCCTTCTCCAACAGTGTCCTGAGCAACCTGAACCTTCTCATTTCTGCATTATTCTTTAGATTTCTTGTTTTTTTTTTTTACTTTGTCGGCCTGCGCTATCAACGATGAGCTGGACGGTGAAGACTTTCGTGCTGCTGTGCTTGTGGCAGCTTCAGGAAGGAGCACAAGCCTGCAGCTGTTTCCCAAGGCATCCACAGGAGGAGTTTTGCCAAGCAGAAGTCGGTAAGTTGTGAACGGGCTCCTCATTAAGTCAACTTAATGGGGAGAAAAGGAAGGCAAAAAACTTGAAAGGGACTCTGAGTTCCCTTAATTGTACAGAACCATATGCAGCAAAATGTACTGGCATCCTTTTTGTATTTTGGTTTTCTTCCCATTCACACACACACACACACGGAATGGGATGAAGCCGTTGACCTCCCTAGTTTGGCGTTGCTGTCGGTACGGAGCGCAAAATGGGACTGTCGTATGCATATCGGTGTGTGAGTAGTGAATGTAACATCTGCTTGGTTAAGAAAAACCACAATTGTTCATAATGCCCATTTGTCCTAAACCGGCTATTGGGATTCTGAAGGCCCTGGGCAGAATACATTGACATGGGAACACACTGAAGAGGAAATCTGTTTGGACAGAAATCTAAAGTGGAAACTGGACAGTGAAGACTAAAACTAAATGCACATGTATTCTACATAATTTAATGACATTGTAACAAGGATAGTGTTCAGAGAAGCCATACCTGATTTCAGATTCATTTCCAGTCTGTGGCAAAATGATTGACACTTACTTAAGGGGCCTCGAGTATTTAGTTTGAAGCTCTTTCTGGACTTTTTTTTTTTTAAAGCTAGCAGTTCACTCGGATATGCAAGACAGTGCATGCATTCCTGATAGTGTTACCTTTTGAGGATGTAATTACAGGTTCACTTAAGTGTGTATCAATACTAACTTTTAAAGACTTTTTGTGGATTCAGTTACTTGAGGTTTTAAAAGCATTTTACAGATGCTCATAGTTCAAATTTACTGAGTCTACATCAAGGCAATAGTTTTGCTTGCTCTTGTCTTTGCACTTCCAGAAAGTACTGACAGTCAAACATGTTTTCCTTTCATTTGGATTTGTGGTGCCGCCTCGGCACTAAATCCTCAAAGCTGGATGCATCTTTTTGTTTTGAATGTAAATAATCTATAAAAACTCATTGTCTTTCTAGTCATAAAGGCGACGGTTGTTGGGAAGGCTGACGTTGTCTTAAATCATGGTGAGGAAATTCCTGGTATCTTCAATCCTGGTGTCTTAAATGTTATCAAGTATGACATCAAACAGACTGAGGTAAAAGATTCATAGTCTTAATCTACTCTGTATGTATGCAAATTACACTTGATGGTGATTTTTTTTTTTTTTTTTTTTTTTTTTTTCCAGGCATTCAAGGGCCCTGAAAAGCTTTTTGGTTCAGTCTACACTGCAAGCAACTCTGCAGCGTGTGGAGTCAATCTGGTCAATGGCACGGAGTATCTAATCTCTGGTACGTTTAAATCTGTTCCAAACTAAAGTAACTTGATAGCAGTTATAGCACTAACAATGTTTGGGTAAGGTTTATTTTTTTTTGTGTGGTGCTCATGGCTGAACCTGAACTTCTCCAGATCCCTGCAATGCCATTAGACTTTGCTGAACCAATGGTCTTTCAGCAGTTGGGCACTGTCTCTGCTTTGTCATTTACAAATCAAGCCAGGGATTTCTAACAGTGACTAATACATATTGCTGAGCTGTAACCTACATTAAATCCAAACCAGTCGGGAAGGCGCCAGGCGACTTCTCTTCGCTTGCTCCACACAAACTATGGCAAAGCTTGTGCCTTCTTGCGGCGCAAACTAAGTGCAGCATGGAAGGGCCACAGTAGTTTCGTGACAGCCAGGTGTATTTTAGAAGGGTCCTTTACTTACAGATGCTTCAAAATTCCCATTTGCTCTCACATCTTACAGGCAGACTGGACAACAACGCTTTGCTGCATGTCTACTTGTGTGACTTCTTTCAGCGGTGGGAGGACATGAGCGCCACGCAAAAGAGAGGCGTGGCGCAGCGCTACCAAATGGGCTGCGATTGCAAGGTAAGAACACGGTGTGGATTTTAGATGAGGCTTTTTTGTTTTTGTTTGTTTATACCACTCTGTAGTGGCCAGAACAGATTAAACTGTTTTGCAATTAATGTAAACAAATACCTAGTTCATAGAAACATGGAAAACTGCTGAGCCCATTTGAACTCTTGCTAACCAAAACAGTAGCACCTATTGATGAAAGTCAACAGTCTCTTACTTAGTGTTGCTGTACAGAATGTTGCATTTTGGGTAATGTAGAGTGTTGGCGACTAATTGGCATTCCAGTAGTCTCTCCCAATGTTGTGTGAGATCATGAATTGATGAAGTTGCTGTCCTGTCACCTGCAGATCACACTCTGCTCGTCCAGCCCATGTGGAAGCAGCCGCGCGGAGTGCTTGTGGACAGACTTTCTGATGGGGATCTTGTTCCGACACTTTACTTGCATCAAGAAAAGCGACGGCTCTTGTGCCTGGTACATGGGGGTTGCCTAACCCAAAAAGCAATTTATGGATATCGAAGACCCTTAATGCAAATAAAAAAACAAAAATGGAACAATGCTGTGTTTTGTCCACCCCCCCCCCCACCCCCTGAAGTGCTCTGGTGTCAGACTAGCTCCAAGTTGTACATCTTATGCCCAACATTTCCTATAAAAGATGCAGAAGTTGGTACTAAAGTGCTCTGGTGTCAGAAATGGCTGAATTGTCCCCATGGATGTCCACTTGAATTAGCCTGCTAATGTTAGCTCATTTTGGAGTAGGGGACAATTTAAAAACATCGTGCCCCTTTTTGTCTCGTTAAATCGACTCAATAATTTGGTTTTCCTTTTCTGAACCTGCCAGTCTTTTGGTGAATGGCACTGAATACCAATTCAGCAGCTCTATGGTGTGCACAGGCGGTCTTGCGTCACCCCCTACAAGAATGCCTACATTTTTCTAATGCTGTGAAATGTGCCAAAAAGGCAGTGTTTTCCATTTGACTTGGCCACATATAGTAAACTTGCTTAATATTGTTGTTTCACTGTAGAGTGAAACTCCACATTTGTGACTTGGCAGTGGCAATTTTTAAAATGTATTTTTGGGGGTGAGTCTCCATTTTTCTGGGGGGGGAGGGGGGCGCAAACTCTTGTGCTCAGGCCAAAGCCATGTCTAAAATATTGCTTGATGGCAGATTGGTGCCAAAGAACGGCAGTGATGAGCTTCATTTTAGTCAGGCCATGGCCTTCTCCCAGGAAAATAGGGCTTTGGTGCCATTTTATGGCAGTTACAATCCTTTATAGGTGGGAGTCAATTGATTTAACTGGTTAGCAGATTTAATTTTGATTAGGGTTCCTCTATTTTGAATTGGTGTTAAAATAAAAACTTGCATGTAAATTCTTAAATGCCATCTCTGCCTCAATTTGAGCCAGGAAAAACCCTCATGATCAAAAGAAAAGGTCCGAACGGGAAAGCAGTGCCCCGAGGACTTCCCAGGAGAGGTTGAGCCAAGCCGGGGACTGGGTTAGCTTCTGGAAATTCCAGGCCAGATAATGCATGCAGTTCTCCCACAGGATGAGGTCTCCAGTTTGTGTGGCGTACTGCAGAAGGGACAACTGGGTTTGAAATGAGGAATCGTCTGGTAGGATCTGTGTGAACAGACGGCCTATGTCGCCCATCAGTCGCTTCAACTTAAATTTGGATGCCAGCTGGTGGAGGCACTGTGCCGAGGAGACGGTCACGTCCATTTTGCGGGTGTATAGGTATCTTCAGAAAACGACCATTATAATGTGAGTTTCAAGCTAATTGCAGGTATAGTGGTGCCTTGAGATACCAGTTTAATTTGTTCTGTGACACACTCCTAACTCAAAACACTTTTCCCATTGAAATTAATCCATTCCAGCCTCCTCCCCAAAAACAATTGTGTATTTAAATGAGGGAAAAATAGCACACCATGATGATGTACTTTATAAAAACATCGTGTAACGAAATGGAATTTAAAAAAATTGAACAGTTTTTGTCACAATGCATTGATTGAATGGCCATTGTGCTGCTCTTTCTGGTCTGCCCGCCTTGGACACCTGGGACAGTATAAGACAGAGCGAGACAAACTGTTTGTTGACAGACCAATTTATCAGTACAGCACTAATAGGCGGTCTTCTTCTGTCGACATTTCTGTCTCCTGCAGCTTACGCGCTGCACGTCCATCCCGTGCGGCAGCGGCCCGGCCGAGTGCTTGTGGGCGGACTTTCTGATGGGCAAGGTGTACCGACACTTTGCTTGCCTCAAGAAAAGCCACCGGTTCTTGTACCTGGTCCACAGGGGCCGCTTGGTCCAAAAAAAACGACTTCATGGATGTTGAAGACCCTTCACTCAAATAAACAAAGTCAATGCAGTGTATTGTTTTCCCTGCCCCTTTCTGACATGAGCACTTTTATACCAACTTCTGCTTAAGGTAAATGTTGGGCATAAAATGTACAAGCACACGAGGTCACAATACTTTTTAAAACTGCTGCTGTTCGTCTTCCAAGTAATTTCACATCGCCTTTTCAGAATAAAGGTTTTGATGCATGAGTGATTGGGGAGGGATAAATTTAACTGGCGGGGAAATTCACTCCCTTGTGCAGTCTGAGCTGTCTGTGATTAAAAACTTCATAACCCTTTATGCTTTATTAATGCTGCGCATTTATTCACCATATGTTGTCCGTGTGCCTTTTGTTGCAAACCCTCATTCTTTAGCTGTGGTTTGGTTCCTTAAAACCTCCTATAAAATAACTCGTTTGTGTGGAGGAAATATGCCACTGTTATAAAGTAATGAACCCCCCAGAAAGTGTATGTAGCTGCTTACAAGTGTTTTCTTTTTCTAAAAATGTGGTGGTACTGTTCGTATCGCTGAAATGACCTGTCCAAATTTGGTCAATTTTGTATTGTTTCACAAATTGAATTACAAATTATCAACCAATGTAAAGTGTTGAAAATGGTATGCTGTCTGACAAATGTTAATCCCTCAACAAATGTGGTTATTTTGGTTTTCTTGAAAAGCTATTGGATATACAAGGCTTCCACCTGAGGCCAACAGTATATTTAAACTGAAAAAAAACTAAACTGTTGTTGTGGCTTAAATATACCAAAATTATACTTTGCTGGTGCAATTGATAGTTACACAATATTTAAGGACTGATTTAAGATACACTTGAGCTTTTAATTTTTAAAAAGCTAATGCAGAGAGGAGTAATTTTTGTTGGCATGCAGTATGTAGGTGTGCACTTTAGACAATTTATTGCAACTTATTTTGGAGCTACCCTTTGCTGAGCCCCTCGAGCTGAAGGGTGCTTTAGATATTGAGATTGTGACATGGGCACATATTAATGACAAAACAATTTGGACTAATTTCGACTCGGCAAAGACATTGTTTTGGGAATTCCCCGCATTGGGCCCCGTGCTACCTGTCGCTGGCTGGAGGTTATTTTAATTATACGGCATGGTTTACCACTGGTTAGCACATCTGCCTCACAGTTCTGGAGACCGGGGTTGAAATCCCGGCCCCGCCTGTGTGGAGTTTGCATGTTCTCCCTGTGCCTGGGTGGGTTTTCTCCGGGCACTCCCACATCCCAAGAACATGCGTGGTAGGTTGATTGGAGACAAAATTGCCAGTCGGTGTGAATGTGAGTGCGAGTGCGAATGGTTGTTTCTATGTGCCCTGCGATTGGCTCGCGACCGGTTCAGGGTGGACCCCACCTCCCGCCTGAAGATAGCTGGGATAGGCTCCAGCAGCCCGCGACCCAGTCTTGAGTGAGGATAAGCGGTGAAGAAAATGGATGGATGGATGAATTTTAATTCGTTTTTATTTTGGCAATGTATGTGACGTGTGCTTTCAGTGTCGGTAGTTACTGACCTTGACCATGACCTCAGAGCTGTGATGGGGCTGTGCTAACCAGTCGTCCGCCGTGCCACCCACTATTTGACTTGCTTTAAGCTAAATCCCAAACAAATCTACCTTTCGTTGAACAGAGCAAAAATGAACAAGAAACAAGGGTGATCTAATAAGTTCCATCACTGTTTACCATTGCTACACAAATAGCACCTTAGTAAAACAATTTAGTACTTAATAAAAAAATTAAAAAAAAGACACTGATATGTAAAACAATTGATGTTAATAGGTTGGTGTGGCCCTCGGCAACCGCGTTGAAAAGTTAATTGCCCACACCTGGTGAAAACAGCAACAGCGTGTGCAAGTGACATCGCTTAATTGACAATTGTGGGCGGATTCTGCAGCCATAAAAAGACCCACGTGAAGCTGAGCTTAAGCAGAGCAAGCTAGCTGGTGCTCCAGAAGACAGCAGCCCTTCTCAAACAGTGTCCTGAGCAACCTGAACCTTCTCATTTCTGCATTATTCTATAGCGTTCTTGTTTTTTTTACTTTGTCGGCCTGCGCTATCAACAATGAGCTGGACGGTGAAGACTTTCATGCTGCTGTGCTTGTGGCAGCTTCAGGAAAGCGCACAAGCCTGCAGCTGTTTCGCAAGGCATCCACAGGAGGCGTTATGTCAAGCAGAAGTCGGTAAGTTGTGAACGGGCTCCCCATTAGGTCAATTTTTTATTTTTTATTTTTTTTTTTATTTTTATTTTTTTTTAAATAGATTCAAACACTATGTAGTAGCTTGTGCGTGAGATTTTATAGTAGCTTTTGTGTGAGTTTTTGCCAAATGTTTTTGTGGTCTGTGTGACATTTCCACACTTTCAAATCTAGTTACTGGAATAAAATGCATTTGTGCCAATTTCTCCATTTAAAGATGCTTCTTGCTTGCAATTTTTGTATGACGTGACCATGTTGACAGTGGTGAAGGAATGCAAACTAGCTAATAAGCTTGGACCGTTTTTGTTTATTCTCAATTCCTAGTTTACTTTGACAATGGCTTTAAAGCTACCTTTTTGTATTAATTACATTTAAGTAGAAAGGAAACATTATTAAACCATAAGTATTGAGAAATCCTTAACCTGTTCAATGTCTTCACAAAGTTTTTGTTTGTTGTTGTGCATCAGACTGCTGGCCCTTCACATTACTCAGTACCCAAGTAGCTCGGTTTCATGAAGGGTGGTGACTCCTGCTGTATACTATTACTAAAGCAAGAAATGTATAACTAAACATTTATCTTCACTTTCACAAAAATTACAAACCGCTACACATCAGTTCTAACACGACAAAGGCATTAAATGTAATGCATTGTGCTCACCAGAGATGTTATTTCTTGACAAACTCTATAATCCTTTGCTCCTCTGCTGAGTTGTTGAGCGGTCAGCTACATGTAGCTAGCAGTCACAACTAGCAAGTTCTTGCTGCTCTAGAAGTGGATCAAATAAAACTTTTCTGGGTTAAAACAAGCCAGCCGCTGTCCTTTTTGGTTTTCCATCTTTTGAAAATGAATTTTTAAACATGTTCGTCCGTCTTTAGGGCACCTGTGCGAAGACTATTAAGCGGGACAACGATCAACCAATCAGAAGGCGTGACATTCAACCACTCAGATGACGGGGGAAATGCAGCCGTAAGGCGGAGAGTGACGTGAGCTAGATATCAACACTAGTTCCGTCATAGTTGGCGGCCATGTTGGTGAGGTCGACGCTCCCATAGAAGGCAATACATGGACTGAAATTAAGCCGCATCTTGCGCATTTCTAAGAATTGTGAGCGTTACTGTTTAGTCAAAGCGTATGCTATCAATACACGTTGGGTGTGGGGGGAGAAAATGAAGAACAAATTTGAAAGGGACTCGGAGTTCCCTTAATTGTACAGAACCTTATGCAGCACAATGTACTGGCATCCTTTTGGTTTTCTTCCCATTCTCACACACGGAATGGGATGAAGCTGTTGACCTCCTTTGCTTGGCGTTGTTGTCTGTACGGAGCGCAAAATGGGACTGTCGTATGCATATCGGTGTGTGAGTAGTGAATGTAACATCTGCTTGGTTAAGAAAAACCACAATTGTTCATAATGCCCATTTGTCCGAAACCGGCTATTGGGATTCTGAAGGCCCTGGGCAGAATACATTGACATGGGGAACACATTGAAGAGGAAATCTGTTTGGACAGAAATCTAAAGTGGAAACTGGACAGTGAAGACTAAAACTAAATGCACATGTATTCTACATAATTTAATGACATTGTAAAAAGGATAGTGTTCAGAGAAGCCATACCTGATTTCAGATTCATTTCCAGTCTGTGGCAAAATGATTGACACTTACTTAAGGGGCCTCGAGTATTTAGTTTGAAGCTCTTTCTGGACTTTTTTTTTTTTTTTTAAAGCTAGCAGTTCACTCGGATATGCAAGACAGTGCATGCATTCCTGATAGTGTTACCTTTTGAGGATGTAATTACAGGTTCACTTAAGTGTGTATCAATACTAACTTTTAAAGACTTGCTGTGGATTCAGTTACTTGAGGTTTTAAAAGCATTTTACAGATGCTCATAGTTCAAATTTACTGAGTCTACATCAAGGCAATAGTTTTGCTTGCTCTTGTCTTTGCACTTCCAGAAAGTACTGACAGTCAAACATGTTTTCCTTTCATTTGGATTTGTGGTGCCGCCTCGGCACTAAATCCTCAAAGCTGGATGCATCTTTTTGTTTTGAATGTAAATAATCTATAAAAACTCATTGTCTTTCTAGTCATAAAGGCGACGGTTGTTGGGAAGGCTGACGTTGTCTTAAATCATGGTGAGGAAATTCCTGGTATCTTCAATCCTGGTGTCTTAAATGTTATCAAGTATGACATCAAACAGACTGAGGTAAAAGATTCATAGTCTTAATCTACTCTGTATGTATGCAAATTACACTTGATGGTGATTTTTTTTTTTTTTTTTTTTTTTTTTTTTCAGGCATTCAAGGGCCCTGAAAAGCTTTTTGGTTCAGTCTACACTGCAAGCAACTCTGCAGCGTGTGGAGTCAATCTGGTCAATGGCACGGAGTATCTAATCTCTGGTACATTTAAATCTGTTCCAAACTAAAGTAACTTGATAGCAGTTATAGCACTAACAATGTTTGGGTAAGGTTTATTTTTTATTTTTGTGTGGCGCTCATGGCTGAACCTGAACTTCTCCAGATCCCTGCAATGCCATTAGACTTTGCTGAACCAATGGTCTTTCAGCAGTTGGGCACTGTCTCTGCTTTGTCATTTACAAATCAAGCCAGGCATTTCTAACAGTGACTAATACATATTGCTGAGCTGTGGCCTACATTAAATCCAAACCAGTCGGGAAGGCGCCAGGCGACTTCTCTTCGCTTGCTCCACACAAACTATGGCAAAGCTTGTGCCTTCTTGCGGCGCAAACTAAGTGCAGCATGGAAGGGCCACAGTAGTTTCGTGACAGCCAGGTGTATTTTAGAAGGGTCCTTTACTTACAGATGCTTCAAAATTCCCATTTGCTCTCACATCTTACAGGCAGACTGGACAACAACGCTTTGCTGCATGTCTACTTGTGTGACTTCTTTCAGCGGTGGGAGGACATGAGCGCCACGCAAAAGAGAGGCGTGGCGCAGCGCTACCAAATGGGCTGCGATTGCAAGGTAAGAACACGGTGTGGATTTTAGATGAGGCTTTTTTGTTTTTGTTTGTTTATACCACTCTGTAGTGGCCAGAACAGATTAAACTGTTTTGCAATTAATGTAAACAAATACCTAGTTCATAGAAACATGGAAAACTGCTGAGCCCATTTGAACTCTTGCTAACCAAAACAGTAGCACCTATTGATGAAAGTCAACAGTCTCTTACTTAGTGTTGCTGTACAGAATGTTGCATTTTGGGTAATGTAGAGTGTTGGCGACTAATTGGCATTCCAGTAGTCTCTCCCAATGTTGTGTGAGATCATGAATTGATGAAGTTGCTGTCCTGTCACCTGCAGATCACACTCTGCTCGTCCAGCCCATGTGGAAGCAGCCGCGCGGAGTGCTTGTGGACAGACTTTCTGATGGGGATCTTGTTCCGACACTTTACTTGCATCAAGAAAAGCGACGGCTCTTGTGCCTGGTACATGGGGGTTGCCTAACCCAAAAAGCAATTTATGGATATCGAAGACCCTTAATGCAAATAAAAAAACAAAAATGGAACAATGCTGTGTTTTGTCCACCCCCCCCCCCACCCCCTGAAGTGCTCTGGTGTCAGACTAGCTCCAAGTTGTACATCTTATGCCCAACATTTCCTATAAAAGATGCAGAAGTTGGTACTAAAGTGCTCTGGTGTCAGAAATGGCTGAATTGTCCCCATGGATGTCCACTTGAATTAGCCTGCTAATGTTAGCTCATTTTGGAGTAGGGGACAATTTAAAAACATCGTGCCCCTTTTTGTCTCGTTAAATCGACTCAATAATTTGGTTTTCCTTTTCTGAACCTGCCAGTCTTTTGGTGAATGGCACTGAATACCAATTCAGCAGCTCTATGGTGTGCACAGGCGGTCTTGCGTCACCCCCTACAAGAATGCCTACATTTTTCTAATGCTGTGAAATGTGCCAAAAAGGCAGTGTTTTCCATTTGACTTGGCCACATATAGTAAACTTGCTTAATATTGTTGTTTCACTGTAGAGTGAAACTCCACATTTGTGACTTGGCAGTGGCAATTTTTAAAATGTATTTTTGGGGGTGAGTCTCCATTTTTCTGGGGGGGGAGGGGGGCGCAAACTCTTGTGCTCAGGCCAAAGCCATGTCTAAAATATTGCTTGATGGCAGATTGGTGCCAAAGAACGGCAGTGATGAGCTTCATTTTAGTCAGGCCATGGCCTTCTCCCAGGAAAATAGGGCTTTGGTGCCATTTTATGGCAGTTACAATCCTTTATAGGTGGGAGTCAATTGATTTAACTGGTTAGCAGATTTAATTTTGATTAGGGTTCCTCTATTTTGAATTGGTGTTAAAATAAAAACTTGCATGTAAATTCTTAAATGCCATCTCTGCCTCAATTTGAGCCAGGAAAAACCCTCATGATCAAAAGAAAAGGTCCGAACGGGAAAGCAGTGCCCCGAGGACTTCCCAGGAGAGGTTGAGCCAAGCCGGGGACTGGGTTAGCTTCTGGAAATTCCAGGCCAGATAATGCATGCAGTTCTCCCACAGGATGAGGTCTCCAGTTTGTGTGGCGTACTGCAGAAGGGACAACTGGGTTTGAAATGAGGAATCGTCTGGTAGGATCTGTGTGAACAGACGGCCTATGTCGCCCATCAGTCGCTTCAACTTAAATTTGGATGCCAGCTGGTGGAGGCACTGTGCCGAGGAGACAGTCACGTCCATTTTGCGGGTGTATAGGTATCTTCAGAAAACGACCATTATAATGTGAGTTTCAAGCTAATTGCAGGTATAGTGGTGCCTTGAGATACCAGTTTAATTTGTTCTGTGACACACTCCTAACTCAAAACACTTTTCCCATTGAAATTAATCCATTCCAGCCTCCTCCCCAAAAACAATTGTGTATTTAAATGAGGGAAAAATAGCACACCATGATGATGTACTTTATAAAAACATCGTGTAACGAAATGGAATTTAAAAAAATTGAACAGTTTTTGTCACAATGCATTGATTGAATGGCCATTGTGCTGCTCTTTCTGGTCTGCCCGCCTTGGACACCTGGGACAGTATAAGACAGAGCGAGACAAACTGTTTGTTGACAGACCAATTTATCAGTACAGCACTAATAGGCGGTCTTCTTCTGTCGACATTTCTGTCTCCTGCAGCTTACGCGCTGCACGTCCATCCCGTGCGGCAGCGGCCCGGCCGAGTGCTTGTGGGCGGACTTTCTGATGGGCAAGGTGTACCGACACTTTGCTTGCCTCAAGAAAAGCCACCGGTTCTTGTACCTGGTCCACAGGGGCCGCTTAGTCCAAAAAAAACGACTTCATGGATGTTGAAGACCCTTCACTCAAATAAACAAAGTCAATGCAGTGTATTGTTTTCCCTGCCCCTTTCTGACATGAGCACTTTTATACCAACTTCTGCTTAAGGTAAATGTTGGGCATAAAATGTACAAGCACACGAGGTCACAATACTTTTTAAAACTGCTGCTGTTCGTCTTCCAAGTAATTTCACATCGCCTTTTCAGAATAAAGGTTTTGATGCATGAGTGATTGGGGAGGGATAAATTTAACTGGCGGGGAAATTCACTCCCTTGTGCAGTCTGAGCTGTCTGTGATTAAAAACTTCATAACCCTTTATGCTTTATTAATGCTGCGCATTTATTCACCATATGTTGTCCGTGTGCCTTTTGTTGCAAACCCTCATTCTTTAGCTGTGGTTTGGTTCCTTAAAACCTCCTATAAAATAACTCGTTTGTGTGGAGGAAATATGCCACTGTTATAAAGTAATGAACCCCCCAGAAAGTGTATGTAGCTGCTTACAAGTGTTTTCTTTTTCTAAAAATGTGGTGGTACTGTTCGTATCGCTGAAATGACCTGTCCAAATTTGGTCAATTTTGTATTGTTTCACAAATTGAATTACAAATTATCAACCAATGTAAAGTGTTGAAAATGGTATGCTGTCTGACAAATGTTAATCCCTCAACAAATGTGGTTATTTTGGTTTTCTTGAAAAGCTATTGGATATACAAGGCTTCCACCTGAGGCCAACAGTATATTTAAACTGAAAAAAAACTAAACTGTTGTTGTGGCTTAAATATACCAAAATTATACTTTGCTGGTGCAATTGATAGTTACACAATATTTAAGGACTGATTTAAGATACACTTGAGCTTTTAATTTTTAAAAAGCTAATGCAGAGAGGAGTAATTTTTGTTGGCATGCAGTATGTAGGTGTGCACTTTAGACAATTTATTGCAACTTATTTTGGAGCTACCCTTTGCTGAGCCCCTCGAGCTGAAGGGTGCTTTAGATATTGAGATTGTGACATGGGCACATATTAATGACAAAACAATTTGGACTAATTTCGACTCGGCAAAGACATTGTTTTGGGAATTCCCCGCATTGGGCCCCGTGCTACCTGTCGCTGGCTGGAGGTTATTTTAATTATACGGCATGGTTTACCACTGGTTAGCACATCTGCCTCACAGTTCTGGAGACCGGGGTTGAAATCCCGGCCCCGCCTGTGTGGAGTTTGCATGTTCTCCCTGTGCCTGGGTGGGTTTTCTCCGGGCACTCCCACATCCCAAGAACATGCGTGGTAGGTTGATTGGAGACAAAATTGCCAGTCGGTGTGAATGTGAGTGCGAGTGCGAATGGTTGTTTCTATGTGCCCTGCGATTGGCTCGCGACCGGTTCAGGGTGGACCCCACCTCCCGCCTGAAGATAGCTGGGATAGGCTCCAGCAGCCCGCGACCCAGTCTTGAGTGAGGATAAGCGGTGAAGAAAATGGATGGATGGATGAATTTTAATTCGTTTTTATTTTGGCAATGTATGTGACGTGTGCTTTCAGTGTCGGTAGTTACTGACCTTGACCATGACCTCAGAGCTGTGATGGGGCTGTGCTAACCAGTCGTCCGCCGTGCCACCCACTATTTGACTTGCTTTAAGCTAAATCCCAAACAAATCTACCTTTCGTTGAACAGAGCAAAAATGAACAAGAAACAAGGGTGATCTAATAAGTTCCATCACTGTTTACCATTGCTACACAAATAGCACCTTAGTAAAACAATTTAGTACTTAATAAAAAAATTAAAAAAAAGACACTGATATGTAAAACAATTGATGTTAATAGGTTGGTGTGGCCCTCGGCAACCGCGTTGAAAAGTTAATTGCCCACACCTGGTGAAAACAGCAACAGCGTGTGCAAGTGACATCGCTTAATTGACAATTGTGGGCGGATTCTGCAGCCATAAAAAGACCCACGTGAAGCTGAGCTTAAGCAGAGCAAGCTAGCTGGTGCTCCAGAAGACAGCAGCCCTTCTCAAACAGTGTCCTGAGCAACCTGAACCTTCTCATTTCTGCATTATTCTATAGCGTTCTTGTTTTTTTTACTTTGTCGGCCTGCGCTATCAACAATGAGCTGGACGGTGAAGACTTTCATGCTGCTGTGCTTGTGGCAGCTTCAGGAAGGCGCACAAGCCTGCAGCTGTTTCGCAAGGCATCCACAGGAGGCGTTATGTCAAGCAGAAGTCGGTAAGTTGTGAACGGGCTCCCCATTAGGTCAATTTTTTATTTTTTATTTTTTTTTTTATTTTTATTTTTTTTTAAATAGATTCAAACACTATGTAGTAGCTTGTGCGTGAGATTTTATAGTAGCTTTTGTGTGAGTTTTTGCCAAATGTTTTTGTGGTCTGTGTGACATTTCCACACTTTCAAATCTAGTTACTGGAATAAAATGCATTTGTGCCAATTTCTCCATTTAAAGATGCTTCTTGCTTGCAATTTTTGTATGACGTGACCATGTTGACAGTGGTGAAGGAATGCAAACTAGCTAATAAGCTTGGACCGTTTTTGTTTATTCTCAATTCCTAGTTTACTTTGACAATGGCTTTAAAGCTACCTTTTTGTATTAATTACATTTAAGTAGAAAGGAAACATTATTAAACCATAAGTATTGAGAAATCCTTAACCTGTTCAATGTCTTCACAAAGTTTTTGTTTGTTGTTGTGCATCAGACTGCTGGCCCTTCACATTACTCAGTACCCAAGTAGCTCGGTTTCATGAAGGGTGGTGACTCCTGCTGTATACTATTACTAAAGCAAGAAATGTATAACTAAACATTTATCTTCACTTTCACAAAAATTACAAACCGCTACACATCAGTTCTAACACGACAAAGGCATTAAATGTAATGCATTGTGCTCACCAGAGATGTTATTTCTTGACAAACTCTATAATCCTTTGCTCCTCTGCTGAGTTGTTGAGCGGTCAGCTACATGTAGCTAGCAGTCACAACTAGCAAGTTCTTGCTGCTCTAGAAGTGGATCAAATAAAACTTTTCTGGGTTAAAACAAGCCAGCCGCTGTCCTTTTTGGTTTTCCATCTTTTGAAAATGAATTTTTAAACATGTTCGTCCGTCTTTAGGGCACCTGTGCGAAGACTATTAAGCGGGACAACGATCAACCAATCAGAAGGCGTGACATTCAACCACTCAGATGACGGGGGAAATGCAGCCGTAAGGCGGAGAGTGACGTGAGCTAGATATCAACACTAGTTCCGTCATAGTTGGCGGCCATGTTGGTGAGGTCGACGCTCCCATAGAAGGCAATACATGGACTGAAATTAAGCCGCATCTTGCGCATTTCTAAGAATTGTGAGCGTTACTGTTTAGTCAAAGCGTATGCTATCAATACACGTTGGGTGTGGGGGGAGAAAATGAAGAACAAATTTGAAAGGGACTCGGAGTTCCCTTAATTGTACAGAACCTTATGCAGCACAATGTACTGGCATCCTTTTGGTTTTCTTCCCATTCTCACACACGGAATGGGATGAAGCTGTTGACCTCCTTTGCTTGGCGTTGTTGTCTGTACGGAGCGCAAAATGGGACTGTCGTATGCATATCGGTGTGTGAGTAGTGAATGTAACATCTGCTTGGTTAAGAAAAACCACAATTGTTCATAATGCCCATTTGTCCGAAACCGGCTATTGGGATTCTGAAGGCCCTGGGCAGAATACATTGACATGGGGAACACATTGAAGAGGAAATCTGTTTGGACAGAAATCTAAAGTGGAAACTGGACAGTGAAGACTAAAACTAAATGCACATGTATTCTACATAATTTAATGACATTGTAAAAAGGATAGTGTTCAGAGAAGCCATACCTGATTTCAGATTCATTTCCAGTCTGTGGCAAAATGATTGACACTTACTTAAGGGGCCTCGAGTATTTAGTTTGAAGCTCTTTCTGGACTTTTTTTTTTTTTTTTAAAGCTAGCAGTTCACTCGGATATGCAAGACAGTGCATGCATTCCTGATAGTGTTACCTTTTGAGGATGTAATTACAGGTTCACTTAAGTGTGTATCAATACTAACTTTTAAAGACTTGCTGTGGATTCAGTTACTTGAGGTTTTAAAAGCATTTTACAGATGCTCATAGTTCAAATTTACTGAGTCTACATCAAGGCAATAGTTTTGCTTGCTCTTGTCTTTGCACTTCCAGAAAGTACTGACAGTCAAACATGTTTTCCTTTCATTTGGATTTGTGGTGCCGCCTCGGCACTAAATCCTCAAAGCTGGATGCATCTTTTTGTTTTGAATGTAAATAATCTATAAAAACTCATTGTCTTTCTAGTCATAAAGGCGACGGTTGTTGGGAAGGCTGACGTTGTCTTAAATCATGGTGAGGAAATTCCTGGTATCTTCAATCCTGGTGTCTTAAATGTTATCAAGTATGACATCAAACAGACTGAGGTAAAAGATTCATAGTCTTAATCTACTCTGTATGTATGCAAATTACACTTGATGGTGGTTTTTTTTTTTTTTTTTTTTTTTTTTTTTTTCAGGCATTCAAGGGCCCTGAAAAGCTTTTTGGTTCAGTCTACACTGCAAGCAACTCTGCAGCGTGTGGAGTCAATCTGGTCAATGGCACGGAGTATCTAATCTCTGGTACATTTAAATCTGTTCCAAACTAAAGTAACTTGATAGCAGTTATAGCACTAACAATGTTTGGGTAAGGTTTATTTTTTATTTTTGTGTGGCGCTCATGGCTGAACCTGAACTTCTCCAGATCCCTGCAATGCCATTAGACTTTGCTGAACCAATGGTCTTTCAGCAGTTGGGCACTGTCTCTGCTTTGTCATTTACAAATCAAGCCAGGCATTTCTAACAGTGACTAATACATATTGCTGAGCTGTGGCCTACATTAAATCCAAACCAGTCGGGAAGGCGCCAGGCGACTTCTCTTCGCTTGCTCCACACAAACTATGGCAAAGCTTGTGCCTTCTTGCGGCGCAAACTAAGTGCAGCATGGAAGGGCCACAGTAGTTTCGTGACAGCCAGGTGTATTTTAGAAGGGTCCTTTACTTACAGATGCTTCAAAATTCCCATTTGCTCTCACATCTTACAGGCAGACTGGACAACAACGCTTTGCTGCATGTCTACTTGTGTGACTTCTTTCAGCGGTGGGAGGACATGAGCGCCACGCAAAAGAGAGGCGTGGCGCAGCGCTACCAAATGGGCTGCGATTGCAAGGTAAGAACACGGTGTGGATTTTAGATGAGGCTTTTTTGTTTTTGTTTGTTTATACCACTCTGTAGTGGCCAGAACAGATTAAACTGTTTTGCAATTAATGTAAACAAATACCTAGTTCATAGAAACATGGAAAACTGCTGAGCCCATTTGAACTCTTGCTAACCAAAACAGTAGCACCTATTGATGAAAGTCAACAGTCTCTTACTTAGTGTTGCTGTACAGAATGTTGCATTTTGGGTAATGTAGAGTGTTGGCGACTAATTGGCATTCCAGTAGTCTCTCCCAATGTTGTGTGAGATCATGAATTGATGAAGTTGCTGTCCTGTCACCTGCAGATCACACTCTGCTCGTCCAGCCCATGTGGAAGCAGCCGCGCGGAGTGCTTGTGGACAGACTTTCTGATGGGGATCTTGTTCCGACACTTTACTTGCATCAAGAAAAGCGACGGCTCTTGTGCCTGGTACATGGGGGTTGCCTAACCCAAAAAGCAATTTATGGATATCGAAGACCCTTAATGCAAATAAAAAAACAAAAATGGAACAATGCTGTGTTTTGTCCACCCCCCCCCCACCCCCTGAAGTGCTCTGGTGTCAGACTAGCTCCAAGTTGTACATCTTATGCCCAACATTTCCTATAAAAGATGCAGAAGTTGGTACTAAAGTGCTCTGGTGTCAGAAATGGCTGAATTGTCCCCATGGATGTCCACTTGAATTAGCCTGCTAATGTTAGCTCATTTTGGAGTAGGGGACAATTTAAAAACATCGTGCCCCTTTTTGTCTCGTTAAATCGACTCAATAATTTGGTTTTCCTTTTCTGAACCTGCCAGTCTTTTGGTGAATGGCACTGAATACCAATTCAGCAGCTCTATGGTGTGCACAGGCGGTCTTGCGTCACCCCCTACAAGAATGCCTACATTTTTCTAATGCTGTGAAATGTGCCAAAAAGGCAGTGTTTTCCATTTGACTTGGCCACATATAGTAAACTTGCTTAATATTGTTGTTTCACTGTAGAGTGAAACTCCACATTTGTGACTTGGCAGTGGCAATTTTTAAAATGTATTTTTGGGGGTGAGTCTCCATTTTTCTGGGGGGGGAGGGGGGCGCAAACTCTTGTGCTCAGGCCAAAGCCATGTCTAAAATATTGCTTGATGGCAGATTGGTGCCAAAGAACGGCAGTGATGAGCTTCATTTTAGTCAGGCCATGGCCTTCTCCCAGGAAAATAGGGCTTTGGTGCCATTTTATGGCAGTTACAATCCTTTATAGGTGGGAGTCAATTGATTTAACTGGTTAGCAGATTTAATTTTGATTAGGGTTCCTCTATTTTGAATTGGTGTTAAAATAAAAACTTGCATGTAAATTCTTAAATGCCATCTCTGCCTCAATTTGAGCCAGGAAAAACCCTCATGATCAAAAGAAAAGGTCCGAACGGGAAAGCAGTGCCCCGAGGACTTCCCAGGAGAGGTTGAGCCAAGCCGGGGACTGGGTTAGCTTCTGGAAATTCCAGGCCAGATAATGCATGCAGTTCTCCCACAGGATGAGGTCTCCAGTTTGTGTGGCGTACTGCAGAAGGGACAACTGGGTTTGAAATGAGGAATCGTCTGGTAGGATCTGTGTGAACAGACGGCCTATGTCGCCCATCAGTCGCTTCAACTTAAATTTGGATGCCAGCTGGTGGAGGCACTGTGCCGAGGAGACAGTCACGTCCATTTTGCGGGTGTATAGGTATCTTCAGAAAACGACCATTATAATGTGAGTTTCAAGCTAATTGCAGGTATAGTGGTGCCTTGAGATACCAGTTTAATTTGTTCTGTGACACACTCCTAACTCAAAACACTTTTCCCATTGAAATTAATCCATTCCAGCCTCCTCCCCAAAAACAATAGTGTATTTAAATGAGGGAAAAATAGCACACCATGATGATGTACTTTATAAAAACATCGTGTAACGAAATGGAATTTAAAAAAATTGAACAGTTTTTGTCACAATGCATTGATTGAATGGCCATTGTGCTGCTCTTTCTGGTCTGCCCGCCTTGGACACCTGGGACAGTATAAGACAGAGCGAGACAAACTGTTTGTTGACAGACCAATTTATCAGTACAGCACTAATAGGCGGTCTTCTTCTGTCGACATTTCTGTCTCCTGCAGCTTACGCGCTGCACGTCCATCCCGTGCGGCAGCGGCCCGGCCGAGTGGTTGTGGGCGGACTTTCTGATGATGGTGTACCGACACTTTGCTTGCCTCAAGAAAAGCCACCGGATCTTGTGCCTGGTCCACAGGGGCCGCTTAGTCCAAAAAAACGACTTCATGGATGTTGAAGACCCTTCACTCAAAGTCAATGCAGTGTATTGTTTTCCCTGCCCCTTTCTGACATGAGCACTTTTATACCAACTTCTGCTTAAGGTAAATGTTGGGCATAAAATGTACAAGCACACGAGGTCACAATACTTTTTAAAACTGCTATTCGTCTTCAAAGTAATTTCACATCGCCTTTTCAGAATAAAGGTTTTGATGCATGAGTGATTGGGGAGGGATAAATTTAACTGGCGGGGAAATTCACTCCCTTGTGCAGTCTGAGCTGTCTGTGATTAAAAACGTCATAACCCTTTATGCTTTATTAATGCTGCGCATTTATTCACCATATGTTGTCCGTGTGCCTTTTGTTGCAAACCCTCATTCTTTAGCTGTGGTTTGGTTCCTTAAAACCTCCTATAAAATAACTCGTTTGTGTGGAGGAAATATGCCACTGTTATAAAGTAATGAATCCCCCCAGAAAGTGTATGTAGCTGCTTATAAGCGTTTTTGTCTAAAAATGTGGTGGTACCGTTCGTATCGCTGGTATTGGGCTGAAATGACCGGTCCAAATTTGGTCAATTTTGATTTATCTGTAAATCCTTGTAGAAAACGCAATGACTTGTTGGTAATCGGTAATATCCTCAATGGGACACCCCCCCCCCACTAGTAGGCTTGCTGTTAAAAAGCAGAACAACAAAATGAAGCAAACTTAAGTGTCAGCAAATAAGTGCTTTATTTCAATTGTTTTCTGATTATATAACTTTTTGTTATTCTGAAATTTTTGCACTTATCAATTTTAATTATACGGCATGGTTTACCACTGGTTAGCACATCTGCCTCACAGTTCTGGAGACCGGGGTTGAAATCCCGGCCCCGCCTGTGTGGAGTTTGCATGTTCTCCCTGTGCCTGGGTGGGTTTTCTCCGGGCACTCCCACATCCCAAGAACATGCGTGGTAGGTTGATTGGAGACAAAATTGCCAGTCGGTGTGAATGTGAGTGCGAGTGCGAATGGTTGTTTCTATGTGCCCTGCGATTGGCTCGCGACCGGTTCAGGGTGGACCCCACCTCCCGCCTGAAGATAGCTGGGATAGGCTCCAGCAGCCCGCGACCCAGTCTTGAGTGAGGATAAGCGGTGAAGAAAATGGATGGATGGATGAATTTTAATTCGTTTTTATTTTGGCAATGTATGTGACGTGTGCTTTCAGTGTCGGTAGTTACTGACCTTGACCATGACCTCAGAGCTGTGATGGGGCTGTGCTAACCAGTCGTCCGCCGTGCCACCCACTATTTGACTTGTTTTAAGCTAAAGCCCAAACAAATCTACCTTTCGTTGAACCAAGCAAAGATTAACAAGAAACTGAAGAAACAAGGGTGATCTAATAATTTCCATCACTGTTTACCATCGCTACACAAATAGCACCTTAGTAAAACAATTTCGTACTTAATAGAAAAAAGACACTGATATGTAAAACAATTGATGTTAACAGGTTGGTGTGGCCCTCGTCAACCGCTTTGAAAAGTTAATTGCCCACACCTGTTGAAAACACCAACAGCGTGTGCAAGTGACTTCGCTTAATTGACAATTGTGGGCGGATTCTGCAGCCATAAAAAGGCCCACGTGAAGCTGGGCTTAAGCAGAGCAAACCAGCTGGTACTCCAGAAGACAGCAGCCCTTCTCCAACAGTGTCCTGAGCAACCTGAACCTTCTCATTTCTGCATTATTCTATAGCGTTCTTGTTTTTTTTACTTTGTCGGCCTGCGCTATCAACAATGAGCTGGACGGTGAAGACTTTCATGCTGCTGTGCTTGTGGCAGCTTCAGGAAAGCGCACAAGCCTGCAGCTGTTTCGCAAGGCATCCACAGGAGGCGTTATGTCAAGCAGAAGTCGGTAAGTTGTGAACGGGCTCCCCATTAGGTCAATTTTTTATTTTTTATTTTTTTTTTTATTTTTATTTTTTTTTAAATAGATTCAAACACTATGTAGTAGCTTGTGCGTGAGATTTTATAGTAGCTTTTGTGTGAGTTTTTGCCAAATGTTTTTGTGGTCTGTGTGACATTTCCACACTTTCAAATCTAGTTACTGGAATAAAATGCATTTGTGCCAATTTCTCCATTTAAAGATGCTTCTTGCTTGCAATTTTTGTATGACGTGACCATGTTGACAGTGGTGAAGGAATGCAAACTAGCTAATAAGCTTGGACCGTTTTTGTTTATTCTCAATTCCTAGTTTACTTTGACAATGGCTTTAAAGCTACCTTTTTGTATTAATTACATTTAAGTAGAAAGGAAACATTATTAAACCATAAGTATTGAGAAATCCTTAACCTGTTCAATGTCTTCACAAAGTTTTTGTTTGTTGTTGTGCATCAGACTGCTGGCCCTTCACATTACTCAGTACCCAAGTAGCTCGGTTTCATGAAGGGTGGTGACTCCTGCTGTATACTATTACTAAAGCAAGAAATGTATAACTAAACATTTATCTTCACTTTCACAAAAATTACAAACCGCTACACATCAGTTCTAACACGACAAAGGCATTAAATGTAATGCATTGTGCTCACCAGAGATGTTATTTCTTGACAAACTCTATAATCCTTTGCTCCTCTGCTGAGTTGTTGAGCGGTCAGCTACATGTA
Organism: Phycodurus eques; assembly: GCF_024500275.1. Taxonomy (NCBI): domain Eukaryota; kingdom Metazoa; phylum Chordata; class Actinopteri; order Syngnathiformes; family Syngnathidae; genus Phycodurus; species Phycodurus eques. Next base: position 20,551,438 of record NC_084540.1, read on the forward strand.
GCTAGCAGTCACAACTAGCAAGTTCTTGCTGCTCTAGAAGTGGATCAAATAAAACTTTTCTGGGTTAAAACAAGCCAGCCGCTGTCCTTTTTGGTTTTCCATCTTTTGAAAATGAATTTTTAAACATGTTCGTCCGTCTTTAGGGCACCTGTGCGAAGACTATTAAGCGGGACAACGATCAACCAATCAGAAGGCGTGACATTCAACCACTCAGATGACGGGGGAAATGCAGCCGTAAGGCGGAGAGTGACGTGAGCTAGATATCAACACTAGTTCCGTCATAGTTGGCGGCCATGTTGGTGAGGTCGACGCTCCCATAGAAGGCAATACATGGACTGAAATTAAGCCGCATCTTGCGCATTTCTAAGAATTGTGAGCGTTACTGTTTAGTCAAAGCGTATGCTATCAATACACGTTGGGTGAGAAAAGGAAGGAAAAAACTTGAAAGGGACTCTGAGTTCCCTTAATTGTACAGAACCATATGCAGCAAAATGTACTGGCATCCTTTTTGTATTTTGGTTTTCTTCCCATTCACACACACACACACACACGGAATGGGATGAAGCCGTTGACCTCCCTAGTTTGGCGTTGCTGTCTGTACGGAGCGCAAAATGGGACTGTCGTATGCATATCGGTGTGTGAGTAGTGAATGTAACATCTGCTTGGTTAAGAAAAACCACAATTGTTCATAATGCCCATTTGTCCTAAACCGGCTATTGGGATTCTGAAGGCCCTGGGCAGAATACATTGACATGGGAACACACTGAAGAGGAAATCTGTTTGGACAGAAATCTAAAGTGGAAACTGGACAGTGAAGACTAAAACTAAATGCACATGTATTCTACATAATTTAATGACATTGTAACAAGGATAGTGTTCAGAGAAGCCATACCTGATTTCAGATTCATTTCCAGTCTGTGGCAAAATGATTGACACTTACTTAAGGGGCCTCGAGTATTTAGTTTGAAGCTCTTTCTGGACTTTTTTTTTTTTAAAGCTAGCAGTTCACTCGGATATGCAAGACAGTGCATGCATTCCTGATAGTGTTACCTTTTGAGGATGTAATTACAGGTTCACTTAAGTGTGTATCAATACTAACTTTTAAAGACTTTCTGTGGATTCAGTTACTTGAGGTTTTAAAAGTATTTTACAGATGCTCATAGTTCAAATTTACTGATTCTACGTCAAGGCAATAGTTTTGCTTGCGCTTGTCTTTGCACTTCCAGAAAGTGCTGACAGTCAAACGTTTTCCTTTCATTTGGATTTGTGGTGCCGCCTCGGCACTAAATCCTCAAAGCTGGATGCATCTTTTTGTTTTGAATGTAAATAATCTATAAAAACTCATTGTCTTTCTAGTCATAAAGGCGACGGTTGTTGGGAAGGCTGACGTTGTCTTAAATCATGGTGAGGAAATTCCTGGTATCTTCAATCCTGGTGTCTTAAATGTTATCAAGTATGACATCAAACAGACTGAGGTAAAAGATTCATAGTCTTAATCTACTCTGTATGTATGCAAATTACACTTGATTGTGGTTTTTTTTTTTTTTTTTTTTTTTTTTCAGGCATTCAAGGGCCCTGAAAAGCTTTTTGGTTCAGTCTACACTGCAAGCAACTCTGCAGCGTGTGGAGTCAATCTGGTCAATGGCACGGAGTATCTAATCTCTGGTACGTTTAAATCTGTTCCAAACTAAAGTAACTTGATAGCAGTTATAGCACTAACAATGTTTGGGTAAGGTTTATTTTTTTTTGTGTGGTGCTCATGGCTGAACCTGAACTTCTCCAGATCCCTGCAATGCCATTAGACTTTGCTGAACCAATGGTCTTTCAGCAGTTGGGCACTGTCTCTGCTTTGTCATTTACAAATCAAGCCAGGGATTTCTAACAGTGACTAATACATATTGCTGAGCTGTAACCTACATTAAATCCAAACCAGTCGGGAAGGCGCCAGGCGACTTCTCTTCGCTTGCTCCACACAAACTATGGCAAAGCTTGTGCCTTCTTGCGGCGCAAACTAAGTGCAGCATGGAAGGGCCACAGTAGTTTCGTGACAGCCAGGTGTATTTTAGAAGGGTCCTTTACTTACAGATGCTTCAAAATTCCCATTTGCTCTCACATCTTACAGGCAGACTGGACAACAACGCTTTGCTGCATGTCTACTTGTGTGACTTCTTTCAGCGGTGGGAGGACATGAGCGCCACGCAAAAGAGAGGCGTGGCGCAGCGCTACCAAATGGGCTGCGATTGCAAGGTAAGAACACGGTGTGGATTTTAGATGAGGCTTTTTTGTTTTTGTTTGTTTATACCACTCTGTAGTGGCCAGAACAGATTAAACTGTTTTGCAATTAATGTAAACAAATACCTAGTTCATAGAAACATGGAAAACTGCTGAGCCCATTTGAACTCTTGCTAACCAAAACAGTAGCACCTATTGATGAAAGTCAACAGTCTCTTACTTAGTGTTGCTGTACAGAATGTTGCATTTTGGGTAATGTAGAGTGTTGGCGACTAATTGGCATTCCAGTAGTCTCTCCCAATGTTGTGTGAGATCATGAATTGATGAAGTTGCTGTCCTGTCACCTGCAGATCACACTCTGCTCGTCCAGCCCATGTGGAAGCAGCCGCGCGGAGTGCTTGTGGACAGACTTTCTGATGGGGATCTTGTTCCGACACTTTACTTGCATCAAGAAAAGCGACGGCTCTTGTGCCTGGTACATGGGGGTTGCCTAACCCAAAAAGCAATTTATGGATATCGAAGACCCTTAATGCAAATAAAAAAACAAAAATGGAACAATGCTGTGTTTTGTCCACCCCCCCCCCCCACCCCTGAAGTGCTCTGGTGTCAGACTAGCTCCAAGTTGTACATCTTATGCCCAACATTTCCTATAAAAGATGCAGAAGTTGGTACTAAAGTGCTCTGGTGTCAGAAATGGCTGAATTGTCCCCATGGATGTCCACTTGAATTAGCCTGCTAATGTTAGCTCATTTTGGAGTAGGGGACAATTTAAAAACATCGTGCCCCTTTTTGTCTCGTTAAATCGACTCAATAATTTGGTTTTCCTTTTCTGAACCTGCCAGTCTTTTGGTGAATGGCACTGAATACCAATTCAGCAGCTCTATGGTGTGCACAGGCGGTCTTGCGTCACCCCCTACAAGAATGCCTACATTTTTCTAATGCTGTGAAATGTGCCAAAAAGGCAGTGTTTTCCATTTGACTTGGCCACATATAGTAAACTTGCTTAATATTGTTGTTTCACTGTAGAGTGAAACTCCACATTTGTGACTTGGCAGTGGCAATTTTTAAAATGTATTTTTGGGGGTGAGTCTCCATTTTTCTGGGGGGGGAGGGGGGCGCAAACTCTTGTGCTCAGGCCAAAGCCATGTCTAAAATATTGCTTGATGGCAGATTGGTGCCAAAGAACGGCAGTGATGAGCTTCATTTTAGTCAGGCCATGGCCTTCTCCCAGGAAAATAGGGCTTTGGTGCCATTTTATGGCAGTTACAATCCTTTATAGGTGGGAGTCAATTGATTTAACTGGTTAGCAGATTTAATTTTGATTAGGGTTCCTCTATTTTGAATTGGTGTTAAAATAAAAACTTGCATGTAAATTCTTAAATGCCATCTCTGCCTCAATTTGAGCCAGGAAAAACCCTCATGATCAAAAGAAAAGGTCCGAACGGGAAAGCAGTGCCCCGAGGACTTCCCAGGAGAGGTTGAGCCAAGCCGGGGACTGGGTTAGCTTCTGGAAATTCCAGGCCAGATAATGCATGCAGTTCTCCCACAGGATGAGGTCTCCAGTTTGTGTGGCGTACTGCAGAAGGGACAACTGGGTTTGAAATGAGGAATCGTCTGGTAGGATCTGTGTGAACAGACGGCCTATGTCGCCCATCAGTCGCTTCAACTTAAATTTGGATGCCAGCTGGTGGAGGCACTGTGCCGAGGAGACAGTCACGTCCATTTTGCGGGTGTATAGGTATCTTCAGAAAACGACCATTATAATGTGAGTTTCAAGCTAATTGCAGGTATAGTGGTGCCTTGAGATACCAGTTTAATTTGTTCTGTGACACACTCCTAACTCAAAACACTTTTCCCATTGAAATTAATCCATTCCAGCCTCCTCCCCAAAAACAATTGTGTATTTAAATGAGGGAAAAATAGCACACCATGATGATGTACTTTATAAAAACATCGTGTAACGAAATGGAATTTAAAAAAATTGAACAGTTTTTGTCACAATGCATTGATTGAATGGCCATTGTGCTGCTCTTTCTGGTCTGCCCGCCTTGGACACCTGGGACAGTATAAGACAGAGCGAGACAAACTGTTTGTTGACAGACCAATTTATCAGTACAGCACTAATAGGCGGTCTTCTTCTGTCGACATTTCTGTCTCCTGCAGCTTACGCGCTGCACGTCCATCCCGTGCGGCAGCGGCCCGGCCGAGTGCTTGTGGGCGGACTTTCTGATGGGCAAGGTGTACCGACACTTTGCTTGCCTCAAGAAAAGCCACCGGTTCTTGTACCTGGTCCACAGGGGCCGCTTAGTCCAAAAAAAACGACTTCATGGATGTTGAAGACCCTTCACTCAAATAAACAAAGTCAATGCAGTGTATTGTTTTCCCTGCCCCTTTCTGACATGAGCACTTTTATACCAACTTCTGCTTAAGGTAAATGTTGGGCATAAAATGTACAAGCACACGAGGTCACAATACTTTTTAAAACTGCTGCTGTTCGTCTTCCAAGTAATTTCACATCGCCTTTTCAGAATAAAGGTTTTGATGCATGAGTGATTGGGGAGGGATAAATTTAACTGGCGGGGAAATTCACTCCCTTGTGCAGTCTGAGCTGTCTGTGATTAAAAACTTCATAACCCTTTATGCTTTATTAATGCTGCGCATTTATTCACCATATGTTGTCCGTGTGCCTTTTGTTGCAAACCCTCATTCTTTAGCTGTGGTTTGGTTCCTTAAAACCTCCTATAAAATAACTCGTTTGTGTGGAGGAAATATGCCACTGTTATAAAGTAATGAACCCCCCAGAAAGTGTATGTAGCTGCTTACAAGTGTTTTCTTTTTCTAAAAATGTGGTGGTACTGTTCGTATCGCTGAAATGACCTGTCCAAATTTGGTCAATTTTGTATTGTTTCACAAATTGAATTACAAATTATCAACCAATGTAAAGTGTTGAAAATGGTATGCTGTCTGACAAATGTTAATCCCTCAACAAATGTGGTTATTTTGGTTTTCTTGAAAAGCTATTGGATATACAAGGCTTCCACCTGAGGCCAACAGTATATTTAAACTGAAAAAAAACTAAACTGTTGTTGTGGCTTAAATATACCAAAATTATACTTTGCTGGTGCAATTGATAGTTACACAATATTTAAGGACTGATTTAAGATACACTTGAGCTTTTAATTTTTAAAAAGCTAATGCAGAGAGGAGTAATTTTTGTTGGCATGCAGTATGTAGGTGTGCACTTTAGACAATTTATTGCAACTTATTTTGGAGCTACCCTTTGCTGAGCCCCTCGAGCTGAAGGGTGCTTTAGATATTGAGATTGTGACATGGGCACATATTAATGACAAAACAATTTGGACTAATTTCGACTCGGCAAAGACATTGTTTTGGGAATTCCCCGCATTGGGCCCCGTGCTACCTGTCGCTGGCTGGAGGTTATTTTAATTATACGGCATGGTTTACCACTGGTTAGCACATCTGCCTCACAGTTCTGGAGACCGGGGTTGAAATCCCGGCCCCGCCTGTGTGGAGTTTGCATGTTCTCCCTGTGCCTGGGTGGGTTTTCTCCGGGCACTCCCACATCCCAAGAACATGCGTGGTAGGTTGATTGGAGACAAAATTGCCAGTCGGTGTGAATGTGAGTGCGAGTGCGAATGGTTGTTTCTATGTGCCCTGCGATTGGCTCGCGACCGGTTCAGGGTGGACCCCACCTCCCGCCTGAAGATAGCTGGAATAGGCTCCAGCAGCCCGCGACCCAGTCTTGAGTGAGGATAAGCGGTGAAGAAAATGGATGGATGGATGAATTTTAATTCGTTTTTATTTTGGCAATGTATGTGACGTGTGCTTTCAGTGTCGGTAGTTACTGACCTTGACCATGACCTCAGAGCTGTGATGGGGCTGTGCTAACCAGTCGTCCGCCGTGCCACCCACTATTTGACTTGCTTTAAGCTAAATCCCAAACAAATCTACCTTTCGTTGAACAGAGCAAAAATGAACAAGAAACAAGGGTGATCTAATAAGTTCCATCACTGTTTACCATTGCTACACAAATAGCACCTTAGTAAAACAATTTAGTACTTAATAAAAAAATTAAAAAAAAGACACTGATATGTAAAACAATTGATGTTAATAGGTTGGTGTGGCCCTCGGCAACCGCGTTGAAAAGTTAATTGCCCACACCTGGTGAAAACAGCAACAGCGTGTGCAAGTGACATCGCTTAATTGACAATTGTGGGCGGATTCTGCAGCCATAAAAAGACCCACGTGAAGCTGAGCTTAAGCAGAGCAAGCTAGCTGGTGCTCCAGAAGACAGCAGCCCTTCTCAAACAGTGTCCTGAGCAACCTGAACCTTCTCATTTCTGCATTATTCTATAGCGTTCTTGTTTTTTTTACTTTGTCGGCCTGCGCTATCAACAATGAGCTGGACGGTGAAGACTTTCATGCTGCTGTGCTTGTGGCAGCTTCAGGAAGGCGCACAAGCCTGCAGCTGTTTCGCAAGGCATCCACAGGAGGCGTTATGTCAAGCAGAAGTCGGTAAGTTGTGAACGGGCTCCCCATTAGGTCAATTTTTTATTTTTTATTTTTTTTTTTATTTTTATTTTTTTTTAAATAGATTCAAACACTATGTAGTAGCTTGTGCGTGAGATTTTATAGTAGCTTTTGTGTGAGTTTTTGCCAAATGTTTTTGTGGTCTGTGTGACATTTCCACACTTTCAAATCTAGTTACTGGAATAAAATGCATTTGTGCCAATTTCTCCATTTAAAGATGCTTCTTGCTTGCAATTTTTGTATGACGTGACCATGTTGACAGTGGTGAAGGAATGCAAACTAGCTAATAAGCTTGGACCGTTTTTGTTTATTCTCAATTCCTAGTTTACTTTGACAATGGCTTTAAAGCTACCTTTTTGTATTAATTACATTTAAGTAGAAATGAAACATTATTAAACCATAAGTATTGAGAAATCCTTAACCTGTTCAATGTCTTCACAAAGTTTTTGTTTGTTGTTGTGCATCAGACTGCTGGCCCTTCACATTACTCAGTACCCAAGTAGCTCGGTTTCATGAAGGGTGGTGACTCCTGCTGTATACTATTACTAAAGCAAGAAATGTATAACTAAACATTTATCTTCACTTTCACAAAAATTACAAACCGCTACACATCAGTTCTAACACGACAAAGGCATTAAATGTAATGCATTGTGCTCACCAGAGATGTTATTTCTTGACAAACTCTATAATCCTTTGCTCCTCTGCTGAGTTGTTGAGCGGTCAGCTACATGTAGCTAGCAGTCACAACTAGCAAGTTCTTGCTGCTCTAGAAGTGGATCAAATAAAACTTTTCTGGGTTAAAACAAGCCAGCCGCTGTCCTTTTTGGTTTTCCATCTTTTGAAAATGAATTTTTAAACATGTTCGTCCGTCTTTAGGGCACCTGTGCGAAGACTATTAAGCGGGACAACGATCAACCAATCAGAAGGCGTGACATTCAACCACTCAGATGACGGGGGAAATGCAGCCGTAAGGCGGAGAGTGACGTGAGCTAGATATCAACACTAGTTCCGTCATAGTTGGCGGCCATGTTGGTGAGGTCGACGCTCCCATAGAAGGCAATACATGGACTGAAATTAAGCCGCATCTTGCGCATTTCTAAGAATTGTGAGCGTTACTGTTTAGTCAAAGCGTATGCTATCAATACACGTTGGGTGTGGGGGGAGAAAATGAAGAACAAATTTGAAAGGGACTCGGAGTTCCCTTAATTGTACAGAACCTTATGCAGCACAATGTACTGGCATCCTTTTGGTTTTCTTCCCATTCTCACACACGGAATGGGATGAAGCTGTTGACCTCCTTTGCTTGGCGTTGTTGTCTGTACGGAGCGCAAAATGGGACTGTCGTATGCATATCGGTGTGTGAGTAGTGAATGTAACATCTGCTTGGTTAAGAAAAACCACAATTGTTCATAATGCCCATTTGTCCTAAACCGGCTATTGGGATTCTGAAGGCCCTGGGCAGAATACATTGACATGGGGAACACATTGAAGAGGAAATCTGTTTGGACAGAAATCTAAAGTGGAAACTGGACAGTGAAGACTAAAACTAAATGCACATGTATTCTACATAATTTAATGACATTGTAAAAAGGATAGTGTTCAGAGAAGCCATACCTGATTTCAGATTCATTTCCAGTCTGTGGCAAAATGATTGACACTTACTTAAGGGGCCTCGAGTATTTAGTTTGAAGCTCTTTCTGGACTTTTTTTTTTTTTTTTTAAAGCTAGCAGTTCACTCGGATATGCAAGACAGTGCATGCATTCCTGATAGTGTTACCTTTTGAGGATGTAATTACAGGTTCACTTAAGTGTGTATCAATACTAACTTTTAAAGACTTGCTGTGGATTCAGTTACTTGAGGTTTTAAAAGCATTTTACAGATGCTCATAGTTCAAATTTACTGAGTCTACATCAAGGCAATAGTTTTGCTTGCTCTTGTCTTTGCACTTCCAGAAAGTACTGACAGTCAAACATGTTTTCCTTTCATTTGGATTTGTGGTGCCGCCTCGGCACTAAATCCTCAAAGCTGGATGCATCTTTTTGTTTTGAATGTAAATAATCTATAAAAACTCATTGTCTTTCTAGTCATAAAGGCGACGGTTGTTGGGAAGGCTGACGTTGTCTTAAATCATGGTGAGGAAATTCCTGGTATCTTCAATCCTGGTGTCTTAAATGTTATCAAGTATGACATCAAACAGACTGAGGTAAAAGATTCATAGTCTTAATCTACTCTGTATGTATGCAAATTACACTTGATTGTGGTTTTTTTTTTTTTTTTTTTTTTTTTTTTTTTTTTCAGGCATTCAAGGGCCCTGAAAAGCTTTTTGGTTCAGTCTACACTGCAAGCAACTCTGCAGCGTGTGGAGTCAATCTGGTCAATGGCACGGAGTATCTAATCTCTGGTACATTTAAATCTGTTCCAAACTAAAGTAACTTGATAGCAGTTATAGCACTAACAATGTTTGGGTAAGGTTTATTTTTTATTTTTGTGTGGCGCTCATGGCTGAACCTGAACTTCTCCAGATCCCTGCAATGCCATTAGACTTTGCTGAACCAATGGTCTTTCAGCAGTTGGGCACTGTCTCTGCTTTGTCATTTACAAATCAAGCCAGGCATTTCTAACAGTGACTAATACATATTGCTGAGCTGTGGCCTACATTAAATCCAAACCAGTCGGGAAGGCGCCAGGCGACTTCTCTTCGCTTGCTCCACACAAACTATGGCAAAGCTTGTGCCTTCTTGCGGCGCAAACTAAGTGCAGCATGGAAGGGCCACAGTAGTTTCGTGACAGCCAGGTGTATTTTAGAAGGGTCCTTTACTTACAGATGCTTCAAAATTCCCATTTGCTCTCACATCTTACAGGCAGACTGGACAACAACGCTTTGCTGCATGTCTACTTGTGTGACTTCTTTCAGCGGTGGGAGGACATGAGCGCCACGCAAAAGAGAGGCGTGGCGCAGCGCTACCAAATGGGCTGCGATTGCAAGGTAAGAACACGGTGTGGATTTTAGATGAGGCTTTTTTGTTTTTGTTTGTTTATACCACTCTGTAGTGGCCAGAACAGATTAAACGGTTTTGCAATTAATGTAAACAAACACCTAGTTCATAGAAACATGGAAAACTGCTGAGCCCATTTGAACTCTTGCTAACCAAAACAGTAGCACCTATTGATGAAAGTCAACAGTCTCTTACTTAGTGTTGCTGTACAGAATGTTGCATTTTGGGTAATGTAGAGTGTTGGCGACTAATTGGCATTCCAGTAGTCTCTCCCAATGTTGTGTGAGATCATGAATTGATGAAGTTGCTGTCCTGTCACCTGCAGATCACACTCTGCTCGTCCAGCCCATGTGGAAGCAGCCGCGCGGAGTGCTTGTGGACAGACTTTCTGATGGGGATCTTGTTCCGACACTTTACTTGCATCAAGAAAAGCGACGGCTCTTGTGCCTGGTACATGGGGGTTGCCTAACCCAAAAAGCAATTTATGGATATCGAAGACCCTTAATGCAAATAAAAAAACAAAAATGGAACAATGCTGTGTTTTGTCCACCCCCCCCCCCCACCCCTGAAGTGCTCTGGTGTCAGACTAGCTCCAAGTTGTACATCTTATGCCCAACATTTCCTTTAAAAGATGCAGAAGTTAGTACTAAAGTGCTATGGTGTCAGAAATGGCTGAATTGTCCCCATGGATGTACACTTGAATTAGCCTGCTAATGTTAGCTCATTTTGGAGTAGGGGACAATTTAAAAACATCGTGCCCCTTTTTGTCTCGTTAAATCGACTCAATAATTTGGTTTTCCTTTTCTGAACCTGCCAGTCTTTTGGTGAATGGCACTGAATACAAATTCACCAGCTCTATGGTGTGCACAGGCGGTCTAGCGTCACCCCTACGAGTGCCTACATTTTTCTAATGCTGTGAAATGTGCCAAAAAGGCACAATGTTTTCCATTTGACTTGGCCACATTATAGTAAACTTGCTTAATATTGCTGTTTCACTGTTTGTAGAGTGAAACTCTACATTTGTGACTTGGCAGTGGCAATTTTTAAAATTTATTTGTGGGGGTGAGTCTCCATTTGCTGGGGGGGGGACTCTGTTTATGTGCTCCGGCCAAAGCCATGTCTAAAATATTGCTTGATGGCATATTGGTGCCAAAGAACTGCAGTGATGAACTTCATTTAGTCAGGCCATGGCCTTCTCCCAGGAAACTCTGGCTTTGGTGCCATTTTATGGCAGTTACAATGCTTTATGGGTGGGAGTCGATTTATTATAACTGTTTAGCAGATTTAATTTTGATTAGGGTTCCTCTATTTTGAATTAGTGTTACAAGAAAAACTTAAATGCCATCTCTGCCTCAATTTGAGCCAGGAAAAACCCTCATGATCAAAAGAAAAAATGACCAATGACTCAATGCCATTTATTTATTGATTTAAAGTGATGGGAAATCATTTCTAATGGGTGGGAGAGAGAGAGAAACATCCATGTACTTAGATGTACTCTGGCCTCACGACAAAGTGGTATATGTACTTTTCACTGGGACACGGGTAGGTTGGAACTTTGGTACCGTTGACTGCAATGTAGGCCATGCTGTTTTTGAACTCCTGAACCTGACACACGTACTTATCTTGACAAATGACGAGGAGCTGGTTCCGGTAGATGATGTTTTCCCGATGGGTGAATCCTTGGTGAACTAGCATAGCCGCAGGGAACGATTCGCAAGTTGTCAATTGGTCAGAACACTCACTTTGAGTCTTGAAGACCTTCGCCACCCAATCCACGGTGTCGTCCTTGAAGAGCATGCTTCCGTGGCGACGTGTGCTGAACCTTTCGGATAAGGTTTCTTCATATTGTGCGGGTTTGTGATACCGATCCATTAAGTTACCGTACATATCGAAGTACGGACTCCCTGTTCTGTGTGAGTTTTGATCGCTCTCTCTTGGTTTTCCTGCACTATTCGTAGCATTAATGACCACGCCCCACGGCTCGGCGGTGTAGATCCTGGGCTGGTAATGGTCATCTTGGCTGAACTTCGGGTGAGCAGCAAGCTTGTTGAAGAGCAGCACGTTAAACTGCAACGCTTTCAACATCATCTCCTGATACACGTTCTTATGAATGTCGTACAGAGAGGAGTTGACCTCTAGCTCGTACAATTCCTCCGCAGGGATCATCGGGAAGCGGACACTGTTTAGTAGCTTAACCTGGGCTTCCGACGTAGACCTGTTACCCTTCTCCTGTATCAGGCTCTCCACGGTCTTCAGCACAAAATATTCATCTGGCACCACCAGGTCCGAACGGGACAGAAGTGCCCCGAGGACTTCCCAGGAGAGGTTGAGCCAAGCTGGGGACTGGGTTAGCTTCTGGAAATTCCAGGCCAAATACTGCATGCAGTTCTCCCACAGGATGATGTCTTCAGTTTGTGTGGCGTACTGAAGAAGGGACAACTGGGTTTGAAATGAGGAATCGTCTGGTAGGATCTGTGTGAACAGACGGCCTATGTCGCCCATCAGTCGCTTCAACTTAAATTCGGATGCCAGCTGGTGGAGGCACTGTGCCGAGGAGACGGTCACGTCCATTTTGCGGGTGTATAGGTATCTTCAGAAAACAAGACCATCATAACGTGAGTTTCAAGCTAATTGCAGGTACAGTGGTGCCTTGAGATACCAGTTTAATTTGTTCTGTGACACACTCCTAACTCAAAACACTTTTCCCATTGAAATTAATCCATCCCAGCCTCCTCCCCAAAAACAATTGTGTATTTAAATGAGGAAAAATAGCACACCATGATATTGTGCTTTATACAAACATCCTGTAATGAAATATAATTTCAAATAATAGAACAGTTTTTGTCACACTGCATTGATTGAATGGCCGTTGTGCTGCCCTTTCTGGTCTGCCCGCCTTGGCCACCTGGGACAGTATAAGACAGAGCGAGACAAACTGTTTGTTGACAGGCCAACTCCTCCCAACTTATCAGTACAGCACTAATAGGCGGTCTTCGCAGAGCATAAACAATATGACTGAGTACTGTTATACTATGGCTGTACCATTTGTATTCAGTCTGTTGTCATAGCACCCCAAGATAGATACTATTATGTATTAGCATTAAGCTAAAAATAATCAGACGAACGATGGCTCGTATCATGAGATACTTGTAATTTGGGACACTTTTATCAAAAGGCACCACTGTAGGTGAGTTTGTGAATAGTGAACCGCGAATACGCAGGAGGTTGCCATACCTAACAAAGGAGGTGACATAAGGCTGGCAAGCCAGGCTGACGTTTATCGTGATGCCCGCAGGCATGTTAAAGACACGGAATTGTGAGAGGATGGCTTTGTGCGTGCAGATGGTGGTCTCCAGGGTGTCGTTGTCGCCTTTGTTCCCCGCGGCGCTCTCGAAGACTATCAGGAAATCACAACCTCTCCCGCTGTCGAGTAGGGCGCCCAGATCATCCGACAGGCTGATGCTGTGGTCCAGGTTGTGTGTAAAATTCCAGACAGTCACGTTCGTGTCTGGAAGAATCACAAAGAGCAATTGGTGGGATGGTGGGTTTCCGGACTTTTTTTAAACCGTGGTTGGTTCAAGACTCACTTGGTGGTTCGCAAATCACGCCGACATCCTCTTTATGTGTGCAGTCGGTCACTCCCCAGTTCTCCGTACGACAAGCAAAGAGACTCATCTCTGTGCCGTCACATTTGACGTCATCCAGCCAAATGGGACCTGACGCTGTGGTGAGATGATGATGCTTAGTTTGGTGGAGTCTGTGCTCCAAGTACCTACCCCCTTAATGACCAACATTAAAATATGGTAGCATTATAAACTGTGTTGACTCAAAACAAGGTGAGGGGAGTGGGGGAGGGGGACTTTTTTTTGTACGCCCTCAGCTAAATTCATCTACATGAGTTGCACTTCCTCTTTTCTCCAGAGGATTTCAAGAGAGGCACAAGCTGGACAACTGAAGAGGCATGCTTTGCTTCTAACTACGGAAAGTACAGTAAAGGGCACCTTGTCTGTAGTTCTTTCCAACGACAACAGATTTGGCTCCTGGGAAATTGAGTTGGCGACACACCACTTGAGCCTCAGCCATGTCCCAACCGTCGTCGCACACGGTTCCCCACCGGTCATTGTGGTAGACCTCCACGCGGCCCTCCCAGGGTCTCTCAGAGCCGGAAAGCCTCATGGCGCCTTCTTGAGCCTCTGGAGGTTTCGCTGTTAAACACAGTTCATAGAAACATTACAAAAAATAATAATAATATTGATAAATCATGAAATTGATCATTCTGAATATATTTTCATGACCTTTATGTGTTTTTGTGCATTTTTTTTCCTTTGGATTTTAAAATAGTTAATTACCATACAGGGAAGGATTTGGCAAAGTTTATTAGTATTATTACTTTATCGTGATTCATAAATTGTTGACAAAAATTGTTTAAATATGGCAAGTACACAGCATCCCTTTCTCAGTTAACACAACAGTGTATGTATAGTCTATCAAATCTGATCCATATTATATCAGTAGGCTACATTTGTTTAAATTGGAGTAAATGTGATCATTTTAATAACATTTATATGGGAGAAATGTATTGCATCAATATCTATGCATAATTTATAATTTTGGAGTTGGCTAATGTAGCAAAGAGCCTGTGGCACTTTGAAAATTATGAATTCATGCTGTGGATGACTAAAATATTATCTGTGCATTATTATTTATTTTACCTGGATGTTGTCTGCCAAACTGAAAGGGTTCTTACCAGTAAACTCTGCAATCCCTGGACCTGTTCAGGACAGGGATTGGTGGATCAAGAATGGATCTCATCATTTCACTGATATCGATCAAGATCAGTAAAAGCATTGCTATCGATCCACCCACCACAAAGCTGCAACAGTTGTTACGGCACACAAGCACTGCGTTTGATTGGATCAACTCACTGAATATTGAAAACTTGACAGCACTTCCAGAGACGTCAAAAAGCAGCAGAAGCCACAGCGAGAGGAAGTTTCGACGCTGGGCCATTTTCAATCTTCAGTGTAGATATCTAACAACAGTGACATCAAGAGAAGAGTGACAGAAAAACTCAACTTGAGTCACATGATTCAGACTGCTGCAACCTTAGGTGACAATCTATCACAGCAGGTGTGGGAATAAGTTAAATACTCTATGTGCTAGTCATAAATCCCATGTTACTGTGGCAAAAATCAAACAAGTTGAGTCCGAGACCACAATAAATTTCAAGCAAGTTGAGTAGTCATGTCTTACAATATTGGTCTTTCACAACATATTTTCACACATTAGCCACTTTGCAGTCAGTCTCTACGTGCGTTTAGCGAGCTGCAGTAACACATTTATAATTCACTTTTTTTTTTCTTTTTTTTATTATTCTCACGGCATGGAATCGATCACAACTGGGATGTTCAGGTTTTCTTAAGAGGACGTTTCATCTCAGCTGCCTCGTTTTGCACAGCCGACACAAAAATAACTTCTTTCGAAAACAAAATAAATGACATACTATCTTGAAAATGTTGATTTTCAAATGTAAACAGGCAAGATGGAGTTCAAGTCAGGTCAAGTATCAGGAATATAAAGTCCAAGTAGTCTTTTACAACAGAAGCCTAACAAACAGTAGCATAATTGCCCTGTCCTTTTCAACTTACTGTCACCATAAGCTGAATCGAGGGAACTGGACTTTCCCGAATACATTCAAATATGACTTCGGCGACTATAGTGTTGAGCTAACGATGAGCTTTAGCCAAGCAAGTCCCAGGTCCTAAAATGAATAAACTTAAATCTGACTTGAGTCAAGTCGTGTGGCTTAGTTCCTCCAGCTCTGGCAAACAAAGAAAACATTTACATCATTTAAAATCGGTTTACCTGCTGCTGTGTGACTGTCAGGACCTTCTGTCTTAAAAGTCACTTTCTTTGCTTCTCCTTCTGAACCTCTGCAAAAAATCTCTTTGCCGGTTTCCTTAAGTTTCACTTAGCTGAAAAAAGGATGTTGCACAACCATTGTCCGTGAAAACAAGCCTTGAGGACATAGTTTCTCTGACAACGAAAGTGGAATTGGTACCTTAGTATTTGTCACGAGGAACACAAAAGAGCTTGTTAATACATGTCCAGAGTGACGACGTTTAATGGTGGAGTCAAGACTGTACAGTATGTGCTGGAGGAGAACTAAACAGTCGTATAATAATCAGTTTCTTGTACATTCATTTTCAAAGGACGTCAGTGCGGTTCTGGAGCTGGAGAGGTCTTCCACCATTACAACAATTTGTTATGCTGCTGCCGCTGCATTGTTATTGATGGCTAAAAAACTGCGTCACAGACAGGCGGCTGCGACAACAGAACAGTGACGGACGGGATTGTAAACAAGATGGAAGCACAGTGGAGCGATCCCTCAGCCTCGAGATGAATCCGTGTAGTATTCCTTCTTTCCATTTTCAAATGGCAATCAAACAAGTGAATAAGTGACTGATTAAGTTTTTCTATATAACCTTCACAAGACATTGAATCGATTGCAACTGGACTGTTCTGGTTTAAGAAGACGTTTTGCCTCTCATCCGAGCAGCCTTCTGAGTTTATAACAAAAAAAACGCCTTTTTTGTTTTTTTTTATTTCAATTCTAGACTCATATCAAAAATGAAAAATGGGACACAGGACTGCGATGCTAGCTAACACTTTTGATGAGCCTTATGTGAGGGTTGTATGGTTGTGTTGAATAATGGAACTACTGAATAGTCTTTACTCTTTATGTAGGATGGAGTACCACGAGTGGTACGTGGGTTCTCTCTACTGGTACACAAAAAAGGATGGATGGATCATTTGACTACTCACGCCAACTAACAAGCTAACTTTCCACATGCTTGCTACCAAACGTTCGGGTCACATAATCCCAACCAATTAAAAATTAAAATCAAATTGAGCCCTGCGGTCCCATTTTATAGTTTTGAAATTGAACTGTTGATTGAACTTTACCCATTATTTTTAGCAAGGTGACAATATACAGCTCTGAAAGAAACGAGACCAAACCAGAATAAAACACTAGACCTTTTTTTTGGTATTCTGACCATTTTTCATCAATTACATTTAAATGCTCAAAATGACAAAACTCATATTTGGGAATTGTGTTGTCAGCAGCACATAAAATAAAACTCTAAATCACCGAAACAGCTTATTTTGTCTCTTAATTTTTCACATAGCCGCATATAAATCCCTTCTTCATTTTTTAGTTGTTATTTGAAAATGGAAAGAACGAACGACACACAAACTTAGATGAATTCCAAGCCTTCGTACTTGACGTCGCCTATCTTCGTCTCCGGTAGGACGATGCGTCCGTCCAGCGTGAAGGCCACGATGTACGTGGCAATCTTGCCCGCGTCTTCCTCAGACTTGAGCGCCAGGATGATCTGGTCGTCCGTGTTGGGCACGAACTTGAACGAGGAGAAGCCGTGGGTGAGGTCGAGCGGGCCCACCCGGCTCACCGTGACGTCGGTGAAGTCCGACGAGCAGCTCAGGACCAGGTTGGTGGCCCGCCGCTCGTCCGCCGTTTCCTCGTAGCGCTCCGTGCTAGCGCGGCGCGGCAGGAAGAACCAACGCTGCAGCGTGTCGCTCCACGTCGCAGACTCGTGAATGAGGTAACCTGCGGAAAGGGAGGAACGTGGCGGTGAGGCTGAGGGCTAGTCACCCGCTCTCAACTCTAAGCACTCATCTCAAATCAACTTTCCTCATTGAAATGAATGGAAATGCCATTAATCCGCTACGGTCCCCCATAACACCAACACTTTTTTCAAATTTAAACTTAGTCTTTTAATTACTAGCACAATATACCATAATAACATGATTAAATGTAAAAAAAATAAACAAACATTTTTGCATCTTTTCTTGCTTCAATTCAATTGTGCTGCTGCTTTTGGTGTTTGTCTTGACCACCAGAGGGCGGTATAATACATATAGGGTTCCCTCGCTATTATTGGAGTTTACCTATTGCGGATTCAGTGCATTGCAGATTCTTTTTTCATATTCATATAGCGTACAAGTCGCCATATGGAGGGATTTTTTATGTATGCTGTAATCTTTTGAGGGGTAAAATAAATGCTTCCTACCCTGAAACATTCAAACTGTTTAAAAAAAATTGGGGGAAAATAAAATCATTAAAACACATATTACAAGGAATAAAATATACATATTATATAGTAATACAGTGCATTGCTGTATGGTTCAGAGACTAAAGAAAATTTTAAAGTACAAAAAATGTTTATAAAAGTATGGTAGATGCTAATAGGAGTGTGGGGAAGATTTAATACGAGTCTGGAGAGGTTCATACAGCTTTAAAATGTGTAAATAATCCCAAAATTATGTGGTCGCCACTTTGCGGACATGACCTATTGTGGGGGTGTTCCGGTCCGGAACCTAGTGGTATCTTGACTTTAAAAACAAATTATATATATATAATCATGATCACTGGTAATTTAAGGTGCCACTGTATCTGTACTTAAGAGTTTGAGTACATCTGCCACCTCTGACCTGGAGGTTGGATTCCAGCGGCTGACTTGAGCGACTTGTACGTCGGGACCCAGTTGCGGTGCTCCACTTCCCCGCGGAATCCCACCACTTTCACCCACTCCGGATTGTCGTTGACGAACTCGCCCGACGTGGTGGTCCATTCCTTCCCCAGACCGCCCACGTAAAGGTGCTCGTCCTTCACCGCAAACCACTCGCCTTTGAAACCTACCGAGGGAATGGCAAAAGTTGAATTCCGAATTCCGCCAAACAATACAAAACATGTTCATCAGCCTTGTTTGATTTGAAAAATCACAACTTGGTCGGTGATACAGTCGGGGATATGATGCAGACCCACTCGCAATAGATGAAAGTCTGCGATAGTGCAATTAGTTGAAAAAAACTGTTTTATACCTCAACATTGATTAAAATGGTATGACACGTCGCCAGCTGTCCAAATCCAAGTCAGCGCTCGTGCCGACCCCCCGACCAGACAAGAGGAAACGACTGTGGTGACATCATCTTCCCAAACTCTCTCAACAGTCGTAGAGCCACGAGTGATGCAATAAATACAACAATGAGCTGACTAAGCAGTTTACGAGGCGGAAATAAACACTTACCTTCAGGGCTGACCAGTTGCTTCTGCACCGAAGCATTACATCGACCCATTTTTTTTTACAAAACAGGCTTAGTCGAATGTCTTAGCCTCATTATCATCTAAAACAAACAAACAAAATCCAAACTTTTATTCTCGAGCCAATATAATGCCGCACCACTCCTGCAGAGTGAGGGAATAGGTGGAGTTTTCAGAATCAGAATCAGAATCATCTTTATTTGCCAAGTATGTCCAAAACACACAAGGAATTTGTCTCCGGTAGTTGGAGCCCAGTGTTTTACGACACTTCTCAGACAGTTGAGCGTTCAAGATAGGTAATATTTGGTTTTGTTTTGTTTAACGATTTTGAACACTTTAAATTAGTTCATGATGCCTAAAAATAACTGAAATGCATATTTGGACATACAGGGTTTAAGGGGAAAAGGAAAACCACTCACGCTCACATCGCCAGCTCACATCGCCACTAATAAAAACTAACACATACAAACGCAGAATAATGTGAAAAGACAACCTTTAGCCACGGTGCCGTCGCCATCCGTTAAGATGACCCAAGGGACGGCCTTGTCGCCGTCGATGTGGTAAACTATGCCCGTCCTGTCATCCACGCTGTAAAGCTTCCCGTTGAACACCACCAGCTCCGACAGCTCCATGCCTCGTCCCTTCTCAGCCAGGTGACTCTCCAGCACCGTCCTTTCCGCGTCCCACTCCACGGACACCCTGTCGCCGCTCTGCGACACCAGGAGGTACCCCCGCCGCATGTAGCTGAACCACGTCAGCGTTTTCTCGCTACGAGAGTTCGTGTCCAAGTCGGCGATGACGCCGATGCGGTAGCGCGTGCCCTGCGGTGTGCGCTCGGCCGGACTGAGAGGGTAGGTGTCGTTGTAGCGGGCGCCGGTCCGCGGCGGACGGTCGCGGTCCGCCCTCCAGCCCACGGAGGTGTAGGCGCGGGGGGGCAGGCCCGCGCTCAAGTGCATGAGGAGCAGCAGGACCAAGCCCAGCGAGACGGCCATCACCACGATGGGCCGCCACTTGAGGCGGAAGCGAGGGTCTGTGGCGTTGGCCATGGTCGCCAACATGGGGAGGCCCCCGACGGAGATGCGCAAACCGTTCATGGGCTCATTCTGCTCCAGGCGAGCGTAGGCTGCAGGAGCAGTCATAGAGGATGGAGGCAGGGAGTGACCTGAAGAAAAGTCCAAGTAGGAGTCACTTATACATTTAAGCCCTGCATATTCACGGTGTGCTATCAAATTGACAGATTCACATTTTCGTCAAGCATATCCCAGAAGTGACAGAAAAAACAAGCAAAGCTTGTTTTGAAAGTCATTTTCATTATATTAAGACATAGTCCCAAAGTGTGAACAATAAGATGCTTGTGGTCACGTTTAGCAAGTGACAGCCGCTGCTGAGCAAGTAAGAAGACCTTACACATTGCAGTCCCTGTGTTTTTTTTTTTTTTTTTTTTAATCGGTACAACCTCTCTAAACAAACAAAAATCCCAACAGTATTGGTAGTTTTATATTTGTGATTCTCGTCATAGAGAATACTGGCACATTACCAATATTTCTTGCAAATCTTATGCAAGTATCACCTGTTTGTTAGTTAAGTAAGTCAAAGTTAATCACAACGATCGTTTGGAGCTGAAAGGTTAACCAAATCCTGGTTGCTTTGACTTTGAAAGTTCACTCAGGAGCTATATTGAACAGTGTTTACCTCTGAAGATCTTTGGAGCAGCTAGGAATTCAAACCGCATTACGACATCTCGTCTTCATCTGACCCAAACTGCCTCATAGAAAATAGGTAACTATAGGTCATATTAATTTATTGTAATAGGTAATAAAGCTTCTACTCACACTCTGGGCATATACCTACAGTATTTTTTCCAGTTTGAATAAAAATCACATCCTCCAATTTACCCGCGTTTAATTCTTAAATTAGCATTTAAATTAGCACAGACAAGTAATTCGGGAAATACAAGGCTAACTGGCAAGGGCCTTCAGATGACGCATTAAAACTCTGACAAACCAAAAACAACACTCCAGCTTAACTTTTGTTAGTGATGCGGCTTACTTTCTCTGTATCTACTTCTCTCAAACACCAAGTGTCGCAAAAAAAGCCAGAGAAAACGCAGGAAAGCGGAGTTAATTCTTTTACGTGGGACATAGCCATGCCACGAGTGGCTAATATGTGCAAGTAATTGATGCCCACCAAAAAGATTTGTCATTGCCTATAAATGCCACAAAATGGCGGCAAAGCAATTCCCCCCCCAATCAGACATGGCAACAGCCTGGCAAAATGAAGCTCCTCCCCTCTCGTAAACTTAATTCCTTAAGATGGCGCCGAAGCAATATTTGTATAGCAGACGTGTGGCCTGAGGACAAAAACCAGCAAATTTTCTAGCAAATAACGGTGGGATGGTTCCCCCCAAATATCTGTGAATATGCAAATGTTGAACCGCAAATATGCGTGGGTTGACAGTATTTAAGGACCAAACTGTCATAGAATGTGTAGAAATATTGTTATCACAAGGAGAAAAACAACAAAACACGGTCTTATTTTTGCAAAAGTATCATGCTTTGCTCAGATGCCCCTTAAAAAACAAAAATGCTGTCAGTCAAAAACAACAACCCTGTACCTTAACCTTTGTCAGTGACAATCTTTCCGCTGACTACTACGTCTCTTAGCACACCAAGTGTCACCCCCCCAAATAAAAAAGCCAAAGAAAAAGCACAACCACCGTTAAATGCTAAAATCACGTGCGAAGGCAACGGCGTCAACAATCTCGAGTTCTTTTGACGTGGACCAGCAGGCTCCTCGGGGGAGCAAATCACGGGGGGTCTGGCCAGCCTCCACATGTTGTAGTGAAAGAGCCTTTGACGACGGGGGTTGGGTGGGTGAGGTCCTCATCGGTTGAACGGCGGCCTATCACGCGCCCCGTGAAACGCGCCTCTGTGCTGCGACAAAGGGGCTTACCTGTCCGTCTCCTCCGAGCGGACCGCCGCTCAGCCTGCATCGCATTCTCCTGCAAGCGCGACTGCGATGGTGGTGAACTTTAACTACACTTAGAGGATCCTAGCCTGGTCCAAAGGTGCGAGGGGGGCGGGAGGGGTGGGGCGACAAACTTTGCACCACTTGTAGATCATGAAAACCTTTATTATTAACCTGCTTGGGAATGGACAAACCCTCTGAGTAGGACCACAGTGATGCAATCAGCCAGGCCAGAGGCGAACAACAGTCAAGAATGATATGTTTATCTATCACAGCTTTAAGTACACAACGAGAGCTGTTAACTATGGTCTTTAAAGTACAATCTCAATTTTTTTCTTTTAAAAAAACCCTCCGATTTCCAATCCTAAAATATCCCCCATTTGCTTTGAGCAATGGTTCTCAAAAGTGTGATACAAGCACCATTCATTAACTAGTACAGTATATTTTTGTTAAGTACAGTTCAGTTGCATTGAACTTTTAAGTAATATACATTTGCACTTAATCTTTTAGAACTGTGCAACATTTATTCAGGTAATTTTTTTTTTTAATGTTTATGTGCAATACATTTTATTTAAATCATTTAAGGACTTTTTAGTTTCCCTTAAGCGCAGCATTAACAACCTAGTTGCTTGGGAGTGAAGGAAAATGTAGCCACGCGGCACAGTGACCGCCGAGCTTACCGTTCTTTTAGTGGTTTTAGATTTATGGCCTGGATGTGTTTTACATCCAAACATTTACTGTAATTACAACTTCACTACTGCATCAGTGTAGGTGAGTGATAAGACTACGGCGCTTTTAGACTTAGTTTATGTTACGAAAATTTCAATGATTCCAGCGGAACCAGTGGGTGAGGAGGATAACTCGATTGGATGTCAGGAAATTGCAAGATGTACTGGACACTTCTAAAGGGACAAACTGGGACCCAAACCCCCATCGGCGGGTTTTTAGAAGAGACTTTCCCACAAGTATGCAAGAAACATTTCGTCGGGATGTGTGTGAGTAATTTAGCGCAGCATAATGGCTATTTTGCTGGTACACAACATGGAAGAGTCTGTTTACTTGCTTTCAATGAGTCAACAAACTCAAGTATTTGACAAAGGTAGAGAAGGCTTGAACGATGATTTTAGCTGTCTTCTCTGACACCGTAGTTTGTTGTTTTAATAAAATAGACATGGATAGGATCATTGAAGAACCGGCTAAATAATTGACTTGCTCTTTTGACACTGAGTTGGATAAAGTAAAGCTGATGTGAACTGCCGCTAAATGACCCAAAGACAACTCAACAATTACACATACGTGTGAAAAAAAAAAAAAAAAAAAAAACCTTCCACAAACCTGATGATGGCAGTCGGTCCCTTTAAAAGTGACTAGTTCGTCTAGCAATCTGTTGGATGTTTTAAATTGTTGTACAAAACAATTTAAAACATCCACTCGATTTATCCCCCTCCCCCAAATATCCGCTGGTTTCATTTTGATTTTATTGCAATCAAATTGGTAGAAAAAAAACAGAACAAACAAACAAACCAAAAAAACTAAATATTTTGGGGTATATCTGGTGGTGCAAAGTTTTTGTCATCGTATTAGGTTAAATGAATAGTAATTACTCACTTCCTGCCACCCGGTACGCTGGCGTTATAAAATGGTGTATTCATGAGATTCAGTGGAGCTCAAGGAGACAGAAAAAATAAATAAATAGGTCGCACGGTGACCAAACAGACGTGTATAATCATCACAGCAATTTTGCTCTATAAAAGTGAGGTCAAATATTCACACAATGGTGAAGATTAGATTAGCCACTCATACGCCTGAACAGAGCATTCGGGCTGTTAGCGAAGATGCTAATGCACTCCCGTTACAACAATAAACACTCGTTCGGGAAGCAACGAGGCTCACAAAAGTGTCATTTGGCATGTTTGCCGACGCACTCACCGCACACTCACGCCGTCAGCCCTCCGTTCGACGCCGCTCGGGACTCAGGCGTCATCGTTGTCGACGTTTGCTCGTTTTTGGTTTACACTTTGGGAACGAACTCACCGACGACTTCCTGTTCCAGGCATGTGACGTCATCCACGTCACTTTGACGCAGGCCGGTAACGCTGCATTCAGGTGCACTTAGAAATACAGAGATTTGGGTGTTGAGTTTTTTTAAAAGGAAAAATTGCGAGGTTTCACTGACCTGTTTTCCATTGTGTATTTTTGATCTTAGTCGAAACTTTAAATGTGAAAAGAAAACGCAAATGTTTCTTTTTTGCGTGTGTTAGATTTAAAAACAACAAGTTACTCTGTTTTTTTGATGACTAATAGAAAATGGAAAGAACAAATGAAACAAGCCAGTTTTTCCATTTTGTATTTTTGGTATGAGCCAAATTTGAAATGTGAAAAATCACAGTATTGTCATTAAGTCCGTTTTTTTTGTCTCTTATTATTTTTCCCAGAGCTGTATAATTGGTTGCTAAAAAAATAATTGGTTACTCTTTCACACATTGCTCTACAACTTTTTGAGGAGACTGGTTTGTGCAGATCTGCATTCTCTGTTACGCTTTACAAGTGTGTGTAATGTGAAAAAATATCATCTTGCACTGCTCAGTACTGTACTGTATGAAAACCAAAACCATTTCATATATGCACCTTGCAGATCTGCAGTCCTCCACACACATACTGAGACAATCACTAACCTAAATATTTACCCAAGGAGCAGACATCTGCAGTGAATCCTGTTGGGTGAGGATATGAATGAGAATCCAAAAGGTCGGAACACACTTTTTTTTTTTTATTATTTGGCAAAGAGAATACTGGGTAAGGCACATGAGCTTGGGGATTCTCCAGAGGAAAATAGAGAAAAAGAGGCCAAACTAAGCTGTAAAGAAGCAAAGAGAAAGTCACGTGATAAGTAATGTGCTAATCTTGTGATTGTCCCGGGCGGGCCTGACCAAATAAACTGCTGTCATCGAATGGTGGCTGATGTGTGGGGGGGAAAACAAAGCACTAACATGAACACAGGAAACAGAAATCAACGTATGGCCTTGCTACCTTTGGAGCAGTAGTTCCCAACCACTAATGTGCCACAGGAAATGATCCAATTTCACGTTATTGGTAAAAAAAAAAGATCAAATTAAAATAAATGCATCTTTGTTCATCTATGTATGCCAGCGACAGGCACAAGAATAGCATGTTCTTCCACTATACATCAGAAGGTCAAATGAATCAGTGTATCCACCTGTTGCCATTCATAAAACAGAATACAGACAATAGAGACAGAGCCCTGCCGCAAATACCCCCACATCAGTGCACTTTGTAATTGCCTATAGAAGCCACACAATGGTAGCAAAGCACTACTTTTGTCTAAATGAAGGTCCTCAACTCACTTCAACATAGTTCTTTGGCACAGGGAAAGCACACATGTGCGACCACCAAAACAGAGAACCACAGACAACATGTTCCCCCAAAAGCCTGCAAAGTGAATCAGCTAGTCACAGATGAACGAGGAAACGCTTTGTGTGAAAAAGCTTTGTGTTCAACTGAACAGGGCCAGATTTCGCTTTTAATCCAAAAATTGGATGCCTAGATTTTTTTTATTTAGTGCCTTGGTGCAATAGAGGTTGGGATACACTGCCTTAAAGCAAACAAACAAATAAAACAAAACACTCTCAACCAAAGCACTTACATTAAAATAATATTAAAATTATAATGCACAAAAGCCATTTTTTTAAGTGATTTAAAAAACAAGACAAAAACAAAACAATACAGTAGTATTTTCTTTTTTTTTTAAGCAACATGCGTGAGACTGCTATTTTCCTAACTTCTGTCATGATACTGTGCACTGAGGGTGACACATTGGAGTTCAAGTGGTTTTGGCACAAAGACAAAAAAGCAGCAGGACCCCCCCCTTTTCCCTTCCAGAGAACTAACTAAAAATTAAAAATATAATAATTAAACACAATAAAGTGTGCATGTCCTACTGGAAGAGAAGAGGTGGGCAGAGGTGTGTCTGTAAGGTGAATTTGGCAAATATGAACGCTCTTCACCACATCGGTTGGAATTTGGTAAGATCAGTCTTTCAATAGGTTGGCGGTTGGTACTCTCCAGGATTCTCTTGGTTTTGGGAGAACGGGGACTGCTGGTAGCCGGCGGGGCCGCTGCTGCCGGTGGCGTAGGGGGCTGGGGGGTACGGCGGGTCCACGGCGGGGTCCGTGTACTGCCGGTCCAAGTTGCTCAGGCCTTGGCGATAGCGCTCGTAGGCGAAATAGGACAACAGACCCTGGAGAGACAAAGTACGGTACGGTAGTACGGTATTTATATAAAAAAAAAAAAAAAAAAAAAAAAAACGGAATAATTTCGAGTTCAAACAACATTTTAGGGGGAAAATGTACCGCAAAAAGGTCAGACACTCATCACACGAGATTTCAGCAAATCTCGTGAGATTTGTGCTCAGTGAGCGAGTAAAGCAGGGGTGGGCAAAATATGTTCAGTCTAATATTTCTTGGATTCAAATACTGTAACATTATGCACAGTTAAAAGATGAACACTGCTTAAATATAGGACAATTAAAAAATACATTAAATAATGATTCAGTAAAATGTTTTCCCCATGAAAGTTAAAAAATATATATATATACTAAATAAAGGTTTCAAAATAAGCAGTTCTTACAAGATCAAATACAAATGTATTGAATTTAAAAGTTACATACAACAGAACTGCATTGAAGCAGTTACTATTTTGCATACAACCACCCTGATGCCACTGAAATCAAGTTTAAATTTTGTGGTGTATTTTCCCCGGAAGCTTTTTGGTCCGGCAGGTCGAGCGCTCTTATTTTCGAAGCGGTCAATGCGAGGCTCACCCAGGTGAGAATGGAGAAGAAGGAGAACGCCACAACGGCACGAGCGGCGTCGGCCGGCACGGCGGGGTCGTTGGTCCAGGACCACTGGTTGGCCAGGACGCAAAAGCAGATGAACCACAGGAACGTCCAAACCCCTGCAACATCCCAATAGTTAAAGCTAACCATTTGCATAAACAGGCAGATAATTAAG
Organism: Phycodurus eques; assembly: GCF_024500275.1. Lineage (NCBI taxonomy): Eukaryota > Metazoa > Chordata > Actinopteri > Syngnathiformes > Syngnathidae > Phycodurus > Phycodurus eques. The sequence continues at coordinate 20,578,339 of NC_084540.1, forward strand.
ATTTTCTTGGTTGTTTGATTTAACATTTTTACACGAGCCCGAAACCCAAATATCTGCATACAAAGTCAATTCTCCACAATATATCCTATTTAAGAATTAGGGTTAAAAAGAATGAAAACTTTTGAAACATCCTCTCACCTGAGAAGACCAAGTCCCCGACGATGATGTACTTCCTCTCCTTGGCGTTACTGATCTGCGGGAAGTAGGCATCCAGCACCAGGAAGCCCACGCACACCAGGAAGGCCAGCACGCCGATCCCCACGCCGTAGCCGCACGCGCTGTCCCTGTGGTTGAACATGCACGTGGCCTCCGGCTCCGTGATGGAATTGACGTAGCCCTCCGCCGTGATGGTGGCGAACACCACAATGGCAAAGAGCTAGCGGACAAAGCCAATCGAAATTAAAAAATACAAGTCCTAATGTTAGGACAAATGCCGTAATGTTACAAGAACATTACGAAGTTGTAATGTTATGAGAATAAAGTTGCAAGATTACGATGATGATGAATAAAGTGATACAAGAATAAAGTTGTAATATTTAAGAGAAAAAATAAATGTTTTACAAAGTTGCAATGTTACAACAATAAAGTCGTAATACTACGACAAAAAAGTTGAAATGTTACAAAAGTGGCAATATTACGAAGTCGGAACATTATAAAAATAACTTACAAGAATAAAGTTACGAAAAAATTGTCAGAATTTTACAAGAAACATTTTAACCAAAAGAAAGTGAAATTTGAACGAAACAGTTCCAATATTACAAGAAAAAATAATAAAGAATTATCGTTACGTTAAACGAGCTAAATTGTAATGTTACAAGAATAAAGTCATAATATTGCAACCGAAAACGTTTCTACTACGAGAAAAAAAATAACGTCACAATATTACGAAGAAAAAGTCGTAATGTTATGTATGTAAAGTATGTATGTATGAATGTCTTAAACCACACAACTGCCACCTTTTAAGAATCCCAAATTTATCCATGTCAGCTCAGCATGGATAAAATATAATACAGTTGCTGTAATAACCAGGAAAAAAAGCAACATAGTCATGCATAATGAGTTTTACTTCCGGGTTTGGGCTTAGCATTAGCTAGCATTGGATAGCATAGCAGATGCTACATGCTATCAAAAGCAAACAAAGTCATTGCGGAACGACAAAATAACCGACGCCAGCTGGAGCAGACCGCTCCCTCTGAATAAGCCTTTTCTGCCTCCAATAATTCCAGCTGCCAACATGTCGAATTTATTGTCATTATTTATCAAGTCACTCAAAGTTTGTGGTCGATTGTAAGCAGCTGTTGACAGCTCAGCATGCTAACGAACGGTTTAGTTCCCTCACTCACCCAGCTCAGGCATCGTAGAATCGTCTGAGGCTTTTTCAGAAAACTCACAAAGTCGAACGCGCCACCGGCCAGCGGGGCTCCATAAGCGTTGCTTTGCATTTCTTTGCGCTTTTTTTGTTTTGTTTTTAAATTACTCGTAGCGACGTCATCAAAAGTTTGGAAACTAAGCCGGAAAAAAACTTTCTCTCTTTGTGGGACGTCAAAACTGCTTTCCTGAAAACTTGACAAGCCAGCCCCCTGCTTTGATACATTCAAGGACCCGCGGAAACATCATGAACCATAACAGTCGAGACAGATTTAAAGTTACAGGAGTAAGTAGTCACGGAGTAAAATAAAAATTATAAAAAATAAACATCAACAATAAAAATGTATGTAAATGTTTGGTGTCCACAGAAAAAAACATGTATATTATATAATAGTTATGTCGCAGACACTGCGCAAAAATACCCCCTAAAAATCAAACAACAAAACAAATTAAGAAAAATCCATAGAAAGAAATGTATCTTGTAGTTTTTAATTAATATTTTCATCCAAAACACGAAGCAAAAAAATAAAACTAACTATTAACATCAACAATAAAAATAAATATATAACATAAAAAACTGAAATAAAGAAATAAAAAATAAGTACTAAAATTCATACATATTTGTTGATTATCAGTTAAAACAAACGAAAAGAAAGAAAATGATAAAATAATCGGAAAATACTGCGACGGTCTCATGTTCGTTATGCATTTAGGGTATGACGTCATATATTGCCATCCAATCACCTCACAGAGCGCCAAATTCTCTCAAAAGCGTCAACAACATGGCGGAAAGGGACGCAGAAGTTACGTTCAAGAAGGTAGCTGTGAATCTACATTACCCTCTTCATGTGTTCAGCATTATTATTATTATTTTTTTTTTAGTTGATAATCCTGGGCTTGACTAAACTGTTGTCATTTCAGCGTTTCCACGGTAGGGGCGCGCGTTTGATGACTATTTTTTTGCCATCGCTGTTCAACCGGAACATTCTAACGCTAAAAAGTGACGTATGTGTGTTTGTACCAACGCCGAATGAACAAGCTTTAGATAATGTTAATATATGAATCAACACTTCCCATGTTATGTGATAGTGGTAGGAGCAACACACTTAAAAGTTAAATAACATTATTTTCAAATGGAGTCTGGTAGCGATTGACGTATTAGTCCACAGGAGGGGGCTATAGCTAGCTAGATGATTAGACAGTATAATATTTCTCAATTAGATATAAGTATTTGTTGCACACAGTGGGGAGTTTTGTAAATGAATAATGAATGGTGTAAAAGTGGATTTAAAAATATTGTTCATATGAAGGGTATATATTTCTCTTGCAAATTTACCAAAAAGTGAACTAATGATGTGCATCTGTGCGTCATCCACAGGAGACGGTGGGCAAACTTCTGTCCAGCTTCTTCAAGGAGGACAAAAGCAGATGTAAGTAAGTCACTAGGGCGAGTTTTGATTAGTTTATTCATCAGGACATTTATTTTAATCGTTTTTTTTTTTTTTTTTTTTTTTTTTTTTGCGGCTTCCATAGTTCAAAGCACATCCCTGCACTACCAACAGTGAGGAGCTAATTCATTACGGCAAGGTCAAAGTTGCCAACATGACGATTTGGTGTCTATATTGAACTACTTTTCCAGCCCCTCGAGCAACTATTTTCTAAAAAAATCCAAAACAGACAACATGATTGGAATCATTTTCACATTTTCTTCCCCATACGACGAAACAAGGAAACTGGTTGAAGACAATCACGGGGTCAACATTTCCAATGACATGGTTCTCTTTTACATGTCGGAAACGTTTGACCCAAGGTATGTGCTTCCAAGCCCCAAATATTTTGCTGAAGTCGCCTTGCCTCACCAGTACAGCTCTACATGAGAAAAGAAAAAAGTGAGAGCCGGCGTTACTAGTACTTGACTACACACATGGACCAGCGAAGCCGTGCAGTTTGATGGCTCATTTTATTATGCTAAATTGCTGAACATTTAACATGGTAGCGTATTAAGTGATGTGTTTACATACTTTTTTCGACAAAAGAAAAATTAGCTTTCCAAGAAGAAGCTCTTATTTTCATGTTATCCGGAAAGAAAAGTAACATATATTTCTGTTATTTCTGTGAAAGTTAATGCAAGTCAATACTTGTTAAAAAAAAATATACATATATATCTTTCTCAAAACCTGTTTGGTATCATGAGAAATAAAGCAAATCAAAGGAAAAGTTTTTTTCTGATTCCTCAGCTCACCTCTTGTTCTCTAATCTCTTGTGTGGCAGTAAGTGTTGAGGCCACACTGCTCATGGCGGAGATGCTGAAAATATTCGTCCAAGGTAAAGGTTGCCGTTACATAGATATTACTTCTTATGAGTCAATGGTGATGATGATGATATATTCATGTTGATTATTCATATTGCGATTGTCAGAGGCAGCCGTGCGCTCGCAGAAACAAGCCGAAAGCGAGGACTGCGACCGAGTGGACATTGAGCACTTTGAAAAGATCCTGCCGCAGCTGGTGTGTATTGTATTTCACCAAGCTAACGTCAATAGCAAGTTTTGTCGGCGCGTCACGAAGACAATGTTGTAATGCTATGTGAATAAAGTCAGAATATTACGAGATAAAAGTTGTAATGTTATGACAAAAAAGTAGTCAGGTCAAAAGAATAAAGTTGTAATATTAGCAGAGTAAAGTTGAGGGGAAAAAACGGGATTTCACAGGACTAACGTTGTAACAAACAAGAACAAAGTTATTTTAAGAGAATGAAGTTGTATTGCTTTGAGAATAAAAATGTAATGTTACAAGTATACAGTTATGAGAAAATTTATTACGGGAATAAAGTTGTTAGGTTACGAGAAAAAAATCATAGTGTTTCGAGGATAAAGTTGAGGAAAACATCGTAATCTTCCAGCAATAAAGTTGTAGTATTACATGAATGAAGTCGTAATGTTACAAGAATGAAATCGGTACATCACGTAGAAAATGACATGTTACGAAGATGATGTTATAATGTTAAAAGAATATATTTTTAATATTTCGTGAATCAACTCGTAGTGTTACAAAAATACATTTGTGATGGGAATAATGTCAGAATATCGCAAAGAAAAAGTCATAAATATTGCGAGAATTAAGCCGTAATGTCACGAGAGTGAAATCGGTGTTACGCAAAGAAACAGCTGTGATGTTATGATAATTAAGTCATAATGTTACAAGGATAAAGTTGAAATGTTACAAAAGTCATAATATTACATGACTAAAATAATTTATACCATCACAACGCACCAATACAGCACAATTAAAACACTTTAAAAACACATTGTAAACATAACTGAACACAAAACAAATTGAAAGCATAAAATGCATAGAAAATAGTGCAACTTGTAGAGTATATGTACGTGCATGTGCCTGTAAGAGGCGGAGCTTAGCTGGGTGACGTGTGACGTTCGGCGAGTATCTGCGTGAGTGTCTGGGCCGGAGCTGTGGCCGACAGCAGCCGCTGTGTCTGTTTGACAAAAAAGTGCATTCACGACTGTGGCTCTCCTTTCCTACATGCGAGAGCATTACAGTAAGTAAGTACGGTATACTGTTAAAAGTCATTAAGAAATATCACTTTACCAAAATGGGGGAACACTGTATTATTTTTCATACAGGGCCTATTTTAATGCTTGCCCTTTTTCCTTCCTTTTTCAGCTGCTGGACTTCTAGCTGCCACAAGATGGAGCCAGATTGTTTCATGACTGGTACTTAAAAAAAAAAAAAAAAAAAAAATTAAATTCCAATTCTGTCATTCCCGTCTCCCCTTCCAAAAGAAGCCAATAAACACCTCCCCCCTGCCTTGTTTTTGTTTTGAGCCGTGTGCGTGTTGCGAGCGCCCCCACCACCTGTGCACCCCTGCGCGACAACAGGTGCTCCCAGCATGCTCGGCGGGCGCCCCGCATCAAAGCCTGCCGCAGCAGTTGGAAGCAATTAGAGTAATAAGGGGAGCAGCTAGTCTCTTAGATGATGACAAGTGCCAGGAACAAAAAAAAAGGAAAAGACGTACCCCCTCTAGCCACTTTGAAGTTCCCTTTTGCTGTCCTGCGATGTTTAGTTAGAGGTGGAGGGAAGGCCAAAGGGGAGCTCTGGCGCAGGGGGAAAGTTGAACGCGTGTGTGTATATGTGTTGGCCAAACACGGCCCGAAAGACCACACGCATAGACGTTCTGTTTGAAGGGAAACATAACAAAACACAGTGCAACACGGTCCAAAGAGGTGCAGGGTGTCATTGTGAAGGTAAATAAACACCAAACAAAAAAGATAGAAAGACCGAGAGGAGCCGTTCCATCCTTTCATCCCAGCGGAAGTTCTCTTAATGGTTTTCCCTCCATTGTGAGTCAGCGTAACACCTCACGCTATTTATTCGTGTGACTCACGAGCTGGGAGTCCATCTGGAAGCGAGTTTGGGGGGCAGGGGCATGGCATTCCACACGCCGCCTTATTTAACTTCATGTTCTCCCCGCACACACGGCCACGTTTTTCACTCACTAATTTGTCGGGTTAATAACGGCTGACGCTAAGAGGAGCCCGCGAGACTCGCGTCGCGCCAAAGTGCCACTGTGACGAGCCGCCACTTGTACACGCGTTGCCGCTTCGTTACTGCAGCCAGTGATTCCCAGCCACTGTGCCACCTGCAACGTTAGTGCTCGCTAGCGACGTATACACGCTTAACAATTAAATGCTCTTCCACCAAATGGCGCAAGGTGCAATTACCCCGTGTATCCACCTGTTGCCATTCAAACAACGAAATAATAGCTTTGTGTTGAACTACACAGGCCCAGAGTTCACTGACTGATTCAATTGAGACGAGATCGTCACTTCATCACTATTTGTTTTCTAATTGCCTTTATTCATAGTTTAAGATTTTCATATACCCCAATTTATGATCCTGTAACACTTTAATATCATTTCAAACTCATCTTTCAACATTACTATTTCACCGTGGTGCTGAACGCTAACGTTAGCCACTAGTCGCTAGATAGCATTAGCGGTCAGGATGTGAAACACACGCATGATAAACTTCTGACCTTTTATCGCTTGACTACTTTTTCCAGCTAACATTGATTGTCAGTGGTACTGACTGCAATGTTACGTGGCATCCAGTAGGAGTGTTTTATATTTTTAAACACTTTTACACTTGCTTTGAAGACTACAAATTAGAGATGGCTCGATTTTTAATTTCCCCCCCCCAATTATACCAATTATTAGTAGTCAAGGAGGCCGACAGCCAATATTTGGAGTCAATATTAATTTGCAGTAAAAGGGCAAATATTGGGGTCAAAATTTAGAATAATAGTAACTCCAGCAGTTTGTTTAAATGCAACATGTTAATTTTTTTATTTTTTTTTTAAATCTTGGACAATAGATATCTTTTATTTTAAAATTCTGAGAAAATTAGCTGGAAGCTCACAGGCTAAGCAACATGTCTTATAAAGTCAAATGAAAACTTGGACAAATAAATAGCTCCCTGATGTTTCTACAATAAATCAAGTTTTCCAAACTTTCAATACACTGTAACGGAAATGTTAATCTTTCACTTACAGTATCTTTGTTTGAAGTTCAAACAAAAAGTGCAAAGAGTTCTCAGGGTTATCAGCATCACTTGTAAAGTTAACTGAACATTTTAATAAATACAGTAGTTCCCTGAAGTTTACCCAGTTTCCAATTGATTTCATATCAGGCTTCAGATCTATTTTTTTAAACGCAGATGGCGATAGCTGTCAAAAGGCCGAATATCAGCGATGAAAATCGGCCCGGCCGATATTATGGCTACCCCTACTCCAAATTGTCCATAGGTGCGATTGTGAGTGTGATTGATTGTTTGCCTTTATGTGCCTTGTGATTGTCTGGCAGCCAGTCCACGATGCACCCCACCTCTCGCCAAAGTCAGCTGGGACGGGCTCCAGTTCACCAATGGTTCTAATGAGGACAAGGCTGATAGGAAATGGATGGATGGATAATTGGAAGTGAAGCCAGCCATTGCAGATATTCCAAACAACAAATCTTTGCATGGCTCTTCACACGTCTCGATGGGAACACGTGACATGTGAAGGCAGGAATCTCTTATTAAACATGCGAAAGCAGTTAGGACAAGAGAGAGAGAGAGAGAGAGAGAGAGAGAGAGAGAGCGAGCGGGGCGGGGCGCCCAGTCATGACTTAAAGCTTCTCTTGATGGCGACATTAAAGGCAAGGGAGTGTCCACAGCGCAGGCCAGACAGACGCTTTGTTGGAGAGAGCGCTGATGAGAGCTTACGTGTCTCCAGGCTGCTGGCGGCCCTCTTTGGATCACGCTGCATCACGGCTTCGGTACAGATACTGTCCTCGTTATTATCTTACAAACATACCAGAATGGCTTCATCCTCGACTGGCAGCATTTCCAGCTACGTGCTTGATTTGTAATTTAAAAAAAAAGGGGGGGGGGGGGGGCAGGGGGTCCAGTATATTACGGAAAATGTATTTCTGAATGACTTTGATACAAATAGTTGGATCTCTGGTGTGCCCGGCCACCCATCCATCCATCCATCCATCCAATCAATCAGAAGTCAGGTTGGATAAATTTGCCCGATTTGATCTCCAAATCTCCTGACTTTGAGTCCTGTTCAAATTGATTTTTTTCTCGTTGGAGTGCTAAAATTTCCAACTTCCCAGTTTAATGTAATCTATCATAAGGAAACAGTAGGAACAATCTACACTAATGTATCCCATAGGCCAAATTACTGGACCAAGGTAACCCTCGTATAGTATGAGAATCTGAATCTTATTTATTGGCAAAGTATGTTCAAACACGCAAGGAATTTGTCTCCGGTAGTTTGGGCCGCTCCACCATGACATCAAACAAGTCACAATCGCAAAACATACATTCAGCACTTAAAGACAAAAGTACAGTTATTAAGCAATATAAAGGGTCGAGTAGCGCAGTAAATCTGGTACCACAATAAATGCGTGCAAAAAGTCATCTGTCCATCCATGTTGTGTATACCGCTGGTCCTCATTAGGGGGAGCTGGACCCAACCCCAGCTGACTTTAGGCAAGTCCATGACCAAGATGCAACTCCCATTCACATCAATGGACAATTTAGAGTCTTTCATAAAACGAACAAGCATGTTTTCGGAATGTGGGAGGAAGGACCTGGAGAAAATTCACGTAAGCACGAGGAGAGCCGAGATCCGAACCTTAAACCTCAGAACCGTGAGGCCTAACCTGTCTTTGTTAATATCCATCCATCCATTTTCTGGACCACTTTATCCTCACGCGGGTCGTGGGGGAGCTGGGGCATATGCCAGCTATCATCGGGCGAGAGGCGGGGTTAGGGTTAGGTTAGTAGGTTAACCCTGACCCATACCTTTGTTAATATCACGTGGAAATACAGTGTTTCCCCCATTCACTATTTGCTCCAAGTTCACCCATTTGCAGATTTATATCCTTTGTTATTTGCTCAAAAACCTGTCTATTTGCTGTTTTTGTACACTTTCAAAAATGCCAAGATGGCCCCAAAGCCCTGTGTGATAGAAAAGTTGTACATCTGCACCATCTTGTGGCATCTTTAGTGCAAAACCCTAAATGTACTCCCAAACTAAGATCCGAGGACAGTTATTTCCAACTCATTTTACAACATTACCTTGAAAAATTATTGGCTTACAGATGATTAAAAAAAAAAATTCACCGGAATGTGCGTGTACATGCACATATGCTGAAAATTCTCCGTAACTTCCACTAATAACCCAGGCTAAACTTTGCTCCTCCCCGACATGAAAAGATCATCATATCTCAAGTCTATATGTATAATTCCTTGACAACAAGTATTATATTCATATTCATTTGGCAGAAAGAGTATAATCCCCCCCCCCCAGTGAATAACAGAAGAAAACGCATTTTTTTGTAGTGTACCACTAATACTAGTGTACCACGAATCAGCATGGGTTCACTGGAATACAAAATAATCAAAATGAATATGCAACAGGTGTTCCATGTGCTCATCACTTCAACTGCTAATTGAATAAACAGGCCTCTACTTGCTTCTGTGTGTCTGTGTGTGCTTGATGCAGAAGACTGCGATGCATTAGCGCTGGGGAGACAAGAGGCCCCCCCCACCACCTCACCGACCCTCCTCGTGGGCACGCCGCCGTCGGACCGCGGCGGAACGCATTCCACAACAGTCGCCTGAGAGCTCGCGTGCGTGAAGGGAATGCGCATCTATCGGCTGTGACACACGGGGGGTGTTGGGGGCGTCGCCCGGAGGCCCGCGGGGCCCCCTCCGAGGGGTCCTGAGCTAGCTGATCGGAACATACCCGCCAGCTTCTGGCATCACCGCTAACTGCTTATGGCGCTTAGCTGTTAGTCGGAGGCTGGAGATGGCGCTCCGCTGTGCCGGCTTTGCTCGCCGCGGGTGGCGGAAAAGGATTCTTCCGGAACCGGTGAGGCGGGTGATCGGGTCAGAGACCTCGACATGCCGCTCGAATAGGGGACAGGGGAAGCGAAGGGGATGCACAATTAGGCCCGGAGCTGGGCTATTTGTGGAGCTACACCGGCATGACCCCCCCCCCTCCTGTCAATGGTGGCACAATAACACAGTAATCTCCTTACATAACCGCACAAACTCCAAAAATGAAAGACTGCTAAAAATAAACAAAGCGAGTCGAGGTGACGTCTGAAGGCTTCAAGCCCTGGGCCGAACGCACCACAGGAGTCAGCCGAGCGCTCTATTTTTAGACCCCGTCACAAGTGGCGATATAAATAAAACTACAAACCTCGCAAGATGGAGGAGGAACCGCGGACCCGAGCGTCATGATCAAAGAGAGCGTGTTTGATGAGGTTTGGAAAGGAGCCAGTAACGACCATTAGCCGGGGCAGGTGGCACGGCGGAAAGTCGCCCTGAGTTAGACTTAAGTGGTGGACGTGTGAAACTGTCACAGGCAACAACTTTAACGTCGGTGCATACGTACAAATAATTGGGCCTAATTTTCCACCTGTGGCGTTTTCTGTGTTCAGAATGAATTTTGGGGCCTTTGCTGACTTAGATCGTGGGGGGGGGGGTAAAATGCTAAATTTGGCCCGATTATCGGCATGTGTGTACCTCACTTAAAAAAGCAATTTTTTTCCATTTCACGTCACAATCACAATCCTCGGTTTGGTCCAATTTGGTGTTCACCTCACACAGTGATTTGCATTCGTAAATATTGAACAGAATTGTCAGTCCCGAACGTTTTTTCCCAGGCGATCGGGAGGAAAAAGGCCTCATAACCAACCCCACACCAGAGGACAATCACTCAGGATAATCATTTGAGACCTCCGACAACTGGGCCTTTGCAGACGTGGATCTCCAGCAGGGTAAATTGTCCAAATTTGGCAGATTTTCAGCGTTTGTGTACATAGTGCTTTATGAATATACGCTAATTTATGCCTTTGTTTCAAAGTGCACACTTGAATTCACCAGACAGACTTCATGTGCCTCGCCGGGTGCTGCTGTTTTGGTTAGTAGCAGAGTTCAAATGCCCTCAGTAGTTAACTAATGTCCACACATGAACAATAGCGTCTATGTACTGAGATAATTACAGTAACCAAGGGACTAAGTAACCAACTGGCCGACCCACCGATCAACTACTTAATAACCGACCATCTGAACAACCACCTGACTTAGTCCCTCAAAAATGCGGATCGTACTTTTCAGCATCCAAACCTACCAATTATTTTTCAGTCTATTGAATTTATGAGCTGTCAGAGGGCGGTCGGAGTGTAAAGTGTAGCTTCCTATCTTGGAGTTGGAAGGGCAAACAAGCTTGTCTGAAGTTCCTTCTTCACAACATGTTGACTGTCTGTCCTCAAAGCGGTCAAGAAAGGGCGGGGGTCGTCGCCGGAACTCTAAATTAGCCGTGGTGAGTCAACAGGACAGCTTTCATGCAGGAGAGGTCAGGATGTAAGAGTTCATAGGTCAGGATGCAGTTTTGGTCCTTTGTCTTTTAACAGCTTCCTGTGTGCCGCGTTGCGCTAATCACTCACTCAAGACTTTTACCCTCAACGTTTTGGGGGAAGTCCAAATTTGACCAGCTTTTTGGGAGTAATGTTGAAATATGTTTTGGTGTGTCGCGACTGCGCAGCAGAGGTCAACTCTTCACACTCCCTTCGCTAACCGACTTGACAATGGCGCCGGTGTTTGTGCTCTCGTCCACACTTTGAAGGTGCACCTGTTTCTCCACGTGTCACCCAGGCCAAGACAAAGCGTCGCTGGAGGTAAGGCGACACCCTCCCGCTCAGCGCATGGTGTTTGTTCCCAAGCAATCTCTTGTTTTTGACAGACGAGAAATGTGCAGAAAATGAATATTAGGAAGAAATATCAAGAATCGAGGCTAACCCAAACCACAAAAAAAAAAAAAACTGACCTGGGACCAGATTTGGATACTAACCCTACGCCTGGGAACATTTCATCCATAGATTTGCTTCTGTAATGATCGGTGACACATCCACACACAATGCATCAATCGCTCCACCTGTGACGTAAACTCCATGAAAGATCACACAAGACACATGCTGGGAGATACACTCGCCTTTTATGTTTTATGACTCCTCTCCCTCTTTTTCCTTTTTCCTTTCCCATTTGAAGCTTTCATTCAAGGCTGATGGGACGTCTGGGATTATTTTTTTTTTCCAATAAAAAAAAAAAAAAAATGCCACTGATGTCAAGGGTGTGGCTCGAGCTCATCCCAAAGGTGTTTTGATGAGAAACTCAAAACCTCAGTGACCTTCTTTGCTGGCTATCACTATCAGAAGCACGGATCTGCAGTTAGAACCTAAAGTCTTAATATTTGTTCCATGAAATTGTATTCATTTATTTCCAGTCTATTTTCATAATCCGTAGCATTTCTCTTGGCTGCACTGCTTCCAGTATGTGTATGTTTTCCCAATCCGATTTTAGCCTCCATGTCAATGTAATCTGACAAGTGCCTTCACTATCAGTCGTGCTGGCTGACGTAAAACTATATTGGCAATGGGACTTATTTCTCGAACCAATCAGATTTTAAAATTGTCCTCACAGGCCCGGAGTGCTGGCCCCACAGATATGAAGACTAGCTACGCCAGCACGCTAACAAATGTGCCTCCATGGCTGCCATATTGGTAGGGGCGAAGTTTCTATCAGAGGCAATGCATGGACATTAAAATTATTTCAAAATAAAGTCGCCCACATGATTTTTACCCATTTCCCTTGTCGTAACTGTGCAGCACAATCTGTCGGCATCCTCGTTCTTTCGGTTTTCTTGTCGTCCACACACGGAATGCGCTGAAGACTTTGCCCTTACGAGCTCAGCGTCAACATAGGCAAGCAGCTCAAAAGGGTTGTGTTGTATCTACGTATACATATCTACGGCTGGCCCTCTTGATTGGTTGGTTAGAGCAAAACTTTCCAACTTCACCAACAAAGCAGCAATTTGCATGTCTGGTAAGTATAATGTAGTTCCTTTCATTTATTTCTCGTGTTATCCGATAGAAATTCATTCTAAATTGCTCCGGAAGATGCACTATATGTGGTACGGTTGCATGCTGCGATATTGCGTTTTTGTATAGCATTGATAGTTTGTATCATTGCGCTGTGATAGTGGTGCTATTAAGAGACGGATGGGCTGCACTAAAGCGTCGCACTGCACATTGAACTGGAAAACAATACGACGCTTTTTGACTATGGAACATGTCTGAGGTTCCAAAGAGAAAGGAGCACATTTCACCCTCCTTCAAGCACACCACTGGAACAGGAACCTGCTCACTGAGCCGTGGAAACGACTGGAAGTCGGGCGTGTGCAGAAACAGGATGTCAAGTGTTCCAGATGAACCGTGTCCTGTGAAGCGACTGCAAATAAGATGCGCACTTCGGAGTGGTGACGACAAAACGCACTGAACAAGAAAAATACAAACATTCTGAAGAAATTTTTTTTTTACTGACGCAAGTTGGGCGCCGCCAACTTCATTGTTATCGTAGCGTGCTGCCATCCCACCCCCACTGTTTTAAGTGGAAACACATCTTCTCCAATTAATTCCTTTTTTCCGACTCATTGTTTGCTCGCCGCAAAAATCCGCAATTTGCTTCTTTCACATTAAAAAAAAAGAAGCAGCACGAGCTGCTATTTTTACTATCCCCCTGAGTGAAGTATGAAAGTAAAAACCCACACGATACATGCAAAGAAATGACAAAAGTAAACCAATTGTTAAAAGGCAGTCAGCAGAGGGTGCATAGTAACAAGTCAAAGCCAAACAGTCTCCACCGTCCTCGATATGCCTGAATTTCAGCTCACGTCAATAAAATAAAACGAAGTCATGAAGACACAAATGAAGACGACTTCACAACTACGAAAAGTAAATTAGTTGTTTTTCGCAGAGGATAGTCTAATGCCTGTGAGTATTGTCTACATGCACCATTTGGTTGTTTACAAGCGCATGACCCTCGATGCTAGTTGTTAGCCCGTCTTTGGCGTTTTGCATTGTGTGTTAGCATTGAGCTAGCAGAAGGCCAAGTTGTGCGGTTGTTTTAAATAAACGGCATGTCATTCTCGTTTGTCAGTTTGACAGTAAACTGGGAGTGGCATTAAACAGCTGGAAGCCAAACTATGGCTTGTGTCTCCCAAAAAATATTATTTTAGAAAATATTCCATTTTGAAGCTAACTTTATTGGAAAAATATTTGGCAAAATGAGGAAAATCCCAATTTCTGTAAAAATAAGTATCCAGAAGTAGTAACCATTGCCATATAAATCACCAAGGTGTGATTCCCCCCTGATTTTAAGAACTTGAAATCACATTCGTGCAAAATGACTAAAGTGGAGTTAGCCCAGTGCACTTTGCTCGTAAAGGTTAGGAAAGCTCACATTTGCTGACAGCAGCCGTCCTGTCCGCCAGCTTCCTCGCTTGAACAAATGCAGCCACAATACGAAAAGGAAGATCGGATGATCCACACCCATGTCAAAACAAAGCCGTCAGTAGCCATCGCGTTCTTCTTCTGCTTGCTCATCTCCAGCTGAACAAACTGCTTTGAGTATCTTATATCGCCGCAGTCGGGATTTTGGAGCGATCTGTACCACTGCGGTCGTGACAGAAACCGACAAAACAGCCGCCTTTCACTGTCAGACTTCCTTTTGTTATTCTACCGCGTTTGAAGTCTCGGGAACGGGATGGAGACCTCGGCAAAGCGGCCATTCTTTGACACCATGTCATGGCGTATGGGGCAACCGCAGCCTTGCCATGCTTTGAACTCACTCCAGGGCTCCGGGAAAGCTGCTGGGTTAACTTGTACACAAACGTTTAACTTGTGTTATCATATTTGTATTTTTGTATTTATTCGTTACATTAAAAATGTATTGTTTTCATGAATTGTACTGAATTCATTAGTGATTCGATTGATTCTTACATTTTATAGGGCATAAATATCTCGTATCTGGATAAAATACAATAAAATTAAACACGCGTGACATTTTTAAAAAAAATTTGAAAAAAAATTTGAAAAAAAAATCTGGGGGGTCATATTTGTGAAAATGCTTATTGGCGGTTTATCCCTGCTTATTCAAGAATTTGTATGTGTATGTGTATATGTAGATATATAGATATATATTTGCTGATTTTCGCTATTTGCGGTCCGGCCTGGTTCTCCTGTGAACAACGGGCATCCACTGTATAATTTAAGCTGTAAAATAAATAAAAAAATATTTTCTATTTTTAAAAACGACACATTCCCTAGTTTTTGTAAAAAAAAAAAAAAATATCCAAACTACATGTAGTTTCTTTTTGTTTTGTTTTATTAGAATAGCGACTGGCGTCAATGCCAGATCACCCTAATTTGGTACCTACAAATGATTTATTATTTACTGGTATATTGAGCAACACAGCACAATGATATTTTGTATACATAACGGTACGAATTAGTAAATATTAAAACATCTGTGCCGCCACGGCCCGTACTTACATTACATTACATACTATTTCTGTGTGCATTCTGTGTGTATAAATAACTCTCAATGACCAAATAATGACGGTCATATCGAAAATAAAATGTAGTTAAGTTTGGTTCGGTTTAATGTGGTGTCATTGAATTGAGTTCAATTATTGTAACTAAATCAATGAAGCTGCCGCCATCGCAGGGCAACCTTCGGGCCGCTTTCATCTCCCCGGAAAGCAGCTGTGTTTAAGACGAGCTGTCGCGCCTTGCGTAAACACGTCCCAATCACCGTTCCTGTCGCATCCCTCCACTCGGCATCCCCGTTCGCACGCTGTTTACGGCGCTTTTCATCCATGTGTGCAACGAGCGGTCACAGTCCAATGTGTTGTCTCGCTTACGCAGCCCGAGCCCCTCCGGCATGTGCAGAGCGTGCGGGTTCCAGTCGTGACTGAACGCGAGCAAATAAATACGCGTACATGCTGGTGATTAACGTACGTGCAGTACAAACACGTGGGATGGAGCTCATGAACGGACAACTTGAGAAAAGAAGAAAAAAAAACAAAGGATTAACTCATGCGCTGGCCCTCGCATCCTTGGATGCACGCTATTTTTATCCTCGGATGCCAAAGAAAGGGCATCCCATAAAAAGCTTGCGCCACGAATGCCTGCACCTTAGCGACGCCTTTAATTGCCATTTAGCATTAAGTCGGCCCGACGAAGGAAGCCGGGCTGAGGGGATGTTGTCAACTTTAATGAGGCTCAGGCTGAAAAGGAGGCCGCTGGGTCGGCACCGCCAAAGGCTCAGCCGCCCTCGCTGCGTCCTTTTCCCCTAGTGGCAATACTGTAATGTACAGTGAATGAATTTGTTCCGGTGTCAAACTGTCACGATCATAAAACCATTATGAAGCGTACATGTGATGTTTTAATGACCAACCGCAACACTCTTCACCGTCATACAAGTACTGTACCGCTGTGTAATCAAACTAAAACAACATCAAACTGCTCACCTGAAAGACGTGAATGGTGGTGCCTCGAGATACGAGTTACCCAAATCCATCAAAACATGTAGACAGACAATATAATAATACTCACAGGCATATATTCTTTATCCTCAGCGAAGAACGACTGATATTTAGTTAGTCATAGTACATTAAATTGACAATTTCACAGCAGAAATGCTGATAATTATACTTAAATCACCGCCAGAAAAATGTGCAATTAATGGACACATCAACCCTAAAAATTGTCATAATTTTCAATCTTGCAAATTACCCGTTTGTGAAAATAATAAAGGGTATCTGATATAAAACACAAACTATGCTGCCTCAACAGTTTAATATTGTTTCAAACTCATCTTACATTATCATGATAAAATAAATGGCTTGCGGATTATTTGATTTAGAAAAAGATAATGCGCACCAAGTACGTGTACAGGGGTTATACGAAGTCTACACACCCCTGTCAAATGCCAGGTTTTTGTGATATAAAAAATTGAGACCAACATCAATCATTTTGAAACGTTTTCCACCATGAAGGAAACTAAGAGAGAAATCTTTTCAAGCGTGGCAGTAAAAATAACAACTGAGATAATATGGTTACAGAAGTGTGCACACCCTTAATAGCTGGAGATGTTGCTCTGTTCAGAAGTAACCGATTGCATTCAGTCAACACATGCCGTAAACCCCAAGTAAAGTTCAGGTGTTCTGGTAGGCTTTTCGTGACAACTATGTGGGGGATTCATGTCAAATTAAAAAAAAATTGGAAATAATGAAGGGGGGTGAATACGTGCTGGAGGTTTCTCCCCCCCAGTTCCGCTAGATTTGCTGACATCGCACACGCCGTATTTTTACAGTAAATGAACTCCAAATCGTAGCACTATTTTTTTTCACTGTAATGAGAACAGGGAGTGTCCACAAATAGATATCAGGGGCACAACGTCGCACAGTAACAAGTGGAAAAAAGAAGGAATAACAACTGTAAGCCTCCTAGTGGGATTGATGCTTCACACGGAGTCCTCCGCCTCCACAGCCCACCGCACTTACTTTGATTCTTTATTCACCCCCTTCTTCCACCTTCCCTCAACCCCCCCGGCGCCATAATCCCTTATGTCCAGCTGATGGAGGCTCTTTTGTGCGGCGGCACCCGGGCAACCGCATCAAAGAGAAAAGCAGGGTAAAAAAAAAAACAACCCATAACAAAACAGGAAAATAAAGGCGAGAGAAGAGGACGAGAAACGCTCACAACGGCACCCCTGCTGCTGCTGTGCACAGGAGGAAATACAGCCGGACATTCATCATCATTTAGTCAGCGGTGACAAAAAGTACTCACAAGTATCTGCACTTTTATTTAAGTACAGAAACAAAAACAAAAAAGACAGTACTGATTCAACTAAATTTACTTCAGTAGAAGTATAAAAGTACAGTGTGAATAGAGAAAAGCCAAACCTTTTAAGATGAATACTGGCCTAAATCAAGGTTTAGTTCCAGTTTTGACATATAGGGGGCAGTCCATTATTGCACTCTGCACTTTTTTTTTTTTTTTTTTTAAGCTTGGGTGCCAGTGTATTTGCATGACAGTCTTAAGTAAATATAAATAATTATTGATAGATTTGATGGTTGTTTGGACTAGTGCAACCACTATTTCACTAAACCTTTAGTAGCAACCATGAAACTTGAAATCACTCTCCTGCAAAATGCCAAAAATTGATTTGATTGATCCGCACACCACAAACCCTAGTGAGGATAATGATGAATGGATGGACGGAGTTAGCCCACTCTGGTTCTCAGTGGCTCAAGAGTACAAAAGTAAAAAAAAAAACAAAAAAAAACTGCACCACATTTTAAGTGGCAGCCATAAAACTGTAAATTACAAAAACTGAGTTAGCCCATTCTAGTTCTTAGTGGCTCAAATTTATTTCAGTACAAAAGTAAAAATTTATTTTTATTGTAAATTATTAGTTCTACTAACATGATATGACATTAAGACACACACACACACACACAAAATAGTTTATTTTATTAACTTTCATAGTGCTCATATTAAGAAGAAAAAAAATCCATGGGGGCTCGACTTTTATTTGTTATTTCTTTATCAAAACAAAAGTGTTCCCTTTGCCAACATTGTAAAGTGACAAACAAAAAACGCTAAAATAGCTAGCAATAACAACAAAAAATGCACCTTACCCTGTATGTTTGCGACATCAAAGCATTCTTGCAAATAGGGGCATAGATAATATGGGTAATATTTTGTTTATGCCCCCTGGTTCACGTTCCTCAACGTTGCTGCTGACCCTTTTTTTTTCTCACTTTATCAGTCCGCACATGTCAGTCAATCAAGATTTCAAATGCGGTTGACTTCAGCGCTCTCTATTTACGTCCTTTTTTTAACGTGGCGTCTTCATCCGCGTGGATTGACGTCATCGTCGACGCACTTATGATCAAATATGGCGGCTTCCGAACAGAGCTCGTCTGCAACAGAGATCTTGTTATTAACTACTTGTGACAAACTGTTACTTGAATAAAAAGTGCAAAAACAATCGCAACTTCTGTGTTAAATAGATGACCGCCCCCCACCGTGAGAAATAATGTGACGTTTACACAGATCTGCATGATTAAATGAGGTGGCACATAAGCGGTGGCACATGTAAACACCAGATCGGAATAGATCGCGTCACATGTAAACAGTTGACCAGAGATCTTCAGTCGGAATGACAAAAAAAGTCTGCATGTAAACCATTCTAGTGACCGAGTACATTTTTGGGCGGGACACCTTGTATTTTGGTTAAAACGGTCATTTAGGCACATGGTAGTTATGTTTGATTGGTGTTAGGATTATGAGGGTCCCCCCTGGACCCAAAAGGTTTGAGAAATCCTGATTCAGTGAATACACAAAAGATGGTGGTGGGAGGGGGCCGGGGGGGGGGGGGGGGGGGGGGTGTTTAAAGACAAACAATAAAGCCACATTAGACTTTGTATGAGGCCCATTACGATGCTCTCTTTGTGGCTCCTCATCAAAGCCCATTAGAGGGACAGTGAAAGCCTCTCTCACTTCCTCATCGGGGAGCTTGATGGATTGCGGTCATGCTTTTTTGGACTCTTTGATCTCACTGGACGCCCTTGAAGCTCCGATATGTTAACAAGCGAGATCCATCCTCCACCTACTGGAGTCTTTCATCTCGACCCATCCCCCCCCGCACACTCCCCCCCGAACCCTCGTCGAGATTCTGGCCTCGCCGCCGCAAAATACCAGCTCTCTGGCACCGGCCGTCTTGGAGGAAGCGCAGCCACGCTTGTAATTAAAAAGTCACAAAATAAGTGTGTGGCATCTCCATCGTAATGGTTGGGTTAGCCACGCGAAGGCGTTTAATACTCCCCAGTCCCGTCATGCCCTTGCTCGAAAGAGACGTCAGAGGCGACAAAAAGATTCAGGATTAGAGCTTGCTGATAGCTAGCCTGCTTGACGGCGAACAGCAGCGTGATGGAAGATGGCAGTAGAGGAATTGTCGGACAACTGGCCCTCAAAAGATGCATACCTAGGACAACTGGTCCTCTCGGACAACCCTGGGTGGTCAACTGGTCCTCAGGTAAGATTCAAAGAAACCTTCAAGGACCAGTTGTCCAAGGACCAGTTGTCTGTTCAACCAGCAGAGACAGGCCAGGCTTCTTGTGGGCATGCAGGGTGGTAAACTACCATTGTTGAAGGTAACATTGGCCCTGACGTGGGAAGCCAATGTGGTCTAATCTTCGAGGTAACGTTGAAACCCAACCTCAGAAGCGAAACGTCGGAAGCCAGCATAAAAGGTAACGTTGTAAGCTAACTTTGAAAGCTAACATTGGAGGCTATCGTCAAAGAGTCTTCCTTACTTACCTCGAAGTAGCTCTAATGTTAGAGGTAACATTGGACATTAACTTCAGAAGCTAACATGAGAGCAAGCGTTGGGAGTTTCATTTGGAAGTTAACATTAAAATGGACAAATTCCAAAATGTCCTTTTCAGAATTGCCAAATTCAAAAGTTCTTTTCATTCAAGAACATTCAGGCTACTATTTATGATATTTCAAGAATTCTCAATTTTCATATAATTTCATATTTTCCATTACAAAATTCCCAAATTACGTTTGTTCAATTCACATTCTTTTCAACAATTTAATGAATTCCACAGCATTCCGTTCAGCGTCAGCTCTTTAGCATTCACACACGATTTCAACATATATTGAATTCTTTAGTTATGATTATTATTGGCGAATCCCTGGCTACGCTAACGGGCTGAATGCCGCGGCGGCCCTCCCGCGTCGCTGCGTTGTTGCACAAGGACGCCGCAAAAGCATCGATACCCCGGGAGAGACTCACTTGGGATGTCATGTGATTGAGGGGGAAACCACATCAGATGGATTTGAACAAAAAGCAACGTTCCCAAACGTTTAACAAAAAGCCACCAGTTGAAAAAACAAGACGGAGGTGTCCTTGTTATGAGACAAACACAAAAGACAAACAAAAGCGGCTACAATGGAATCTCGGCGGTCCATCTCCAGTTTGTTTGGATAGTGACACTCATTTCCCCATAGGAAATAATAGACATAGAAATGCAGTATATAATAAAACCCATTCATTAGGCACCTATCCCGGCTGACTATGGCCGAGAGGCAGGATCCACCCTCGGCTGTTCAACAGCCAATGGCGGGGCACATATAGACAAACAGACCTATGGACAATTTAGTCTTGAATGAAGCTAACATGCAGGTTTTGGGAATGTGTAAGGAAGCCTAAGTACCCATAGAAAAACTGCGCAAGCATGGAAAAACATACAAACTCAACTTAAGAAGGCTGGAGCCTGGATTCCAACCTCAGAACTGTCTGGCAGATGTGCTAACCACGAGGTCACCGTACTGCATCAGAGAACCATAAACTCGGAAAACCTTAATACCATCTCAACGGGTGGACCAGTGTGTTTGGATCGCGGTAATTGGTCTAAATTTCGTGCTGGGGGAATTCATTCATTGCGGGTGGCCGAGTGATTCGCAAGTCTGCGAGAGCTCTGAGATTCTTCAGGCCTTTTCATACTGCACTCACTCGGTTGACTTGGATGACAGCGCCCTGGCGCAAGCTCGCCCGTGTTTGGAATCGGTTGCTCAGCGGAAACTTTTTTTTTTTTTTTTTTTAAGGCTCCAGCTCACCCGCGACCCTAATAATGAGGACAAGTGCTATAGAAAATGTTCGGATGGGGTTTTTTTTCTCTGAAACTTTTGGTTGAGTTCCTGGTTCCCCCAAAAAAGCAAAAACGAGTGAAGAATTCATCGTACCAAACGTCCCTGGACAGAGCAATATTGCAGCCACGTGTGAGCTTGTTTACTTAACACACCAGGCTTTTAAGTGCAGGAATCTCAAGACCGAGACCGCAACATAACGGACTAAATGCTCTCAATATATAGAAAGTGTGCAGTGCAAACAGGGGCCATCCCCATGCATCGCCTGATGTTTACTACATAAACAAACACACTCACTGCAGCGCCTCTTGGCTGACAGGCACGGAAGTCTATTTCCTAAAAATCTCCCCTTTAAACAATAAACTTGACTTTATGTCCACTCCTATCCAGGACCACATTTGCACAAATGCATTTTGAATCATGACGAGGCTCCGAGAACAAGAGTGAGGCTGCTGAAAAGATGATGAGAAAGAGCAAAGGGGGCTATAGGGACCGTGATGGAAACATCAGAAAGAGAGACCCTTTCACACAGCTTGTAAAAGCCAAAATTCGTATCCCTTTTTCTGTATAAGGAGCACCGTTACTTTAATGCTACTATAGTTTAAGTTAGGTGGGACAGCGCTACTGATTCTGATTGACATGGCAACAACACACAGGCTGAAATCGGATTGGATGAAAGAAATAGCAACCTTTCACGCAGCGTGTCAAACCTCTGCATGAAAGGCACTGACGCCGAATAGGGTGGTTGGCCATTTCCAGATTCCAGAGGAATATTACAATTCAGGTTGTTCATGTAGTGCTCTTGATGATGATTAGGCCGGCAAAGTAGCACTGTCCCGTCCGTCTACGCTGGGTTCTACGTAAACGGCAAAGTCTTGCTTTGCGGCTCTGATGCGGCAATTTTCTCTGTAAAAGGGTCCAGTGAGAGAAGGTCTTGTAATGAGCCCCTCGATTGAGTTACTGCACAAATAAACAACAGGCCCTCCTCCTGGAGTACAGCTGTGCTGTAGGAGAGGAAGCCTTCTATTTCGTAGGGGTCAAGGTCGGAGTGCGGGGACGCTCCGTTTCCTCGCTGCTCCATCATCGTGTCGATGGACGGGCTCGCGGGGACTGGGAGAGCGCCAGGCTAGTGCCTCGTTTGAGGAGAGCCGTGATTATGTGCCATTTCCTGCACTTACTGGCCTGGTGGAAAAGTGCCGTGATGAATAAGTGTCAATCGCAAGACTTGAAGGCTTCAGTGTGCACTTTTTGAATGGTGGTGAGGACTCAGGATAAGGTGGCATTACACACTACAATTTCCAAAGTTTTACATTTTTAACTTGCCCAAGTTAGTCAAACGCTTAAAGTGATTGCAGGACATTTTGCAATAAATGAAAGCTTTTCCAATGAACAAAATAACATGTACAATTAAATATTTAAGATATTCGAGATTCCATTTTTGTATTTTAGGAAAGTGCAGCATCAATATACAGTGGTACCTTGATTCGCATATCATTCCTTTTTGAAATGAATTGAAATGCCATGAATCTGTTTCAACCCTCCAAAATTCGCCATCATTTATTATCACGTTTGTAAAAACAGAAATCGAGCACTCTTTTGTATAAAAACAAAATAACACAATAAAAGAGAACACAAAGAAAGAATCTGATTTTAGTGTAATTACTGCATACGTACTGTAGTTTCCGTGTGTTGTATATGTGCCTTTCAGGGGCGTGGAGAAGCGAGTTGACATCAAGAGCTCGAGTCGGGTTGGCCGTGTCACTGTGAGCATGTGGGCGTGAGTGGTGGCCTACAGCAGCCCCTTGCGACTGTTCTCATTTTTGTATTTGTGTGTTTGACTCTTTGTGCCATTCAATAAACGGCTGAAAGTGCATCGGCGACTGCGTCCTTGTCCAAATACAAGGGCATTAGAGTACCATAATGGCTCACTCAAGTGGCGGCATTTCTGAAATATGCTCGTAACAAAGAAATTGGGTTCACAACACAATGCAAAAAAAAAAAAATTACATTTAATAAAATCAACCTTGTGATGGCTTGTGACTCAAAAAACACGTTGGGGAACGTGTAAGTCAAGGTACCACTGTAGTTTCTTGCTGTCTGATATGCTCGTTTGAGTAGTTGCCGTTCCACTTAAGTCCTGTAGGTGTCAGTAGAGCATGTTTCAAACGTCTGTCTGTGGACTCAAACAAGGCTAACAACAAAGCAATGTGCACTTCACTGCACAGCACCTTGATCTGGATTGGAATCCAGTCGTAAGTCTTCTCAGATCAACTTACTTAGCAACCCCTACCAGACTTGAAATTGGCCTCCGATTCACAAGTCGTAATCGGGCTTGAAAGGGGCTCAATTGCAGCTTAAAGAGTCTGAGAAAGACCTCGAGCCACATCTGCAATCGTCTTTCCTTCACCTCCGACCATTACGGCGTCTTCGGAGTGTCCTGCAGCTATCAAGGCCCACATCAAGGCATGCAGAATGTGTGCCCCCTCCCCATTAAGGGGCTCTCATCAGATAAACAAGACAAACAAGGCCAATTCCTGGCAGGCCTGATCAAAGCACGCAAACGTGAACCCAGAGTAGACAAAAATCAAACACAGATGAGGTCATATGGAAGTGGAGAAACGCTATGTCCCTTCACGAAAGCAAAAGGGACAGTACAGATGGTAAAGACTTCCCTCTGGAAAACCCCAAAAACAAAACTCCACGACAACTTTGCGCGAACAAGTGCACGTAGCGTGAAAAACACAAGACTTGGTTTAGCGTTTGATGTTAAATCCCTATATATGTTGGCGCTAACAATGCACCGCAATATTGGCAACAGATCTTAGCAAGCAACGACTGAAACTGAAACATTATACATGCACTCACACCCTTAACTTGTGTTTGTTGGATTTTCCTGGCAGGTAAATGTGTCATCTAGGCAGAACCCGAGCATATATGGTGGCAGCTTATTCCTGATTTTCCAAAGCCTTCCTCTGTGAATCACCTCTTTCTTCTAATGCCATTTCCCCCGACGAACAAGACATAATTCCAAATCAAGCAGACGGTCTTGCCAAGTGTGCTTGCAAGGAGTCGCACTCTTATTTCCCCACATATTCATCGTGTTAATTATCTGTGACCTGACTGTGACCATCGGATGTCAGGTGCAAACCACCGAGGCATTTGTATCTCAGTTTGTTCGTGAGCAAAATTCTGCAAAAAACCTACGGTGGAATCTCCAAATTTGAACTCTCCTGAGGTTGAACAATTCTGAATTTGATCTCAAGAAGGATGTGAGAAGAAGAAGAACATACATTGGCAACAAGCCCCATTCGCAAAATAGTGGAACCTCCAAAGTTGAATCTTCCTGAGGTCGTAGAATTCGGAATTTGTGCTGTGAACTAACTGCTGCTACCCGAGCGCCGTCTGCCATAACTGTTAAAAAGTCTTTCTTTTTGTCTTTTATATCACTTTGTTGCAAAAGGCGCAGCCTCAACAAGAGGAAGAAAAGTTTCAGAAGAGAATAGGAAGAATATACATCATCAGTCATGCGGCGTAAGCAAAGGCACATTCAAAGGCTTTGAGAACGGAGGGCTGCTGGCCAACCACCGTCTTGAATCAGTTGAGAATTTAAAAAATGTCACTAAAAATTGCTCATACGGTTGACAGCAGTTTGACCCTGGAACTCAAAGAAACTCCAACAAACACTTCGTAACATGAGTTTAGCCGACTGTTCATTCACTTGGCGCATACTTAGTGATGGAAAAGGGCTTGGAGATTAGGCACTCCAGACGGGACTCAAGTGTTGTTATTTTTGTTTGACTTTCTGTGGATTTTCCCAATCCTATAGAAGGAACAGTGGCAACAAAGGTTTTTTTTTTTTTTTTTTTTAAAGTGAAATGACATTAAGAATATATATTGTCAGTTACTTGTAAATACTTAAATTCCAAATTCCAATTACCAGCCTTGTTAATATCAAGTGTGTCTGATTTGATGCTGTAAATTCTGAAGTCGGCGCTTCTAGTTTGTAGTGATGTGCTTTTTTTTTTTTTTTTTTTTCCTCCTGCACATTTTCTGTGAAAGATTTATGTCTTGTACCCATCACTTTCAAAGCCAACCAGAGTAGTTGAATGCTATGCTCAAATGAAATCATGCTGACAAGTCTCTGTGTCATAGTTTGGGGTTACTGGCTTATTATTACACACAGGGGAGAAGAAGAAGACGACCAAAAAAAAGCCTGCTTTACTCTACAAAGATGTTATATTTAGCACTTTTTGCCTCGCTGACAGACCTCCTCCGACTGTTGTAGCTGGGCGCAACATCCATGAAGCCAGCAAGATGCAGACCATAAAGAGACAGGCACTGGTTGAGGTTCTTTGATGGCCTTCGATGGACTTTGGCTGAATTTACACTGCAGGTCTAAGTGGCCAATTCTGATTTTGTGCCTATATCTGATATTTTTGTTGACTTTCATGTACATTTCAAATGATTTACTTCTGATATCCCTGTGTCCAAACCTGTCTCATGGTTCACAAGTGATCATTGTTTATTACTTTTTATCAAGGCCCACCCGGTAGTTGGTTGTCTGATTGAAAACGAGTCGAATACTCCTGAGGTTGTAAAATTTGGAATTTGACCAAGAAGAATGTGAGAAGAAAAGAATATACATATGTCAGTTACGCAAATTAAGCATAGACGCATTTAAAAGACTTTGGGACTGGAGCACCGCCATGCATAACTGGTCAAAAAATGTGTCGTCACTGACGTCCAAAAGAAGGAGCAGTCACAACAAGAGAAGAATATAAAAAGAGAAGAAGAAAAATAGTCATCATCAGTTGCGTCACGGACGACATTCAAAGGCTTTGAGACCGGATGGCTCCTGCCCGAGCGCAACATTGCCCAACCGCTAAGAATGAAAACATTCACTTCGTTGAGAAGAACATGAAAACAGAAGATGAAAAGTATGACGTAACTGATGACATTCGAAGGCTTTGGCAACGGCGGACTGCTGCCCGAGCGCTGCCTTGTGCAGCTGATGAGAATTCAAATATGTCACTTAGAGCCCCCAAAAAGGTGCAGCCTCCACAAGAAAAGAACGTGAGAAGATGAATATGCAGTACATAGTCAGGCTTGACTTTAAAAAAAAAAAAAAAAAAAAAAAAAAAAAAAAAAAAAAATGTAAAATGAAACTTTCTTGTATGGTTTCAAAATTACAACATTTTGAGCCAGGAACTCAAAGAAAATCAAGAAACCCTTGATAACGTGACTTTAGCCGGTTCATTCAGTTTGCGCAGGCATAGTGACAGAAAAAAAATACGGCTGCATTGTTTATTGCATTTCATCATGGGCCACCCAATAGTTGGTTGTCTGATTGAAAATCAGTTGACTGATGACTCAAGACGATATTTTGGGGTCAGACAGGAGGAAAATATTCTCCGCCTGGGGTGTTGTCGGGCGGAGGTGCTTGCGGTAGATAATCGGGGCCGAGGGACCCCGCCCCATCTCCTTAATCCCGTCTAATTAAAGGACCGCAATTCATCCGAGGGGAAGGCTTCGACGCATTCAAAGAGACCTGGGTGTCCTCTTCTGTCATTCTCCAAATTGCTGAATTCTGTTATTAATTATACATCTTAACTGCCTTTGAAGAACGCCGCATGGCATCTTTCATGTCTGGCTCACCAAAAAAAAAAAAAAAAAAAACCCTTCAGAACTTCAATTAATTGGCCCGAGCTGTCCCGAGCATCCAGTTCAATCAGCAGGTTATGCCTTTTTGTGTCATTATTATTGTTCCGCCTTGGGATTTTTTTTCTTCTTAGCAAAACAGCCGTGTCTGACGCCAGTGTATCATTGTCATGTCAAAAGCCGTCTTGGAAGCAGAGCGGAGCTTGTTATTGAACTCTGGAGAGCCGCCCCGGAGCTCTACTTTGAGGAAGAAAAACCACGCAACCACATATAATTCTTTACAGTCCACTCATCTCAACTGCCTGTCACCAGATTTTCACTTTGTAAAGACACTTGAAAAGGAAATCAAGTCAGGTCTCCTCCGGAGCGAAGGCCAACGCGCCGAAGACGAGCTTTGAAGCAAGAAAGGTCTGCAGCTCCCGAATACAATTTCGGACGGGACGGCTGTCGCATTCGACGTGCACGGCGGGAGAATCAAATAAATGCCTCTTCTGCCATTGTTTACACCGCAAAGCCCTCGAGATCATCTGGTCAGATGGGCACAAAACAGAATAATCACAAAAGCTGGCACGGGATGTGAAACCAAACCACCTCTGGTGACCGCTTGACAAGCAGGAGACCAGTTCAAGCTCTCCAGCGGCGTGAAGACGTTTCGGGGAGACGGCGGAAGGCGTTCGCTTTCATGCTCTCGCCACAGACAAACAAAGACATATAAAAAGCTCCTTGTTAAAAAGTGGCAATCGTCCTTTTAATTCCAGACCGAGCCAAAGTGAAGAATTTAATTACAGAATGGGGCCGACCCAGCCCATCTGGAAATTGCACTTACAGTAAAGACCTTTGAAGCAAATATACCCTTTATCCGATTTCTTCTTCTCTCCGCTGGGCCTCGTAAAGCATTGACTGCTGGGCTCTTGTGTGGCTCTTTCTGTAATCTTCTTTCGCACTGAGATCCCGCAAAGTTGGCGGCAAAAGAAAACCCGACATTTATTACACAGAACCAGGTGACAGCGGAATATTGCTTTCACACTGCAACACAACAGCCCACATTCACACACAGCGATTTCTTCCAAGCCCGTCGCTCGGTGGATTCTATTGCTTTGTATGCTGTGCAAAAATTCTCAGTTCATGGCGTGCCCCACCTCTCGCCCAAAGTCGTCTGGGATGGCCTTTAAGTTACGTGTGACCCCAATGAGTACAAGTTGTATAGAAAATGGATTGAGGGATATATAGTTTTATGAGGTTGCTCCCGTCAATTTGCCTCTTTGGCAGATAAAATGCATACTCTGTAGGGTACGAGTCAGGAGATTGTCTTGACAAGTCCAAAATCTCATGTCTGCCTCAAGGTTCTGAGGTTCTGGGTTCACATTTTGTGAGGAATTTGCACATTCTCTCTGGGTATGCCGGCTTCCTCCCATAATCCAAAAACATACTGTTTGGGTCATTGAAAACTCAGTATTGTCCAAAGGTGTGGCTGGAAGTTTGAATGGTTGTTTG
Organism: Phycodurus eques; assembly: GCF_024500275.1. Taxonomy (NCBI): domain Eukaryota; kingdom Metazoa; phylum Chordata; class Actinopteri; order Syngnathiformes; family Syngnathidae; genus Phycodurus; species Phycodurus eques. Next base: position 20,606,996 of record NC_084540.1, read on the forward strand.
TCAACAGTATATGTGCCCTGCGATTGGCTGGCGACCAGTCTAGGGTGTACCCCGCCCCTCGCCCAAAAACCAGCTTGTATAGACACCAACTTACCTGCAACCTAAATGAGGACAAGCTCTATAAAAAAAAATGTTTTTTGAGCATGAGCGCTGTTTATGAGGTTTTTTTTTTCGATCAGCACAAGCTGGTAGGAAATTAGTGAATGGGACTCAGGTGAAACAATTTGAAAGGTAAGGATGACATAATGCCCTTCAATTAAGAACAGACGGTTCTATATAAAGTCTATTTATACAAGAACTGCCGTCCATTCCTTTGTGTTGTACGTGGACATCTGACACAGCTTAATGATTTCCTCAGCATTAGCTCATGAGTAAAGATGAAGCATTTGTGGTTTGAAACGCCCGGAACGCGGAGCCAACTGTTGTAAACGGACCGTCATAGTCCTCTGGCAGGCGCAGGTGACGTTCCGCCAGGTCTAAGTGAAGGTGTTTGGTTGAGCTGTAAATCAGCTCGCTTTCACACGATCAAACGCTCGCTGCCTTTTTTTTTTCCCCCCTATTCCTGCACTTTCATGTTCCTCTTGTTAAAAAAAAAAAAAAAAAAAAAAGGAAGGCCAAACCCTGTTCAGACGGATTGCCAATGATGGTCAGGCCTCCCATGCGAAACGCAGACAAAACAAGCTTGTACAACAACACCATGGGGTCACACATTTTCCCATTCATTGTCTCTGCAGATTTATGAGGGTCTTTAATGAAAATAGCCCGGGGTTCCATCAATAAATCCTCCTTCCTGACTGAGGACCGAACAACCACATACTGTACCTAAAACATTCATGCTCAACATTCATTTTCTATAGCGCTTGCCATCATTAGGCTCGCAGGTGAGTTGGCACCTATCCTAGCCGACCTTTGGGCGAGAGGTGGGGTAACTACACCCTGGACTGGTCGCAAGTCAATCACAGGGCACATATAGACAAATGACCATTCATAGTCACATTCTACAAGACTCGCCCACGCAGGAAAGCCTGAAATCCCAACACAGAATCTCAGAACTACGAGGCACACATGAAGGTTTTAGACTTGTCAGGTCAATGTCCAGACCTAAACCTTACAGAGCATGGATTTTATTCGCTAAAAAGACATGAACTTTTCTATAGCATTTGTCTATTTTAGGCTCACAGGTGAGCTGCAGCCTTGATTATGGACACCCTGAACAGGTCATCAGTTAATTGCAGGGGACAAATAGACAAACAACCATTTACACTCACATTCGCACTTACGGACAATTTCGAGTCTTAAATGAACCTAGCGTGCATGTTTTGGATTGTGGGAGGGAGCCGGCGTACCCGGAGAAAATCCACACAAACAAGGGGAGAACATGCAAACCCCACACAGGAGGGCCTGAGCTGAGATTCAAACCCAGAACACTAGAACTGTAGGGCAGACATAATAAGTTCCCTCATAATAAACCGCTGTAATAACACACTAACTCATTGCTACATTCTGTACATATGAGTTCAACCTTTACATTGGTGCGCATGACTTATTTGACCCTCAAAGGCCACCATACTTAAGACATACCTTATTACATTGTATGAATGGCAACAGGTGGATTTCACAGGTGAATCGCTCCTTCTGCCATCTCGTGCACGGGCACTTAATTGTTCTGCCTGTCACGACACATCGCCGACAGAGATTATTTGTAGTAAAGAATAATAAATAATTCCCAGACCAATTAGGTGATATTGGATAATTTCTCATGTCTCACGCCGCAGCGGTTGGAAATAATTGACCGAAAGGAGAACTAAACATGCAAATGCAGGGCTGCATGGGAAACCTTTTGTGTGCAATGGTCACATTTGATTTTGAAAATCAAGAGGTAGGAAACAAAAAGTTTCAAATTGGATGTATAATATGTAAACTAGTTTATTTGAACAATACTAATTTATTCATTCATTCATTCATCTTCCGTTCCGCTTCTCCTCACGCGGGTCAAAGTTATCACGGTGCATACTGGGACTTGTAGTAACAGTGCTGCATGGCATTTTCAGCCGGACTAAGTTGAAATTAAAATAATCGAAATGAAATAAAATTTAGGGTGCTTAAGCAGAAAACGTGGGCAGGTGTGAGGGAAAAAAACGCAAATACAAACACTTATTCGCACACGTGCAAATAAAAGAACTCGCAAACCATAAAAGGCAGCTATCACAGCGCCGAGAGTGAGACAAATGTTATTTTGGCTCACACGCAAAGCTTTTGGTGCAGACCGCACATGTCATAAACGAGTAGACGGTGTGGTCAGGATGTATCGAACATGTGCCACGGCGCTAATAAAGACAAAAAGGAATCCTGGCAAACTACGCGACGACTCATTCGCAGCTTCGCAACGCCCTCAGCGAAGAACGGGCCTCTCTTAGTACCTCTGCCAGGGAGGCTTTCACTGGCCTTTTATGCAAAAATGACTCAGTGAACATTTTGTGAAAGGGTGGGGCACGAGCTAAAGAACAAACCATCCCATTTGGGTGGGGATCCAGGAAAGATCGCCGAAGGAGCGTAAGATAAGGTTTCTGTTTTGCCACCCTTGCCCACAGCGCAGACGGGACATTGTCGTCAGATGTACTCAGCAGCCTGTACTTGCCAGAAATTCCTGCACCTCCTTCAGTGTTTTTGGGGTTAATCAGAGGGATTTCTCATTTTATATCCACTGCATACACTATGGTGTGATTTCTCGTAAAATATGAAATTGTCAGGATGACGCCACACCTTTGGACAGTAGTGAGGTAACGCGCTGTAAAGTCAAACGAAATAAAATTCAATGAATGAATAACTGAAGTGAATCCTTCTAATGATCATCAAACATTTTGATGCCACATTCATTAGTGCACGCAAAACAACGTCGTCATTCGCAGATGGTATATGTAAAATGTATCAAATTGTTTATTATTAAAATGAACATTCCATTCATGGATGTTTTAAATGTTATTTGTTTATTTGTATTCATTTTATTATAATTAATTACCAAGTACTTAATAAAATATAAGGTTAAAGATATATTTACATTATTTATTTAGTTGTTAAAATTTTAAATAAATCATTTACAATCAATCAGTTATCAAATTGTTTCGGAAGCAGGAAAGGGCTTTCTTAATAAAATAACTCAACAAACATCTTTTTTTATTTTAATAATAAATAATCAATGCTAATTTTTCAATGTTTGTTCAATGTTCATAATTAATTCAATCACAATTAACTACCAGATTATTTAATACAATAAATATTTTTTATATATATATATATATAAAACATTCTTATAAAAATAAATACATCCATACAGACTGTAATAGAAACTACTAAATACATTTTATTTAACCAAAATGGCTAAATTACTACAATTGAAAAGTGTTTATTTTCATAATAAAATAACAATTCATGGTCATGTTTATGTTGCATAATTTAGAATCAAGTTAATTATATTAATTAACCACTTATGCAATCAAATAAAAATGTTACATGCATATGTAAAATTCTTTATCTGACTGTTTTCTTCATGTGCTTATTTACAATAAATCAATGGACGTGATGAATGCATCAAAAAAGACATGATAAATAACCAATTTTGGAAATAAAGAAGACAAAACACAACGCAGCCATAATTACAGGACTCCTGACCATGTTAATGCTTGGCGGGCCCACGAGCCCTACTTTGCCCAACCTTGTTGTAGTCACACGTGGTCATTGTAGAATTGCTAAAACCACCGATCGAATGGCCAAGCAAGACTTTTTTTTTCCCCGCACGGTCTTCGTGTGCGCACGTGTGTCTCCAAACAGACAAGAGGAGACGAGGCCCCTTGTGCCAGTGGCGTCTCTTCCGCTGCAGCTCGTGACTGCGCCTCTTTAACTCCCACAAACAGAGCACCGTTCCACAGAGCCCATCACGCAAGCCACAGATGTCCCGCAGAACACGCAGACGGGACGCCACGCCGTGACCGACGAGAGGCTTTTGTGACAGCCCGCGCACGCGCACGTACAGAGGGGTCCCGAAAGCACCGCTTCTCTAGCGCGTGAAATACGCTAAGAAACTTGGTCAAAAACCTATATAAGTCACGTCACTGATTTAAACTGTAAAAGGTAACATATAAACATGACACTCAACATGAAACTCTCCGAATTTTGGTCATTAGTGACCAGCAGAAGATCCAACTCACAGTCCTTTGTTTACAAAAAGTCAGACAATACTTACAAAACATATACACGGGGACTCTGAAAGCACCACTTCTCTCAGAAATCTAACACGGTAAGAAACTTAGTGAAAAACATATAAAGGCCAGAAGTAATATAAAACGTCACAACATAAAACACCCTACATTTTGATTACGGGTGACAAGCAGAAGATCCAAATCGCAGGTCAACCTTTTCACAAAAGGTCAGCGGATACTTACAAATTATACACACAAGGGTCCTGAAAGCACCACTTTTCTTGTAATTACTCTGCATTAAGATGATTTTTGAAAAACAACAACAAAAACATGACCTCGACGCATCACATTGTGGTGCAATCTATTAGCTTTAGTGATATTTTGAATGGTTTAGTGTCATAGTTCCACTTTTGAACACATAAAAAGACAATTTGCTTTTGAACAGGTTCATCTTCATATTTTTGGACTTTTTATGAAACATTCACGTATCTGGGTTGTCGTATGAAGTGATATGGTCTAATTTGTCATTAGGTCAACACGGTATGGTATGGTGGCTTTCCACATGCTGTACACGTATAACGCAACAAGCACATTTTCTATGATGTATTTACATTTCATCATGTTTTCTTTTCAGTTTATTATATGTGCAAAGAACAAATATATGATTCATTCCAAAATAATTTATAATAATAATAATTTTGAATCCACTTTTTAGAGGAAACTTCCAAGGGTTCTGTTGATGGACTCATTTAAAATGAATAAAGTGTTATCAAATGTAATCAGGTATATAACTTTGATAGAGTAATTGGAATCGTTACATTTTCATCAGGGTCACTTGTAATTGTAACCAACTAAATTTCCAAAGTAATCTCCGTAACACTGTTTATTAATTTAGTGGCGCACCACCTAATAGTCTTCCAATTGCTCGCATATGCACAACAAGGCGCCTGCGCCAAAATAAAGATGTCTGTTCTTGTTTATTGCTCAAAAGCACAAGGAATCTAATTTGGCTTGCTTTCCGGAAGAATTGAAACTTGAAAATATGAGAAACGGCTCTCACTCGGATGAAGCGCAAGTTGCACACCGCCATACTACAACCACAATAATAAACGTATTATGTTCATGTTCAAACACAGTGTCACGCAAAACACGGCATCATCATTATTATTATTGTTGTTGTTAGTGAAGGAGGTCAAAAGGCAGCGTTTGTCCATTTGTATTGTTTCTGTTGTCTCTCTTCTATGTCTGTCCTCTTTTCAATACTCACTAGCAGGTGTTATTGTTGTCTGTTGTTGTTGCTTTTAGTTGTCTCGGTTCTCTGTCAGTCCCGTCTTTTCTTAAGTTCGCATTTCTAAAGCACTGCGCGGTGTGAGGGCAGGAGTGTTGTTGCCCCCCGGCGGAGATGTTGACGTCGGGCCGAAGTGCAGAACAACAGCTGGAGAGTCTTGCACACCCTTAAAACCCGATCTTTCGTCACCTCCAGCAGCAGAAGCAGCAGCGGCGGCGGCGGCAGCAGCTCACTAGTAGGATACAATTTGCATTTGGCCCTCACCTCAGTCTGGCCATAAGCACAGGTTTCACAGTCAACATATACGATCCCAGAAGTGGTAACATTGCAACAAAAAAAAAGGAAGACGTCATCGAGACAAATAAGTTTGCCGCTGGCCTAATCCTCTGTTATGACACATTACCAGTTGAAGTTCAAAGTGCACCAAACCCTCGGACGGCGTGCACGCGCGCGAAGACAGAGAACGGCCGCACTCCAGTGGCTGGCTGTCTGCCCCACGAGTTATTACGTCTCCAAACATTTATTGGAAGGAAATCAAGAAATGTGGGGCCCTTTTTGTGTCTTGCCTCCTTATTTCGAGCCACAAAATTACATTTGAGCAGTAAAAATGTTTATAAGTTAAATGTTTGGGAATAGCACTGAAGCGACTATTTCGGGCAGTTGAAATAACAACATAAAAAAGAGCCATGAATCAGTAAAAGCGATGCTCGGAAAGGGAAAATATAAGCCTGTTTTTCAAGTAGCTATTATGAAGGCTGTCAGGAGGACACTTTGACGTATGTTATAGGAATGGACTTGAACTCTGTATCCAAGAACCATATTTGGTAAGTTCAGTGGATGTTCAAAATGGACCCTGCACGCCTTATGTGCTAGTCATAAAAGTCAATCATTTCTGGAAAAAAAGTTGCTTCAAATGGCTATTCACATTTTTCTATGGAACCTAGTGCCATATTTTTTTTAATTTTTTTTGGTAATACACCCTAAGATGCCGGAAGATGACACCAAAGCCCCGACTAATAGGAAAGTCGTAATTGCCGTTAAGGAAGTATTGTTGAAGTACAACATCTCTACTGATTTTTGTATGTCAGGGAGGAGCCAAGTTCACCTTGGGTTGTTAGTGTAAGTTTTTTTCTCAATCAAATTATTTGTCAGCCAATTGCTTTTAAGGGTAATGTTGTAAGATGAGTGTGAAATGATAAGGGTCATAGTTTGCAGTCTATTTATAGTTGAAACTATTCACTCATTCACTGCCGTGGACGGTGAAATACGACAACTGGAATCCGACCGTTTTGGTAGTTTCGGTTTCATTGGAAACATTTTGGGGGCTGTCAATTGTGTTTTTCCACTATTTGCGGCAGGGCTAGGTTGACCGTAGTTTGACTTTTATTTTTTTGGTTTTTCAATTTACAGTAGTTTTATTGCACACATGTATGGCAGTTGAGAATGCAGGGTTAAGATGTCTAGCGCAGTTTCGTGCTTAACGCAAAGTACAATTCTTTATGATCGGCTTTGTTTTGGACATACTTGGCAAATAAAGATGATTCTGATTCTGATTTAGTAGCATCTGGACGACTATTTAGGATGGGCTTAGTCTTGTTTCATTCCAGGAGAACAAACTGGATCACTTGAGGCGAAGTACTTTGAACACTCATTACTGCCACCTCCAGGATTGGAGTAGACATCTCGGAATGACGGATGATCAAGTGGTTTACATCATTTCTATTTTTGGCTGCGAAAGTGGCTGAAAAATGCCATTTGGCACACGGGGGGGGGGGGGGGGGGGGGGGAAATCACCTGTCAAGGCAAGAGTTCTAATTTGTTGCTCGTGGGGAGAACGCATTGTGTTTCAATCTGGACCGCGGGTTCTGTCCCATCCAATCAGAGACAAGAAACAGATTAGCTGCGACATGGTGACACCACAGCTGAGGAAAACCAGACCGGTGCTCACTTCAAAGAGCCAGAGCGATGCTTAAAGTAAAAATAAAAAAATCACACCAGCAATAAACTAAAAGAGATGTTCGTCACAACATGAAAGGAAGTGGCTTCTCTTCAAGTCGCCGCCTTGAATCAAAGTTTTTGACATGGGAGGTGTTAGTGGGCTTGAATTCCAAATAATGACAATGATGTCCATTTTGACCTCTGTTTCATCCTCTTAAGCTAAGTCACAACCCCGCAGAATGCAGGCCGGCCCCTTACTTACCTCTAAGTAGCTCTGATGTTAGAGGTAACGTTGGACGTTAACTTCAGAAGCGAACATTAGAGCAAGTGTTGGAACGGGCGACATCCACTCATATTCTTCCTCCGAAGACAGATAATTATCAAGTCGACTTCATCCCTCCGTTCTGTGTTGTTACCATTTATACAAAACTGTACAAAATCTTCACTTTGCGCCTCGGACTTTCCCATTGTTGAGTGTTGGTGGATCCAATAAGCGCTGTCAATCCAACCCAATTTTGGGTCTTTTTTCTTTTCTAACTGTCGACAGCGGAGCTTCACATGGTGATTTATTTTGTTGTGCAATCAACTAGTTTGGGGCCAAAGAAATGTGGTCACACAGCACGTATTGTTTTTCACTACATAGTTTTATATTTAGGAGCGTTTTCATACAAATATTTACAGTAATTATGACTTACGTAGGTTAGTGATAAGACTATGTTCCGCTTTCACATACAAATTTCAGTTTCACAGCCACGGTTGGAAAAAAGGACCCCATATATATATATATATATATATATATATATATATATATATATATATATATATATATATATATATATATAATTTAGGGATACACGAACTGTGGGTCGGGACCCAGAGTAAGTAAAAGGTTTTATGATGTATTGATCGATGACCGGGTATAAAAATTAGTCGCAAATGGTTTGTTTTTGTAGATTTATCATGCACCTATCTCCGGTATATAGTTGTACCGTGACTTACGAGTGTCATTTGTTCCGTGACCAAGCTCTTAACTGATTTTACTTGAATATCCAATTTATTTTCCACGTTTAAATTCATTGAAATGCCATTGATCCGTTCCACTTCCTCCAATTACATGACAGTACCTTAATTGCTCCATTTTCCCTTTCACGTCATTTGAGTGTTTCTGAAGGGCGCTCGTAAAGGTAATAGGAAAGAGCACAAACAATCGGGCAACGAGGCTGCACCATTCATGTGTTCATCCTTGCCCTCGATGCATTCCGCAGCTTCCCTTGATTCCCGCCCTTCATATGTGATGCTTGCTGAAAAAGGAATTAAAGCCGGGCGATGACAAAAGCACGGCGCAAATTACAAGGCTTTGTGTTTACTATTCTGAGCTCCAGTCCAACATCGAGTCCAGCAGTGGGCTCGTCCTCGTCCTCCCTCTCTTCTACAGAAAAGCAGAACGAAAATAACACGGCAAGCCAAATGGAAGTACAGAGTGAAAGAAGAAAAGCCATAATTTGGGTTAAGTACGAGGAGAATCAAGAGCACTCATGTGCTCGTCTTCATTTGCGCCCCACATGAGAGAGCATGACTTTCTGCTCGTTCCGCTCGACATGTCATTCCCGCGATGCCTTAAAACGCCAGTGTCAAAGTTAATGGCCTCCGCGCTGGCTCTCATCAAAACGTCACGATAATGGCTTTGTGACACAAGACTTCATCAGCTTGTGCGGTTCAGCCGGCGAGCGCGAGTGTTTACATTTGTTTACATTTGCATGATAGAATGGATATTACGCATGCATTTCTGCAGATGCCGTCTGGACATGTGGACTAAATATTCCAAAGATAAAAGAACATACACAAGGGGGAAAAAAAGGCCATTGTTGGTGGAGGGAAAAAAATGGATTGAGTATCAAAACAGACCCAGCGTAAAATCCCATCACGGATGTACGTGTTAAATGTCAAATTCAGTATTCTTGTCAAATTCTGTTTTTCTTTTTTTCCGCAAGCGAGGCTGGCCAGAAAAGTCGGAATATTTCCCACCGTCACGGTAGGAGTGGGACAACATATTACACGCAGAGAACCCCGAAAATGCCCTCGAATTGATTGTTCGGCTTTAAAAGAGACACTGGTAATGTAGTGGTTCACATAACTCACAAGTGCAGCTGGTGTGGGATCATGTCCCACTTGATGCGCTGTTCACAATCACCTTAGGAGTTATATACACAGCGGGTCCGGAAGGTTTTCAGACCCCCTTAAATGTTTCACTCTTTGTTATATTGCAGCCATTTGCAAAAGTCATTTAAGTTCATTTCTTTGCTCATTAATGTACACACAGCACCCCATATCGACAGAAAAAAAACGTAATTGTTGAAATTTTTGCTGATTTATTCAAAAAGAAAAAAAAGAAATATGACACAGCCATAAGTATTCAGACCCTTTGCTGTGACACTCATATTTAAAACTCGGGTGCTGTCCATTTCTTCTGATCATCCTTAAGATGGTTCGACACCTTCATTGGAGTCCAGCTGTGTTTGATTATACTGACTTGATTAGGAAAGCCACACCCATGTCTATATAAGAGCTTAGAGCTCACAGTGCATGTCAGAGCCGGTCAAAGGAACTGCCTGAAGAGCTCAGAGACAGAATTGTAGCAAGGCACAGATCTGGCCCAGGTTAAAAAAAAATAATTCTGCTGCACTTAAGGTTCCTAAGAGCACAGTGGCCTTCATAATCCTGAAATGGAAGACGTTTGGGACGACCAAAACCCTTCCTCGAGCTGGCCGTCCGGCCAAACTGAGCAATCGGGGGAGAAGAGCCGTGGCGAGAGAGGTAAAGAAGAACCCAAAGATCACTGTGGCTGAGCTCCAGAGATGCAGTCGGGAGATGGGAGAAAGTTCTAGAAAGTCAACCATCACTGCAGCCCTCCACCAGTCGGGGCTTTATGGCAGAGTGGCCCGACGGAGCAAAACACATGAAAGGCATGGAGTTTGCTAAAACAATTAATGAAGATTCTCTGGTCTGATGAGACCAAGCTAGAACTTTTTGACCTTCATTCTAAGCGGTACGTGTGGAGAAAACCAGGCACTGCTCATCACCTGTCCAATACAGTCCCAACAGTGAAGCATGGTGGTGGCAGCATCATGCTGCGGGGGTGTTTTTCAACTGCAGGGACAGGACGACGGGTTGCAATCGAAGAAAAGATGAATGCGGCCAAGTACAGGGATATCCTGGACGAAAACCTTGTCCAAAGTGCTCAGAGCCGCAGACTGGGCCGAAGGTTCACCTTCAAACGAGACAATGACCCTAAGCACACAGCTAAAATACCGAAGGAGTGGCTTCAGAACAACTCCGTGACTGTTCTTGAATGGCCCAGCCAGAGCCCTGACTTAAACTCAATGGAGCATCTCTGAAAAGACCTGAAAATGGCTGCCCACCAACGTTCACCATCCAACCTGACAGAACTGGAGAGGATCTGCAAGGAGGAATGGCAGAGGATCCCCAAATCCAGGTGTGAAAAACTTGTTGCATCATTCCCAAAAAAGGCTCATGGCTGATTTAGCTCCAAAGGGTGCTTCTTGTAAATACAGTATTGTCACGACCATAAGGCGCACTTAAAAGTCTTACTTTCCGTACCCACTGTATATACCTACTGCGCGTGGGTCTGTTAATTGTAGTGGTTTACATAGCTGACGTGGTGACCCGGTGGCTCGATAAGCATTTTTGCAAATGGATGGATGGGACATGAAAGTTCAGGCAAACGGCCGTGTCCGCGTCCACTTTCACATCGTGTTTTAGCTTTCTATCAGGAAGTTCCAACCGTGTTTCCTTGACCTCGCCATGCTGGAGCATCGCAGCGTTTCCCTCCCGCATATCAAAGGCCCGCGTTTACAGTTATCTCTGCTGCGGAAGCAATCAGTGCGGGTGAAGGGGTCAGTGCTCTGGCCCGAGACGCAAACCAAACGGACTCGCCGTCGACTTCAAAGCCCACGGATGGATTGTTTTTTCAAACTCTGGATATAATGACGACGAGTTCTAAGGATGAGGAGCGAGACCGGGAAAATACCTTTGAATAATTACCGCCGACAAAGATCACAGCACAGGCTCGAGAGCAGAGAGTGTGTAGCAACAACAACAACAACAAAAATAGGGACGCCATCGTTTTTATCCGGGTCTTGTTACTCCGCTGGCTGGCGAAATCCCAAACCATGTCAAACATAATGGAAAATATTTGAGGTCTTTTTATTAACCGAGAGCGGCTTTGATGTTTGACGTCTTTATTTGTTTTAGAAGAAGAAAGGGAATGGGGCAATATGGCACGCAACCATCTCCTTTTGGAACGAGCGGACTAAAAAAACAACAACAACAAAATCCTCCGCTTGCTCATTCTACATAATCAATTAAACATCACAATTGGCCGCATCAAAGAGAAGCGGAAAATGATCAAAGTAAGGCCTGTTTTGTTGGAGCGCTAACCGCTTCCTGCTACTGTGTTGTCCTCCTCGGGAGGAGATCTTCTTGAAACGACAAAAGCAGAGGAACTGAATTGACACGATGTGGTTCAATTGACACCATTCCATTTTAGGGGGCGGGGGTGGGAGCATCATGGCAGTGTAGGCAAAACAAGAATTGCCAGGAAAACTGTTATGAAACACTTTTACCGAAAGCAAAACATTTGTTATATTCCAATTTACAAACAGGAAAACACATTGACTAATATAATCAATCCAGTGTACTGGGACGGGTAAACCCCAAAACATTGCTGTACAATTTATTTCATTCGTTGCAAGAGATTTAAGACTTCCAAATAGGAACAAATAAATAATTTCCTGTAAGTGATGGATAAATGATCACTTTCACCCTTGTTCCGTTCCCATGCAGCATGCCAGAGATTGTTGAGTTTCCTATTTTTTCTGGCCTATCCTTTTCGTTGCATTCACCTTCATATCAAACCACTTTTTCTTCACCCGAGCCACGGTGCAGACCTCAGGTGACGCTGCACGGACAGCCCGGGTATCTTTTTTTGTTTTGTCGTCGACACTCCGGTGGAAACGCTTTGAACAAGCGTTTGTGTTCCTTGCCTCCACCTCTGACACGATAACGTCAATTTCCGCCATTGTGCAATTTCTTCTATTCATTTTTGGGACCATTTCTCGCAACTTCAAACCTCAGCGCCAATCTCGTTTCGATGCATCTAAGTGATTTCTTTTGAGAGGGAAAAAATGGTTTGTGGTTTACGCAGATTGCACAAGCCCACCAATTACAATGAATTCTGATGCACTAATACACGCGCAGTGGTGAGAAGAAAATTGGAAATTGAAAATAATGGAAACATCCAAGGGGGTCAGTGAAGCTAAGAAGGACAATTGTAGACTTACAGTACGCAAGCTGGGACAGTCTTTTGTAGCATTTCTAAACAACCACATGTAGTGGATCGACCCATACGCAGAACAATGGTGAAGTCACTGAAGATCTAACAAGACGAAATGTAGATTTACACGTCTTTTGGAGCCATTTGTAAACAACTCCAACTCATTGGCTCGAGCCACACTCAGAACAATGGCAACGTCCAAAGGATTTCAGTGAGGATCTAAAGAGGTGACTCGTAGATTTACACAAGCTGTCTTTTGGAGTCATTTCTAAACAACCGCAAATTCCAAGATCATTTGTTCAAGTCATTGCACAAAGTCCACTCAATTGCAGTTTTGGGAAATCATTATAATTTAGAATTAACTGGAAAAACAGCAGTTAATATGTATCATTAAAATCTCCAAATGAATCTAATATACAGTATAGGAGCTAATTGGGAAGACTTTAAGTGTAACTCTGACCTAATTCGCTGTTGTACACCGAAAGATGCCTCCTGCCACAGTCGTACGTGTTCTGTGTTTCGTTAGAATCCGCGCAATGACAGGTTCAAGAAAATCTGGCAAACGGTGTTCCAGCGACCGCCTTTAAAGTGAGGGGTGGACATAAAACAGCTCGGTTTTTGTGAGGACTTGGAATTGTCCACACCGCTCCGATTTAACGCCAACACTAGCAGTGAAAATCAAAGTGAACAATGTACTTCGTGCTGTGCCACTGTCGTGATCGCAAAATTTGGCCTCGCAATCAAGCAACCGTCGGAACAAGCTTTTATTTGTCCACGTTTCATGTGGCCGCGATACGACGGCGTATGAAAAAAATAAAATAAAATCACTCACTCAACTCACGTCGCTAAAGCTGGAAAATAAATTGGCTTGTGTTTTTAACCCGGGAGTGGGGAAAGCCGGTCCAAAAGAGAATTCCGGTAATCAAAGGCGCAAACCACTGAGCTTCTGAAGTGTTTGGGACACTTCAAATGAAAGGGCATGGCATGGAATGAAGCGGCTTGTGCTTGATTGGTGTGAAAAGCAAAGCGAAGCAAATTTATTTATATAGCACATTTCATACACAAGGGAACTCAATGTGCTTTACATGATTAAAAGCATTTAAAAACAAAGAAAAAAAAACTATTTATAAACATCTAAAACAAAGAGAAAAAAAACCCAATAAAATTACAATTAAAGCAGCGTACAGTGCAAGAAATATAATTTAAAAGTGGAAATGCTCTAAATAGCATGGGGGGGGGGGAAAGTAGAGTGTTTAACCTGGACTTAAAAACATGCACACTAGGGGCTGATGTCACTTCTGTTGGCAACTTATTCCATTTGTATGCAGCATAATAACTAAATGCTGCTTCACCATGTTTGCTTTGGACTCTGTGCTCCACTATTTGACCTGAGTCTGTCACTCTCAGAGCCCTACTGGGTTTATATTCCATGCGCATTTCTTTCATGTATTCAGGACCTAAACCGTTTAGTGATTTATAGACCAGTAGCAGGACTTTAAAATCTATTCCAAAGCTGACTGGAAGCCAGTGTAAAGACTTTAGAATTGGAGTAATATGCTCTGCCTTCTGCGTTCTCGTCAGAACCTGAGCCGCAGCATTCTGAATGAGCTTAATGCTCTTTTTTTAGGGAGTCTTGTCAGAAGACCATGACAATAGTCAAGTCTACTTGAGATAAAAGCATGAATGAGCTTGTCCTGGTCTGCTTGACACATACAAGCCTTCACTCTGGATATGTTCTTCAGATGGTAAAAGGCAGTTTTAGCAATTGATTTGATATGACTGTTGAAAGTCAGGTCGGAATCTATCAGAACACCAAGGTTCCGGATTTGGTCTGTGGTTTTTAAAGAGAGTGACTCCAGGTATTTACTAACACCGATCCTCTTTTCTTTGTTGCCAAAAACAATTATCTCAGTATCTCATTTGACCCACAGGAGGGGTCCAAGAACTGACCCTTGAGGGACCCCATAGGTCATTGCCATTCGATGAGGTCTAACACTTCCAATGGTAACAAAATAACTATTTTCCTCCAAGTAGGATCTGAACCATTTAAGGACTGTTCCATTTAGTCCTACCCACGTTTCCAACCTGTTCAGCAGTATATTATGATCTACAGTATCAAAAGCCGCACTGAGGTCCAATAAGACCAGAATTGACACCTTTCCCGAGTCAGTATTCAACCTTATATCATTCAGCACTCGTATAAGAGTAGATTCTGTACTGTGATGAGTTCTGACACCTGATTGAAATTTGTCAAAAAGTCCATTTAAGTTCAAGAAATTGCTGAGTTGATTAAAAATAACTTTCTCAACAATCTTGGCTATGAAAGGGAGATTTGAGATGGACACGGGCATGGAAGGAAGTAGCATCCCCAAATGGAAAGTCGACATTTCGTAGTAGCCAAGTGAGATGGCTATGCTTTAATGTCCTACAGCAAACTGTTTGCTGTGTTCCAGACCCACCTGCGATATAGAGACATTGGATACTCCCGTGGATTGGGACGTTTTTTTTCTTTGTGCCAATTTTTTAAAATGAGTATTCTATATAATTAAGGATGAAAATTTCCACTTTTTACTTTTGTACTTAAATACATCTCAGAGTCTGTGGTATTCTTTACTTTTACTAAAGTATCGGCAAAATTGTGCGCACAAATTCTCAAATCACTTCCCAATAAGCAACAGTTTGGCAAATCGTGAACATTTCTTCATATAAGAGGCCTTATGATGTTTACTGCCACTCCCAGTTGAAGATGACTGAAAAACTAAACTTACACATCAACGTTTTGAGTAACAAGTGTGGGGGATGGGTGCTGATGGAACATTTCACGCCTCCAGTTCCGTTTTGCCACTGCAGAGCAAAATTCGGGTCGGTGGGTTTGGATGCCCGCCACCCACCCAGTAAAGTAGATGCACTTATTTTACTTTGGTGAGCCGCAAAAAAATGATGTGGCCCATGCTTTAGCGCACTTCGTTCACTCGCGGCTGTTGGATCCATATTCGTCATGTCTCCCACCTAACGGGATTCGCACGCTCCCCACTCATCAAGAACAAAAGGGCAGAACAATATTATGGTGTCCACTGCCCCACGACTACCCTGGCCCCCAACACCACCCCAGTAAAAACATTTCTGAGAGAGTGGGCTTGACCTACCTCTTCTTCTTCTCGCATATAAAAAAAACACAAAGCTGAGTGTTTTCCGACAGCTGCTGCCCCGGGTGCCCCTGCAGAGAACAGAAGGAGAGCTTTGAAGATCTTGACCCTCTGGAACAATAAAACGGCATCATCAAACACTTTGCTGACCCTCGGACCCCGTTGTCGGCTCGGGGTAATGCATATTAAACTGTGGGGTTCACTCGGACTGAGGCACCTTCAACACGGGCGCATGTGGCCAGAAGCAAAATAATGCCGCGAGATTCTCAATTGTATTGCCTTAAATATGACAGAAAGTCATTTTTTTGGTCCAAAATTAATAAACAAAACTCAGCATAATAAGGCTATATAAAGCTCAAAACTCAGTCAGGATCTGTACTCTGCTTGCCATTCTAGTTTATTAAAAACCTCAATCAGAGACATATATTATTTTGATAAACACCATATTTCTCATGTACTATCTGGAAAATTTAGGCATGCTGTGCAGGAGGCCTTTATTTTATCCAAAGCTAGATATACAGTAGATATACAGTGCTGACTTGAGTTAGAAGTTGAATTTACAGTATTCCGTATGATGTCGGCGACGACATATTGTTTGTGTTTTGCAATTAATAAATGACTGAAAGGTGCACTGTGACTGTGGTTCTCCTTTCCCACAGGTGAGGGCATTACAGTAAGTATACTGTAAAAATCCATTTAAAAAATTTAAAAAAAAAAACAACACTGTACACATTCATTCATTTATTTGCCCTCAGTCAGTGGATTTGACACGATACAGGATAAGATCAAAAGGAGAGTGTTCCATGTTGACCACGTTGTAGTACTTGGGCAAGGAACAGAGAATTCAAAAGGTGATCTGGCACTTTGGATTGGTCTCCAAATGCGGGCACACCTATATGGAAATGCGTGGCTCTGAAGTAAAAGCTTTGATGACATAGTAACCGCCTTGTAGCGCACAAGACGAAGACAAACAAACCCGTGGCTACTACTGGTCTCCAGGCTTGTCCGGATACTAATACTGCACTTTTTCGACCAGTTAAAAACATAAATAGATTTTTGATCTCATGTAATGTAGCATTAAGATAGAGGCAAAAGGGTGGTGTGGAGTCAGCCGCAGTGGCAGCTGGCTCGGAAGGCTCCACGCCTCTTACCAGTGTTAATCTTTTACGTGGCACACGAGCAAGCGGTGTTGACAGCCCTGTTTTCAGCTCAAGAGGAGGGTCAGGAGTCAAGCACTTCCTCCTGACATGAAAGCACAGCCAAGCACACCTTGCTCTTGGTATCTGTCTTTCCCCCCATCCCCCCAAAAAAATCATCTGTACCTACTACATAATCTGGGGCTCATTGGGGTCCAAACAAAAGCCATGTGTTAATTAGCTTTGAAGACATAATGACTTCAGGGCCATGGACGATCTTCATTTCAAAGCGACGGCCCGAAAACGCGTTACGCTTCAGATGCGCAACAGTCGACTTCCCCTCTACCTGCCTTCGTTTCACGGGAATAAACACGCGTGTTGTTTTGCCTCCCGTCGTCTGGCGTGTCCGATCTGGAGCCACGCGGATGCCTCGCTGTGGCTTTTGTGGGGCTCCTTAAATAAGTAAATTAAGGAGAAAGTTCTGACTTGTGAGAATTGGCTCTACACCTGTCCTCCAGATGTGAGGGTGCTCACGTTGATGGAATTTGGCCTTATTCTTCAAGGGTTTTATCCTGACAACAACTTGATGTACATAAAGGAGAATCGATGAAGACCACATTCACAACTACACGGATATTTCTCCTAAAAAGCTTTCCAAAATAAAAACTCACTTAAAGGCTTTCTAATAATGTTTTGCCACTGCACAGTACTGGGCCGACTCAGCTCTAATGCCGCAGAAACCGCCGCACCGACCGCATCTGATACGCCAACAAACAGCAACAATGGAGGAGAACGAGCGTTCTCTGTATTTACCATTGTTTGCCGCAAATTGTACTCAATTGTACTGAAAAGGGACCACCGCAGCCGAGTGGAGACTGTGGAAGATAACACCGCAGCATTCGTAGCAAAGGTGCAACGTTAGCGCTAGGCAAAACCGATGAGGGACCAAAAACATCAGCTCAGCACTCTTGAACCCCCGGAAATGGGAGCTCGTAGTACATTGGAATAGAAACAACAAAAAGTAACGATAAGAGTGTAAAAGCCAGTAGGTAGAGTGTCGTGGCAAAAGGGGCAAGACAAGGCATAGCCAAAGCAACAAACGGTGCTATGACCAGTGGCCTGAAGAAAGTAACTTCCGGAAAAAAGGCAGAATGACAACAACAACAACTACACAGGTAACAGCGGACTTCTTCCCCTACCCTTGAGCGGCGTTTGTCTTGGCTGCACTGCTTCCAGTACACGTGTGTGGATGTTATATTTTTCAGCCAATCAGATTTGGGCTTCTATGTTTTGCCAAGTCAATCTGCCCAGGTCTAAATCCCTACTGAAGCCACAGGTACCAAATGCGCAGCCCGCCACTGGGTTGGCCTGTACTTGTTGGGTGTTGAGTAGGAAACTTCCCACTGTCTGTCCTGTCTATCTGCTATTCCCTTTCAAAAAAAACACCATCCTAAATTAGTTCCACCTCTGATACCCGCTCCGCAAGCAGAAAATTGCCGGGTCCACTTCACCCCACCATGCCACGGTGGTGCTGTGCATACAGAACACTGGGAAAAGGCAGAAAAATGCCAGTCATGTAAGAGCAAGGGGTTCCTTCGGTTCAAGTGATGACGCAGATGAAAACCTGAGCGACAACGTGCTCATTAGTCACCCTCAAAAACAAGATGACGCGTTCCGATAGAGACGCTTCTCACACCGGAGACGTCAGTGAGTAAAACCTGAGTAACACTCGCAAAACGACCACTTTCTTCCTGTCGGAGGAGTAAATGGGCGTGGCGGGAGTACATTTCAAAACAAGATCGGTTACCTTGTTCTGAATA
Source organism: Phycodurus eques (assembly GCF_024500275.1). Classification (NCBI taxonomy): domain Eukaryota; kingdom Metazoa; phylum Chordata; class Actinopteri; order Syngnathiformes; family Syngnathidae; genus Phycodurus; species Phycodurus eques. Next base: position 20,625,873 of record NC_084540.1, read on the forward strand.
AATGTTTCCACGGTCTCTGCCAAGTTGACCGCAAAATAAAAAGGATCTTTCCGGGAAGTCGCCCGGAATCGACGGCTTAGGTTGGCTCTTTGCGAGAAACACTTCCTCTACCTCGGTGAACGTGGCTTTAATACACCTCCAGTTTGTGTTTGTAATTACATCGTGCGATGATAATCATACCTACTCGTGGTTTTGCGAGAGGATGTGCGCTGGAAGACATCAAAGTGCTTGACATGAATCACGCACCGACTATCCCACTTCAACCTCTGCGCGGTCCTTCTCAACATCCTCTCGGATGAGAATGAGCAAACATGTTCTCTTCACCGTTTTGCTTCGGAAACCTCTCGAGGCCGGTCAGCGGACTTCAGACACCTCTTAATCCTGGAGACAAACCTTGTATTGTGCGAGGCAGGTAAAGGATAGATAGTGATCCTGCGAAGCAGACACATGGAGTTGAGGCGAGAGCCTGGTTATAAATATCCGCCGCACACTGCAGTTTCCTCCAAAAACAAACACTTTCACATACTGCCTTGTAATTTCTCACAGCTCACTCTCCTGTGGAGAGAAAGTCAAAGGAAAGGACCAACAGAGCGGAAAGATCGCAGTGTTCTTTTTTTTTTTTTTACCTGCTTTTGTTTGTGTTTTTATCTTCCCAAATAATAAACGGCTTTACGAGCAACGCAAAGTGCAATGCGTTGAAACAGGGCTGTCCGCAAACTCAAAAATCAAAGAATTTATCTCCAGCTTTTTTGTTTTGTTTTCATTTTATCGCTGTAAATATAATAAAACTCCCCACGGGTGGGGGCTTTTGTCTGATTTTGTAATTTCCAACTTCAGCTTTTTAAATATATCAATATATTGTTTACATCAAATTGTACCTTTCGGTGCTATCACGGCCACGTTCGTCCAATTGAAAACAATGAAAACTACATTTGGAAATTCCTTGTTATTAACTGGATTGATGTTTGTGAATGTTTTACCCGTACCTACACAAGCACGGGTAAAACATACACAGAGCGAAGATTCAAACCGTGGACCTCAGAACTAGGAGGCAGACGAACGAACCACTAGGCAACTGTGCTGCCCCAGAAGTTAACCAATCTAATATTATTTCCTTAAAACCAATAAAACACTGACAAACTGTCACGCAAGTAAAATTACATCAACCACTCATGTAATGTAAAATGTTAAAGCGCAACACAAACATTCTAACTTTTGATCCAAACTGACAAGCATATGGCAGCCAGCCAGTTGGCAGCTAGCCAGTTAGCGTCAGAAGCTAACATACTCGTCAATTATTACAAACAGATGGACTCAAATGCACGACAGCAATCACAGATGATTTGAACTAAAGTCCTTTGTGATAAATGTGAAAAATGTATCAATACCAACTCTGGGTGGGAGTCCTATCAAGCTAATGGCATTGGAACAACAAACAGGATGTAGAAACCTACCCAAAAACACACTTTTGATTGTCTGCTCAATCATCCGCATGCCATAATCGCCGATGCACTTTTCAGCCATTTATTGAATGCTGGAAGGACAGTAACACACAAACACGGCGAGCACACTCAAAACAGGAGCGGCTGTCGACCACAACTCACGCCCAAGCACTCACACGCAGAATAGCTGATGTAACGCGCTACCCCATTAGGCCCCGCCTACTAAAGGCACATAACTAACACATATACTCTACAATAAGTACGGTAATTTATTTGCGTGTTCAAATATTTTTACAATGTGTTTAATAAGTGTTTTAATAGGTTTAAATGTGTTTCGAGCATGTGGGAGTTAGTTAAAATGTTTGTTCTTTTTTTTATGGTCTCTCTGTATCACATATTTTCCCCCTTTGCTGATGGGAGGGTTTACTGTAACCATTCATACTTTTGTACATCAGAATAACCGCTTTGTTTTCAATTCAATAGGCAGATTAGTAAATTTGTGAATAAATGGCGTGACACGGTGATATTTTTGCGATGAGATTTTTCGAATGTAAAATGTGCTCAATAAAGGTTGGGGAACGCTGCACTGATTCCAAAAGTGAATTTACCCTGAGAAATGCATCGTTCACGGGCCGGCAAATCCTAACATCGCGCGCAGCTCATTCACCGACTGTGACTGTAAATATTGTGTGTATTCAAAACATGCTAATGTGTTTGTCAGATGGTGAGGCGACGGCAGCGATGCTGATTTACGATTCCTGTGGCGAAAAAAAGAAAGAATAGAAAGAAATCAGAGGCCTGGAAGAGCCTGTGGAAAGTAATCAAGTAGCAGAGTGATGTCATGTTGATGAAAAGCCGCCTGTCAGACATTTGGCGACGACGGTTGCTCTTTGGCAAACGACGTCAGCTGCTGCGCACCCCCGCCCGAAAGAAATGACATCAAAGCAGGTAGGACGAAAGCTGGCACTGATCTTTGTCTTCTTTGATTACAGTAGCTTCATCCTTCGGCTGTCGGGATAAAAGAAAACGGCTGCTCCGTGTTAAGAAAGTGTCCAGGATAATGAGGCACAGCATGCAGTAATGGCGGCCACCGGGCCAGCTCAGTGCGTACAGCGATGACCTATTCTGACCAAAACTGTCACCAAATATTTCAATCCTGACTCTGCTTCCGTGGAGTCTTCCCAAGGCAACGCGTCAGACCATTAAACCGGAATTGCACTCGGCCTGCACGTAGCGACCCCGCAAAATTGCCGGAACGGAGCCGTAACAGAAGACAATTACGGGCATTTGAAAACTTTATTTGTAAGCGCTTTGCGTACAAATTCTTATCCCCTTTACCTTTTTACATGGAACCCAGCAAACTTTGTGCTTAACAACGTACGTACACTCTACTTAAGAAATACAGATACTTGCGTGGAAAAACAATCTGTGCCCCCCCCGGCAACGCCACCTCTGGTTCTGCTCGACATGTTTCTTTTCACAAAAGAGAAAATGTTTTTTGGTCAAAAACATTTTGGGCGGCGTGAAAGAAACCCATGTCTTACTGCTGATTACAAATGACGAGAAAAAGTTAGAAACAAATGTTTTTTTTCTGGTGAAAGAAAAGCGTATCTCTTTCTTTTAGGGGGTTCATTATTATAATATGGTGGGGGTCTTGAAAGATCATTCAAAATGCTCTAAAACAGCTGGCAGTACGGGTAACTCAGCTTTGAAAATGGCTGGCAGTGAGTGAAGTGATGATCCTTGAACACTGCTTGTGTTTCTAACTATTTAACAGAAAGCTGTGGCATCGCAGTTTTTCAAAATAACTAATTGCTTGATGGATTGATGTTGGTGAGTTTAATCAATTCAAGTTGAAGAATTTCAAAGTGGTCCTTGCATCCTTGCATTTTTCTGCATGCAGCCCTCGGAGGAAAACTCTGTTAAGAGGCAACAGCAGCTATTCGTCGTCCATGAACAACAAACAGCTGACCCTAATGCAAGCTGTCCGGTCTTGAAAGAGTTGGTTCCTATCAAGCGGAGGAGCCGGGGTGGGGTGGGGGGGGGTTGTGTGCATCATCTGCAACAAATAGATGGATCTTACGAAATGAGAGGCTGCTCGACAGATGTCTCCTGCCTCACTTATTCTCTCGTACTCCCCATTTGCATGCACATCTTAGATGGCACCTCTTGATTTAATATCGGGATCAAGGTCATCCAGAGACTCTCTGGCGAATGTCAGGGACATGTGGCGAGGGCACATGAAAGGGGTTCTACGGTGCGTTAACACCGGGAATCTCTGTACTTGTTTGTTTTGGGTGGCTTTTGACAACAGCTTCAACGTGAAATTAAGGGGACCCGCATCCGGAGTTCAGCCCCCAGGTGACGTCGAACAGAAGCTCAAAGTGTTCCCAAGAGCGGATGGCTTTTAAGTGCTGGAGCATTAGCAATAGATCAATGTCTTCCTAAAGGACAATATTAAGAAAACAAGCTCAGCGTTTCCAAAGCTGTGGGTGAGGGCCCAAAATGCTGTAAGCCATTTAATTTTATTATCAAGCTGGACTCATACTTTCTTGGCAAAGGGCTTTTTCCATTCATGTTTGTTGTAGTAAATTAATTTATTCTGTATTCTAAAAGGGGACACATTATGGAAAATGACTTTTTAATTGTTTGTATACAAATAGTTACATCTCCAGATGGCCTCCCTACCCATCAAATGTGAAATAAGACAACTCAGGAAATCTTTTCTGCCTATTTCTGAAAACGTGTCTGGTAATGAGCTGTTCTGAATTTGGACGACTTGTGATGCAACAGTGAGGCACATTGACGTAATCCCGTCGACGCAGAGTTCCTGCACCCGTGACTTGGCAGCTTTGCCGTGCGACAAGCTGCCATTTTCAAGCACCGGTCAGAGTCCAGTCGCTGGACTACAGCGAACCCGAGCATAGTCCCAGTTTGGCATTTGCAAATTCCTCTTTTCGCGACATGCACTGATCCGCACACTAACCGGCATGTACTAATTCACAGGAAGAAAAGATGACACCGCGGAAATGTCTGGTTTTCTTTTTTATCAGGGGCTCGCGTGCGTGTCACGGTTTGCACTCACTTTTTTTCGACTCGGGGCTCAGCTATCAACCACCCCATAGCACAGGTCCTGGTCGTACGTACATGTTCTTTAGATATATGATTGATGCGCTGCGGGGAAGGATTAATGTATTTATTTACTGCAAATAATATATCTTTGTTCACCTATTTATACCAGCAACATATAGTGACAGGCAGAACAATGAAATGCTCTTCCACTCGATGGGAGAAGGTACAGTGAACCCGTGTGTGCACCTGTTGCCATTCATACAACAGAATAATAGCCAGTGTTCAACTAAAGAGGCTCGGATTTGACGCAAACTACATTTGGGAATGAACTGAGATCGGATCATCATCATTATTTCAGTGTATGTCGTTTTTGTGACATTTTGTGTTTGGTGTTGCACTGTGAGATTTTTCTAATGCAAGATGTCCTTTAGCTCAATAAAGGTCGGGAAGCGCTGAAGAATCATCAGTTCAAACTTCCGAGACAATTTTTTGAATGACCGATGACATGAACTGATGATTTCTGAAGGACCTTCCAAGGACAATATTCATCATGCACTTATCATAACTACTTGCTTTCTACGGGCGTGATATTTTAGATCTCGGACTGAATAATTGTCTTGCATTGGGATTCTTCATTGCAGTTTCAGTGGTCAGCAATCCATGCAGAATCAACAGTTGAAATCTTGATGGTTTTTTTTGATTGACGGACTTCAGAAGTTATCGACTGAACCTTTTAAAGCTCAAATTCACCATGTGTCATATTTGCTTTTTATGACGTTATATCTTCCATCTTGGACTGAAAAATTGTTTTGCTTTGGGATGAACCAAAATGGCAGATTACCAGAATCCCCAAGCCGCTTTGTTCCATTCTTATTTTGCGTCGTTTGCGCTCTCAATTGAAACTCCTCCATGAACCATACATGCTTTATGGATGGTGATCTCCGTCCGCTTTGTTCTCCAATTGAGGACCTCCACCTGTTTCTGATGATTTGAGCCAGAGGCTGTCCCTTTCAAGAGGCTGATCCCTCCTGATCTCTTTGATGTAACCTGACCTAACAGTTCCAACTCGCCGCACTCGACGGCCCGCGCTGGACGGACCCTCGATGACAACAGCATGTGCGCATCAACGCTAACAGGCGTGCCGAGACGGATGATGGAGGTGTGCGAGCGGAACCGGCGGGCTACGGTGCGTCGGGGGCGGTGGGGGGTGGAGGCAACAGGCATTGGTCGCATGATCACCGCTGCCAGCGCGGTCTTAAGAAGTAAAACCTGCGGATCTGCGAGGGGCACATGCAACTGATCGGAGATGAAAGAGTCGTGGCTTTGATTTTCACAGGAGGCCTGGCGTTGGAGCCGGGGGCTCAGCGGGGGGGGGTTGGGCGGCGGTGGGAGAGGGCACGGGGGCACTTCTAAGGCACTGCAATCAGAACAGCTGGGTCATTTTCAAATGACCTAATTCCAGGATTAATCCCTGCCGACTTGTATGGTTACATTTGTGTCTGCGGTACAACCAGAAAACGGCGGGGGGGGGGGGGGGACTAAAAAGGAACAAGAGAATTACGGGAGCCAGAGAGGCCAAACGCAAGGACTTCCAATTAGGTGCACAGTCAAGAATTTTCTCAAGAATTGCAAATGTTCGTGTTTCAGCAGACAGCGTTTTGTTTTAGCCCGAAATCGGCAAATTTTCAAAACTGTTCCCCAAATGGCTACAGTGCATCTCCATGTAGACACCCAATATGCTAATTTGGGGAAACCGTGATATCATGCACCCACCTCTCTGTTCTCTGTAGTTGGGGTTTACTTGCCAACAAACACGGACGGTGGACTACAGGCGGGGGGGTTCTTCATATCGGAAACAGGGGCAGTCATCCAGGGTGGCGTTCACGTTTATGGACCTTTGTAGATTGCCGAAAATGACCATCAGCTGCTTCGGCAAGTTCTGCCTGAAAGGGACTTTTGAATAAATCCTGCTTCCACTGTTCTGACTGACTTTTTTCCCATCTCCATATCCATCATCACCAAAATATCAGCGCTAGCAATGCTAAACTAGCTTTAGGACTGTAAACAAGTCCCTGGGGCGGCCAGGGCTGGAAAAAGAGGTGGCCTCCCCCACCCCCACCCCAAAGTTTGTCAGGGATAATCATACAAAAAAACGTTGGGTCAAATTTCCATCAGTTTGCAAACGTTTGCATCCCGGTCGAAAAGTGTCCTCAAAACGAAAGGTCGCCTGGAGGTGCGCGACAACACATTCCCGCGTTTTCCTGCACTCGGGATGCTCTGGAATATACGTCACCCGGCGAGGTTTGGAGGGAGACAGAGCGGGAGAGACTGATGTGGGAGGGAGGAGGGGGAGAAAGAGTGATGGCTGCTTTGATCTTCGGAGGCCCTGTCTGGATCAAAAAAAGAAACAAACAAGTATCCAAGTCACTACCATCACAGTTCACCCCCTCTTTAAATTAGCAAATGAATCTTACTTTTATGTTGCTATGAATCTGCATTTGGCCAACAAGAGGAGAATTGTTGCTTCATAAATTCATGTTGTAAGGGGCACTTTGTCCGATTAAATAAATCCCAAAAAAGTATCCAAGATAGTTACCTCGCCCTTTAAATGACTAATCTTACTTTTTATGTGATACGAATGTGCTAAGACCAAGACGTGCATTTACTATTGTCACTTAAATAAATCGATGTTGCAACAGGGAAATCGTCATTTCTGTCTAGGTTAAAAGTCACAAACCATGAGATGGTGTGTGTGTGTGTGTGTGTCCGCGTCAAAATTAATCTTACTTCAGCGTAACGTGAATGTGCATATGACAAACAAGAAGTTTATTGTCACGTCATAATAAATTGGTGTTGCAATGGGGAAATGGACATTTCAAGACCAATAAAAGCCACCACATCAAATGAGAACATCGTGGATCAAAAGAAGCATGTGTTTCAAAAAAAAAAAAAAAAGACAGAGAGAAGGGTTGTGGTGGTATGGGTGGGTAGGTGGGTAGGTGGGTGGGTGTTGTTCTGCCACGCTTGATCGTGCCCCGAGTCCTGCCCCGCCGCTGCTGATTGGCTGGACGCGCACCCGAGGGGGGAAAGTTTGAATAAAATACAAGAGGATGGCACCAGTGTGGAGTGGAGCGTCTGTGATCGAACAGGACTTCAAAGTCAAATTGCCCAAAACTCGCGGTAACTCTCCGAGGATGAAGATGACAGCCTCATCGTTGCTGCCGCTGTTGGTTCCGCTCCTCCTGGTAGTGATGCAGTCCGGAGCCGGCCTGGGCGCGCGGAGGTTCCGCGGCGGCCGCAACCCGCAACCGCGACGCGCGCCGCCGCCTCCCACATACCGGGCGGCGAGCGGCAACCGGGGTGACGCCACCGAGAGCTTCCCACTGGATTTCACCGCCGTGGAGGAGAACATGGATAACTTCATGACGCAGGTGAAGAACCTGGCGCAGTCGCTGTACCCGTGCTCGGCGCAGAAGCTCGACCACGACATGAGGCTGCACTTTCTGGAGAACGCCTCGGTCACCTGCAACGACGGGAGCCACGCCGGGTACGTAAAAGTTCAAGTTTGCAAAACGCGCGTGTGGTCACTGCTCAAACCGCCGACAGAAGCTGCAGGCAACGACCCCCGCTTACAGGACAGGATTTCCAGACTGCGGCTCCCAAAATGGCCTTTTTTTCTTAGAAATGATGTTACGTGGTTTTTGTCACTCAGCATGATTTTTCCAGTGTTTTGCGCCTTATACCCTACTATAGAACAAGCCTTTCCCAAACTGTGGACTGCGGCCAAAAATGGGTCCTGTTTCACTTTATCGAGTCACATTGTCAAAGTCAAATGTATTTGAGTGATTGGCAACTGCCTTCTTTTACATTTGATGTCTGCTATTATAAATTCGGAAACACCTTTTGTGTTGCCTCGCGTTACGTTTATGACCCTTAAATACCAAAATTGGGCCGCTTCAATTTTTATTCGGTTGCATTGTAAAATGTTGCAAGCTAGTTTAGTCATTGGCAAAGATCTTTTCTTTATCCACGTCTGTTATACATTCTGTAACATCCTGTATGTTGCTCACCATTAGGCTTGTTTATTGACTGGCAAAGGCCTTTTTGAGCAACATCTGTTGTTCTTCATTCTGGATGTAATGTCTGCCGTGTTCTTTATCATTAGTGCGTGTAAATTCTAGTGTCGGGAACGATAAACCGATGCGACCGGACATCCGTCCGTAAAGGCGAGAGATACGACTGTATCGGTAGCGGACTCCATAATCGATACAAAATCCGCCAGGAATCCTTCGATACTTTGGTTGTAGGCCTGTGGACCAGATATCGCGAGTCTCGGGATCGGTTGCCTGTGGCTTTAGAGTTTTCATCTCTTAAAACAAGCGCGAGAGCTCTCGCACGGTGTGCCGCTGACGTAATGTTATGCTTACAACCCAAACGTGGTGGGCACTACCGACACGACTGGTTTAACGGCATTTCTCTTTAGCGTCACTATTTCAACATCAAATAGCTTTTTCATTAGGGGTAGTTAGTGGTCACAGCGATAGCAAAATAGCGTTTCACAGGCGCTACATTTCCCCCCCGGCAGTTGTAAACATTGAATGCGACTTAACGTTACGCAGTGGCGCTCTCGCTCGCATGGTTTTCGCGGTGCTGGACCACCCCCGTCTCCTTGTTTATGCAGACTATTTTCTTCACAAAATACATTGTTGGGATCTATTGAAATAATTCATTTGATGTTTGAAAATTGAGATATATATTTTGTTGTTTATTCATTTAACAGTGCCATACAGCAACAATTCTCAGAAACAAGTTGTATTTTACATGTTTGAAAAAAGGGTCAGACAAATGTGATTTTATACAATTGGGTTAAGTCAAGTCAAATCAAAGTCCTTTATGATTAACGTCAACATCAGCAAATGTTAACTATCGCATTGTTTCCGCACCAAATCGAATCATATCGAATCATCGTATCGCTCCCATACTGAACCGTATTGTATCGTTCCGCCCTTTTTGAAACCTTTGTGTCGAGATATGTATCGAATCAGGCTCATGCCAGAGATTCACGACTTGTCTGTTTCATGCTGCTTTTGCACAGAAATGCATGCGGCAATAGTAAATCCAGGAAATAGTCCATTTCAATGCTAAAAACGGTTAAGCCACAGAACTCAATGCACGATGATGTCACACGTAAAAAGCTTTTTAAAGTTATTGCGTTCTGTCTTGAGCAAGAGTGGGGAACCTTTTGTCCTATCAGGGGCCACTTGGTTTTTATAAAACATTTGAAGTGCCATACAAAATGTAGGAAAATGATTATATACGATGAGCATTGGTGGGTTAAATGTCTTTAGAGACACAGCGGGAGTAACAGTGCAGGGAGACAGTTCACTGGCAGATGGTCTTTTTTTGCATTCAGCACTGCGGTGGTTCTCAGTTAAGATGCTAAATCCATCAGCTCACATTTGCTGACAAATAAAATCATTTAGTATGTGTGAGAATGTAGGATTCGACTTAAGTTTGATCTTCCACTTGTTTAGTGGCATAAAGTGCTTGGAAGTCAACAGCGCTGACTGCGGCTTACTATAATAGTGTAAAGTCATTAAACACAGCCAAAGTATGACTCAGCATCCGAGCAAACAGATTTGTATGCAGTCACTGAAACGTGTTTGGCTGTCGCTGGAGTTTAGTCACGAGTGGTTGCCTGCCGCTGCCTCATTGACACACCCGTGATTATCCGTCTGCTTGGCCCTGGAATTTGTCGCGACGTGCAATGTGAGCTATCGTGCGATTAACGCAATCTAAAATACCAATCGATTTGGTCATTGGCGTTGTCGTGAGATCACTACCGAAGAATGATGAGCTCAAAGAAACATCCCAGTTCGCGGACTGCTATTTGTACTCTAAGCAGCATAGGGGAGCTTGAGATAAGCAACATCAGTGATCTTCCAATGCAGTTACCTTTTTGCCATTGCTGCAGCCTGTTGTCACCTTTTTTGGGAAGATCGCAATCAACAAAGCAGCAGGATGCTAACATTCGGGATAAGAGTCTGACTGCCTGACAACAGAAACGGTGAAGGTATTACCGCAGTTAGTTATCTCCCCCGAAGATTTGGAAAGTCCACCATATCAACCTTGGAATGTGTCTGTTTAAAATATATTGTCACGCTGGTCGAAAACTAAAAGGTATCGTGTAAACTGGAGATTGTACATGACGCAATGGCGTATTCTTGGATGTCCCTTAGGTATTACCTGAAAGAATCCAGAGGAAGCAGACGCTGGTTGATATTCCTGGAAGGTAAGTACAAAGAATGTACAGTATATCGCTCTTCCAAATGTTTTTCATTTGAATAACTCTAAACGGACTCTTTGTGCGCGCTCTGTGCAGGCGGCTGGTACTGCTTCAACAAAGAGAACTGCGACAGCCGATACGAGACCATGAGGAGGCTGATGAGCTCGTCCAAGTGGCCTCAAACAAAAACAGGTCGGCGTCACCTCACATGTCTGCTGTGTATAAGATCATCGGCCTGGAATCACTGCGAAACTAATACCACTTGATCTCAAAGTCTCACAAAATGAACAACACTTCATCTCGATGGCCGCAATGGTTTCTACAAGAGCTCGTCCGATCCTGAATCCCTCGGGTTCAAGACTCAAATGCTCGCAATGACTCAGGAATCACAAGTCCAAGGTCTCCGGCGTCTATAAGTCCTCTGGCTGGCTGCTGCCAAGTAGCTACATAAGGCGAGTTAGCAAACTGACAGAAACACGGAAGACTCGCTGGAAACACTGCAGACTCCGAAGAGTCGCTTGTATTGGTTCACTGATTTGAGGTGGCAGACCCATCTGAAACATGGCTGACTTAAGTCTATCAGTTCATGGACTCGAGTTGGCAAACTCACCAGAAGCACAGTGGATTCAGATGATTCGGTCGTATCGGGCCATTGACTCCAGTTACAGGCCAACAACACTAACCCAAGTGACCTGGATCCCTTTGGTCACGCAAGCGTAGTCCACTTTTACCACCACTAGTTCCCAGATGGTATGCCCCAAAGGAACGACAAAACAATACGGATCCAGCCCAAATTAAACTGTCTGTTGAACGGCGTTAAATCTATGCTGAAGACAGAGATATAAATTTGTCGGGCCCGTGTTGCCATCTCAAGTGCTCCTACGACAAATGTGACCCAAGAGTACCATGAGCTGTGCTCTGCGCACAAAAAAGAATCAGACCATGAATCCTATGTATCCCCTGAAAGCCCCATTGGCATACAAGAGCCTTCACATACAGCCCTAACTGCAATAACCAGAATTATACCAGAATTAAGATTCAGGCATTATTTATGTAGAATTTGGCGAAGAAAGCGCTATGATGCGGATCTGCCTCTTTAACTTCACTTTCCTTTTGGTATAGTTAGGGTATGGTTTGAGTATTTATTTATTTTTTGCATGACCATTCGTCTCCCAGACCAACGTCCAGGTCAAATAGGTTTTGTGTAAACCTGCTCACTGTCGATGTAAACATTGGCCTCGCTCTGCTGTCGTGACTGCGAGCCAATCGCTTGCGTCTGCGGCGTAAGTCGACCTGGCGCCCGCTGCTCCAAGAACATGGATGTTTCCGTCTTTCGTTGCGGTGTAATAACTATAATCCATGTGGTAATGATGATGAGGAGGAAGAGGATGTGTCTGGGAGTGCCGGAATGGCTAATGATACATGAAGAAGAAGAAGAATCACCTTTTATTGTCATGAACATGCATGCATGCACACGAAATTTGTTCTCTGCATTTAACCCATCACAGTGAACACATACACACGGTGATCTGTCTGCACAGGCACTGGGATTCTGTCTCCGCTGCCGGAGGAAAACCCTCACTGGTGGAATGCCAACATGGTGTAGGTTGACTCGTGTTTGTTGTTTTGTTTTGTACAATTCTTTCTAATGACAGTGTTTGACTTGAACATCCAATGACTTGAATATTGTTCGTAACAGGTACGTCCCGTACTGTTCCAGTGATGCTTGGAGCGGCGCCACCGCCAAAACAGAGCACAGTAAGTCATTGCTGGATCGTCGAAATCATAGCATGGAAGGGAAGCAAACTCCAAATTCCACGTGTTCCCTCTGTGTGGTGAGCAGATGGCTATGCATTTATGGGCTCGCTGATCATTCAAGAGGTTGCGAAAGCCTTGCTTAAAAAGGGTCTGGACAACGCCAAGGTTCTGCTGCTGGCTGGGAGCAGGTATGTTCACAAGTAAAAAAAAAAAACATTCAAATCGGTGCTGCAATTGCCAATCTATGTCACATTTGCGTGCAGTGCTGGTGGGACGGGGGTGCTGCTGAATGTGGACCGTGTGTCAGAGCTGCTGGAGGGTCTGGGACACACTGGGATACAAGTGCGCGGCCTGGCGGACTCCGGTTGGTTCCTGGACAACAAGCAATATGATTTTACAGACTGCTTGGACGCGGTCAGCTGTGCCCCCACCGAGACCATCAAGAGAGGCATCAAGTAGGCAACTTGGCACTCAGAATCCAGAGGCTATACACGGCTGTCATCTTACAGCAACTAGATCCGATACAAAGTGGCACGCAGCAGTGCTCATTTGAGTCATCAATTTTCTGGAACGTAACAGTATCCCTCACAATATACGTGTAGTTGCACTTGAAGTGCTCATGTTTTGGCCTTATCCGTTCTCCAGCTATTGTGAACCGAGCAGGAAGCCACCCGGATACTAATTTGCCAATCACTGGCGAGATTGCAAGCGCTTGCTTCTGGGGCTTGGCGCATGTGCTCCATAGCCAGGGGCTAAACCAAAGTGAGGGAAAAGGCTGTTTCCTGGTCACGTCACACATTAGGAGCCAGGCTTCCAAAGGGACAATCATTGACACCCCAAAGCAAGATTGACATGATCAATGTAGTTAAAAAAAAACTTGTCAACATCAATATGTAGCTTCCTTGACAACCGCATAACTTAGCAGAAAATACTGAAGGACCTGGTAGCTATACTGTCCCTGTTCAGGGTGTAAACTTGTCACCAGCTTTTTTTCTTATGCTAGTCCGCCACCTGCTGGGTCAAGTGGGGCACTGCCACACTTGGCCCCCGTAAAATGGCACTGATCATTTGATTTGACCTTATCAAACAGGTACTGGGGAGGAGTGGTACCAGAGAAATGCAAACAAGCCCATGAAGGAGAGGAGTGGAATTGTTTCTTTGGCTACCGAGTCTTCCCCTCCATAAAAAGTATGCTTTGGCACCACAGAAACCGCATTCTCTTACCGACAGAAGCATAAATGATCCGTTTGGTTTAAATCTGCCCCTATTATACCGACTCGTAGGCCCAGTCTTTGTCGTCCAGTGGCTGTTCGACGAGGCCCAGTTGACAGTGGACAATATTCAGTTGACAGGCCAGCCAGTGCAGGAAGGCCAGTGGCGTTACATCCAAAATCTGGGCATTGAGCTAAGGAACACCCTAAAAGATGTACCGTAAGTTAACCTCATGTATTTACGAGGGAAAGGAGAACAAAGTGGTTGGATTTTTAACACGGCGCCTGACTGAAAATGCCTTCCATTTTAGGGCTATGTTCGCCCCAGCATGCCTCTCTCATGAAGTCATCACAAGAAAGTGAGTTTGAAGCGCCGCTGTCTATCATTTGGTGGGCATACTTTTGAGTTAACAGCGCCCTCTTGTGTCCTCTTACAGCTACTGGACGGACGTGCAGGTCAAAGGTACTTCCTTGCCCCGGGCACTGCACTGCTGGGACCGCAGTCTCAACGACAACAGGAACAACAAAGCCCCGCCCAAAGGCTGCCCCGTGCATTTGATCGACAGCTGCCCGTGGCCGCACTGCAACCCCACCTGCCCCACCATCCGAGACCAGTTTACGGGCCAAGAGATGAACGTCATCCAGTTCCTCATGCACATGGGCTTCGACGTGCAGAAGATGGCTCAGCAGCAGGGAATGGACCCCAGCAAGCTACTGGGCATGCTTAGCAGTGGCAGCTAAGGGGACTCGTACAAACAAACAAACCAAAAAAAAAACCACACTTAACAGTATCTTCAAGCTAAAGCCCAAGTAGGGTTGTGGCTGGTCTCTCTGGCCAGTGTCAATACCTGATACCTCCAACCAATCTCTCCACGTTACTCTCCCCCCTTGTGACACCCTGCTTAATGTTGCACCTCAAAACAAAAAACAAAACAAAAAACAACAACAACAAAACGCTCACCGTATTTCCGCATATAGTGGCGGGGGAGGTTTATTTACTCAAACGCTATTATGCATTTATTTGTACAAATGCATTTTTGGAATAATATTAAACCATATTATTTGTATATTGCGCTTAAAAACAAAAGGACTATTATCGAGAAATGCAGCGAAAGGCAAATAACCAAGGCAGGAGGTAATAAGTCGAGTAGCTCCCCAGATGGACGCACATAATATTGTGGAGCAACCACATGTCAGAGTTTCCTGGAGTCAACTGCTAATCAATGTCTCCAGATAACGGAAGATAATCATTAATACTGCGCGGGGGAACTCATTTAAATGTGATAATGTTCTCTGTGCTTCAGTGCTGCTATTTTGGTGAACTCCTGCATTAGTTGAGTTTAAAGCATTTATGAACTGGGAATCTTCACTGGCGTCTTATTGGACTTTATTTGAGGTGGATAATGCCATCTAAGTGGGGTGAGGCGTCAATTACAGGGATGGCCACTAGTTGAGGAAATACAGTATACTTACTTGTCCCATAGTCCCTCCCGAACGACTCACTACTGCTCACAACTGATGGGGGCCACATGCTGTAAAGACAACTACTCAAAACTGGTAATCCAGTCACTGATGGTTTGTTTCACATCAGCAGCCTTCCTCATAGATTGAATTGAAATCGAAGCTCTGCTAGTTAGTGGACCCGGAGGCGTTTTACAGTCATTATGTTGAGCCGCATACACACACACACACACACACACACACACACACACACACACACCATAGTGCCATTGAATCTAAAGTGGACCTCTTGCAAGTGGATCATTCAAGATCCAAAGAACATACTGTAAATTAGGCTCCTCGCTAGTTTTCCCAATCCTCAGATCAATGCAATGAGCATCTAAAAGGAGACAAATATTGTCTATTGTATATGTTTAGAGTATTTGTATAGGTTCTTTCAAGTGTTCACAATGTCAACTCCATGCTTATATTTCATATTCGAGATCACCTTTTAATCTAATGGCAATGCTGTATGGACTGGTGTCTTTCTAAGGACCTCTTTCCTCACACCAACCACAGAAGGAACTGTATTACTAATTGTAATTTTATTCTGTAACATATTTTTAACAGGAGAAACTCGAACTACATCGGTTATTTACATATTTATTTTGTTATGTAAATCATATTTATAAGTGCTGTTTTTTTCGCAGAGAAGTGATTCTTTGAAAAATTGTAAATACATGGATGTTTTTTTTCCCTCTTTGTGTTGACTGCATGTCTTTGTATCAGACCTGAAAGAAAAGACACATTACATACGTACAAAGGGAAAAAGAAAATGTTCTCTTCGTTATTTTTTGGATGATCACCCTCACCTTCCACTTCATTACATGCATTATAGCATTTTTTTTTACAGGTCTGACAAACTTAAAATAAGTAAATGACAAGGTAGGTAGGTGCATCTGATTGACATGAAATCCAGCATGGATTTTTCACCTATTGCTTTAAGCTATAATCCACAACAAGACCTACATCAAGACCGGGCGAACGGAAATCACCAAAGGACCGCCACTCTAAATGCAGTTGGTGAGTCATTTTGGTTTGAAGGTTCCATTTTTTGTCGGGATTTGGCCCATGTTCTAAGGTCCTAATTGAATAAGCTACTTTCGAGTTCCCAATTTTTGAGCTGTTAGCTTATTAGCCTGAATGTTTTGAGGATCATATATTAGTTTCTGCAGTTGCTAATGAGCTGTTAGAGATATAGTGCTGGTATGCTAGCTTGTACCAAATTGTTTCTTTTAAACTGTTAGCGTAGCCCAAGTGTGAAGCCGTTGGTGTGTGTGTTTTTTTTTTTTTTTAAAGAATGGCTATCAGGTAGCACACTAGCTAACAAGCTGTTAGTGATATAGTGCTGGTGCCGTGTGTTAGCAGTTAACATGCTAGTAAAACACATATTAAGTTAATTCCAAAATATAAAGTGTTTTCTCAGAACTAGAGAGAGGTACGTTAATAAATGAAATGTATTCTCTTAAGTGCACGTTTGGAACTTTGTTTTATTAACACATTTCTGTCAATATTTTCTATGCAGGGAAATACAGTATGCACATCTCCAAGTTTCTCATCCTCACATATTTACAAAAGCCGTAGCTAGGCCAAAATATCATCATCAGGAATCTCAGGTACAATATCTATTCAACATCCTAGCATACAAGTATCAGTACGGTAAGTATTTTCGGTAACTACTAATTCATGTTCACTTCCTAGCTCAAATCTACCATTGCTTCTGTATAATTTTCCTGTTGGATCGTGTATAATTGCTGTCTCTAATGGGCGTGTCAGCATTCCGCCCTGTCATTACACGGTGTATAAATGCCGGTTTCTTATGGCAGGAGCTCTGACTCAGCCTCCCAAGAAAGACGACTCCTCTACTGCCCACCACATGTAGCCTCCCACACTGCTGTGGAATATAGAGACCCTATTTATAGCGCTAGCCAGGGGCCTGTAACCCTGTGCATGGCAAACTTTCATTTAAACAGCCGTCTCGAACAATCCACCACGACACCCGGTCAGACACAAGAGACACGGGGACAAGGGAGGACGACCAAATTTTGACAGTTTTTTCGATGGAGGGCTACAATGAAGACGCCAAAGAACTTGACTGACAGGAGCACAAACAAGCGCACCGGTTGGCCACTGAGGGCTATTGTTGGATGACCGATCCCTGGATATGACCTGAGGAAGGCCTATGGAACAGGACCGACCTTGTAATACACTGGAGAACTTTTTAAGAGCACAAGCAAAGAAAGATTTCATTGACAGGCTGCCACGATTCTCAACGGTATTTGACTGCTTTTTTGTAACAGGACTGATACGTCTATTTTATTGCTTACAGACATGTACAGCAAAGACTAATACTAATCGAGAGTAACTTATTGTCATGTCTTACTCTGCTTGCTTTAAGTAGTAGAATCTACTGTAAAGGGTTTATAAGAGAGAAGCTGTAATGCCAGCTCTGGAGGAAACGAAGTACAGACCCTTGTAATTAAGGACTCCCTTTAAAAAGCAACCAAGAAAGAATTTCGATAAGAATTTCAACAGTTGTTACGAGTGGTTAACATTTATACATGATGGATGCTCGCGGTGGACACTACCTCAACAAGGAAGCCGTGTTGTCACCTTTAGGTGCAGCCCGAATGTGCCAGCTGCTCTTCGGCTCCACCATCATCGCCTTAGTGTCGCACAGTGCAGGCTACAGCGCCACCTATGGGTACTTCTGCATGTTCACGTGGTGTTTCTGCTTTGCTGTGACGCTGGTGGTGTTCAGCCTGGACATAACACGACTCCACGTCTGCATACCCATCTCGTGGGACAACCTAACGGTGGCTTTCGCCATGCTGGCGACACTCATGTACATCACCGCCTCCGTGGTGTACCCCGTCTACTTCCTGGAAATGGACTGCCCCAACGAGGGCTGCGATGAGCAAGCCTACCGCATCGCTGTGACTGTGATCTCCAGTGTCTGCGTCTTCCCTTACGCCACCGAAGTGTTCATAACTCGGGCCAAACCGGGCGCTGTGGTTGGGTACATGGCAACCGTGTCTGGTCTACTCAAGGTGGTCCAAGGATTTGTGGCCTGCATTATTTTTGGAGCTCTGGACAATTACAGCGAGTATGACAACTACATAGCCACTGAGTACTGCGTGGTAGTGTACAGCCTTTGCTTCACTATCACTGTGCTGGTGGTCATACTGACAATATCTGGGAGGACATCTTCCCTGGGCTTCCCTTTTGACCGGTTCGTGGTCATCTACACCTTTATGTCTGTGATCCTCTACCTCAGCACCGCACTGGTGTGGCCCATCTTCAGCTTTGACAAGAAGTACAGCTCGACGACTCGGCCGGAGAACTGTCCACGCGGAGAATGCCCGTGGGAAAGCAAGCTGGTGGTGGCCGTGTTCACCAACGTCAACCTGATTCTTTACTTTGTTGACCTGATCTACTCACAGAGGATTCGCTTTGTCACAAATGCTGCTGTCTGAATTTCCATGTTAGACCTTTGCTAGGATCATTCTTTGAATAAAGACTGGGCTCCGCAGAACTAAGCATTACATCAACCTCAAAAACTTCAGCTAAAACTGCAAGAGATTTACAAGACTGAGTCATCGGCTGACTATAGCCAGCACCAAAGACAGGGACGTGACTAAAGCCGGGCAAATACATACTGACAATTGGACCTAATTTGAAAAAATGTTCCGCCCTCGCTAGCAAAGGCCAGATTCTCAGATGTCTCTGAAAAATGATCCTGAGTTATTATCCAGTGGTGCGGGGTGTGTTAAGAGTGATTTTTCCTCCCCGATATGCTCAGAAAACAGTGAGGGCCGATCATTGTCAATGATAAACCTGTTTAATATTTAGGGTGGCAAATCCTCGTGTGTGGTCAACACGGAGTTGGGGCGAGGCAAAGACTCTCCGATTGTGACATGAAACAGAATGCTGTACTCAAATGGAGGGGCAACTGGTTATGTTGAGTGTTTGTAAAATGTCTCACACGTCACAGTTAGCCTAGCTTTTTTCTACTTTAACTTGGTGTTGGCCATCTTGTGTACACCACACACTATAGGAGCGGTAAGCACACACCAGGTGGCCACTTGGGGTCTCTACCATTCTAAAAATTGGTTAATATTAAAAATCAGTCCGTGTGTACCCCACTTATTTTTTTCTTGGTAATGATTACAATATCAGTATTATGCCATATCCTAAACAAATTGATCTATGCACTATGTATCTAACTGTTGAGCGCATATGTCATACGGATACACATATATTAAATTGACAGTTTGCACTGAGCATAGCCTTTGACTTTTAGCTCCCCGGTTATTTTTCTGTTGTCCTCCTGCCAAATGTTCATATTAGCATAATTGTTCTATTATCCACTGAATGTTATGTATTTTTGAATGCAATAGTTTGTCTCCAGTATTAATTTGTTTACTTATATAACCATATTTATATAACAATTTCCTTCTCTGTTGGACATTTTCAATACCGATAAATTACTAAAGTAGATTTTCACACTTTTTAGAGGGCAGGTCGGCAACATTGATAAACAGCCTAAATATATCTGATTTTGAAGAAGTTGTCAGAGTCTGTCTTAAAACCTATATGAACTCTGCTGTGTGTGAAAGGAAGTTACCTGCTGTAAAAGTAAACACAACCAAAAAAAAAAGTAAAACTACTCACTTTTTGAAGAGGCCATACAAAACATGGAGAGGTGTTTGTAAATAAAGATGGTTCTCTAAGTATTTCTGGAATCACTCATTGTTTGGTTAGTGTATATTAAGTGTATTTATATTATTTAAACTAATACGTTGGTGCAATTTATAATTCTCAGATTGTACTAACAAGCCAGACCCTGTATTATGTTGCAATAAATTCTACTTTGGGTTCTATAGTTATTAACATAACATCAGGAAGCCACTTCAGAAGGGACAGACTGGGAACCAAACCTCCATAATCGGGTTTGTGGAAAACATTTTCTCTCAGGCGTGTATAAAATGTTTTGTTGAAGTGTCTTTGAGTAATTTAGTCACACATAATGGCTAGCCTGCAAGCTAAGGTCAGCCTTAAAGCATGCTACATACATGTGTGCCATTAATCCAACCAACAGAAAAGTAAACTCATTGGCCAGTCACTCAGTGATCATGTTAACTTTGTCTAAATTTCCACCACGTCTATTTTTAAATCAACTTACCTGTTGAAATGTAAATTACAGCCGGCATTCCGTCGTCCTTTCAAGCAGCTGACCTCATGTAACATCTTTACCAACTGACGCTTCACACATTTAAACTACGGCGGCAGGGAAGAAGGCTAAAATAATAATTCAAGCCAGTTAAAGTGTTTTCTCAATCACTCCGCCTTGGTCAAATGACGGAATGATTTGTTTACTAATCGTGCCATCACAGTTTTTGCCACCAGGAAGTATGTGAGGTCAGGTGAAAAGGTCAATGGTCAGACCCAAAACAATTGAAAAACAAAACGTCGATCAGAGCGTGTTCAGATCATGTCAGGGGTGATTCAAAAGCATAAAACGACAAAAATGCCAAATTTGGATACTTTCTGGACATTTTGAATAGTTCCTTGCCATTAAAATACAACAATAAGCACTTAATAAGAGGATTGTTAGCGACACTGAACTTTGCTAACACTAATTATCGCCCAATTTGTTAGCCCATTCTGACGTGCCTATAACGAATTCAATATAGGCTCATAATTATTACTTCATTTAAAATTATTACTATTTATTAACTTTAATATTTGCTTTGTAGAGCAGAATTTCCACAATACAGCTGCCTTTTACACAAACTTGCACATTTGCACAAACTGATGCAATCGGTTGTGCCTTCAAAATAGCCCGCCCTCAAGTTGTCATTTGCGACGACGTCGTTGGTCGTTTACGTTTACGTTAAAGAAGCGTGCGCGGGCATTGGCTCTCGTACCCGTTCGTCAAAAGTTTCGCCCTCGGGTACATTTCACAAGGCGAGAACGACGTTGAAACTAGTATTTCGTGAAACATTTCGTCTTTATATCGGTACGTTTCTGTCTCTTTTATGAGTGTCTTTCGGTATTCGGTAATATGGCTGCTACAGACATGTTTAAGAAAGATTAGCTTAGATAACATTGTTATTATTTAGAAAAAAGCTAACCAGTACAGTATTAAGTATTATTATGTATACTTATAACTGATAAGAGATCTATAATTCTATATGATACTTATGTAGTTTATGGCCTACTTGGAACTTTTTTTTTTTTTAAATACTTTTTAATATTTTGTGTATGACTATTTATTGCCTTTAATATAGAAATATCATATACTTTCCATTATATTTGTAAAATACGATCATATTTACATCTATGTTCTTGTAAGTTTACTTTTATAAACTATAATTGAGCCAATTGTTGTTTGGAGAGGCATTAGAATATTATACTGACAAGGACGTGACATTTAGTACAATTTAAAAAAAAACAAAAAACATTTCCCTCAATTTGAACACCACTTGCCCACTCCACCTGTAAAGCTGCTCAGAATTCAACGATGCGGGTGGCCGAGACACGTCAAGTGGAACGCTACAATGCACACGGTTGGTCTGCATTCATTCAGTTTAGCTGCAGTGGATAAAATAAGCATACATTAATACCGTATTGGATAGCAAGTGTTGGTGAATATAATCTAATAATAGATTGAATTTTGATCTTTCGAAAAATGCAGTGCCAGGACGCCGTTGTACAGTATATGTCATTGCTTCGTAACCTGTAAAATGGCTGATTACTACTTTCCTATTTGCCATTTTAAATACATGTATTGCAAACGACTCTTTGTTTACTTTGGCACTCGGTGCTTTACGTTGAGCAGCGAGCCAGGTGATAAGCCTTTAACTTCCACCACTCCCAATAGGGGTCCACTGTAGTGGTTCATTTGCAATCGTTGGCCACATTTTTCACATCTCAAGTGGACTTGCTAATTTCAAATGGTGTCCATTGGCAGGTAGGATGACCCTGGGCTTCATAGGAGCGGGCCAGGTGGCTCACGCACTGGTGCGAGGCTTCACGGCGGCGGGTATGTGTGGCTTCCGACGCTCACTCATTCGTGTTGTTGATCGCACCGTGAACGTGGCTTCCGACGCGCACTCATTCGTGTTGTTGATCGCACCGTGAACTGATCTGTGTACATGTCCAGGTGTAATTGCAGCTCAAAGAATCACAGCCAGCTCCCCAGACACAGATCTCAAGGTACAAGTTTGAAAAAGATGCATTTTTTTGTGTGTGCGGCTTGTGAGCTAATGACAATATACTGTATGTCCAGAAATTAAGGGTTTCACGACGAGCAACAGAGACAGTGAACAAGAGTGACGTCCTCTTCCTAGCTGTTAAGCCCCACATCATTGCCTTTGTGCTGGACGAGATTGGACCGAACATCGAAGAGCGCCATCTTATCGTGTCCTGTGCTGCAGGTGTCACCGTCAGCTCCAATAGACAAGGCGAGCCATCCATTTTCTATCACGCTTGTCCTCATTAGGGTCACGGGTGAGCTGCAGCCTATCTCGGCTGACTTAGGGTGACAGCCAATTGCACAACACATAATGAAATCGTAACCAGTCTCTGCCTTTGCAGAATCTGCTCCAGTATCGCGCTGCCCCCAAGGTAATACGTTGCATGACCAACACTCCCGTGGTTGTGCGTGAAGGGGCTACTGTGTACGTCACGGGCACCCATGCCGAGGTGGAGGACGGAAAGCTACTGGAGCAGCTGATAGCCAGCGTGGCATACTGCACTGAGGTGGAGGAGGACCTCATTGATGCCGTTACAGGCCTGTGTGGAAGCGGACCTGCTTACGTGAGTCACTTTACTCGTGCTGAAGACTGATGTTTACATTGTGTGTGTGTGTGTGTGTGTGTGTGTGTGTGTGTGTGTGTGTGTGTGTGTGTGGGCTGACAGATGTTCGCATTATGTGCAGGGTCATTTTCATGTAATTTGATCAATAATGGTAAAGAATTGAATTTCCATGTGAAAATCATTTGATTTTACTGACATGAGTATTTGAATTATTAGCATGTTTTCATTCAAACTGTAATAATTGTTTCGAATGAAAACTAAATATTTTAAACTAATATTTTTAAAACTCTTAATGCCAAAATGTCCGTACCGTTCTGTGTGCCAAATCAAGTTTCATGATTAGCAACATGTTTTCTGAAGATGCTCATGACATTTTGGGATATAGAGGATTTTTCACCTATCGCTTTAAGCTATAATCCACAACAATTTTTTGTTAAAATAAGTCATTTTCACCCAAGCCACTACAAGAGCAGATGACAGAATGCTGATTAAGCCTATCAGCTTCTGACACATCGTGCTATATTTTTCAATATTTATTTTTTAATATTCAGTGACTATCCTATACATTCCCACGCTGGATCACTTGGTGGTGCGCTAAAATGGCGTAGCGGAAATGACGAATTTTACCTACAAACGGGCAGGCCCAGAAATGGACAGCGCGCAGCTCGACTGAGCCATATAGAAAGGAGAAAGCATGAGGGCTTGGAAGGAGGAGGAGGAGGAGGAGGAGGCCGGACAAGCATTTAGCCTACTTCATGTCGAAGCGATGAAGGCTTTGTTGTAATGTTGAATTTTGCAGCATTCGTGGGCGCCAGAAATCGCGGATTATAGCTTTAATATGCCTTTTTCTTCCAAACGAACGCAAATGCGTCATTGTAGTACTTTTTGGGGTTCTTTTACAAAGTCTGTCTTTGTGACTCAAGCTGTCTTTCCAGTTAATTTCACTGGTGAGAGCCTCATTATGTTGTTGCAATACACCCGAGGGATCTGTGAGCTGAACTCCCAGGATGAGGGAGTGATTTTGCATTCACACAATAGCAGACAGCAAAATTAATGGCCTTACATCTGAGATACGAATGCGTCTGTGAACGGGAAACAATTACTGCGTTTACTCTATCCTTTCATAATGTGGCTTGTGGGCAGACATGTTTACGTTAGCTATACACCGTGACACCGTGCCTCACTTTGTCATCTTCCACTTGAACAAATAGACATCTTTCCTTGAATAGATACTTCTTTGTCCGGGCGCTGTCCCGGAATCCAGCAGAGAAGAGTCAGCGGTCATCAATGACACAATTAGCGCTTGGCCGATAACATCTTAATCTTCTTGTTCTTGAAAGGACGCCGCTCGGATGGTATTAGACTCGGAGCAACACCCCGGGCAGCTCAAGGACAACCTTTGCTGGCCGGTGGGCGCCATCATCCATGCCTTCCACGTCATGAAGCGCGGCGGCTTCCGCAGCCTCCTCATCAACGCCTTCGAGGCCTCTTGCGTTTGGACAAGGTAACCGCGACAAAATGGCTGTACGTTGTCAATACAGGACATCCATCTGATTGTGACGTTCGACAAGAAGACGTTAGCGTAACGTGATCGCTGCTAGCTTGCCTAATCAATGTCATTATTTAAAGTCATGTTTAGCGCAGTTATGGGGTAATTTTCCAGTTTTTGTTCCCATTCCTGTTGGCTTAGTCACTCTCTCGGGTAGCTTTTTGTGAACCAAGGACTTTGATTTGCTAAGTTAGTGTGTCACACTAGGCACTAGCTTCCCTATTGTTTCAGTGTCATGGTAGTTGAGCAGAAGCATTGCTTCTGTTCAGCCATGTTTAGCGCAGTTTTAGATTGGTAGGTTTCTACTTCTGTTTTTTCCCCCCTCACTATTCCCGTTAGCTTGGCCGGATTCTCAGACAGATTTTTGTGAACAAAGGTATTTGATTTAGAACTGTGTTGTCCACTTGTTTATGTTGTTTGACAAGGAGGAGCACTGAGTAAAACTGAAGAATGCTACATAAGCTTCTCACACTAGTTGCTAGCTTCCATATTCTTCATTGTAGTTGAGCATAAGTGTTTAGCGCTGTTATTATGCTCGATAGTTAGCAGCCATATGTCTATAACTTTTTTTTTTTTTTAAGGGAACTTCAATCGTTGGCAGGCCAGGAGAGGATCTCCCCGGCTGCCATCAAGAAGACGACCCTGGACAAAGTGACGCAGCAGCCATGGGGGACCGTGAAGGCCGTGGGCGTACGATCACACGGGATCAGCATCTTCAACAACTGCAACAATCGGAAAACAAAGAATAATTGATCAAGAACTAAGACACTATTATTTAGCTAACCAATTACAATACCTCATCAAATGGTTACACCACAGTGAGGAGTGTGATTCTTGGCTAGAATAGGAACAAACAGACTGCAACAACATCAAACTACCAAGACTCCCATTTATTTCTACAAGTCTTAAACGCCAAAAATGTTTCAAGAATCCAATAATCGCATCCACCTTAACGCCTTGGTGGCCAAGTTCAGTATCGACAGGATCACAATTAGCTCCCAGTATGCTCTCCCCAATCTGGCATAATTCAGATTTCGAAATTAATAATATACCCTTTCATTTTAGTACATGGGAACAACATGTAATTAACCACCTACAACAACTATTTAACAATAATGTTTTTAGGACACGCGATGAACTGTTCCAATAATTCCCAATAACAGCCTGAAACTTTCTTCAATACAATAAATTAAAAGCAGCAATACCAACAATACCAAAAAGAATACCAACACTCCAAAGCACCCTCGAACTGCCGGAGTTTGTCAAGCAAATAATGAAGCTTCTTCCGCAAAGTAAATGAAATCTCTCAAAAGTTTATAAATTAATTTCATGTACTAAATCAATGCACTTACCAATCACCAAATGGGAAGAAGATCTCTCCATGTCTGCTGACCGTAGCGACTGGATACATATTTGTAACAATAGGTTTAGAATGACAAAAAACACAAATCTACAGTTTATACAATATAAAGGGAGGGAGGCGTGGTTGGTGCTGTGGGTCTGGGCGGGATGGCCCTCTTCTTCAGTGGTTGTCCGGCCTAAATGGCCCGACCTGCAGGAGCCATGCCTCTTAATCACTCACTTAGCACACACTCGCCCCCCCATATTTTGATGGGTTTATTCATTTTCATCTCACTAAATAATTAGTTAATTTATCGTGTCTTGTGATTTATTGTAAAAAAAAAACATTTAAAATTGTTTTAAATAGTTTAATAATTTCATTTATTAAATAATTGGTTAGTTATAAATTAATTTGAAATAATACAATTACGATGCCTGAATTATTTACACAGATTGAATTTGTTTACATATGACAATCAAATGTGACCGTTGAGCACAAACGTTGGACTACTCTATGTATTATTTTTTATTAATAGAAGAGCGTTTCTTTTTGGGGGCAGGCTCCATGAATGAAGTCACGTGACAAAACACGATGACGTCCACCCGGGTACAACAAGCAATCAACAAGCGTGTCTTTTTTTTTTCCCCTTCCAAACACGAACGACGGACCTCTCAAATGTGAAGTCTACCCGCTTCGAGAAGAAGCTACTGACGGCTTACATCTCGAAGGAAACGTCTCTCGCAAGTCAAGTGGGTGTGCCGTTGTTTGTGCTGAGTGTGCGTGTGTTATTTATTTATTTATTTGGGGGGCGGGCAGCCTGCAATCGGTTCGCCTCGCGCATTAGCCACCTAGCTCAGCAACATCAAGGTAACACTGCGATTATACAGCGGGGGTTGACTTTCAAAGTAAAAGCGTCAGTTTCCCTGGGCAGGAGGCACACGTTTCCCCTGACCTGTTTTATTATATTATAAAGCGGAAGTGTTTTGTGTTGTGCCTTGTGAAAGCGCAAAAAGGAGCGCAAATTTCATGTAGAAAAATGTCAGATTATTTATTTATTTTTTTAAGGTTGAGGCTCGTCGGCACCGGGAGGGACGCGACAGTGGGAAGCGTTGGTTACCTTCCGAATGTAAGCCGGGGGGGGGGGGGGGGGGGGGGGGGGTCTCCTTCTCTCGTGCCCCGCTTGTTTATTTGAAGGCAAGGGAGTTGTTTGACACTTTGACGCGCGGCGGGGGTCGTGGAATGTCCAAAGTGTTCGGCTAGCATCAACTCATGCGAACCTGCTGCTGCTTCATCACCTCACCGTCAAAGGGGGAGCAGCCGAAGCAGAACAGTCACAAAGCGAAGCCAGGTTGGTCGACTTTATCCCTCTCCTCCACAACGCTGTGTTACATCTAAACCGTTATCACGTCTTACTGTAATTTGATTTTATTTTGTTTCTAATCATCTTTTTTGTGTGTGCGTGTGACGAATCTGCCGTCGCGTACCGCCAAATTGGAACGACGGCGAAGCAAAAAGCAAACGTCTTTTGTTTTGTGTGGAACATCGTTATTGTTATTTCAATATGTCGAATCATCACAAAGGAGCGTTTGGAGACAGGATAAAGGGGGTCTTTCGGCCGAGGTGGGTCGAGATGAGCACCAAGGGATGAGCATCCTATGGGAATGTGTCTTTGTCTTGAAAGGCTTCAGACTGCAAGTGCCAAATAGGTGTCAAGCTGTCACATCCATTTAGAAAACGCATGCGAAGCAATTTACACGCTGGGCCAAAAGTGGGTATACACTTTTTTAAAATTTTATTTTATTTTATTACATTTCCAGGTTTTTCTGCCGGGCATGTTTTCTTTCCTGACCTCCTTCCTTTCCTTGGAGTTGCTTTTCATTTTTGCATCCTTACTTTTATCCGTCCTTTACAGAAACCTACCTTCCTGTTTTCCTACCTTCCTTCCTACCAAACTGTTTTCATCCATGTCTCCTTACGTCCTTCCTTCCTTCAGCGAAATCCGCTTTTCTCCCTTCATTCCTTTGTTCCTAACTAACCTCCTTCCCTCATTCCTATATGAACTCCTCCTTCCTTTCTTACCTCTTTCCTTCCTGACCTCCTTGCTTCCATCAGTTGCTTTTTATTCTTGCATTCTTACCTCCATCATTCCTCCATTGAAACACCTTTCTGCATTCCTTCCTTCATTCCTACTTCCCTCCTGCCTTCCTTTTACCCTTCCATCCTTCCTTCCTTCCTAGCTACCATCACACTTGTTTTTATTTATTCATCCTTACATGCTTTCTTCTTTTGCATAAACCTACTTTTCTGACTGCCTTCATGTCACACCTGTTTTTTTTGTTGCACTGCAAAAAAGTGCCATCCGTCCATCCATCCATTTTCCGTACCGCTTCTCGCCACTAGGGTTGCGGGCGTGCTGGAGCCTATCCCAGCTATCTTCGGGCGAGAGGCGGGGTACACCCCGAACCGGTCGCCAGCCAATCGCAGGGCACAGAGAAACAAACGAACATTCGCACTCACATTCACCCCTACGGGCAATTTAGAGTATTCAATCATCCGAGCATGCATGTTTTTGGGATGTGGGAGGAAACCGGAGAACCCGGAGAAAAGCCACCCAGGCACGGGGAGAACATGCAAACTGCACACAGGCGGGGCCGGGATTTGAACCCGGGTCCTCAGAACTATGAGGCAGATGTGCTAACCAGTCGTCAGCCTTGTAAAAAGCAAAACAAATATTAATAAAAAAATAAATTAAAAAGGTGTGTCTTGTAATACTAGTTTACTGTGATAAATCTTGGGGTTAAATGCTTTACTCATATAGTATTATACCTTTCTTAATATAGCAATTTTCTCCTTGCAACATGAATATTTGTTTTAAAACTTGGAATAGTATTACAACTTAATTACCCCTTTTATTTTTATTTTTTAACCCACTAACGTTCCTTTGTGTGTTGCATTATTTTGTTTGTATTCCGATCCAGGTAAGCGCTAGCTCTCTGGTGACAGCATTTGACACAATTTAACTGTTCATTTCTCTTATTTTGATGGGGCAGATGCTCTTGTTTCCCCCTCGCGAGTGGCGGGATGACATTTTCAGCCCATTAGCCTGCATGGAGGCTCGGTAATGAATTATCTGCCGCTGTTTCTCTTAAAGTCACCTTGGAAACTGTTGAGCATTTATGGGCAGATTGAAGTTTCCCTCCTCGTTCTTGCTCGCCAAGCCGACTTATTTCATCATCGTGTGTGTTTGTGTGTGCGTGTGTGCGTGTGTGTGTGTGTGTGTGTGTGTGTGTGTCCACGCGTGTGCGATGCATTTAAATGCGTTTTAGAAGGCAGGTGTTCGGCTTTGCAATAAAGGTCCCAGTCGCCGCCTTCCAGGTAACGAGAATAAATGAGGGCCCGTGTAGGAGCCTGGTGGTTCCGAAACGATGTGGAGATCGGCTCAGAAATATGTTAGCTCTTAAACTGAGTAAATCAAGTAAGGTTTTGATATTATCATTTAATTCAAATTTATTCATCAGCATATTTTATTTTTTTAATTATTTTTTTTTAAGCGCCTTGTGTAGTTCAAAGCAGGTCTTCGCTAATGTGCAGATTTTTGTGATTTTTCGTTCTTCCCTCAAGAGTTTAATTTGTAGGCCATATTGCTCAGCCCCTGGTGGAGTCTTTTATTTTTGGATGACAGTGGTTAACTTATTTTTACACTGACATTCTAGAAAGTTAAGAACACTTCTAAAGTCGTAGAAAACTTTGAATTTCGAGCCACCCTTCACTTTTGCATTTAGCGCTAGACCTCAGTTTCGCGAGTGTCGAGCTTTTTAGGCTTATTTTTTGTTGTTGTTGTTGTTGTTGTAAATTGTCAAGAGAAGAAGAATACGGTTAGCCTAACAGCATAATTGCTGAAGTAATTTTTCCAAGTGTTCAAAAACTAGAAAGAACCCAACAAATTAAAAAAGAGTCCTTTTTTTTTTATATATTGTGACAGTAAGTTAAAGTCACTTGGAGAATAACTGGCTAGGCAAACAATAAGCAGGAAGATTTGTCACTAACTTATGTGTTTTCACATAATATATGATTACCGTATTTTTAGTTTCCATGCTTGTTGGTTATCAGGAGGACTAAAGCAAATCCTACAAAGGAAATAAATTCAAAAAGCGATCTTGCATTGTCATTCGCATTTTCTGTAAGCAAAGAGAATAAAAATCGATTAGGATTGTATTTTTGTTAACATATCTTTTGTTTATTTTAAGGCCAAACTGCCCTGCCCTGCTGTATACTTGCTGAAGGAGAGAATTGGATGGAAGATTTGATGAAACCCCGAACAAGACTTGGCACCATAATGCCTCTTGTATGGCCGACACGCAGCTGTGCCTCGGGAGCGGTTACGCCTATTCAGGACAATTAATAGCCTCTAGGAAGGAACACAAACGTGGGATTTATCCACAAAAGTGCTGCTTAAGCTGCAGAGGGAAAATGGGAACGCATGGAAACACGATCAATACATTATTATATATATATATATATATATATATATATATATATATTTTATTTTTTTTCCATCCCTTGCAAAGGGGCGGTGATGCAACCTCTTGCAAGGGTGATTGCTAAGCGTTGCGATATGCCCGCCGCAGATTCTCTCAACTGCAGCGTCTTTGACGACTTTGCGCGAACGAGACTGCGTGCTCTTCAGTGTCGGGGCACGTAGAACTTGCGACGATGGTTTGACCGCAGACGAGTATGTGTATAATATCTATATAATTTATCAATTTGGGGTTCAGGGTCTTGCCCAAGGACACTTCGACAGCAGACAGTCGGGTCCGGGATTCGAACCGTCGACCCTTCAGTCACTAGACGACCGGCTCTACGAACTGAACCACATCTGTATTGTCATAACGATGTGACTTTTTTTTTTTTCTAGAAAAATGCGACTGTTCATGTAAAATAAAAAAAATGACAAAAATACTACTTTATCATAAAATCACAACTGTTTTCTCGTAATATTATGAATTTTGCCTCGTAGCTTTATATTCTTATTTAATTTCCCCCCCCCCAAAAATTTGACTTTATACTCTCAACATTACAACTTTTTTCTCGTAACCTTACAACTTGATTGTCGTCTCATTCACGTTTTCAACTACTGCTAATGTGTATAACCCAAGTGGAAAAGGAGTTCAATTTTTTTGCCTCTCGATTTAAAATATGCAGAAAATGATCAGTTGAGATACATGAAAGAAAAGCGCAGCGTGACAAAAATAAGTGGCAACCTTTTTTTACATTTTATTTGTAGTTTACTTTTGCATTTTAGACTGCAGGGGGCTTCTGTGTCTCGCTGCGGAAAAGAATCATGACGAGTCCTCTGTGGGGGGGGGGAATGGCTCCTGTGGGACACCCTTTACACCGCCTCTTTGAGATTATATACGCTTTTGTCATTTACTTCTTTTTGTATTTATTCAGCGGGTTGTCACAAAGAGTAATCTCCCGTAGCCTGTAGGCAGACCTTATCCCTCGTGGTTGCAATAATATATTTGAAGTTTTTAACACTTCGTGAAAAAAAATAGGCACTGTGATTGGATGCTTTGATAATACATGAGCGTTTGAAGTCCACGATCTTGCCTTTGATATGTCTTTGCGCTCCAATAATATAGGAGCTGCACACACAGTCCGAAGTTTAGGGGAATAAATACCCCCCAAAAAGCCAATACATACAAGCTCAATGCATCTTATTAAGAAAAATATTTGCTTTAGCGCACAATAGCAATGGATGCTTTTGGTTGGTTAGTACATATCCAATTAATTCACTTTGATTGACATGAAAACGGCTGTAAACAGCTGTAGTGGGGCTTTAGGTCACCACACCTGGCGCTGCTTCATACGTACGCAAGCACCACTACTGTGGAGCTTGTGGCTGTTTTTTTTTTTTTTTTTTGTTTTTTTTTTTGGGCCAGTGACCCCCTTTCCTCTGGCAGTGCAAAGGCCCAGAGTATCCCGAGCATTACTCTTGTTGTTTAATCGAGTCCTCCAGGCCCGTACGGAGGTGGGCCGATGAAGTCTCTCCGCCTGCTTACACTAACAGAGCATCTCCGGCTGGCAAACAGAAACAGCAGCTGCTGAGCTACAGGGCGAAGAACATCATCATTTTGCGGCGAAACATCAGCGGATGCGAATCTGTCGTACCTGAGTCCCTTTAAATAAGACTCACATTATCACTGACTGGTGTCGTCTCTCGAGGGCGATGAGTCACTTTTTTTTTTTTTTAGTTCAAAAACCAAATGAACCTGATACATATTCCAGACATAAATGTTCCACATGAGCAGTCACATGCTTGCAGGAATACTGAATCGGCAATCCGCTACTTAAAACCAGCAATATGTCGGTATAAGATTATATTTCCACGGCCGGTCCAAGTGGCCAATTTGGATTTAATGCTTATTTTGGAAATGTATTTTCTTTTTTTTGTCTAATTCCAGTGACATACAGTACAGTCGATACGACTGTGTTTACATTGAGGCAACCTGTGAAGAAATTCAAATTCCACGTAAATAACTCCGTAAGTGTCAATGCTGGGCAGCAACAACATGGAAGTGAACCTTCATACATAAATAGTACGAATAGTGATTGAATTTTCTTTTTTCTTTTTGTACCGAAGTCTAAATGACTTGATTTTGGAGTATCTGCTGATACTGAGTCCTGATCCAATACCTCAACAATAAACTCACTCTTTTTTACGCTTACCATTAAGCGTGGGTTGATTGGTCCCGCTTGACGAGTGAGTCACAAGAACGAGGTCTTAGAAAAGTGACTGCTGTCATCTTACTCTCTCGGACGCTATGTTAGTGTAGCACTAGAGCTAACAATATCCCACATATCAAACTAATGATATGAATGTAAATAGCAATTATTTGGCAGAGGCTGACTCTTCCCCTCCTGTTTATTTAAATGATGGCATTGTTGTCATGAGAGTATTTGACTTATTTGGTGATCCACAAACCTCTAATTTAGCATATTTAGACTCTATTTACCTTTGCTTTCGCTTTAGTTTAGATTTATATAGGTGTTTTAATCTGTTTATTTGTATTGGCTGGGCAGACGCAGCAGGTGTGTATGCGTCACCAATCGGCGTACTGTATTTTGATGACGTCAAGCTGGCATTGACGGGGTATATCTGATGTACGTAGTTACCCTGTATTGGCGCATACCCAACTCGTAACTGTTATTTTTAATCCATGTTTGGAAGAGGCCTGCTGATTCCTCTCTGAAGATACCTGATAATTCCATGTTTTGAATAAGTGCCACCGTTAACCGGTGTCATGTCCGTTCTCTTTTGGTAGCAAACTACAGAATTCTCAAAGGAAGTTCCATTTCTCAAACCAAAAAAAACTTTACACCTTACCCTTCACCCTTATCAGAAGCCAGTCTGTGCATCCAACAAGACTCAATGCAGCACTGCTTAGCTTTGACATGATTGTGTTACAGAAAGGGTACTTTGACGGTTGCTTGACAATGGCAAATCGTCCCCAGACTAGCTTCGAAGTCACGGCCTTGGAAACTCTGTTGTGTTGGCAGTATTGCATTACGTAAATTAGCCCCACTGTTATGTCACAAATCGGCAAAATCTGAACGGCTTGCCCACAGACTTTTTTTTTTTTCAGAAATAGGCAGATGGCAAAAGCTTTTCTTGGGTGTTTTAATTTCACACTTGAAGGGGTGGGCAGGCACTCCAGAGAGCCAACTATTTGAATACACACAAATTAAAAAAATATTTCCGTAATCTGTCCCCGTTAAGAAACTACTGTATCTCTGCAGACTATGGTCTCTAGAAATCGAAACCCTGTGACACAGGTAACACTACAATTAATAGAGTAATCTGCTACGGAGAGTTTAGTTGCAGCCCTCTTTGGCAAACCAAATGTAGGCTACAGATGCCAGTGGCCCAGTCTCAGCACTGATAAATGAGTCTAATCACAAGTGTTTCCCCCTGTGTGACATTATGCAGCATGTGGCAATAACTCCCCGAT
Organism: Phycodurus eques; assembly: GCF_024500275.1. NCBI lineage: Eukaryota > Metazoa > Chordata > Actinopteri > Syngnathiformes > Syngnathidae > Phycodurus > Phycodurus eques. The sequence goes on from NC_084540.1 coordinate 20,659,869, forward strand.
TCCAGCTTTCATTTCGGAGGATAAATGGCACACATCAAGAGTCACTGAGGAGCAGATTGCTCATTGCTTGTTTCTGAAGAGTCCAGTCGATGGAGTTGTAATCAAAATTGCTCTGAAAAATACGTATGAATATGAATCACACAAGCTGTCTGAGCACATCACTACATCTCATGTCAGCGAGCATAAAAGAGTTAACACGATCTTCTGTGACTGGTGTCGCCCATTCGAGTCCCTCTGTTTGACTCGAAGGAACACTGAGTGACTGTTGACTGCTACGTTAGCTTCTCACGCTGGCTGGCGGTTGGTTAACTGCCATATGCTTGTCGCTAGTGACAAGCCACTTTTATTTTATTTGGTTTCTATTTCGTATTTTTTGTTCCATTCCTGTTGGCCTGATAGCACTCTCAGCTTTTCACTTAGATTCTTTGACTGATGTGTTGCAAGCCCTTTTTTGCACTTAACTGCTTTTATTTTGGTGAGTTTTGACTTGGTTTTTGTTCCATTCATTTTGGCTTAATTGAACTCTCAGACGGCGCAGGTATCGATCAGCTTTTTGTGAGCTGAGGACTTTAATCGGGAGCTTCTTTGGTGGGCGTCATGTGTTCGAGTGTGTGAGCGAGCACCGTTTGTGCTTTTTGACATTATAGAGCACTGAGTGAAAATGTAGACTGTATAATTTAGCTTCTCACGCAAGCCGCCAACAGGGTAGCTGGCTAACTGCCTTATCGTCGTTACTTGTGATCAAAAGTTCGAGTCTTACTTGAGTGTGTTATGTTTGTACATTTCATATTACGTAACTGGTAGATGTTATAAATACAGGTTTTGTGTTGGCGACAGTTTGGACTCCGGATCGAACCATTTCGTATTTCCAGTCCAATACAATTTGGGCCGGTCAAAGGTGTTTCCCATGCTGAAAGTTGAATGATTTCCCCTTTGCCTCTTTCTGTCACCCTTATTTCACGCTCTGAATAGTTAGTAGTTAATAGCTTCCCTCCCCCTTTGCAAAGCCCTTCTCTCTCTCGTTTTGCTCTCCCGCTCTGTTGTCTGCAACTTTATCCCAGTCCTTCCTCTTCCGGAGCTATCGTAGGCATCTCGTTTTTAATTTGCTGCTAAACGCCCTGCGACATGCCTGATAATTGACTGCACTCTGCGGAAACGATGGATGATAAGGATCTGAATAGCCAGATCTGTTATTTTAGACCGCATATGAAGAGAAGTAGTATTTGTGAGGTACTGTCTAGTTATGATATTTAAGGCATAAAACAATATTCTACAGTAAATACCTTAACCTTTATCCATAAACCTAGCCCTAAATCTAATCCTTAACCTAACACCTTACCCTTAAGCCGCAAACTTAACCCTCCCTACGAATCCACGTCCAATCCAATTCCACGTTTCAATTGCTTTATCATAGTGTGCTTTTTGGCCAGAGCTGGCATGTGGCAGTTTTGTAGCTGTCAGGCCGAGCGGCTGTCCAAACACGTTTTTGATCAGCGTGCCCTGCTGTTGTTTGCTATTCATTCGCGCCGTTAGCCGGCCGAGCGAGCGCTCGGGACTCGTGCTTTTCAGGGATCGTTGGCGACGTGCCCAATTCCTTAACGTGCGAGGTCCGCTCGCCTCTGCTCCGAATTATGATGATATGCAAGCCCCCTTTGCATCTCACGCTGAGCATTCAGAAGAGGGCTGCGTCGTAATCTAGATGTGAGATGTAGTTTTTTTGTTTTGTTTTGTTCTTTTGGCCCCGAATAATCCTGTTAAGACGGCTGTCAAAGTGGTGATAGCTCCCCCTGCAGCCCCCTGAGTGGCCATGCGTGACACCTTCAGAAATCCACCGCCACCCTCTCACAACATCCCACCACTACTGCCATTTTGAGACAGCTGTTGATGGAAGATTCCCCTTGCTTGTATCCTTGAAGAATCACCTCCTGAGCGTTTCTACCACCCCCCCCCCCCCCCCCCCCCCCCACACACACACTTGAAGAAAGAATTGAAGGTGATAAATATTCATCATGCGGTGCGACTCGTGGCAACAAAGTGTCCCTCAGCTAATGGCGGCCATCCTTGGAGAGGTCCCGCGGCTGGGGTGAGATCATTAAAGCATGACATAGGGCTCAAGACCGGACTTGGCATTTGCCATCAGAGCCCCTCCTGCCCCCATTGAGCTTCAACCTTCCTCCATGAGCTCTCCATGCATTTCGAAGGTTGTCTCGTCCCGTCACTTCAAAACAATTTCCTAATTGGCACTTCTGATTTTAGGGTTAGGGCTTTTTTGATTTAAAAAATAAAAAAATTGTGTGTGTGATCATTGCTGAGATCAGTGCTTTTTCTTCCTTCTGCCCGTTCCTCCCAAGTTCCTCCAAAATGTGTTGAGTGTGCGCTTTCCCCTCCGCCATGCACGCCTTCTTCTCCATCACATCCCCTTCTTCCTTTTTTACCTGGGTGGCCACACTCAGCATTTTTTCATCTCCTGTGGGTGTGATACGTCTCTCCCCTACCAGCAATCAGCGCTGATTTGTCAGCATTCTTCCGGGCGATTCATAAAAATTCAGCAAGTGCCTACAAAAAAAAAGCCTTCCGCGTCCCTTTCGCCACAACCCCTGGGCTCTACGGTGGGCTCCGTGTCCTCAATTATGAATGTACTAGTTGCATTCTTTCTGTCTTCAGTCTTTGTCAACCTTGCAGTTTTCTGATTTGGAGGTAGTCTCAGAGCAGTATCAGAGGCGGGAGAGCAGAAGTACTCACTCTGTACTCTATACAGTCAGGTCCATAAATATTGGGACATTGACACAGTTCTCGTCTTTTTGGCTCTAAACACCACCACAATGGGGTTTGAAATGAAATGAACAAGATGTACTTTAACTGCATACTTTCAGCTTTAATTTGAGAGTATTTACAACCGCATCAGGTGAACGGTGTAGGAACTGTATGCCTCCCACTTTTAAGGTGCCAAAAGTAATCAGACAAAATAACGATCCTAAATCAAACTTTCGCTTTTTAATACTTTGTTAAAAATGGATTTTTTTCAGGCAATTAGAGCCCGAAGTCTGGAATGCATCAGTGACATCAGCAGATGCTGGATTTCATCGCTGGTGATGCTCTGCCAGGCCTCTACTGCAACTGCTGTCAGAACCTGCTTGTTCTTGGGGGATTTTCCATTCAGTTGTGTCTTCAGCGAGTGAAATGCATGCTCATTTGGATTCGGGTCAGGTGATTCCCTTGGCCGTTGCCTAACATTCCACTTCTTCGGCTTACAAAACTCTGGTCATTATCCAGCTATACTGTGAAGCGCCGTCCGATGACTTCTCAAGCCTTTGGCTGAATATGAGCAGGTAACATTGCCCGAAACACTTCAGAATACATCCTGATGCTTTTGTCAGCAGTCACATCCTCAATAAATACAAGGGAACCAGTTCCATTGGCAGCCATAAATGCCCACGCCGTGACACTTAACCACCACACCCTGCTTCACTCAAAAGCGGCAAGGCCAGATCACACTTTGCCAGACAACATCTAAAAAAGCCTTTCGAGTTCTGGAACAGCAGGACAGATCTAGAATTGGGATCGATTTGTGCCAGAGTTTTGGAAAGAGAAGAGTATGGAGAATGAAAGGCGCTGCTCATGATCCAAAACATATTGCCTCATCAGTGAAGCATGGTGGAGACTTTGATGTGCCTGGCGCTGGTGATGTGGCATTGTAATAAATGTATGCTTTTTTCGTGTATTGAATTAGCGATCCCGCGACCCCAGTCAGGATAAGCGGGACGGAAGATGAATGAATGAATTCACGATTGAACAGGATTTTGGGGTGATGTCGTGTTGATGTTAGTGCACAACGGTATATAATAGCAACATATAAGGTATGCAATGCCAACTTGAACTATGCGGCGTTTGGTAGCTCGAGCCTGATTTTTGTTATTTTAGAGACGTGAGGCTTCCGCCCGACGATATCCGAATGAGACCCCGCTTGTCTGCCGGTGGAAGGGAGCAGCTGGGCTTGGGCTGTGCTGCCACACTCTTGTCATCGTGCTGGAGGCTCGCAGCCTGGCTGGCCGCTATCCTTGTATACACGGACGGTCACTTTGCCTTCCCACCCTCAGTGTTGTGCTGCACAGTTGCTCTAATACAAAACTCCTCCCTGGCACGGCATTCCAAGAACGGGACCGATTTTGTTCCCCGTTGTTTCCAATGGGGATTAGCGGAGTACTTTTCAATCTATTGTTCCGTTATCTGTGCCTCATCAGGCAGCCCATTATCCCATTGTATTTTGCGTCTGCGGTCCAAATGCTTACTGGAAATGAGTCACCGCAAGACCACTGAGAGATAGGTGCAGCTAACCCCCTGCAGAATGTGAAAGGCTTTTTATACGGGCAACATTGCACTTTTATGAGGCAAAGCCAGAGGACTTTTTTTCCCTCAGTAGACGGCATCAGGAATGCAAGTCACAACGCGACCTCCTGTTATGTCCCCAGCCTGTGTGATGGTGTCGTATTCGGGTCAGTTTTAACAAGCGTCTGTCTCTCTCTGTGTTTGGCTCATCCGAGCAGCCCACCTGTAGCACCCTTTCTTTTGTTGCCATGGAAATAGGCAGGCAGTCTTTTCTCTGTGTGTCCTTCACTTGTTGAGGTGCATGTCTGCGCATGACTAATCCACCAGCACGTGCCTCCTGTCTTTGGGGGTTCCTTTTGTTGTTTTTAGATTCTTAAATAAAACATCGAGACCCGCCCCCCAACATGCATTTGTTCGTGTGCTTAGTTGCAAACATGCCACCAGGCGTAAATCAGCTTACTGAGGCAATGTGCTAGCTGGGCTCACAGCGATAGGCGTCCGTGTCGCTGACGCAGCATTTAGCGGGGTGCAGTGGAGCACCTACGGCCACACGGCTGTAAATGTGTGCGCGTGTGGATCAGCGCGAACACACCCAGCTTCCTATCTGTCTTAAATTTGTTATCCTGAGCCCCACTGACGACCTGGCAATTTCCCATCTTCGGCACTCACCTTTCCCGCCCTGTTATTGGAAGCTATTGTCGCAACATGGAATTTGGACGGAATCGACCCGGCAATTTTCCACCTTCTGAGGTTGTTTCAAAGCCGTAAAGGAGACAGCATAACGTCAGTATGGGGTGTTAAGTTTAATATCTGACACTTCTCCCACCCTGTTGTGTTGAAAGCAACTGATGTGACACAGAATGGGGCAGGTGGTGAAAATTGACCCAGCATTTTCCCACCTTTTGAGGTAGTAACAAAGCTGTAACTTTGACAAGGACAATGCCAGTTTGAAAGAATTCTGCAATTTCACAAATGGGGGTGTGACGTTGAATACCTGACGCTTGCTTCTCCTGTCCTGTTGTGTTGAAAGCAATTGTCACAACATGGAATGAGGCGAGGGGTCGAACCTGACGCAGCATTTTTTTTGAGGTAGTATGAAAGGAGGCAGGACAACGCCAGGACGGGAGAATTAGGCAATGTCAGAAATGGGGCGTGAAGTTTAATACCTGACGCTCAATTGAGCCAGCGTTTTCCCGTCCAGTTTTGCTGCTTTGTATAAACCATCACGGATTGGAGTGGGCAGGAAGCCAAATCGACCCAGACGTTTTCCACCTTTCGAGGAAGTGTCCGAGCCGTAACAGAGGCAAGACTAGTCCTGTGTGTGAGAATTCCGCAAAAAAAGCTTGAACACGATTAACTATTCCTTCTCCACAACCATTTGCATTCATCTGTATGTTGTGCGTAATCATCACATTTTGATTTGAGCTTTTCTGACACAGTTTTAATCACTTGGGTTTGATATCTTTGCACAGACGAGCCAGCAGCACAGGTGGACGTGATTCTCGGGGCATGACGACTCCAAACAAGGGAAACAAGGCCTTAAAGGTAACAGGCAGCGTTTTAACAAGCGACATTTACAATCCTCTTCTCCTGGACCCAGCAGGTTCTTGAGGTGCTTCCACTGTTATGAAGTAACTTTTGTTTGCGTGTATGCCAACTCTGGGCGTGGTGAAGTACAGGGAACCTCCCCTATTCGCAGGGGATAGGGACCGGGCCGGATCGCGAATAGTGAAAATCGGTGGATAATTGATGCGCATTATAATTGCATTGAGGAAAAAAAACAAACAAACACCATTTTCCAAAGCGACAAACCTGTTTTTAGCCAGTTGTCGCCGTTGCACAAGAACTCCCCACTCACTCCTCCTGCACTGACAAATCTCCTATCCCCCAGGTGAAGCGGGAGCCGGGAGAAAATGGCACCAGCCTGACTGACGACGAGCTGGTGAGCATGTCGGTGCGCGAGCTGAACCAGCACCTACGCGGCCTGACCAAGGAGGAGATCCTGCAGCTGAAGCAGCGGCGGCGCACGCTAAAGAACCGGGGCTACGCCGCCAGCTGCCGGGTGAAGCGTGTCACTCAGAAGGAGGAGCTGGAGAAGCAGAAGGCTCAGCTGCAGCAGGAAGTGGACAAGCTGGCCACGGAGAACGCCAGCATGAAGGTAGAGCTGGACGCGCTGCGCTCCAAGTACGAGGCGCTGCAGAGCTTCGCCAGGACTGTGGCGCGCAATCCTGTCGCCTCGGCCCGCGGGCCCGTGGCCTCGGTCATCGGGCCCTTCATCCCCGGTAAAGTGGCCGCCACCAGCGTCATCACCATCGTCAAATCCAAAACGGAGGCTAGGTCGTAGTAGCGGAAAGACCCAAAAATAGTCAGTGCATTGTAACACGGCATTCCAATGGCAATATTGTTTTTCGACAACTGGTGCAGCTATCGTTGTTTGCGAAGACCTGATCGCTCTTTTTGTCTCTCAACACTTCACAGCCAGTACAATCCTATCCTGATCATGGTGAAAGGTTGATTTACATCTAGACATGAAGCATTCAAAGCCCTGCGATTGTTATCATGCACTGACTGACTCGAGTAGATTAAGAGAGACATATTATGCATTTCTTTTCACAATTTCAAACATTTCCCAGGTGTCTTAATAACATGTCTGTGACATGCTTTAGTCGAAATACCCCAAGGATCAAGAATCGTAGCACACTTTACACTGCACACACTATTTCCGAAAATAGCCTGTTGTGAGGGGGGGGAGACTGTAAACCCGGCCCCATTTACTGCTGGACCAATGGCAAGTCCGAAAGGGGGTGGAGGTAGGGCGTTGCGACTAAGTGAGCAACTTGTGCTTGCCCAAGATGAGAGCCCAGAGTGTGAGGAACTCATAAAGACAACGAAGCATTTACACTCATCCGCTTATCAATTCGTGTGCGGATCCGACTGACCAATCGAGTAGGTGCCGCTTATCGGAGGCTTACTCAATCAAGTTCGGAAACCCGTGGATGCGTAGGTGGTTATGTAAATTATCCGCTATTACATAACTGGGGTGGAAATTTAGAACAGCTTGCTCAGAGACACATTTTCCGAAATAGGCAGTTAACAAAAACACACTCGGTTAAATTGTACCTTTTGATGGATGGGGTAAGCACTCTCTTTGTATACAATCAAAAAGTCAATTTTCCGTAATATGTACGTTCCCTTTTAAAGAAACAACTAAAAAATCACAAGCATGAATTATCGCACCTCAAATTTTAGCATTCTTTTCCGCTCCTCGCCCTGCGACAGCATTTCACAGAACTTGTCATGGCCGATACGACCGGTAGATGCAATAATACGTGTATGCACTGAAAATACAAAGAAAAAAAAGAGGGGGGAAAAATATGAGAGGCAACCTTTGAATGTTCTTAACGTTTAATCTACTAGGAGAATATATGGTGGAGTTTTGGTTGTTTTTGTTCACACGGCCATCAGATGTTTTTTTTTTTTTTAAAACAAAACAGAAATCTCACACAAGCTTTACTGTTTTAATAGTTGTGTCATTATTTTGTCTTAATGTGACTTACAGCACGGGTGGGGGAACCTAAAACCCCCAAAACACCAAAAGCATTGAACCCATGAATCATTAGCCTAATAGCTTGGTTGCCTAAGTCGGAAAAACAAAAAAGCACGACAAATTCAACAGAGTCTCCTCGATTTAACATTTGTGGATTCCCGTGACCTGGGTGACTGAGAATCTACACATCCATAAAGAAAAAACACTATTTTTAGCAAGTGTATTAGTGTTTTTGTATTGATATTGTGACATTAAGTTAAAAAAGTAAAAAAACAAAACAAAACAAAAAAACAAGCAATTATGGTATTAGGTTAACAAAATGCTGTTAATGTATAATAATAGCTTTTGGAAGCTCCCCCACTGTCTTAATGTGTTTTTTTTATTACCAGGTAAAATACCTTATGTTGTTTATAGAAATACAAGGTGGGGGGAAAAAATAATGCGTAGGAGAAAAAAAATCTGTGACTTGACTTTTTTCATTTTCTTTTGCAATCGTACCAAAAGTGGCTTACTATTGAAGTCTGATAGCTTTGTTTTCTAGTGACTCTAGGCGCGTACTGTGAGGTAGCGCGTGACGTGACGTGTTCTTTAAGTGACAAGTTTTTGGCAGTGTCGTTCACTGTATAGATGTCAATGCCGTGCTATTTTTGAAGCCAGTCTGTAGAGCTAAACTTAGGTGGTGTAAACAAGGTCAGCTTGTCGTCGTGGCATCTGTGCTATCCTCCTCTTGCTTCTTCTTCTTCTTCTTCTTCCTCCTCCTCTGTGGTGTTTAGTTCCAAAGCCGGGTCATGATTTTTGCTCCCAGAAGTTCAGAGCGATGCTTCTGTTTGTCGCTGTCCAATGAAAAATGTATGGGATTTAAAAAAAAAAAAAAAAAAGAAAAGATAATTACTTCTGAACACAATCAAGTTTAGCCAAATGCCAATCCCGCTTTTCACCGGACAGCACAGATTAAGGGCACCTATTGTTTTCTTTTTGAATAACCGCACTTCTTGATTGGAGACTTACTACTATTCCGGACTCGGGTTGCAAAGGGACGGACGATTTCCGTATCAGTTCTGGAACTTTTCCATGGGACTTAATGCGACTGAATTGGAAAGACCTAGAAATAGTAGTTTTCACCTACAAGCATATTCATTGAAATATGAAATGACTAAAATATGCAAACTGTTTCCAACATTGGCTCCAGTGTTACTTTGTGTCTGTAATCCGCTATTGAAATAAATTTGCTTTGCTTTGCTTTGCAATGATCATAAGCACTGTAGAAAATGGATGGATGGATGGATAGTCGCAATCTTGCGATAGAAATATAATAATATACTACTTCTTCTATTACACTCCTTTCTCCCAAAAATGACCAGACTAATCTGCAATATCATATTTTCTAACAATATTTTAGTCACATTTACTAAACTACAAATTTCATTCCTCTCAATATCCAGCTTCCGATTCACAGGAAGCCGCATTATTTATGGTACTCATCTGGCGTATCCAATAAAAGGTCTCGTAATCATAATACAGAATTTTTTTTTTCTTCTTCCGAAAATGATCTGATTTTTATGCAGTATTTTACTTTCAACCATGATTTGAAAAAGCCCTGTCAGAGATTCCTTTTAATATACAATTTCCCCCAAAATTGCATAATTTTTAATTTCCTAATTTGACCATAGACCATTATACAACTTATTGCTCCTAAAAATGGCATTATTTTGCAATATCAAATTTTCGACCAATTTGTTTTGGGAAAAAAAAAAAAAAAAAAAGATATTGACTAACCCAGTGTTTCTCTAACTTTTTACACCAAGTACCACCTCAAAGAAATACTTGCCACTCTAAGTACCACCATCATGACCAAAATTAAAATACGGTAGCATATCAAAATGGTCAAAAACGAGGCAGAGGTTTTACAGTGAACCCTCGCTACTTCGCGGTTCGACTATCGCGGATTCACGACTTTGCGGATTTTTTTTACAGTACAATTCTGCATGCTGTTTTTTACAGCGTGCAAACCCGCATTGTATTCTGCGTCCTGATTGGCTACGGTACCGTCGGCCAATTTGAATCAATCTCCTCCGTGCCATGTCTCCTGTACAGCACAGAATGCGTTCGGCTTGCTAAATTGAAATTAGTGTTCGATTGCTAGCAGTGTGACTCTGAAGTGCCTCCTGTCTGCGAGTTTTCTCCCAGACATAACCAACAATGTCGACGAAACGTGCCAAAGGGCACCTGCGGTCGCACCCAAAAGGCAAAGGAAGGTGCTAACTATCGAAGGTGGCACGTCTGCTTATAAGAATCTTCTCGCCCTGAAGAATAAAAAGCGGCAACAACTACCTATAACTATGTTCTTCTCTCGGGAAAGACAGCGGAGCGGCGTCAGAGGAAGCGTGAAATACGCGCGAGTCACAATTAATAATTTCTTATGTTTCCAACCTCATACGTTGTTCATTAAAATTCTATTCGTTATTTCTACAAAATTGGTGGTGGCATTTTTAATAATATTGTAAGCCACTGTAACGTAATGCACAGTTTGAACATTTAATTCAGTCATTCTTTTCTGTACCTCTAGAGGGAGCCGGGGTACCACACTAATAACCACTGGACCCAACCTGCAAATTTACAGTTTGGGAAACTTTCTGTAATTTTGCAACCCTACTCCAGACACGTGAGGGGCCTACATTAAGGAGCGATAGACCTTCCGAATAGCGTTTTATTACGACACAACGAAGACTGTAGCCAGTCAATTAAAAAAAGGGTGTATATAAACTTTTCAGGGTTTATTTTATTTTATTTATTTATTTATTCATTCATTCAGGGCTAACTGTTTGTGTGCACTACGCTTGTTTTGCTCAGGACAAAACAGATCACGATAAAGTAGAACACAGGAAAATCTGGAGAGAAGCAACGAGGCAGCTCTTGTTCCCTATTTTATTGAGTATTTATTTTTCATAAGAATAATCTTATCATAAAGGGCTCCAATCCACAGCGTGACCACGTCTTTACAATCGGTTCCTCTTAATAATTTGCACGCCTCGTCTCATGCTGGTCAAGCGAGGTGTTGCTTGGCGTATGTTGAGTGGGGAAACTAACAATAACGATACACACGTGTGTATTGGATGTAGCCCGCTGTTGTTGTTGATGCGTCTGTATTACTGTGGCTGTGTTGTGGAGTCTGCATCTTTTGATTTGTGTGTACGCGTGTGTGTCAAGTGTCTTCAAACTGTGTTCACAATCTTCGCAATCTTCTATACAGACGTTGCCTCGCTTTATCACTCTCACACAAACGTGTGTGTGTGTGTGTGTGTGTGTATATGTGTATATATGTAGAGATAAATATATTGTGTATGTATACTCACCAGACACAACATAAGGTACACCTGCACAAGCAAAACGAGCTGTATGATGGGAAATATCTATAACATATTTGCAGCTACCACCTGGAGGATGGAGTCGTAATTATGATTGGAATTGATACAAATTTACCGGTTCCGATTCCTTTATCGATGCTGCTTATCGACCCGATATGTGATGATTCTCTCAAATAAGGGGGACAAGTTTATTCTTGTAATGTTACGGCTTTTGCCCGGTTATTTGATGGCTTTTCTTGAGCCAGTACCACCGCCTAACGTCCACAAAGGGATAAATCGGCAGTCTCCCCCATCTTTCGGGATTATTCAACTGTGTAGGTGTACCTAATGAAGCGACTGTGTGGGTGTACACAGGTGAACAGTATGTAGCTACAGTAGGCGTTGATAATGTGGAGTGAGGGGGAGGGGGGGGAAAAAAAGTGACCCTTAATCAGCAACTCAGTGGAAATGTGTGAATGGTGTAGTAAGTCAATGTTGTTGGTGTGACCACATTGTGGTGGTGTGTTGTCTTTTGGTGTGTCTTTTTAGTTTGCATAATTTGCTGTTATTCACATGGTTGCCGTAAGATTTGGCAAGTGTACTAAAGTGACACCAAAGTCCAAAAGCTACCAAAACATCAGTACTGTAGTGGCTTTTTGTTATCAGTACAGTGATGCCTTGACATACAAGTTGAATTTGTTGTCGTTGTGACCACATATCGTATCTTAAAAACACTCTGTTTAAATTAGTGGACGTGCAATTAATCTGTTACAGCCCGCCTTAAAAAAAAAAATGTTAAAAAATGTTTTTAACGTGTTCTTAATATTTATATAAAAATTGATTTTCAGGTCAAATAAAATATTGACAAAAAATATGTATTGCTATAATAACTTAAAAATATATAATTTATGTGAAAAAGTACAAAATATATATATATATATATATTTTTTTTTTTAAATTTTTTTTTTATACAATATCTTTGTAAGGTCATGGGGAAGGAATTTTGCAGGAAGAAAAACAATTGTAATATTATGGGAAAAAATGCTGAAAAACTAATTTACCAAGAAAACGTTTCTGAAATTCTATATTCCAAGAAAAATGTTTTTAACTTTGAGGAAAACAATTCTATCGCTCTGATAAAGGCAAGAATTATGTTTCATGTGGAAAATTTCATTTTTTGTTGCTTTTTCCCCCCATAATGCTGCATCAGCGCCACCAACTCATTTTGTCCTTTCACTGCAGGCAAACCAATGTGAATTGATGATGTGAAATTTGCTGGCGCTATCTTGTGGTGGGGGCCTGAAGCGCACTTGTATCTCAAATGTTTGCTCCTATTTCAAGACAAAAAAAGAATCGGCCAAGCTTCGTATCTCAAAACACCCGTATCTCAAGGCACCACTGTATTTGTATTATTTCATGTCTCGGGGACTTTGATATGAAAGAGTATTACGGACACATTGGAGGGGAAAAAAATTTTGAGGAAAAAAGGTCGTACAAATTTTACTCCTAAAATTACACCTTTATCTTGTATTACCACTTTATTTCTGTGGTATTACAAATTCGATTATATAAAAAAAAAAAAAAAAAAAAAAAACTTAATTCTCATAACATTACAAATTGGCCCCCTAATATTGCAACTCTATCTCATAAATATGACTTTTTATTCAAAAAATTCAACTTCATTCTCATGATATTAAGACTTAATGATGTTTTTTTTCCCCTCAAAATACAACTTTCTTCATTACAATGCTCGTCTTTTGTTTTTTTGTTAGTTTTTTTTTTTTTGTTTCCCTTGTGCTCCTATTCCTCTGGCATACAGTAAAGTAGTTGTTGTCAAACGTTTTTACACCAAGTACCACCTGAAAAAATGACTTGGGTCAAAGAACCGGTACCACCATAATGACAACATGAAAATACTCTACAGTCGTGTTGTATACCCAAAACGGATGTTTTATTCCTCATAAAAAGTACATTTAATATTATTGTAAGCCACTGTAACCTTATGCACAGGTTGAACATTAACACTGCACTTGAATATAGTGAAATAAAACACAGTACTTAATGATTCAATTAAAATGTATGGCATTTAAAGGTTAAGGAAATACCTAAATGTTTAAAATCAAACCATTTTTAAAGATTGAATGCCAATGTTTTGAACATTAAAGTTAAATACAACTGAACTGTGCTTAGGCAATGATTCTTTTGCACACCACTAGAGGGAGTAGCCACAATTGGGAATCTCTGTTACAGTATGCCTAAAATATCTCACGGGCCACTTGCAATATTTTGTTGTTGTGCATTTATGTGTTGTGTGATTTTGTATGAGCAAGGTTCCATTGCTGCGACACCGCGTCGGTAAGACCCGCCACAATATTTTCTACTTTTGTTTTTATGTTGCAGCATGTTTTAACACTGTCTGATGAGCTTTTATTTTGATTTTGCAGTTTCAAAAAATATTAATCATCATCAGAGAGCATATATAGAAGCACTTGTGCAACTTTTTTTTTTGTAAACTTTTCACACAATCGACTGCAATTATTTATTTTTTACTTCATGCAACCCGTCTGTGTTTTAAAGCTTCACGAAAGCAAGTAATACAAAGGTAATAAATCCTTTTTTTTCTGTATGGGTTGTAATAAAATGCCGCAGTACTTTGTATGAGAACAGTGAATTGTAACTATTTATAAATTAAATTATTATTGTACGTTTTTGCAATCTGTAGATAAGTCCTGTATGTACTGATATATACAGTGTGGATTAAAATGTGAGGTGTCTTAAGTTATTGATGTATATATTGTATGTTTGTTGATACAGCTTCCTTTATTTTCTATAAGATCAATAAAATGTTTAAGGAAAAAGAAAATAGCTTCTCATGCAGCTTTTGTCATACTCGGTGACCCACTTGGATTGCGGTTGGGGAGATTTTTAGGATGGCGCCATCATTTTCCATGGCATCATTTTAAATGTGTGTGTTTTTTTTTTTTTTTTTTTTTTTTTTTTAATTCCGTGATCCAAAAAAAGCCACCGGGCGACCCACTTCAGCTAACCTCCGCGGACGTGTTTCTGGCGACGAAAACGCGAGTCATGAAGGATGTCTAGGTGTGCTTGCCCTAGATTAGGTGTGCTGGTGAGTTAGTCATTCCTGCGTGTGCCCCCTTGAGGCTCGTACAAGCGTGCACCCGCGTGGACGTCGTGTCCTCCGGGCGGGTACGTGTGTGTGTGTGTGTGTGTATATATATATATATATATATATATATATATATATATATATATATGAATAAAATAAAAAAAAAAAGAGTTAAAGGCAAAATACTGCAGGAAAGAAATGGTCCTGGCTGATCTGACCTGCGTCGCGAAAAGAGGCCTGGGGGGCACCCCCGCGAAGAGGTTGGGCAGATGGCCTGCGACGAGTTGATCGATGCGTTCACGCTGAGTCAAGGTGACAGCTGCGGGCCACATAGGAGCGCATTGTTCATCTTCACCCGCTTTCTGCCGCCAGGTGTCTGGCTGCCTGGCCCGCTTCTCTGAAAAATACGACATCGGGTAGGACGCGCTTGCTTTTTGTTCGTCGTTCGGGTCGCTTCTTGACTGGCTAAATCCCGTTTCGCGTCATAATTCACAAAGTCATCACTCTGGAGGAATCTGTTTGCCCCACACGTGAAGATTATTGGTCAAGTTCAATATTTAAGATTGTTGGCCCTGACCTGTTTCTGACCCTCAACGCAGCTCAGACCACAGAATAATCTTATTGGATAATCTTATTAAACACAGTTGGGAAGGGGGCAAAAACAGCCTGAGTACACTGGGGAACAATTTAAAAAAAAAAATTCTGTTGTTCGATTTTTATGCTGATTAAAACTAAAATTGGATCGCTGATTCCAATATTAGTTTTTTTTCTAGCACGTTAAGTTTTTTTCTCCACGGTTTACCCTCCGCATAAGCAGAATGCCAGCTGATTACTATTGGACTCATCTCCAGCTACGTGGCAACTTGTTTGTGCAGTCACAATTGAGACCGCAGCTCCTAATAGGTCAGTACTATCAATATCGGCAAACAGAAAGCTAGCATAGTAGGCATTAAGAGGATTTGTGCCATATCCTTTGTAAAACATAATTGTGTTAAATAAACATTGCAGTCATGCCTGTTTTTTTTTTTTTATATTTCATTGTATGTCAATATTTGAAAAGTTTTATAAAACAAGCACATATCTATTAAGTGCATTATTTTTCAAATTTTTTTTTAAGAAACTGGGATCTATTGTTAAAAAACGTGACGTGATAGAGGAAAAAGTGAGATCAGTTTTGGATTGTGTACCCAAAAATAAGTTATAAACAGCTGTAAGACCTAACTCAATAAAAATTGTGTTCCCCAGTTGTATCTTTGTGTGTACTGGGCCTAATAATAAATGGATAGATTTTGAAGGCCAGAAGCTGCTGGTTTTTAGGCTGTCATGATAATTTAGCAAACCCCCCAAAAATAAAATGGTCCTAAATAAGTCCATGAATGGGCCACTGGTTAGCACGTCTGCCTCACAGTTCTGGGGACCGGGGTTCAAATCCCGGCCCCGCCTGTGTGGAGTTTGCATGTTCTCGCCGTGCCTGGGTGGTTTTTCTCCAGGCACTCCGGTTTCCTCCCACATCCCAAAAACACTCTGGAGACTCTAAATTGCCCGTAGGTGTGAATGTGAGTGCAAATGGTTGTTTGTTTCTATGTGCCCTGCGATTGGCTGGAGACCGATTCAGGGTGTACCCCGCCCCGCATTGTAGTGTTAATACTTAGATTTACTTATAATGGGAACAGTGTTGTTTTGTTGATCACCTTTTTTTTTTTGCCAGTGTATCAAAGTCTGGTGTTGCTTGTAGTTTTGTTGTGGCAATTCTCAGAACACATTTGATGTGTTCTGGGATCTGTAGGATGTTTTGTTGGTGACTAAAAGTCTGTTCACACACACATGTAGAGCCCAACACCACCAGCGTCCTTCTGTGCCATCTTCTGGATTTTTGTAAATGTGTCTGCGCTTAATGAAGCATAAAACCAAAAACCAGTTTGAGAGTTGAACTTCTCTTTTAAGACAGTATCACATTGGAGATCAATCAGTTCCATCTGCAGCTCCCGTGGCGCTGTTTCAGAGTCTTGTGTGACTGAATCTTGGATGGCAGTTTGTCAGATAAAGGTGTTTGGCTGAGCCGTAGCTATCAGTTCCTGCGTTGATTGGCTGTTAACATAATTAGCATGCTTGGTAGAGAAGTGACGGCTGATGTTATATTCTTCTAAAACCGCAACGGTTTCTTTACAAATTAGACATACAGCCTTTGACCGGACTTCAGTGTAAAAGTATTAAGTCATCCATTCTATATTAAACACTCGGCACTCACTGTCCAATTTTCTTTTCTTTGGCCCACTCATGGTTGAAGAAGGGTTCAGAGCAATAGCAGAGTAAAAACAGAATAGCCAGTCAAGTTAATGTATCACTGTACCTACAGCTCAACCTGGTGGAACCACTCAGCATTACAGGACAATGTCAAATGAATGTAGTCATGAATTTGATGTGATTTGGGCGATTCTGTAGCAATCTTTGGATTGAAATGATCAACGGGCCGGATGTGGCCCGCGAGGCCGTAGTTTTGTCCACCCCTAGACACTGGTTCATTTGCGATAGACTGAGATTAGCTTTAACACCAGTGCTGTAGCTAGCTAGCTAGCTGCCAACAAATCTGGAAAAAAAACAAGCAAACAAAATTATGGCTGCTACAACCACATTATAATACAGTATAATAAAAAGCATAGCACGTTTAATGAATATCCAACTCAATGCAAAAATGTTCGTCTGTGTAGGTAATGTCATAAAAATTGTTTGTTTTTTAATTGATTTGTTAATAAGGGTTCAGTGATTCAATTCAAACTGCTCGCTGAAAGACGGCATTATGAGTCTTTTCTGCCATCTGCTGGCAATAAAGTGCAAATACTACGTTATAAGTTTTTTCGTTTACAGACCTTAAAGCAGTTTCAAATGCTTATATTGTATCCGTTCTATTTTTGGTAGACCTGCGAGGTCCCTATCGTTTCTGTAGAAATTATTATTATCATTTTAGTCAACACAATCGAAGCCATTTTTGAGGGACTCATTATTGTCTTGTTATTATCCCACATATGACTCATTACTTACGGTATCGAATGCAGCTCCTCTATTATCTCATTTTCAAAATTATAAATATAAATATTCATACCGTTAATATCACGGTATAATGTTTAATTAGTTTTCAATTTTGTTTAAAACGAAGGTTGTGTCACGTGACCGGCGCAAAGCACGCGTCATTACGTAACGCGTACTCGTCGCGTGATTCCGACCGACGTCAAGTTGACTGCTTAAAACCTTGCACCTCCGGTCAACGCGCTTTCAAAACAAAAGCACCGACGTAGGAGAACCCAGATGCGATCTTTATTGCCAGTGCGCTATTTCCTGTCCATTGTCGGACGCCAATTGACCCAAAGCGGGCGCAGCTATCGGGGTGGTGGTTGGAAGGAGGCGGTGTTGACGCAGCGGAACCTCTCGCCAGTCCACCGTCACGACCACCCCCCCCCGCTTCGGCCGAACTGGAGGTAGCAGTCGCGGGTAACGTGGAAAACACTCCCCGCCCGGGGCATTCAAACATGCTCAAAAACGGACACCACCACCACCATCACCACCGGCTCCCCCCACACCAGGTGGGCAAGGACGCGGGCCCCGACTCGATACCCGGAGCTCCGACGGGCAGCCCCGAGAAGAGGAGGCGAAGGGTCCGCGTATGGTGCGATGGATGGTAAGTATTGTGCGGGTGGGGGGGTCTCGGGTCTTGCTGCAGTCTACTAATTGGGCCACTCCATTAGGTACACCTGCAGAGTTCAGTACGAGAGTCGTATCAATAATCAGCCAAACTTATTTGAGTACAAATGTGTGTGTGTTGTGCTTGTGTGGGATGGCTGTTCCTAATGTTCTGTCCCTGCCCTGGAGCTAAAAGTCAGGCGGACAGAATATTAGGGACACCTCTCAGTCTTGCCAATGCAAACTACAGGACAGTGCCCGACACCCCCGCCCGTTTGCGGTTCGATAATCGCGAATTCACCTATTTTAACCGCACTAATTTGGAAAAACTCACCAATTTTATGGTCTTCTGAAATGCCTTAAAATTCCGCAAAATGGTTGCCAAATCCCTGTGTAAGAGAAAGGTAGTACGAAAAAATAATAATACAGTAATTCCTCGTTTATTGTGCAGGGGTTAAGTTCCATACCACCCCTCGGTGAAATCCACAAAGTCGCAACCACATATTTTTAGGATTATTTAAATATATTTTAAAGATGTATGAACCTCTGCTGAGATTAATCTTATCCACACTCCTATAAGTATATCTTATAAGCACTTTATAGACACTTAAATACATTTTAAACTCTGCAATATAAAGTAATGCGCAGTAGTACTGTATAATTCCTTTTAATGTGTCTTTAAATGAATTTTTCTTTTGGTGTTTTTTTTTTTAAACACTTGTATTGGTTTAGGCTGAGAAGCGTTTTATTTTAACACACACACAAAAATTACAGCCTAGGCTGAAAATCTCGCAATATGGCGAATTGTACACAATATGAATATGGAAAAAATATCTGCAATGTACCGAATCCGCAATAGGTGAACCGTGATATAGCGAGGGAAAACTGTAATACGTTTAAAGAGACATTAACTGCTGGGAAGGGGGGGGGGGAAATACAGAAAAATCTGACTGACGTAATGTAAATTGTGCTTGTCCTCATTAGGGTGGTAGGTGACTTGGAGCCTAGCTCAGCTGGCTTTGGGCGACGACAACCTAGACTGTTGGCCAGTCAATTGCGGGGCACATTTAGACAAACAAGCATCCACACTGACATTCACACCGATGGAGAATTTCTTCAATGAGCCTGGGATGGGTTCCAGCTCACCTGCAACTCTGTGGATCTCGTCACACTCGTCCTGACTTTTCCTGCGCTGTGGTGCAGCAACAAAAAGGATGGTTTTCATGTTCGGGCCCCGGATTACGCCGCCTTTCTCCCCGTAGAATTCGGGTTATGCGCACGCGGCTTTGGACTGTGTGCTCGCCTCCCCCAGGAATGTTTCCGAATGTTTGGGATGCCATAACTGTTACAACCGGCGGACTGAGAGCGCTAAAGAGTGCCAACGTCAACACGAGCTCTCGGCCCACGCGCAGTCGGCGAGCCACGTTGCGGGAATCTCCGGTGCAGTCGGGAGCGTTCCGAGGAGAGCGCAGCACAATCGTGTGTCATGTGTTGTCGGCGTTGCGGACGCTGGACCCTCGACTCGCTCCGCTCTCATTGGTCGGCTGTGTCACCGAAGCATCGGCAAGGACGACTAAATTCCGCCTCCACGTTGTCATCTGCAGAGGCGGACAGAAAGTCATGAATTGCTTGCTATTGCGCTAATTAAATCTACTGTTTCCAATCCATGTTGATATAGTGGATATAAACGTCGACACACCCCTGTTCAAATACTAGGTAGAAAAAAAAAAAAAAAAACCGAGATAGATCATTTCAAAACTTTTTCCACCAGCAGCGTTTCCTATCCAGTTTGATATACACGAGTGGATATAAAAAGTCTACACACTCCTGTTCAAACGGCAGGTTTAAAAAAAACAACAACGAAGGTGAATCATTTCATACCTTTTCCCACCGACAATGTGACATAAACTACAAAACTCAATTGGAAAAATAAAAAAATTAAAGAGGGGAATGAAAAGTAAAGTTCTGATGTTCTCGTCGGCTTTTCCTGACATCTTTATAGTCACATCTCACAGCACAAGCCTTGGTCCGCACGCAGTGAGGTTCCACAAGCATCAGAGGGATTTCATTGTTCGACGGTATCGGTCAGGAGGAGGGTTGTTTGTTTATTTGTTTACTTTATTTATTTGTTGTTAAGCAGAGGCACTTTAAATGGTGGCAGCCTGGCAGGTGTGTGTGCTGACTCCCATTTGACATGCTTGAATGTGATTGGTTCATGCTAAACATAGCCACGTCACTGGTTCCAGGTTAGATTAAATTAAATTGAACATAAACTGATACGAAGGTATCAAAGCACAATCCACACGAGGAAAACCCACTTATGTTTCTCTTCTGTTGTCTTTCAGCTACGACATGGTCCACTACGGCCACTCCAACCAGCTGCGGCAGGCCAAGGCCATGGGCGACTACCTCATTGTGGGCGTGCACACGGACAGTAAGGCTCAGTCGTCGCTTGGTTTCGCACACTCATTGAATCGTAACCCGATTTCTGCCATTCACCAGATCATTTTGTTAGCTTGGCTGAAAACAGCCATTTGTTAGTTTGCAGGTTTATAAAAAAGAAAACAAAAAAAAAAAGGTATAAAATGGAAGAACTGCACAGATGCCGCTGTCTAATGAAAGCTAACATTGTTAAGGAGACCTCCCACCCCTTTACTTCCTCTTTGAACCTGATATAGGGCCATTAAAACTCGGGCAAATAGCTTAAACACTGGAAAAAAGCCTTACTGTTAACGGCTGCTATTGCACCATACTACTTTAAGGCTCCATGGAATTTCATTACAGACAAATGTATGGTTTTGTGCCTTTTGGGTTCTTTAGGCACTATTTGTTCTTTGTTTTTGTTTAGTTTAGCCTTTTTATGCTCTCTTTTTCACAGACGGGTGGGCACTTTAAATTTGGTATAATAATATATATAATATATATATATATATATAATAAATCAAAATCATGCTCCCAGCAAACAGTGAGTTGAAGCCGGAGTTGTCCTCATAAAAACTATGTACATTGCACAAGTTTTCACACCCTCATAGCTGAAGATGTGGCTGTGTTCAGAATGAACCAATCACATTCAGGTTCATGTTAAATTGGAGTCAGCACACATCCGACAACATTGAAAGTGCCTCTGATTGACCCCATTTAAAATTCAGATGTTCTAGTAGGCTTTTCCCATCATCTTTGTAGTCACATCGTATAGCACAAGCCTATTATCCACAGAGCGCATCGGAGGAATCTCTTTGTTCGGAGGTTATTTTTTTTCCCCTCTTGTTTAATATTTCCAGGCGAGATCTCAAAGCACAAGGGCCCGCCGGTTTTCACTCAGGAAGAGCGCTATAAGATGGTGCGGGCCATCAAATGGGTGGACGAGGTGGTGGAGGGCGCACCTTACGTCACCGCCCTGGAGACCCTCGACAAGTACAACTGCGACTTCTGCGTGCACGGCGGTACGCGTCCCTCTCATTTGGTATCTCTAAACAAAACTAAAACATTCCGGAGCGTCATTTGCCGTTTGTTTTTACAGACGACTTAACGCTGACGGTCGACGGCAAGGACACGTACGAGGAAGTGAAGAAGTCGGGACGCTACAGGTATGACTCGCCCCTCTCGACTGTTATTAATGATAACCGCCACCCTTTCGAAACAGAAACATGAATAAACATTCTATTTCCATCTGAATTGGTCCCTTGGCTTCTTCCAGAGAATGTAAGAGAACGCAGGGAGTTTCAACCACCGACCTGGTTGGTAGAATGCTTCTCATGACCAAAGCGCATCACAGCAACATAGTGAGTCCATTTCTCATTGACTCCGTTCAAGCCGGAGTACGGATGTGACTATCTCCTCTTACCTCTCACAGGACGCTTCAGACTACCAGCAGCACACGGACAACTTTGGAAAGGTCGGTACCGAATCGCGGTGTTGATGTTAGCTAGAAGATGTTTTCTTCAAAAGATAACTTCTCCTTAACTTGATTTTATAACCAAGGCCTTTTTCCAGCAAACACTAAATACCCCTTCTGTTCCTGTGCCTGTAGCAACTGTTTGTTGATTTGTGCGCAATTAGTTTTTGACGCCCAAAAAGGGTTAAGAAGAATCTCAGCATTTTGGGGTGACTAGACAGCAATTTGTTAGCATTTTAGTTTACTTGGTTAGTTAGCGTCACATTAACCAACTTCCATAACATTTAGGTACACGTTTGGATCATTTTGTTAGCATTGCCAGCTAGGGCACTTGTTTGTTAGCTACTTAATTAGCGAGTTAGCAGGTTTACACACACACACACACACACACACACACACACACAAAGAAACCGATATCCGCCAAACTTAGTAAAGTGTAAAAAAGAACCTCTTCCATTTTGTGGTGGACAAGGATCATGTTATTATTATTACAAGCTAGGGTGTTTGTTTGTTAGCCGGTTAGTTAGCATATTTACACAAAAAAAGTAAAGATTTTTATGAAACTGTTTTCTCAACTGCTCTGAATACGTTTGGTGGCATTGCGATGTAGGGCATTTGTTTGTTAGCCAGTTTATGAAAAAAAAAAACATGAACCATTTCTGCAAATTTTCCAAATCCGGGTGCATTACGGCGTTAACCAGTTAGCAGCTTTATTCTTAAAAAAACCCAAAAAGAATAACACATTTCTTGCAAATTTTGGGTCAGATCAAATGTTTTCGCATTGCGAGCTCGCCTATTTGTTAGTCAACCCTTTAGTCAGCAGGTTCACACCCTCCTAAAAAAATCCTAAATGATTTTTTGCAAAACAGAAGAAAAAGCCTTTGTTTTGGGCCGTATTTATTTTTAATAAAACAATTTTCTTGTTGTGGTGGTCGGAGTTGCTTATGTCTTATGTGCGTGTTTATGTGTGTATTTGGATTACGGGACTCCAATGGTCAGAACAACCACAGTCCCTGGACGGGAGTGTCCCAGTTCCTGCAGACTTCCCAGAAGATCATCCAGTTCGCTTCGGGCCAGGAGCCGCAGCCCGGCGACACAATTATCTATGTGGCCGGGGCCTTCGACCTCTTCCGTATCTTTTTCTCGAGGGGGCGCCCATCACCCAGCGCTAGAACCTTGGAGGAGGTAATATCCTTGACCCCTGTCAGACATTGGCCACGTGGACTTCCTGCGGGTGGCGCATAAGATGGCGGACAAGCCATACATCATTGTGGGGCTGCACTTTGACCAAGTGAGTGTTTATGATGGGCCAGCACAAATGAGGTAAAATCGTTATCCATCTGCCCTAGCGTCTTTTGCTCCCGGGTCGCTATCTTGCTCGATGTTAACATACCAACTCTCAAGCCATATCAGTAGGCTTGAACACATTAACATTTGTCTATTAAGCCACTAAATGTACCCAAAACTGCACAACTTGTCCACACGTGTTTTTAGCGTTATTTTTTTGTATTATTTTATTATTATTATTATTATTATACTTTTTTGTTATTTGTTACAGGAAGTGAACCGCTACAAAGGGAAAAACTACCCCATCATGAATGTCCACGAGAGAACGCTCAGCGTCCTGGCTTGCCGGGTGGGTTCCCATTTCCGCTCCCCGCCCTTTCCCAGCTCATTCCCACGATAAAAGTGCTCTCATTTCGGTTGCAGTACGTGTCGGAGGTGGTGATTGGCGCGCCGTTTGCAGTCACCAAAGATCTGCTGGATCATTTGAAGGTAAGATCCACATTCAGTGATGTTCTACACACCTCAAATGATTTAAGCCACCTTGCGGCGTCCTCTGCAGGTGGACCTCGTATGCCACGGAAAGACACAAATATACCCGAAGAAGGACGGATCCGACCCATATGCTGTAAGTCTCCTCTGGAATTTTCATCGGTGTGAATGCCGGAGACACTATGCAACATGACATGATATTATTATTATTATTTTTTAAAAAACTAACATTTGCATAAATCTTCTTTTTTTTCTTATTTTTATAAAGAAATAATAAAATAATATTTTTTAATTACAAAAAAAGAACACAACCTAAAATAAAAACAACTGGATTCATCTGACTTTTTCTTTCATTTAAAAAAAAGCTCTGCGATCTGAAAATCCAATCTACAATACACAATCTGAGAATTAATTCCTCCTTTTTTTTTTAAATGTAAAAATTATTAACCATATTTTTTTATTTAAATAAATCCTCTTTTTTATATAAAAATAACAAACCCCTGGGAAGGCAAAGAGAAAATGTGCAAAAACATCATCACTATATTATTATTATTATTCCATGAATCAGATTTATTTTTCATTAAGGAAAAACAGAACACAATCCAAAAATGAGAAGAAAATGATTTAACCGTTTTTACAAATTAAAAGAACTGAGATCCACAATACACAATCCAAAAATGTACTAATCATTTTTTTCCCCTTGTGATCGTTGCATCTAATTGTTTACTGTTAGAGCCACAGAATGTACAAAAATAATCTCTGACAATGAGTCACATGCTGCTTCATTAAGTCTAAAGACAAGCAGCTGGTATTGTTCCCGGGCATTTTATTTTATTTATTTTTTTTTTTGTGTGGGGGGCAGAAGACCTGACATTTCTAATGTTCACTATGATGCTACTTCCCCCCTTGCCCCTCTCCTGGCCCGTCCCCTTTTACATGTCAGGTGTCCAGGAAGCAAGGAATCCTGCGCACCGTCGACAGCGAGAACAACCTCACCACAGACGCCATCGTGCAGAGGATAACCAAAAACAGGTGGTCTACCGGCCGCCATTCACACGTTCAATTTAAGCTGAAAACATAACCATTTTTCATTTTTGGGATTCAGGCTGCTTTTTCAAGACAGGAACCAGAAGAAAGAGGCGACGGAGATCGCCATAATCCAGGCCATGCAGCCACACCAAGTAGCGGACCAGTGATGGAACGCCAGGCGGCGCCGGTGGACACTGAATCAAGCCAAAGTCATGAATCCTCGCACAACATGTCGGCCACGTTTCCAACCAGGATGCCTGCTTTCGGTTGGTCGTGTCTGTAGCTCATTCATGGACAAGCAAAACAAATATGATAACTTATACTTACTTACCTGAAAAACCTGGATTTTATTTGGACTCGCACAGGGCAAGTGAGAAGCTTTATCGTGGATACAGGGGCCAAGTAACCAACCGCGCGGGATGTGGGTGTTCCAACACTCACGCATCCTGGTGGAAGGTTTTCATTCCCACGCTTCACCGGGTGAAAGATGTGAACGACTTCACTTTTCGTCAAATCCACGAGGGGTGCGAATGTTTCAACACCCACACTTTTCCCACTGTTTTTTTCACAACAAGATAGGAGCACTTGCTTTGCCATCAAAAATAAACCCTTGAACCTCATTGGAATGGTCAGCAAGTGGGAAATTTCCACTCCACCTTTTGCACAGGATGCTCGGCCTCTGGGCGGATGTGTGTGTGTTCTTTTCAGGGCGCTCGGATCCTCCTGTGTACCGGACTGCGCTGACTTTTCACCACGTCGCATCCTTCGAAAACCAGCACGAACTGCGACCCCCACTGTGGAGACTTTTGACTGTCTTTGGTTAATATTGCACGTTGATAGCTCACGAGGACTCGGACATTTCCTGCAACTGACTCGCCAGATGCTCGCTGTTGTCAACCTCAGCAGTGCACAGTTTAACCCTCCTGTTATGTTGCGGGTCAAAGTGACCCATTTCAAGTTAAAACTACGGAATAAAATAGTGGTTTTCTTTTCTGTATTAAATGCATTAAATTGAGTAACTAATGAAAGATAAACAATGTTTATTGGGATTTTTCTTTTTGTTTTGGACACATTTGGTTAATGAAACATGCATGGGTCAAATTGGCCCAGGTGCATTATTGCTGTTCGTGAGAAACTAACATAGCAGGAGAGTTCACCTCAACATCAATTGGGAGTGCACATTATATTTTTGGTAGTATATTTGAACTCTTTATCTTGCAATGCTTCATGTGTGTGTATGTGCAGTGAGCAGCCACAGCATAATGGCCACTCAGACAAGCAAAATGTGATCATAATGATATTTATTTGACAATGTCTATCACTGGGGATGAAGTTTGCTGTTTTTTATATTTTGGTTAACTCATTTATGGTTACTTCACAGTCATAGGATATATTTTTCTATATATTTAATTATATTCAAAAGAAAAAAATAGACTAGTTATCATATACTTAATTAAAAAAAAAAAAATCAAAACATAATTTAATACAATACAAAATAGTAAAACAGCTCTCAGTATGAGCCGGTGCAATTCTACACCGTTGTAAACTGCAAGCACAATATTAAGCATACTGTTAAATTACACTGCAGTATTGTTTAGTTGAGTGTTCATAATGTTGTGGCCAGCCATTGCATGTATGTATACAGTATATAGAGTTATTATTTATTTAAATATAGGTTCATATGTGCTTAATAATAATAAAATGCCTGTATGTCGATTTGGGACGTGTAGCCCACGAGGTGTTATGCAAATACTGTGCAAACTTGACCTCAATATAAGATGTACTGTTGACAATTATAACATGATTTCATCAAAAAAAAAAAAAAAAACGGTGTGAAGATTTTTTTAATGTAATAATGTTGCTACTATTGAAAGGTTTTATTTGGGGGGGGGAGTGCCCGCAGGAGACGTGGATGTTTCAGCACCCACACTTTTCCTGGTGAAAGGAAACACCTTTGCTTTTTTTTTTTCCTGGTGAAAGGTACACCCTCGCTTATTTAATTTGATTATTTCATAATGTTGGTACAATACAATTACTCCTAAAACACCTTTAAAAATATATATATATTTTTGCAGCACAACACACACAGAAGTTGAAACATTTTATGACCTTTTGGAAGATTTAAAAACCAAAAAATTAGTTAGAGTAAAAACATTTGAAGCATTGCATATATTATCCACAACAGTTCAATAATAACAATAATAATGAGAACATCTCTCTATATATTTTTGTTATTTTTGTTTTGCAACATAACATTCAGCTTTACGGCAATTACGGTCCCGCGCACAGCTGTGCCTCCATTTATACCAAATTAGCTGGTACGTCATCGTTTTAGTTTATTATTTTTTTTTTTTTTATTTTTTTTTTTACAAGGGTGGAAAAAACAAAACACTTTGTTTCAGGTTTGCGGTTTTTGGACCGTAAATTCAAGATTCAAGAACACGACGGAACGCCCGGAGCCCTTAAGCCATGTTTTGTTGTTTGAATATTCTGCCAGCCCCGCTGCAGGTACTCCAAAAAAATTCAAGTATGTGCTTTCTTTTGATGTAAATCTCCCGAAATGTATCTGAATGGAGTATGCCGCTTTCGGGTAAGCAGCCCCTCCACACAAACAAATACGTCTGCAACAAATTGTTTGGGTTAGTTGGCAAAAACTTTTTTTTTTTGGTAGACAAACTCGTACAGAAGCCAAATGAATCAAACAACTGAGGCAAAAAAACAACAACCTAAATGTGTCATGTGGAGCAACAAAATGGCTGCCAAGAACATTCGACGTAAAACTCTAAAAGTGAATCAAATAGGAT
The DNA here is from genome assembly GCF_024500275.1 of Phycodurus eques. Classification (NCBI taxonomy): domain Eukaryota; kingdom Metazoa; phylum Chordata; class Actinopteri; order Syngnathiformes; family Syngnathidae; genus Phycodurus; species Phycodurus eques. The sequence goes on from NC_084540.1 coordinate 20,687,392, forward strand.
GGTGATTCAACGCAACTCCAGTGTGACAAATTATTAAAAGTAGCTGCAGGTTGATATTTAATAATTCGTGGTAACTGAAATCTGACCTGGCTATTCACAGTCTTTTACCCCTGAGAACTACAATTGAGTTTTTTTTTAGTCTAGCAGTCCTCTGTGTTTGATGCATGAAAACATGATAAATATCTCCTGAGATGTGCATGGGAGTATGCCTTCGCCAAGATGTCACCGAAGAAAGCAAAAAGGCCAAACTGCAGAACTCCAAAATAGAGCAAGACCTGTCCGAGCAGACCCGGAATGAGATCAACGTGGTCAAGGTCCTCATGCTTGGTAAGATCGTGGTGTGATGTTTGTGGAAATATGACATGATGTGGTGGTGGACAGTTTTTCAGTACTTTCTTGTGTTTTAGGACCTGCGGAGAGTGGAAAGAGCACTTTGATCAAGCAGATCAAGATCATCCACAGTCATGGCTTCTCCAAACAAGAGCTCACCAGCTTCAAGGTGCCAGCAAATCCTATTGTAATCCTGTTGGCAGTACACGGGGTGTCAGACTCCTTGTAGTTCAGGTGTCACATGAATCCGAATTTGATCTTGAGTAGAATTCTGTGCATCATTCATATCAATAACAAGAAGTTGGTGTTTCCCTCCATTGTTTCAGTGTATAAACATGCAATTTGCTTCAGTTTATTGATTAGCATTATTGATTACAGCTGATCGCAGTGATCGTATGTGAAGGCACAAAACCTTAAGTTGCAGATATTTGGAACTAAATGATATAAGTTGAGCTTTATTAGTCCCATTTCGCTTTAAAATTAAATCAATTTACGAAGCCTCTAGGAATTATTTTGGTTTTATATGCATAGTAATTCTCAAAACATAACGTACCTGACTATTTTAAATGTTGAAGAACGTGAGCTTTATAACAAACTTGCATTTAAAAAAATATCTACAGTACGTTTTTATTATGTCCTACATATTTTTTCACCTTCAAATTCATCCTGCAGGCTGGGTAGAACACCCTAGCGCGTCGTTTTTGACACAGTTTCATTAGTTGGATTTAGTCTATTATAACAGGGCGCACTCAAAAGTCTCAGGGACGCATGCCTTAAATTGAACAGGGAGTTGGCCATTTTGGTTTGAAGCAGCCTTTTCAGGAATTCCAGGGTCGTACTTTGACGAACTCCTACTTTTCAATTCGGCCAAATGAGCCCCGGTCGGAAGCTGGCGTATGAAGGGGCCCTGTTCATTGCTGCTTTTTCTTCTTTGAATCATGATGTCGTTGTGTGCCGTTGAAGCCTGCAGTCCTCGACAACCTCCTCACTTCCATGAAGTTTGTCCTCCGAGGAATGGGGATGCTGAGGATAAACCTGGCCAACAAGAAGAACAAGGTGTGTATTTTGATCTTACTTTGTCAAATGAAACCAAATAGACCCTCCCAAAGTTGAACGCCCTCAAAAAGTCAAGCAACTTGGAGTTCACAAAAGGTATTCTGGAACAAGTATGTGTCAAAGGTCAAACAAAGGTGCTGTTTGCTTGCATTCCTTTCATTTAACATTAGATGCCAGAGTTTATCTGGCGTAGCTTTCGATCATCTCACGGATCATAAACAAGTCTGAAGTGGGTCATCTGATTTAGATTCACGCCCGCGCCATCCTGTCGTGCGGCCGCTGTTTGGGGGACGACCAGGAGCTGCTTCCCTTTGTGGCTCATGCTTTCTGTGCGCTGTGGGCCGACCAGGGGGTGCGAGCTGCCGCAGCCAGAGGTTACGAGTTTGAGCTCAACGACTCTGCCCTCTAGTGAGTACAGTGGCGTGGTTTATTGATTAAAAACAAAAAAAGCACACGTTACTTAACGCTACTGGGTGAGGTGATTGACCAAAGAGGAACTATTTTAAATGGCTCCACCAGATGTGCTCATTGCTTGTAGGTGACACGCAGTAAGAGAACTACATCGCCCAAACGACTGTTAACAACAACCTGGTTAATTGTCTCAAGTGGAGTTTAGGTCTCTAGTTTTACTTCTACAATCATCCACAGCGGGACCCTCATCCTAATGATATGGCTGTTTAATGTGGTTTGTACAAAGCAACTTATTTCTTACCTGCTTTGCACTCAAGACCTTGTACGTTGGGACCTTCATTAACTGGGGACCCATGAGGTTCTAAAAAAAACAGATGCAGTGATATTTTTTGTTCTACTTGAATTACAGCACACACGTTGACATGCCATTTTGCCACAAATTCAAACAGTTCCTGTGCGTCTTCAGTCACAAATCCCAGGCACACTTGATCAGTCTCTCTGGGCAGCCGCTTTTAGGGATTGTTCTTTTTTGCCCATGCAAATGAGCCGCTGCTCACTCTGTCCGCTTCCACTGCAGGGTCTGCCAATACGTGTAAGGCTTTGGAAGCCAGCGCCGATAACGCTGATAATCTGTGACTCAAACAACACTTAACCTCTGCTTTGACATGACAGTGGTTTCTGTGTATGAAAAAAAGGAAATGGCGAATCTTTGCCCAGGTAGCTACCAAGTCATTGTACGGTATATTCAAATTACCCCGACTGTGACTTAACAATAGGGCCAAAAAAGGGACCCCAAAAAAATCATTCACAAAAACTTGACTTGGGTGGACAATTTCACAACTGGGTTAGGCAGGCACTGTGAACAAGCAATGAAAATGTCACCTATGACCTTCTTGAACATGACATAAATCACAAAATGTGATCATGATGCTTTCCCGCTTCAGTTTCTTCGAGAACATGGGTCGAATCATCGCCCCCAATTACACCCCCACTGAGCGAGATGTTCTCCGAGTGAGAGTGAGGACTTGCGGAATCATCGAGACGCAGTTCCAACTGGATGACATGATGTTCCGGTAAGACCTCTGCAATGTACAATATACCGCTCCATTGTTGGTTTGAAGACGACGTGCAAACAACAACCGCTGGCAATTTCAACATGACTCACGATTGGAATTATTCCTTATTACACACGATGGTATTGAAAACTTTATGCACATTCAAGCCACAGTGGAAATATTTGCCTCTTATTTCATCCCTTCATCTATTTTTCTTGAGTGGCGATGTACACCCTGGACCTCTACTGAAACAGTATGCGTCTGTTGGCAGGGAATAGGGACCAAGCCCTGCGGAGTAGTTGACTCAGCCCCCAAATATTTATAATAAATATTAACACGTAACCATAAATATACTACTATCACCCAAAACACTTAAGTATAATTTCAAACTCATCTTAATGGCTTACCGAAAAGAAAAGAAAAATGCTTCTGATGTGTGCGTGTACATCCACGTGGTGAAGACTCTCCTTAACCTCCACTAACACTAAGATAAACTGAACCAACATTATTGTTCAGGTTCTCACTTTAATACACCTTTCACTCTCAATTTGCCCCATGTACTTTGTGGTGCATTGACAACAATGAACATTGCGTTCTTCTGACCGACTGATCTCTCTCACGAGTGGTCCTCCTCTGTTCCGCTGCTGTCACATGTCATCGTCGAGACTCATCATTTGTCTCTACGCTTATCGGAGCTGACGCTCGACCGCGTCGGATAAACGCGTCGGCGCAATCACAAACACGCTCTGACCCCGACGGAGACTCATTACCTGTGTCACCAAGGCCCTCGGTGCCGCTAAGTGCTACATCATATTTGAAATGATTTTCCTTTTGGCCGCACGTCGATATCGATTACACAGCCACATTGGCAGAGAAGAGCAAGTCCTGCCTCAAACGTGGGTGACACAAGCAAGACAAATGGAAGTTTCATGAACTCCTACGAAAGTCTCTTTGTGGAATTTGTACAGAGTGAGTTTTTCAGGGCTGGTAAAGTTGAGGCGTAACATGACAGAGTGAGGGTCCAGCTTGAATCAGTCCCGCTCTGCCCCAATCACCAACATCTTAGCACGAGACTTTCAGCCCAATTAAAAATAGGCCAAGTTTTCTGGTGCCAGAAAATTGTATGTCTTCCAGTACCAGGAGTTTTCAAAGTTTTCTCGTACAGAAAAGTTCTCCAGTCTCATAGTCCTTTGGTGTTGGGGGGGGGGGAATGGCTAAGATGAACCTGAGTGAGAAAGCATGAGTTTATGTCCACAGTATGATGTCTTTTATGGACAGTCCCCTTTCCCTTATTTGACTATTCAGTCGAAGTCATTTTCTCAATTGTGTCATCATTATGACCAGTTATCTAAGTGAAGTTTATGTACACTGCTGGTGTCATGTTGTGTGTTCAAAACACATCCTCTTAAAACCACTTGTTTAGGCGAGTCCTCTGACTGGCCCCTTCAGTTTCCTGTACAATTGTTGCCCTGTAACTATTGATAACCACACAGGCTGATTTGACTCTTATCTAATGCGGCAACCTGCTATGCAAGTCCGCCCGAATTCCTTTCCGTTGCGGAGCCCACCCAAAAGGAGTCGGACTTGGCCTAGTTTGAGAGACCTTGAAGTTTTACGGTGAGGTCTGCGTTATAATGAGTTAAATGATTCTTGGGACATGTTTTTTTTTTTTTTTTAGCACAACAGTTTACAGTAATTCTCAATACAGGCATAGTACACGTCTGAGTTCAAATATTTAATAGACAGGTTTATGAAAAAGAATACAAGACAAGACGCCACTCTTTACTCTTAACATATTGACAATAATATGTAGGCTGGACTTCTTGTTTTTGACTTTGGAGCTTCTGCTGTAATTTTTACATTTTTTTATTTCAAATGTTCACGATCGTTAACCAAGCGAACTTCTTCGACTGGAAATCCAAAGTTTCAGTGTATTATTGGAACATTTTATGTCAGTCCATTGTCGTGTTTTTAATTTCTGTAACTTCAGAAATTGTGGTCTGTCATTCAGGACTCCTAATGAATTCCGTGCAATTGCCATTTCTGCGGTATAATCACGTTTGCCTGTCGACAGGTTGTTCGATGTCGGCGGCCAGCGGAGCGAGCGAAGGAAATGGCTGCGCTGTTTTGACGGCATCCAAGCCTTGTTGTTCGTTGTGGCTCTGAGCAGTTACGATATGTCGCTCCCCGAAGACCCAAAAGTGGTATGTTACGATGTGAGCTGAATGTTGACCAGCGCTAACTGACTTCCATGTCTGGAAACTCTCTAGAATCGGCTGCAGGAAAGTCGTGAACTTTTCGCGTCGATCTGCACCAACTCGATCTTCAAGAGCACCTCAGTGGTAGGTTGGCTTTTAAGCGTACAGTGCCTTGACTGACGAGTTGAATTAGTTCCATGACCACACTCGCATCTCAAATCATCTTTCCCCATTAAAATGTATGCAAATGACTAATCTGTTCTAGGCCTCTCAAAATGCAACACAAAATGTACGATTTTTAGGGAAAATAGCACTCTATAGTATTGTGCATTATAAATTTGTGTTATAAATGATATACGTTTCCCTTTTCTGTAGAAATGTAGTGTCAAAGTTTATCGTATGACAAAAACCATAAATTTTGCTTAAACACTGAATCTGGAATAAACAAACTTTAATATTATAAACATGAGAAATCAAATTTGCGATAAGAGACATCAGTGGTATTTGTTTGTTGTTTTTGTAGTGAAATAGATAACATGAATTCTTCTGTTTCTATCTTGTATTTATCCATCTCTAACTACCTTTCTTTTTTATGTAAATCTTTTTTCAAAGGCCAACAACAAAACAACCCAACAAATAAGAATGTCCTTCAATAAAAATTCAAATCTAAAACTATTAACAGTCCCTGCCTAGGAATTGGTAAAGGGCATTAAAAAAAACACTAATTCAATTGTTATATTCTTTGTTGCAGCCGTGTTGCTCCGCACACGACAAACAGGTCTGTCTTTTACTTTCGTGAACAGATAATCTGCCTCCCACCTGTCTTGGAAGTTAACCGGTTTCCAGCTTTCGTTTGGCCATTTTTGGGAAGGGGAAGTGCAAATTTGCTCGAGGAGACCGGTAGCATAGTTGCTAACGACTGCAACAGAAAGGGAAGGGGCGGTCTAGACTGATGGGCCAACACACTAGCAAAGCATTCAGGGATTTGTAATATTAGTGGCGCATGTGCTATATACTGGCGGGCCAGATCTATTACACATTTGATATGGTCTTACGGGCCAAATAGAATTACATCGTGGGCCAAATTTGGGAAAGTTTGACATATATGTTCTGGAGAGTGCCACTTTTGGGGTGTTCCACTTTAGAGGTTCCATTGTACACCTTTGACCGTTACGCTCAAGCGTGGCTAATATGTTTGCATTCTGGAGACTCCAGTGAATATATACCATTGTGTTTAAGTTGAACCCTTTCCACCTTTCATCTTACAGATTCTGTTCATGAACAAAACTGACCTTTTCCAGGAGAAGATCCTCCACTCCGGAAGACATCTGAGATTGTACGTTTCCACTTTTAAAGGTATGCTTCAAGAGGCTGTCTGATCTATTCCCAGGAGGGAATTCAATAATTGTCCCATTTTGTAAACCATTGTCGTGCTGTTTTAATCCATCCCAAAAAACGTGTAAGTCACAGCCGGTGGAATACAACGTGGGCGTCTACAATCATGCGTTTCTTTTTGATTCTTGGGCTTCTGCTGACATTTAGTTTAATCTGGGGCTGGATGTTGGTTGACCTACGAATTACAGTAAGTCCTCGATTTACGAACGAGTTCCGTTCCTACGCTGGCGACATAACCCGAATTTCCGCGTAAGTCGAATTTCACCGTTAAAGTCGAAATTTACGTCGAAATACTTCGTATAAAGAAACTAAAATACATTAAAATCAAAAGATAAGATGCTGTACTTACCATTACTGCTGAGAGGTGGGTGGAGAAGAAGGAGGGGAGGCTGTGAGAGCTATTGCTGAGGAAGCATGAGCAGGTTCTACTGGCCACTATGGTGCTGGGGACAAAATGGCGGACGAGGCACGGGCGTCGTAAAGTCGCGACGTCGTAACTCGAGGACTTCCTGTACTTGGATTTTTGATACCGTCCCCCCCCAATTCGATTTAATTGAAATGGGAAATGATCTGTTCAAGGGTCCGACTGACACCTTAAAACCTTTTCAACTGTACACGCAAAGTTGGAAGTAAGATTTTCACATTCTTAACTGACATTGCAGCACTGTGTACCTTTTTGTTTTTGACATGAAAGTGTTTCACCCATCAGAGCCCAGAGGGGAAATTAATGGCACTTGATTAATTTAACCATATTCCCCTTCTTCTTCTCATGTTCTTCTTGCCACTGTTGATGAGTCTGCTCTTTCTTTTGCAATAAGTGTTGCAAAAAGCCATGTGCAGAAGCTGGCTAAACTGAGCTCTTGGGATGTACAGTGGATAGAAAAACTCAAGACACCCCTGTTTAAAGGCCAGGTTTTTGAGATGATAAAAAAATATGACCATGATTAATAGACTTTTTGTTTATTTGATGTCTTACCCTATTTGTTGAGTTGTGCAATTCCACTGCTTCTTTCTTCCGTCTTCGCCTCCCTCCAGGAGCGGACGCCGACGTGGACGCCGCAGCTCGCCACGTCACCGCCATGTTCTCGACGTGCGGCGGGGGCGATCGGCCCTTATTTCACCACTTCACCACAGCCACGGACACCGCCAACGTCCGGGTGGTCTTTCAGGTTGCCATGGAGCAGATTATGAAGCAGAACCTCACAAACGCTCGGCTCCTCTAACCGCTGAAGTATTTTAAATCACACTTGTTTGTATATCATTTTAAATAAAATATTTGTTAAGACCTTTTCCCCCCATTCGCTGAAAGTTGAATACATACCTTAAAAGTCAAACCCCTTCATGTGTATAACATTAGCAAATCTCGAACCTTAACCTCAGTGTGCATCTAAAGCAGGGATCCCCCCGAAATTGTCTATTTTTATTGGGGCAAAGGTTGAATGAATTTTGTGAATCATCACGCTGTTCACAGGCAATGATTTTCGCTTACCACTAGCGGTACGAGTACGACACTTGGCTGCTCTAGCCCATTGACGCCTATAAAATACCACGAGGTGAAAGGAGGAGAGGAGTTTTACTTTATTTTACTTTGGCTGTAATTTAGGAACATAAGGTTTTATAGTGGCAACAGTTTAAGATGGTAAACCAAATTTCTGCTTGGGGGAATTTCGTTTTTAAGACAGAACATAGATTATACAGTTTACTGATTAAAACAAATATGTACACACAGAAATACATTTCTACAGCATAAAATTGAGCCAGAAAATCTGAGCTCAGCAGCTCAGTCCTCCACACAGTCTGCCAAGTCCAGAGAGAGGAAAATGTCCGCTTTGCACTTGAACGTCGTCTTGTCTCCGGGGAAGAGTTGACAACTTAATGGGTTTGCTGCAATGTGTCTTATACAGGTGGGCTGTAGAACAGAATAATAATGCATTTTAGTGTATACAGTAAAGATCTGTTGCATGGATAGTGTACTACATTGTATCTCAGCGCTATGGTTTTACCAAATCATTCCTACAAACTTTAAAAATGCAATCACCATAAAAGATGCCGTGTAAATGTGATAAATCCCGACTGACTTTGGGTGAGAGGCGGGGTACGCCCTGGATTGGTCGTTGGTCAATCATAAAACACCTATGGAGAATTTAGTCTTCAATTAGAAACATAATCCTCTTTATTTGCCAAGCATATCGATGAGCTTAATGTTATTTTTGCAATGCGGCAGGAAGCTGAAGTCAGCCAGGGGAGAATGTGCAAACTTGAGTTGAGCACAGAACTTTAATTCATAAATGAGATTATCTCACAAAACGCTAGTTTTATTATCAAAGGCTTTGTTAAACACCAAGTTCATCATTAGTGTCTGTGCTGAACAAAATATATCACTATTATGTGTGTGTGTATAAATATATATATATATTAGAGGTGCTTAATTAATCAACAACTAATCTATCAATTTATTTCACATTTGGATAATCGTTTAGAGACATGAACTTTAAATTGTCCAAATCCTCAGAATGTCAGTTTCTCAAAACCAAATATTCTCACATTTTCTGTCGTCCTCCATGAACGAAGACTGATGATAGTTGTATTTAGTCAAATTGAGACATTTGTAAACATCTGCTTTTACTTTGTGAAAACAATGCTCAACACTTTTGCCCGTTTTGTGACACATTACGGCCCAAAGCTGAATCATCAATTTGTGCATTTCCTGCACTGTCGATCTGAAAGAATGTCCTGCTTTTTAATCAGACTGATCGATTAATTGAACGATTGTACACACACACACACCATTTTCTTTGTTTCATAAAAGTCAATAAAACACTGACCATTGTCTTCAGGCTAAAACGCAGCGCTTCCGTTGCAGGAAACAAACTTTGTGACGGCTCCGCGTCAACTCCTCTGCGGACGTATGGTGACCCCCGGATACCCGACAGCAAGCCGGACGCCCTGCCCACCGAGTGGTAGCTTGGACCGGCCGCCTGCTTGTACCACGCCTCGGTGGGGATGCAGAGCACCAGAGCGGAGAGCACCGCGATGGGCAGCAGCAGTTTAGCCGGCATGTCTGTGTTGAACGTGGAGGTTTAAAACAATGGAGTGGACCTCGTCGTCAGCGATTGTGTGCACCTTTCACCAGTTTTCTCAGTTCTTATAGACACTCTATAATCGTTCTCATGTGACGTAAGTGCATTTATTTAGACCCCCCCCCCCCACAAACCCCAACCAATCTTAACTGGCGGTGACCGGACGACGACGACTGCTACCAGTCCGTGAATGCACTACGTTGACACCGCTGTCGCACCCCGCCTGTTTTCCAGTTGTGTTGTCACTCGGTGTACAATAATTTGTCACATTCAAGTTTTAATATACAGAAACCGGTAATGTAATGACAGTAAAAATCCAGAGTACATGATGAGGTGTTGTTGTTTCTTAAATTGTCATAAATATTAGGTCGTACTAATTAGCCAGGAGGCTAATGTTAGCTTTCTGGGCGCTAGCTAGCGCATTATTAGCATTAGCTGTGTGAGCAGAGGAGCAGGCAAAGGGAGGGTTTGTGTTAAATCTTTTTTTTAAACCGTTTGCTTCTCGCACAGGCGTAAACTTTGATATATTTAATATGAAAATGTGTTTTTTTTAACTTTAAGCCAAACTATTGTAATATATGCCAAAAGGTGAAAAAGGTTAGATATAAAATCTGTTATTCAAATTCTCATGATGTATGCAGTGTGTGTGTAAAATGTCTATTATTTTAAAGGAGACCAGTTTTATCAGAGAGGTTTAAAGACTACTCCAGTAATATAATTACCAGTTTCCTGCAATAACATTTAGAAAGTTGGGGGGAAAAAAACAAAAAAGTTTAAAACCGGTGAAAATGCATCGGCCAACGTTTAAGACAATGGGGATCAAGATTTTAGTTGTGACCTTTTTTTTTTTTTGTTAAATCTGAGTTTCAAACGCCCATAAATGAATCTTTATCATGTAATCAAAACGTTGGTATCATTTGAAAGGTTGCTAAACACAAACAGGCGCCATAAAAAAATATATAGTTTTAATTAGATTTTTCCAAAGTTAGAAAATCTGGCACAAGAAACACATGCATAGAAAAAAAAAAAAAGAAATTAGGAAATTATGAGTTGTTAAAATACATGTAAGGAATAATTATATCACAGTGCTGAGGATTTGTAGTTGATAAAATTCATAAAATAAGCGTTAACGCTTGGAAGCACAACACATGCAAAGGGCAGCACAATGTGTGTGAATCAATCAATTTACATCACGTTTGGCCGCATCACACAGAAAAAAAAAAATTACATTCTTATACCTGTAAATTGGAATAATTACCTTTGTTTTAGAGGAGCGTTTGAGATTTGTAACGCGGGTTTTTGGTCGATAGGGAAATTTCAAAGTCGTTGGCTACAACTAGGAAATGTGTTTGCGTCATCAGTAGTGGTCAATAAGAGTAAGGTGAAAAAAGTGATTACATTTGTTATTATTGGTTCTGAGCCCCCCCCCCCCCTATTACACAACTTAGGAACATTACAGAGCATGCATTGTTAAAAAATAGCCGTTGAAAACACGAATATATTTTTCAACATCACGACTTTTGATGAGAAACTGAGGATGAACATAACTGCATGTACAAGATGTTATATCTTGGGACTGATCTTTTCTTTTTTTATAAAAGTGAAGAAACAATGTTTCTTTTTCGGAAATGAAGGCTGCAGACCAAAGTAACTGTAATAGCTCTTTACAGTCTGAATTATGCTAAACATTTTAAAGTACCTGTCCTTTAATTCGGTATTTGGTGACACGGTGCTTGCCTTTTCACTACAGCATTTCTTGTTAAACGAAAAACCCCAAGGTGAGTTATAAGCAATCAGCCCATTTCTGAGATAATGAAAGTGAAACGATAAACAAAATTGCCAAGTCGTCCTCGGGCGCGGCTTATTCCACTGCAAGCGGCGGAGGGCAGAGGACGTCTCAGTCCTTTGCCTGACTGGGTAGGAACTCCACACTACGACAGAATTTCAACTTCATTTTGCAATGAATGTCGGCTTGTCATTTTCGCTGCGTTCCCCAAAACGAGTACGTCGTCGAGCAAATTGTGCCGCGTGGCGAAACTTGTAACGGGACTCTTAAGAGATGTTTGCTGTTCGGTGCTATTACGTAGAGTGACCGTTATTTTTGTTGTTGTTACGTTTTGAAATGAGCAACAATGGCTGGCAAGCAGTTCAGGGTGTAACCCGCCTCCTGCCAGACGATAGCTGGGATAGGCACGCCAGCAACCCGCGTGAGGAGAAGCGGCTCAGAAAACTGATGGAAGGTTGGATTTCCATTTCCTGGCTGTTCGTCGCCGCTGCTAATGATCGTATTCTTCGAAGCGATGTAGCACTACGGTGCTTGAAATCTGGTCTCCGATTTTGGCCACTTTGGCCTGACTGGAGTTTGAGCTGCGGATGTTCTGATAATGTTTATTACGAGTCAAATGTATTGATTGTGGCCTCCATGTTTTAAGCTCTTTTCAATACGATTTTGTTTTTTTGTGGACTCATTTTCCGTTGTTCAAAACGAAAGTGAAAACAAGAAATGCCCGTGTTGCATTTCTGATGATTTTTCCGAAAGAATTAATCTCCTTTTTCATGGTCCTGATACTCACCAATTTTGGCAGGTGTGTGTAGTCTTTACCACCCAAAGCCCCCAAAATCCTATTTTTTAATAGATTCCCCCCCCCCCCCCCCCCCCTTCGCTTATACAAAAAGCATATGACAATGACTTTAGTCTTTAGTTCTCCTGCTACAAAAAAAAGCTTTGAAACAGCCACCCCATCTTTAACTTGCATCAACTTTCACAAATAATAGAAGTAAATATTTTCTTCTTGACGGGTGACGTAAATATAGATAGACACTCGCTCTTGGCAAAACGTGCCTTCTGTCAAAACGTATGCAAACTTGAGCCGTAATAAATTGAAATTTTACCTAATAAAATAAGCGTCAAATTGCATGCCTCGGCGGGTCCAGATGTCAGTCATCGAAGATTAAGGCCACACCCTAACTCGGCCTGTTACGTTCCTTTCTAGTTTGCATTTGTGTTTAATTCAGTGAATCTTTTGCATACCACAAGAGCGAGCCTGTTTGCCACACTTCTCTAAATTGCCAAGCTGCTGATGTGGGCTGACGGTGGTGGTGGTGTCAATGATCGATAAACATTTTGAATATTCGCTGTGAAAACGGGGGTGCGAGGACCTTTTCGTCCCCGCTTGCAACGTCAATTAATTAATGTTTTTTTGTCTCCCCCTGCGGATAACCCTGAACAGTGTGACGATGCAGTGCTCCGACTGTGGCTACGTTTGTTTGAACAAGAAAGCCAAGTTCTGCAGCGAGTGTGGCGTCAAGTTGCCGGTCCAGTCTGCCAACAGCCAAGGTGAAGGAGATTTGCTCATCGGACAGCATATGCACAATTTGAGAACGATGGCCATCATGTCAATGCACCTACCATGCTTGGAATATTCATATGAAAATAAAATGCTGGCCTGAATTAATGCCAGAAAAGCTTCATACTTGCCAACCTTACAATTCCAAAATAGTATTTAAACAAACAAAAAAAATAATTATGGGGAGAATATTTGTGTTTGTGTTCGCTGCATACGCCGCATACGAGGATTTGCACACCAGTGTAACTCAGTGACTTGTTGATGAATGTTGTTGTTGAATGTTCTTGTTCTGTCACTTGGCAGAAAAAGGGTTGGCAAATGTGAAGAGGTTTTTATAATGTAACTAATGTATTGGTCACCCATTCAAAAATCCTGTCATTATTTTTGCTGCATTGATTATTTCCATGTATTTTCATGTAAAAGCTGTCTTCTTTAACCTGCATGAAGGAAATCAACCAAACTCCTTGGTACCAGATTTGACAGACTCTACCGCTACAACACAGAAGCGCATTATTTCCGCCGATGACAAAAACAGCAACACAGAGTCTAAAAAGTCAAATAGTGAGGATGAACAAGCCACTTGTGAGCACCCTCTACGGGACCAGAACGCCAATGTGGATCAGGAACAGCAAGAGAAACATGAGAAGGAACAGGAACAGAAACAGAAGCAGTCTGGCACTGCAGACCAAGGAAGAATCTTTTGGTCTCAAACACCATCTGAGGTAACACTTTATGCAAATGAACAGCTTGGATGAAACATTGCATTCCTGTTGCTAGAGGAGTATTTGTATCCTTGCAGATGCTTGTTCCAGATTCAGGCTCCAGTGTGGACTCCGATGCAGTGGAAGACATGCAGACACAAAAGTCGGATGCAGACTATCATGCGCAATACGATACTCCACCCCAACCAACACCCATAAGGTTTATCTCTTTCAGATGGTTTTCTGTTGAGAACATTAATAATAGTAATGTGTTTAATGATCTGCTTTTAATTTTTGGCTTTGCATTTCAAGCAGGAGCAGGAACATAGCTTCCCGAAACAGACTCACTGTTTACTTCCACGCCATCCTCTCAAACGATTTCAAATTTGACCTCGATGAAGATTCCATCTTCATCAGAGGTGGACCTCCTCTATCAGAATGGAATGTCAATGCATTGCAGCTAAATGTGACCAGGTACTTCTGGATGTAGCATGATCTTGAATATTATTGATCCTTTCAAAATGATTTGATCAGGTTTCGCGCTGCCCGTCCGCCACATCGCCAATGCCTCTTTGAAAGAGGATGTGGTGAAGCAAATTTTGCCCACATCCTCCACCATGGCAAATCCAAGTTGCCTGCGTCAAAACTTCCACTCACTGATTAAAGTTAAAGTCTGTTCGGTTAATTGAAGACTGAGAATGTGAGCGTGAACGGTTGCTTGTCTTTGCCATGAGATTGACTGCCGACCACTCAAGGATGTACCCAACCTCTCGCACGGAAGTTAGCTCCAGTTACAACCCTAGTGAGGACAAGCGGTCTTGAAAATTGATGGATAATTAATTACTACTTCTTAATTGTCATTCAAGCATAAGCAGAAGTTAACCAGTCGGTATTACAGTAATCTCCCATTTTACGCGGGTTTCTAAAAACTGCAGCGGGTTTGTGAAATCGGACTCCCATATTCTTTAAACACCTTGTAGATACAGACACCCAGTAACTAATTTCAAAGTCTGTGTACTTGCCAGTGAAGATTCAAAAAGAGAGTGACGGCAATAATGACATGTCTGAAAGCGCTCCGTGGGGAGGCATCCTAACCAGATGCCCGAGCCACCTCATCTGGCTCCTGTATGTAGCCCGTTTTCCACAACAGGGCACCCCATGGGGCAGCACGGTGGATTCAATTCTGAGCTGGCGAGTTCAACTACGGCCTCGTCTGTGTGGAGTTTGCATGTTCTACCCGTGCCTGCGTGGGTTTTTCTCCAGGTGCTCTGATTTCCTCCCACTTCCCAAAAACATGCATGGTAGGTTAATTGGAAACTCTACATTGCCCGTAGGTGTGAATGTGAGTGCGGATGTTTGTTTGTTTATTTGTACCTTGCGATTGGCTGGCGACCAGTTCAGGTTGTACCCCGCCTCTTGCCCAGAGTCAGCTGGGATAGGCTCCAGCTCGCCCGGATGTATTGACATTTGTCTCCTTTTTGTGCAGGAATCTCAAAGAGCATGGGTTTTTGGTCGAAGGCAGTCTGGAGACAAACAAAGAGGTTATGTCTGTGCCAATACCTTACAAATATGTTGTATACAAGAAGGCGAACAAAAAATACAAGTTTGAGTACATCTACAAACAGGATTGTGATCAGTCCAAAACCAACAGATGCTTGTTTGTCGAACCTCGCCTCCTCATTGAAGACGGTATGAACAGCCCTAACTAACCCTAGCCTGTTATGTAGACTGCTGTGCTCATCAATAATATGTTGTTGTTTTTATTAAAGGGGACTGGCATCAATATGATGACATCGTGTGTGTTAAGCCAACAAAGACCATTTTAGGACGCATCACAAGCTTTTGGACTGACCAGGGGAAACAAATGATTAAAGGCCGAGATATTGCAGGGAAAATAATGATGGACACAATATTTGATCTTCTCAGGACCTGGACTGACACCAATTTGAGAAGTTTTCTAAAACAGCTGAATCAGTTCTTTCAGATCTATGCAAACCCATCTATTTACGAAGGAACACGTAAGAAATGGGACTCCTTTAGCTACAACGAGAACAATGTAAGTTCTCAGTTTTGTCGTAAATCAGTCCGGTTGTAGCCAAATCCTCCTAAATCCACCACTTTGCATTTCCCAGATACGGACTTGGATGAAGGACTTCATGTTGACAAACGTGTCTCCTCGAGTAAATGGGAATGAAAATGCAGAGAGTTTGTATATTCAAGATCCTCTTCGAGCGGCTGTGCTCATGCTCCACCTGTGCGAACAGTACGGTATCAACCTGGATCCTGTCCACCGCCTCCGCCTGTGCACTCAGCTGTCGTTGCCCAAACTAGACAGAAGCGCCTTCCTCCAGTACTGGCAAGATTTTTCACGGGATGTTCGTCTTCTTCCAAGGTAAGTACAGTGGCATCTTGAGGGGTGACCATAATGCGAATCGTCGCGCTTTGATTTGCTTGACCTTCAAAACAACTTTTGTGGAAAAAGTATCCCGAAAAGCAAAATAAACATTGGCGCGAATCCTTTGGTTGCTTGGCCGTTTTAAGGCACACATCGAAAGGCACATTGTTTCTACTACATTCATTTTGTTTGTAATGAATTTTACTGGTCTGTATTGTAGCGTGCCAAGCTGCTTGTTATCTCTCATCAAAACTGTGAAACAACGTGGGAACCCCCACTGGATTGTGGCATTACCGCTCTTTCACCTCCTTGAAGGCTTTGCTGCAGAGCCCTTTCAGGTGGTGACATCTGGATATGGTTTGCAAGATCTTGAAGTGGGTGAATTGAACAGTGATCAAAGGAAGTAAGAACACTCCAACTATATGAACACATCTAACCTTGGATCTATTCCCAAATTCATAAATGTCTCATCATCTTCCGCTTGCCAGGGCCCTGCTCAACATGATAAAAAAACATCATCACTTGATGAAGGTGGATCCACTTTCAGCTCGATCTGGTTTTTACATGATGTCTCTCTGTGAAATGAAGGATTACAGTATCAGCATGAACATCCAGCTTTTGGACATTCTTCGTGTTCTCACCTTAAAGGCACCAAGGGACATCAACCTCAATAACGTCCAGGTATGTCACGATAAAAAAAAAAAAACTAAACTAAACTGTAGCAGAAGAGTGTGGACTCCTTGACAAGCAATCACTTATTACCAGTGATTAAGGGGTCACATATGAAACCAATAGAACACGGACTGAAGCCATTTATAGTGTGCATAAAAAGTCTACACGTTCCTGTTCAAATGCCAGGTTTTTATCTAACAAAAAAATGAGACCAAGAAAAAGTATTAAAACCAACACACACAACAACTCTGGAGAGAGGCGTCGATGTTTTAAGCGAGTTCGCCGCGGTAGAGTGAGCAGTTCAGTTCCTTAACTCGGAAGCTCATTTGCTCGCGCGCTAGCTCTTTAGCTCGTTGGCTAGCGAACACAATAAACCGTTAACTTTCCCTGAAGTGTCTCTGTTGCGTGAATCTAAGTGCTGCACATGGAGCAAGGCTACGAAGTATCGGACGGCGCAAACACCGGCAGTCTACCGTTCTTTGAGGCCTCGAGTGGTGAATGACACGGCCATTCAACTCACTGTGTGACGCACACGCTGGCTCAAAACAACAATAACAATTTATCAAGTCCGGAAAAAAACTATCGTGTCCATTTTAGTTATCAAATGATAAGTCGATATAGTAATTATCGTGACAGGCCTACCTGTCAACACATTTTGGGAATCCCTGCTCTAAACCATTGAGAATTAAGCCTATTGCAAAATTCTAAGTAGTTATTCGGGACAAAGACCGAGTATATTCTGGAGTAAAAAATTAATTGTTGATCCTGGTTTTCATTTCAGGATCTATCTGACATTCTCTCACACATCCAAAATAATCTCCTTGAGAGAAAATACAGGTAAATTAGATTTTTATTTAAACATGGCAATATTTTATCCCTCCCATTGTTTTCTTGTGTTCTTCAATTTGCATGTTAAACTATTATCGCAACTGAATCCTTGCTAGTTGGATCTCCAAGGATTATGGAAGATTGTGCCTGATTGCGGTGGGAAACCTCTTTGAGAAGATTTGCAACGGAGCCAAGTCATTATACTGCAAACATATTCCTCTCGCATGCATGAGCGTGGTTGCGTCCGTGTTTGACTTGGTCATTCCACACATGCAACAGGTATGCAAAGTGAACTCTTACGAAGCCAGTGGTGCACCCTTCAACAGAGGTGGGTTGCCAATCGAAACTGAAAAATGATTCCCTTTTAGGAGGCTCGTGGAGACGGACAGCAGCCACAAGCAGGAGAGATTGCAAAGGCGATTCGCATCATGAGAGGCTGGATGAGTTCGCATTTCAAGGAAGATTTGCTATCCAGGAGGCAACCTCACAAGGTTGTCGCTACGGAGGCGATGGAAGTGAGCATTGTGATGTTTTGTAATGAAATTGCTTGAACAAAATCTTGATATGTAAATGGTTATAACATTATTATCACTCATGGTACAAAAGCATCAGATATTGATACTGTCGCTGTCTGATGTCAAAGGGTAATGTGATGTGAAAGAACCATATATATAAGCTTCCTTTTCTTGGTTTTTGCAGGTGTGGAACCGTATACTTGGCATCCACTTCATTGATAATGAGTGTCAGGAATTGTGGAGACTGAAATTATCTTTGGATTTTGAGGGCAAGTACAAAAAGGTAGAGTATATACAGCCTAGTTGTACATCATTCAGATACTTTCTTGACTACATATTCAGTGGAATGTCTGATATGTTTGGTTTAAGGCAAATCCAGTGGATCAAATTCATTTTTATTGCTCAAAAATAGTGGAGCTCGATGAGTCTTTTCGACATGTCGCGCCTACTATTGAGATGTGTGCGCTCGAAGCTGTTCCATCTGTATGCCAGGTATTTGTATGCTCTCTTCACGATTTATTCATGTTCAAAGTGTTTGCTCCAACCCCAAGCCGCCAATATGAGAACGTAGCCTGGAGGTGAAAATGCTAAATTCCTCTTAACTCACTGTATGTCGACACAATGTCCTCCTTATCCAGACCAATTCAGAGGGCCAACTGTTGAAGAATTTCAAGATGAACGGCAAGTTCGTGAAACTTGTCTCAGCCATTGTCACAAATTCCTGGCCAAGGGACCACCAAGGAAATTATGAAGAAAAAAAAGAGACGGTCCTTCAGTACCTTCTCTCCTGGACTGCTGCCGGACAAATTTTTCAGCTATATGGTAATCCATCATTTTTTCATTGATCAGGTTTGAGGAAAATCTACTGTTATATATGTGAGATGGGTTGATTTATTCTTTATTCTTTTTTTTCATTGACTCCAGTTTTGAAAGAAGTAGGGGACTCCATTTTACTTTAGTTGCACACACAAATTCTAACAAATTGCAAATTCGTGTTAATCGATGAATCAAATCTCTAGGGGAGGAGCGTTCAAACTACAGCCCAACTGATTAATAAGCTTAAATCGGGCCGATGATAGCGCATCAGCAATAAATAGACATTGGCCAATATTTAACTGATGCGTTAACCTTTTTGTGCGCGGAGATTGTTTCTTGCTACTCGGCTGAGAGAAAAGGGAAGAAAGGGAGAAAAGGGAAGAGAAACTGCATTTTGTTTCAAAACAATATAACTGCACTTCAGTACCACATGACAAGTTTTATAGTTGTTTACGTAGCATCTTTGTGAAATATGCAACTATTAATTCCCATGTCCACCATTATGTAATAAAAAACTATTACAAAGCATTTTAAAAATGCGTAAATTGTCAAATATCTGTGTGAATAAACATCAAGGTGGATACTGGTCAGCAGAACCGCTTCACAGTTCACACAGTTCAAAAGGGTTCAAATCTGGGCTCTGCGTTCCTGTGTGGAGTTTGCATGTTCTCCCCGTGCCTGTGTGCGTTTTCTCTGGGTACTCTGGTTTTTTTCCGACATTTAAAAAAACATGCATGTTAGGATTATTAAAGACTCTTAACTCAGGGGTGTCAAACTCATTTCTGTCGCGGGCCACGCTGTAGTTCTCCTCAGAGGGCCCTTATGACTGTGAAACTATATAAATGGTAAATCGCCTCATGTTATCGCATATACACAACAAAATCATGGATAACCAAGTTTTAAATCAGAAGTCAAGGATAACACTGTAGGTTTTTCAGTTCCTGTAAAAAGAAAAGAAAATGGAGGATCGGTAACAAAATGCTTTCAATATTTTAACATTATTTATTACATACGACAATTTGAAAATTTGGTACAAATTTGAGCAAGAATCATGGAAGTTGATGGACATGATTTGCTTTCGTGGGCCACATAAAATGACTTGGTGGCGTCGGATCACGTCTCGCTGGCCCTTGAGTTTGACGTGCTAAAACTTGTCAGGTGGAGAGGCGGTTTTAAAGGGGCTACTAATGTTCAATTTCTCGCCTTTTCAGGTGCAGAGGAAAACCTTTTTGACAAACTCACTGATGATGCCAGCGACAGAATCACTTTTGCCGTGTCAACATTGAGAAACATCAAAAATCAGCTTATTAAGGGTAACATTACAGTGAAGCTGCTCAGAATCCTTTTGGCAAGTCAAGAGGCCCTCTTAGAACTGCTGAAGATCGGTAATAGTCGTCTGCTTTTCATGAAAGACTGCTGGAGACATGATAAAAGACATAACGTGTTTCGTGAACCCTGTCATCGCTAGATTGTCTGTCCGAGAATGAGCAACACAGGGACACTGGCAAAATGACAAGGCTTCTGAAGTGCAGAGAAAGTGAAGTTCAAGCGGTATATACTCAGAAGGAGCAAATGGACTCCTTGCTCACAATGATCCGTCACCTTGACGAGCACATGGCGGGTACGAAGACCAAGTTGAACGTGATCAAACATTTGCAGTGAATGTAATGTTTGTTTTATCCCTTTTTATTTCAGTTGACGTCCGTGACATGGATGAGAGATGCCGTGTCAACATAAAGATGATGGCCCTAGACCTTTTCATGGAGGTTCACCCGTTTGACCAACTTCCCTCTGCTACGGCCGGTGTTGTCACTTACTTCAAAATAAATGACGAAATCAGACAAATGTCAGATGTCTTGTACAAGTTAAACAATAGCCACATATTTATATTGTGCTGGAAGGAACAAGGCAAACTCCTGGGCAGTGAAGAGGTCATGCAGGACAATCCCGTTGAGGAAGTCGTACCGCGCGCAACACTGACACTTGATGAGCTTTATGCCGATATTTTTAAGCCTTGCGTTGCCGCTTACACAGATATTTACACACATTTGAAGAATGGCAGTATAAAGCTGAAGGAGGTGCAGCGGCTTTTCAGCAATTACAGGGGCAAGTACGCAGAGCTCGCACAAGACTTGGACATCATGTGTAGAATTGACACGTCGGCAGATAACCAGTGGATCCACACCAGGCTTCAACAGATTGAGCAATATCACGAGCTCCATCTTGCCGTGGATTCAGCTGAGGTCATTATGGCGGTCAAAGGGACCCTCTGTCTTGAAGGAGATTTCAGCGTGCTGGAGACATTGTTGAAAGTTGTAAGTGTTATATCTATTTGCTATTACAGTGGAACCTTCAAGGTCAAACACAATCCGACTAGAATTAGAATTTTCCATTGCAATTAATGGCTATGGAATTACCAATACATTGAGCAATTTCCTTGTTTAGTAACACGGGATGTTTATTTCCTCAACTGTAGATCTTTTAAGCAGGTTGTGGGTCAGTTTTTGTGTTTTTAGAAGATATTAAACAATATATAAAGAGCTCTTTCACCAAACTGCTATTAACTGTTTTCATGTGTTTTAAAAGCCCAATAACGAATTCAAATTCAGTTAATTAATTGTTATTTTCAAAACGCTATTTATCTAGAAATATATTTAATTTATCCCAATAACGCTTCCCTTTGAAAATATTTCTTGGACTGAGCAGCCAATGTGTGTTCCGCTTTCTCACTTGGCAGTTAGTTCCAGTTCTAATTCTCCACTCGTTATAACTTTTCCAGTCACACCTGAGGTTCCAGTGTATTCTCAACAACTCAATGAAGGTTTTCCTCAAGCTTTCCTGAACATTGTTTGCTTCATGGTGTTCTTCTTTCAGAGTCATGCAAACTTTGAAGTGGAGGAGCTTCAGTGCATTGACAATGACTTGATAGGGGCCAAGAGGGATCTGGTGGACATCACTGAGCCTCGTAGACTTTGTTTAAATGAGCTGACACACAGAGGCCATTTTACAAAATGGGTAAAAGATGCACTGAAAGGTAACAACCATGAGTTCCAGGAAATATCTCAAAGCTCATCAAGGCCAGGCCGTTTGAAAAATGCTAACTACTTTCAGATCTCAAAGAGTTGAAGGTGTTTGTCGAACTGGCTTCCATCTCTGCGGGAGAGAACGACATGGAGGTGGATCGCGTGGCTTGCTTTCATGACGCCATTCTCGGCTACTCTCCTATCCTGTATGAGCTTCATCCAGACTCAGGTTTTCTGGCCTTCAAAAACGTTTTGAAGAAACTCTGGAGAGCATTAGACAAAGACAACAACCTTCCCAAAAAAATGGTAAAAGGGAAAAAAAAAGAAGAGAGATTTACTATTACGCAATAAGATATAGCCAAGTGGTTATTCAATGAGACAATAATAATAAAACAAGTTATTTTTCAGCGTGACAGTGGCCGCCATTTGGAATGGCTGAAGACCGTAAAGGATAGTCATGGCTCAGTGGAGCTGTCTTCTATGTCTCTGGCGTCAGCCATCAACAGTAAGGGCATCTACTGGATCAGTGCACAGAGTGGAAAAAAGGTAAATTAACAAACTCCATTGCTGATTCCACCGCATGGCTGTACAGTGTTCCACCGCTATTTAGCCTATCGCTGGAATTCCCACTATATCGCATTATTCCACAGTTTATAGCAATTGTTTTGATTTGTATTTACTTCCTCACTGTAATACCCATGCATGTTAGAAAGTCACAGTTGCCCATGCACTCGTCAGCCGTTTAATGTTGGGAGAACAATGAAAAACATAAACACAATGAGCACACTAAGCAAGAGTTCGGTCGAGCACAGAAACTCGTGAAATGCACGCTTTGCAATGCATCGTGTTTAAAAAGTGTGTTTTAAGTTTAAATGTGTTTAAAGCCTGTGACATAAATATATTTTTAACACGGTATGGTCTTTAAATTGCAGATATTCACCTATTGCGGGTGGGTCTGGAATGTATGTATGTATGAAATGTGCTTTTTGTAACTCACAGGTGAGTCTCGACACCACTTTGAAACTTGAGATTCTGGAGGACAAGGAGGATAAGGAAGAGCGCGTGACGCGCTACTATTCTCTGGAAGATGTGCGGGAGCTGCAGAACAAACTGATGCTCATGTCTGGGAAAGGCGATCAGGGACAGAAGGAAATGAATTACTTCACAGAGGTACGACTGTATTTCTAACTGGGGGCACATGAACACGATGGTAGGGCACCAACAACTTAAATAAGCTCCATAAAATGAAAACTGCTGTAGTCTCTCAAAGCCCAAAGTGCTTTTGATTTGCATTTTTTCTTACAACTGACATTTTATGTGATTCAGTAAAAAAAGAACAATTCTTCACTCAAATAAAATGTTGACTTTCTAGTAGCTGTGTCAATCTAAGCTTTACCTGTTCAAATGTTTCATTTCAGGTCTTTGCTGGTGTTCAAAGACTAGCGGAGGCTTTCATTGCTCTCTATGCTGCTGGAAACCCTCTGTTCAGACACTGGGAAGCTCAAATCCAGTGTTGCTTCAGTGAGAAACTCAGCATTGTGATGGACTTCAACCTGGGGGAGAATTTTAATCTTGTCACCATTGAGGAGCGCCTTCCTGACCTTTGCATGAAAATGGAGAACATCCTGCACTTTTGGTTGGATTATTTGGACGAACAGAGATCCCAGCATCACTTTTTGAACTACTTCACAACAGAACAGATTTTCTACCTATGCAACAATCTGTCAGAAGAACACGTTAAACATGTAGCTGATCAAGTTCTCATGATGCTGTCCTTTATTAAGCCACACTGCACTGCCTCAGATGTATCGGGTGTCTTGCATGAACTTCAAAATGAAATCCTCACCAAACCACAAGAAGAAGAAGAAGAACTTGAGTTCCAGTTGATGTCAGACCCAAGTATGGAACTGGATCCTGAGGAACAAGCAAATGGATTTCAAAGGTTTGATCTGATATGGAATAAGTACATGAAAGACCCGGAGGATGTTGTTCCCCACATTCTTGACATACAAAGTCTCGGAAGACTGCTTGAAATGCTGGTTGAGAAGGACGATGTTTCTGAAGAGAAGGTTGAAAGAGAGCTCCCGAAAAGCATAAAAGCTGGAAATCCAAACCTCATTGTTTGCCCTCACACGGCAGTCTTAACTTCTTGCATCTCCATTTATATGACCAGCAAAGATCAGCCGCTGCCAACTTACGACGAGGTCCTGCTGTGCAACTCCTCCACAACTTACGAGCAGGTGGAGCTCTTCCTCAGACGTTGTCTCAGGCCAGGTTGCAAAGAGAAGAAGATATACTGCCTCCTGTACGGGGAGCTGCTTATGTATGATGTTAGCTGTAAAGTTGTGAATTTTTTTCAGCGCATGAAAGTACAGAGTTCGACAGATTACAGGCTTGTTATTCTCTGTAGCTCAGAAAGAGAAGAAACCTATCTTCCATCAGCTTTCAGTCAGTACCGGTTGCAAATTGTTCCTCAAACGTCACTGGCCGACATCCAAAGGTTCCTCCACCAGCATTATGTTGTCCCACCAGATCAATACAGTGCAGCAGCTGTATTCAAAGATCGCCTCTGCGTTGGCACTGTCTCATCTGAAAGGGCTGGTGTTGGTGAGTGTAAGCCTGTGTTCACACTTCATGTTTGATTCTGTTTAAACTAACTTTTGCATGTGAATACTATCATTCGAACCCAAACAAGCTGACTGAGACCACTAAAAGAGGTGGGTCTCCATCCACATGGGGCGAACTCTGGTGATTGCAGCGTTGAAATGACAGCTAAAAGTCGAGAGAAATTGCTAATATTTAATAGTACGAAGTATGATCAGGGCTGTCTCGCTGCCGCTTGCCATAGTCTGTGAGGCTGAATGTTGCGGAAGCTTTTCCCTGAGTTCCGCTGGTTAGAGTAGAAACATTTAAATAAAATAAGAGTGTTATTCAACCCAGCAGAAATGCAAATACTTTCATGACACCATCTTTTTTTTTTTTAACTACGCTGCCTTTCATCTCATTGATTAAAACGCCAGTGTGGCCACTAAGTGAACCACACCAAATGTGCTCAGCGTATCTTTAAAAATGGTCCAGAGAAGAGCACCACACTGCATGTGTGAACAAAATACAATACCTTGATATTTCTTTGTATGGAATTGCCACATGGTGAAACAGTATCCTTCTGATCATGATGGTTTTCAAAATTTCAGGTAAATCACTTTATATCCAGAGGCTTTACAAAAAACTGAACCACTCAGTCGAGGAACGACCAAGGATGCAATGCATTCGCTTGATTGAATCCAGTGTCGACGAGGATGCCATCCTTCAGACTCTTTTGAACGGCACAAAAGAGAAAAAAATCACTGTGTTCCATTTCGACATTACTTCATCGGTAATTATGCATTTTGTTAAATTTTATGCATGCTGATAGTATTGTGTTAATGGATATTTCTGCTGTTTTAAAAGGTAAAGAAAGGCATCCACGAATTTCTATTCAAGTTGTTGATTCTACGTTACCTAATGGACTCTGAGGGTAACACCTGGAAGTGCAATGATAAGGATCTGTATGTCATGGAGTTTTTAGAAGAAACTGTCAAGCCAAGCAAAAATGTTTCAGCGCAGGTAAGAGGTTTGACAATTTGCACGGTCATCTGACTGTAAAACGTTGCTTACCTTAGGCTCTTCTGTTGTCTTAGACTAATACCTCAATCAGCTCAATCACAGACGGGTTCCCAAATATTATTTGCCGGGCACCGAAAGACGTGCTGATGCTCACAATGAAGAAAGAAGATCCCAATGACAACCCACTGATGGATGACAAAGTGTTCAAGAGTGCAGCCTTCCAGCGACCATACCAGTATCTCAAAAGATTCCATAACAACATTAGTCTTGATCGGTTCAGTTATACGGACAAGGTTGCCGAAGGGTCGCATGTGGAATGTCTTCAGATTCTTCTCATTTACTGTGGCATTCAGGACCCATCCTGGGCGGAACTTAGAAACTTTACTAGGTTTCTAAACCTGCAGCTAAAAGACTGCGAGACATCTGTTTTCTGTAATTCTGATTTAACGGGAGACATCCTCAATGGATTTAAAACATTTGTGGTGGGTTTTATGATTATCATGGCGAGGGACTTTGCAACACAATCGCTAGGTATCTCTGACCAGAGCCCCAGCAGTCTACAAACAGTCCAGGCTGTCCAAGGCAAGGACTTAGCTCCTTTTTTTATCAGAAAGAGATGGGAAACGGAACCACATCCCTATATCTTCTTTAATGAGGACCACTCTTCCATGACCTTCATTGGGTTTAATATTCGGCTCAATTCACAGAATGCATTTGATGCAGTTGATTCGAGATCTGGAATGGTTATTAAAACAAATGTTATGTCAAAGGCATTGTTTAATGGCCTGCAACGTCAGGGCGTTCCTTTTAACATTGACTTCGATAGCCTACCCAGAAGTGAGAAACTACAGCAACTGTGCAATGTTCTTGGAATCAAAAAGCCTCTTGACCCAGATGAAACATATGAGCTTACGACTGACAACATACTGAAGATGCTGGCAATTCACATGCGTTTCAGGTGTGGCATCCCTATCATCATCATGGGAGAGACGGGATGCGGGAAGACAAGACTCATCAAATATCTTTGTGAGTTGCGCAGGAGCGGCGTTGATGCTGAAAACATGAAACTGGTCAAAGTGCATGGAGGAACATCGTCAGAAATGATTTACATCAAAGTAAGAGAAGCAGAAGCTATTGCTTCCATGAACAAACGAGACCACGGATTCGACTCTATTCTCTTCTTAGATGAGGCGAACACCACAGAGGACATAAGTAGTATCAAAGAGGTCCTATGTGACAAGACAGTGAAGGGGGAAAGTTTGTTAGCTGACACTGGACTGCAGATCATTGCAGCATGTAACCCTTATCGAAAGCACACCAATAAGATGATCAAAAGGCTGGAATCTGCCGGTCTTGGGTACAGAGTCCGGGCTGAGGAAACGGATGAAAAACTAGGCTCAATTCCTCTCCGTCAGCTTGTGTACAGAGTTCAAGCGTTGCCACCAAGCATGATCCCTTTGGTGTGGGACTTTGGCCAGTTAAATGATAAGACAGAGGAAATATACATTGACCAGATCGTAAAGAGACTTGTGGAAAACCAAAACATTCCCCAGAACTACTTCAAATGGATTACTCAGGCTCTTTCTGCTTCACAGAAGTACATGCGGGGAAGGACTGATGAATGTAGCTTTGTCAGCCTGAGAGATGTCGAACGTTGTATGCAAGCTTTTGTTTGGTTTTACGACAACCGCTCTCGTTTCTTGGCAGATCTTGAGGAATTTGATAGTGTTCAAAACAGAAAAAAACAATGCGCTCAAAACGGCCCAAAGGAGCGAGATCCTGTAATGTGGTCTCTAATCATGGCCTTAGGTGTGTGCTACCATGCTTCCCTTGAACAAAAGGTTAATTACAGACAGTGTGTCAGCCAAAGTCTACCACCAGAGTACAATCCAACAAAAATAAGGGAGGAAATTACAGTTATGCAGGATTTACTCCTAAGTGGTGTACCAATGGCCGATACAATTGCAAGAAATGCCGCCCTCAAAGAGAACGTTTTTATGATGGTTCTTTGCATTGAGCTGAGGATCCCTCTCTTCTTAGTTGGAAAACCTGGTACTTCAAAATCTCTGTCTAAAACCCTGGTGGCCGATGCAATGCAAGGCCAGGCCGCACACTCTGACCTCTACAAGCTGTTCAAGCAGATTCATTTGGTGTCCTTCCAGTGTAGCCCCCACTCTACACCAGAAGGCATCATTAATATATTCAGGCAATGCGGACGCTTTCAGGAAGGAAAAGATCTTGATGAGTACATTTCAGTCGTTGTCCTTGATGAGATTGGGCTGGCTGAAGACTCCCCAAAGATGCCACTTAAAACCCTTCACCCATTGTTGGAAGACGGTTGCATTGATGATGAGCCACTACAACATAAAAAAGTTGGATTCATTGGCATTTCCAACTGGGCGTTAGACCCCGCAAAGATGAACAGAGGCATATTTGTTTCTCGAGGCGACCCTAATAAAGAAGAACTGATTAAAAGTGCAGAAGGTATATGCTCATCTGATGTGATGGTTTTGGAGAAGGTGAGGGAATTCTTCCCCTATTTTGCAGTAGCCTACATAAAAATTGTCCAGAACCAAGGCAAAGGATTTTTCGGCCTGCGTGACTATTACAGCTTGATTAAGATGGTTTATGCAGTGGCCAAAACATTCCAACGAAAGCCCACCAATGAGGAGGTCACAAAAGCCATTTTGAGGAATTTCAGCGGCAAAAATGATGTGGATGCAATGTCTATTTTTAATGAAGATTTTCGCATTGCATTTGACCCGGAGAACATCAGTGCCGTTGAGTTTGTGAGAGAAAACATTCAGACAGTTGGACAGGAGGAAGAATGTCGCTACTTGCTGGTACTAACCGGAAATTATGCCGCGCTCCAGATTTTGCAGCAAACTTTTTTTTCAGAGGTTGGTCAGCCCGAAATCATCTTTGGATCCAGCTTTCCAAAAGACCAGGAGTACACTCAAATCTGCCGGAGCATCAACAGAGTCAAGATCTGCATGGAGACAGGTCAAACTGTTGTGCTTCTGAACTTACATAACCTCTATGAAAGTCTCTATGATGCCCTCAACCAATATTACGTCTACTTGGGAGGACAGAAATATGTGGACCTTGGCCTCGGAACCCATCGTGTCAAGTGTAGGGTGCACAACGACTTCCGACTTATTGTCATCGAGGAAAGTGGGGTGGTTTACAAACAGTTCCCAATACCTCTCATCAATAGACTGGAGAAACACTACCTGGACTTCAATACTGTCCTGACAACTGCGCAGAAGAGGATGGTCGAGAAATTGACGGAATGGGTCAAGCGCTTTGTTTCAGTCAGCAATCTTGTCATGATTCAGAGGTACAAGTACCGTCCTTCAGACGTCTTCATTGGCTACCATGCAGACGCTTGTGCTTCTGTGATCCATCGAGTGATCGAGAAGAGTAAGGATGGTATTGAAATCTCAGATGCCGAGCAACGAGTTCTCCACAAAGCTAAACTTGTACTGCTCAAGTGTGCCACACCAGATTCAGTGGTGCGGTTGGACTTCACAGACCTTCCCAGTGGGGATAGTGAAGATCTTGCAAATGTCTATTTTGAAGATCAGAACAACAGCTGCCTGGCTGACTTCATAGTTGCTCATACAAGACAGGAAGTCCATAGCGTTTCCTCCTTCACAGAGGTAATGTTACCATCCCAGCTCCTGATAACTCACACAGCTTTTAATCTTCATAAGTCTAACCGACTTGCTTTCTAAACCACAGGTTACAACATTCTCCAGACTTCTCACTGCACCAGACTTAGAGCCATTGGAGCAAATGTTGCAAAGTGTCGAGCTTCTCTCACTCCAGCAGTTTGACATGGAACAGTTCTTCTTGAAGGAAATTAGGTTTGTGGATAAAATGGCTAACAATCTAATATGAACACAGTTTAGCGATATTTGATGCACACCGTAACCACAAATACATACTGCTGTGTTAAATTCTATGTAGACATTTGAATAGACAAGATTTTTCAAAGCGTTTGTTCACAAAGGTGATTACATACATGCGTCATTTCCTAAATAATTGAAGTGAGTTATACAACTCTTGATTTTTGACAATACAACATAATTGCAACACAATTATAGTATTGTATGTTGTGAGGATAAGTTGCAGCCTCTGGATCAGTTTATTCTATTTGTACCGTGCTGTTGAAGTGATGAAGGCAGTCCAAATGCTGTTTTCTCGTAGAAACTACCTCACTGCTGAAAAACAACTCATCCGTGACGGACCCTACAACAAGGTCCTGATCATTCAGAGTGAATTCAAAGAGGGCACTCATAGTGCCCATCTCATTGCATCAGCAAAGTAAGCAAGCACCATTTTTTGCCATGCTTTTTGTGGTTGTGCAATACTGAGCTTTGCTACCCAATCGTAGGTATTCAGCCATAAATGAAATCACCAAGATCACTCAAGAGGGCTTGGACTGCAGGGTGTTTGTCTACTTTATCACCAGGCTTCCAAGGATTCAAGGAGGGACTTGCTATGTTGGATTTCATGGCGGTATGATCACTTCAACTTGGACATTAGTGCTTTTGACGTAAATAGCCCAAGAGTCATTTCAGGACATCTTAACATTGGCAGGCCCCTGGACTTCAGTGCATATAGATGACCTCAGACAGCCAACGGACATCGTTACAAGCATTAGAACCTTGCGAAACACAGCAATTTGCCAGCTGTTTGAAACAGAGAGAAGCCAACCTCAAGGTCAGGGGGTATTTATTTGTAATCCTTTTATTGACTTCAAATATTTAGCGCCGCTAAACAAATGAAATCTTTTAACAGCTCTGGAGGCAGGTGAGGAGAGTGATTCATGTGGCGCGAACAAGGAGGAAGCAGAGACAAGAGAAGATGTGAGTATACAGAGCTAGTAATACAAACCTCTCATTAACTGACTCTTATCCTTCGCTTTAACGTTAAATAAGGTGTGCTGTGCAATTTTCGAAGTGTTGTTTTGTATCTTGTTAAGTCAATCAAAAGCCAAAGCACCACTGAGGTCAGTGATTCCCAGCAATTGTGTCACTGCACATCAGTGTGAGAGATCACAAGGTATCCCATCAGAAATGATCGAATCAAGTCAATTTATTTATTTGACTTACTCCTCCCTCATTTGGAGCTCAACTGAACCCTACATTAGCAAACAGACCCGAGACTCGGTGTGAGGCGTCCGTCTGCCCTGACCAGTTGGGTTGAGATACAGTAAGTGGTAGTGGAGAGGGACAAAAGCCAGGAAGAGAGGAAAACACCTTTGTGCACAGCGCAGAGAGGTTTGTCTCAGTCAATGCCGTCAACTCAAAATCGGGCTGGAAGAAATGGGCTCGCTATGCACAGTTTGTATGCTTTTCTTTTTCTTGACCACAATGTTGTCACTATGCAGTACCAAGATGACACGGCCCTAGACACGACAGCACTGGTGCGAAGCTGTGTGCAGAGTGCGGTCGGCATGCTCAGGGACCAGCAAGGCTGCAGAAACCGCAGCACTCGAAGACTTGAGACGCTTCTGAAGCTTCTCAGTGACAGTGACCAGGTCGCAGGTATTATCTACTTACTTTCTTGTGGTCTCCCTGGTTGCCATCAGTGTCCTTTACACTTCCTTATTCTTGGCAGATGACTTCCTGCAAATTGTGAAGAAGCGTCTTTACTTAACTCTAGCGAGTGAAAGCAACTTTTCATCTTCCACAAAGGATTGGGTCATCAAGGTGGCTTCTAATGTTGATGCCTTACAAGAAGGGGGTACGTTTTGGTGAGTGGCACCCCTTCACAATGCAATATTTGTGTTTGTTTCTAGAGGGTTTGACCTTGTCTTTTGGGCCATTTCAGCCACTCTTTATGGAAGCGCATTCAAGCTGTGGTGACCCCTGTCTTGGCTCAAATGGTTTCAGTCATTGATGCTGACCGAAACCTGGACATCTTAATTAGAGACGACAGTAGTGCCTCTGTGAAGAGGCTGTGGTTACACATCTTCGCCGATGAAAGGTTCCTGGAAATTCCACAGCCATCGCTTGAGTAGGTGGAAGCAATAATGGACACCATAACCTCCAAAATAGGACACAACAGTGCTTGAACTTTGGTGAAACAAAATTTCCCCTTAAGATCAATTGTATTTTCAATAATTCAAATGATAAGCAGAAGCTTTTTCTGTTGTAAATCGAAAATGTGTAGAAAATTTAAAGGAGACTGTTTTCACAATTTGAAACCGTTTAAAAGTGTTTTCGTCATGTTTACCTCAAAATACGCCAGACTCGTGTGAATGAAAAAGGTGAGCGCCCATGAAGGCAGTACAGTGAACCCCCGGTTATCACAGTGGACACATTTCAGACCTACATAAAATGCGTGCAAATCTAAGATTTAGAAAGACCATAGAATTTTTCTTTTAGTATAGTTTCACCTCTCCTACAGACGTTAAACACATTAAAAGTATTCAAACGCACTTTTCAATTTAAATTGTAATCATACAGTATTTTACCCACACCCAAAAAATTGCCAGCACAAAATGAAACGAAAATGCAGTAATTGATAAGTGCTATGTGTTGTAAATACTCCTAGATGGCAGTATAGAGGACCCCCAGATATTTATGATTCAGTATTCACACATTCACCTATATGTGGAATTTTTTGGGGGGGACCGTTCCCGTTATTTGCGGAAACCCCCACTTATTAGTGTTTTTTAAAATTTTATTTATTTATTTTTTACCTGATACCCGCTTATTCACTTTATAATTATATAATTATTATAATCAATTATTTGCTGATTTTTTTCTATTCATGGACAGGCACCGTTCCTATCCACTGTAATGCAAAAGGTATGACTGCGTAACACCATCCTCCCTGAAGCGTATCCATCAGTTTTGTTTTTTCCTAAATGGTCAGGATCTTCGTCTGAGGACACTAGGGCTCACTACCAGAAGCCATCAAAGAGGCAAGATGCTTAAGGGGGCATTGTAGAGCTTAAAACAAAACCGTGTTCAATCCAAGCGTGAAGTTACCAGTAGCCAATCAGCCTAAAAGAATGAAAATATCGCAAGACCAACTCAATTCATTACTCCTTATACTCTATCTTAATCAGTATGTATGATTTTTTTACATAACCCTCCCCCCCCCCACACACACACACACACAGACACACAGACATCTTCTAGCAGGGTTTCTGTGATAGACAAGCACATAATGTTCCGCAAAACAATTTGTGATATAGTGGGACTGTGATACATAAACCGCAATTTAATGGAGGAACCACTGTAAAAGCCTTTTTAGTCGCGGACACAGCACTTCATACACTACAGCGAGGGTATATGTGGCACATCACCAAAAACAAATACTACCCCAGCAACATCGAGTAATCAGATGATCATTGGTTATTGAAATATCAAATTTGCAAGAATGGAATGTTCCGCTGTCCTTACTGCATACAGGTGACTGCATTTCATTTTGAACGTGTGACCCATTTTGGAACATTCAAATCAAGTCTTAGTGACTTTCTCTCTCAAACAGCTTAGAGACCCGAACAATTCTCCTACGAAACTACTTGGCCCAAGGCAGGGCCTTTACCTTCAGCATGCCTTTCAGTGGGAGGATCAAGGACTACTTAGAGGAGCTCTGGGTTCATGTGCTTCAAAATGAAGGTAATGAATGACCCACGACAGAAAGATTATGTTTCTTGGTCATTTTACTTAATTAACCTAGGATTTGTCTTGTTAGGTCATACTCAACAGAGATTCTTTGAATACTTTTCCAAAACATCACTGGGACAGTACATCGCGAAAGACACCCCAGAGATACAGTCTGAGTTCTTTCAGCTCTACCTACAGGATTTTCTCTTCTTGACTATGAATGTCACCCGTCAGGAGGACGTGCAGGTTGATGTCTTTACGATACTGGTCACATCTGTTAGTACAACTGTGCGCATGCATGCATTCATTCATTCATTCATACGTTTTAGCTCCTGGATATGGCTTTGAACAACTGCGTCAATGAACTGCGCTCGCAGTTCGGTGCCATGGATGCAGTTGCGTCGCTTCCGTGGGTCCATGCTGCCTATCACGAGTCCAAGGACCGACTGCAGAACCTCTACATAATGGTCAGCCTTGAACCGCAGGTGACCGCCGACCTCTTAAGGAGTCATCAGTTCAGCGAGGGAGATGAGCTGGTGAGTTTATATTTATTGCTGTGTAGCGTGAACCCTTGCTTGTAAAAATTGTTGAATAGAAATTGGACACCCTACCCTAATGTTCAGTTACTAATAAGTGGTTAATAGGTTTATCACATTAACAATGTCTTGACCAGTGTTTCCCAACGTTGACTGAGCCCAGGCACATATTTTAAATTACCAAACAAAAGTTTGACAAAATGTATAATCGCTGGCACTGGGTCCAAATTTGGTCAATTTTATATTTTTTCACAAATCTATAGGACTGGTCAATCCCCCTGTGTGTGTGTGTGTGTGTGTGTGTGTGTGTGTGTGAGCGTGTGTTATTTTTACAAATTAGTGACCAATCTAAAGTCTTGAAATCAAGGTTGAACTTTTTGTCCTTAATTCCAAAATGTATGTTTGGGGCAAGCACAATACTGCATACCACCAAACGAACGCTATACAGTAAAGCACAGTGATGGCAGCATTTTGCATTGGGGTAGTGTTGAGACATAGTTTATCCAACGTGTCCTGGGTCTTCGGTGGGGCCTCCTCGCGGTAGGATGTACTGGAAGACCTCA
The DNA here is from genome assembly GCF_024500275.1 of Phycodurus eques. Taxonomy (NCBI): domain Eukaryota; kingdom Metazoa; phylum Chordata; class Actinopteri; order Syngnathiformes; family Syngnathidae; genus Phycodurus; species Phycodurus eques. The sequence goes on from NC_084540.1 coordinate 20,721,550, forward strand.
CCAGGGAGGTGTCCACAAACAGTCCTAAACTGATGCCTGAGCCACCTTATCTAGCTCCTCTCAATGCGGAGGAGCACTCACATTCTCACACACACACACACACACACACACACACACACACACACACACTCATACTCACTAGGCGACCCGCTCAACCAACTGATCTACAGCCGCCCTTCTAATCCCAACAGCTTCGCACAATGCTGCGAACCACTTTAGCGAGAGGTGAAGATTGCGGCTTGATGAAGCAAAGCAGAGCTGCTGAGGCCACCATACCGGACCATTCAATGCCTCGGCTGGGCCTAGTCATTATATCCATAAAAGTTATGAATAGAATCAGTGGCAAAGGGAAGCCTTGGTTGAGTCCAACCCTCAGGAGCAGGACATTTGGGGGGCATCTTACAGTGATAGAGAGAATGCACAAAAATACAAGGATAAGTGTGTTTTTAAGGGAAAAGTTGTAGGAATGTTTTAATGAAAGATTTGCGTGTAGATGAGTTTGCGAATGGTGATTAAAAAATCTGCAGGGTTTTACATCAATTGCTGTGATCTTCCAGGTGCTTGACGTGTATGCTGCTCTTGCTTGCCTGGAGTATCTTGAGCCCAGATGCTGGGAGATGGATGCCCAAAGACAAGCCTGGGTCAGGCGGGTGAACAAACTCAAGTTTCCAATTGAGCTGGTCTGCTCGGAGGACAGTGTGAGACACTACCAAGACAGGAGCAAGACGATTGTCAACAGGGTCCGGTAAGTCAAGGTGAAAAGAAAGGAGTTCATGAGCAAACACATTCATTTCTTTACTCCTACTTCTCAGAGATCGGTGGAATCGGATATTTCCTTTGTCCTTATTTGTGGAGCACTTTGAGACACAACAGAGGGAGATAACACCTTTAATTATGAAGCACGTGCAACTACTCAACCAGGTTGGTGAAGGATTTGTCTCCATTTAATGGATAAAGTCAGGCGCCATAAAAAAGGAATTACCTTTTGTTTCTCAGGTTCTCGAGAACAATTCTGACCTTAAATGTCAGCAGCCATTCGAAGCGATGATTCGCTTGCTAAAAACCTGCAAAGATGAAGCTCTCCAAGGAATCTTCAGGTACATTTTAACGATGTTGGTTCATATTTAGAGTGTCTCCCACTGTCTCTGCGCTCTACTCTACGACTGCTCTGTCATTTTTACTCCATCCAGGTTCAGTTCGGTCCCTTGGTGCTTGCTGTGTCAGGGAGACCCACAAGATCCCATCAGTCTGCCCTGCGAGCACATTTTCTGTGCTTCGTGTATTAAAAGGTGCTTGGTTCCCTGTCAGATGCATGTCTGTCCAGACTGTAAGCAGGCAGTTCCTGACGATTTTAACCCAGTTCCCTCTGAGGACTTAAGGTTGGTGATGGCAAAGCTTTTCTTAAAACAAAAATGAATTAATTTCACTTAGCAGTGTGAATTGGAATTTAAAGTTCTACATGCAGGCATGTGAAGTCTTACTTAAAAAAAAAAATATATATATTAATTAAACAAAATTCCATACTCCTCGCTCTGTCACCTTTATCTGCATGATGTGCAGACACTCACGGCCAACAACAAGGTGCTCTAAAGTGGCCACACCAGCGGACTATCCAGAGGGAAGATGCATTTTCGGGGTTTAGGCATAGGTGGTTAGCGAGCAACTACGCTTCGCAATTGCGCTGGACAACTGCTGATGTGAATGGAGGCGCTGGAAGAAAAAGTCAGGAAAACTGACGTGAAAAAATAGTACAGAGTACTACATAGTTCCCAGGCTTTGTACATGTTTTCAGCAATAATATTCAAACATGTACAGTATGTATGTTTATAAACAAATCTCTGAAAGTTTTTTAAACACTTGTACAGGGCCTGCCGTGCTTTCATTGTCACCCTTGTACAATCTGTGCAGGATTCGAGTTGAACAGCACGCTTTGTTCAGGAATCAGTGCAATGCTTTCTTCATCGACTTGGTGTCTAGTGTGTGCTTCAAGGACAACGCTCCTCCATGCCCAGCTGTCATTCACCACTTGCTTTCCTTTCTATTGGTGGAAGCCAGCGCCGCTCCTATTCTCAGGGGTAGGACATATACTTGCTTGTACTGTTTGCATCCATTTTAGGGGTTTCCTAGATCCAATACCGTATTTCCTTAAACTGTGGATCCTACTCTGTTAGCCGCTGTGACTACGGTTTATATATGAAAATGAACAGTTGATTGAACAGTGTGGGTGACCTGATTATTATTATCTGAAGCATTGTGAGTTACGTTGGTTGGTTTGTTTGTTGATTAGTTTGGCTGATTGTCAAACACTGATTACCAGGAAAGTTTGAGTGATGCAAGAATACATTCAGTTTTGGTGGACATCAGAATAAATGTTTGTCCTGAATAGAACCGTCAACCACAATAGGAAGAATTGCTCTCTGAATGTTCTGAACCCCTGTTTCCATGCCAATGTGGTATGGAGCAGATGAATGCTGCCTGGAGGAGCCACAAGGGAGGTCTGCGTGTCTGTTGGCCTTCTCCACATAACATCAGGTTGTTCTTTCAGCGACAACAAATCAGTTGAGACTGACTCACCAGCGCTTGTGCTGCCAACCAGCACAATCCACATGGTTGTGTTTGGTTCAACGTACAATTAATCAACAATCTCAAGTATTAATAAACTGACCCATCATTTATAATGCCCATCCCTAATACACACATCCGTCTTTTTCACTGCTACGTTAGTTCTTAAGACAATGTTCATATCTTAACAGCGGATGGACAAATCAGGACAAAGGTGCTCTCTCCGTTTGATGACTCAGCGGATAAAAACCCAGTGGTTAGATCGGTTGTGCTCAAACTCTTGCTGAAGTACAGGTGAGGTGCCAGGATGGCAAAACATAATTTATTTCTTATCTGTCATTATAATAGTGTTCCTAAAGCGGGGTACACGCATAACAATGATCAAAGCTAACTGTTAGCTGGTTTGGTAAATACATTGCAGCTGCAAACTCTTCTCCTTGCCATTTTCCCCTGTGGTGAATGACTTGTGAGACATGTTACATAAACACTTAACCCAACCAATTGCTCCTCATATGTATTTCAAGCTTGAGGTCATTTCCTAATTGGCTATCGTTCCATTTCACTCACGGAGTCCGTAGCGCGGCCCAACTCTGTGGTTGCCACAGACATAAGGAGTTGTGATCAGAAATATTGAACAGGTTTAATGTTTGGGATTGTCGACCATGACTGTTTTCTGAGCAGAAGGGGGAGTTTGTATGCGTTTACCCCACTGAACCATGCCGTAAATTTCAATTCCTCACAGTTTCGACGATGTGAAAGATTACCTGCAGCAGCACCTGCTGGCTGTGGAGCACTGCCACATTTTAGAGGAAAGGGACAAAACCAAACTCTACTGCCTCTACCTAAAGTGCCTCCAGGTATACATTTTATTTGTAGCAATTCTAACTTCCTGTCGACAGAGATGAAATGATTATCATTATGGTCTGATATGATAATTAACACAACATTTTAATTAAATTTTATTTTACCCCACAAAATAAAAACGTACAAAGGAGTATAGGGCCACACTAAAAGGAAAGAATTATCCGCTGGGAGATTATTATTATTATAAAAGGAGTGGAGCTATTTGCGTCTATAGTTTGTGAGCTAATTTCATTGTCCCAGGAAATAAGGTTCACGACTTCACATACAGTTTTTGCATTTTTTTCCTGTGGAAACTATCCCCAGCTATTCTTTAAAAACTCACTTATTCACAGTTTGGCTGCTTCTTCGAAATGCCCTAAGAGGCCGCTAAAGCCATGTCCAAATACGAAAGTGGTACAGTAGTTGGTGTTAAAGAAGTCTGTTGAAGTGATGCATCTCAACTGATAAACAAGCTCCGTATGTAAGGGAGGATCTAAGTTTTGCCTGGGTTGTTAGTGGAAGTTATGGAGAGTCTTCGCTGCATGTACATGATGTGCACTTCCAGCAGTTCCGTTGCATTTTTAAAAGATGAAATCTGTAAGCCATTAATTGTAATTTTTTTAATTATAAGATGAGTTTGAAGTGATATTAAGCATTGTTACAATCAAAGTTTATTGTATTAATGTGGGAAATTATAAACATTTTACGCTACTGTTCAAGGCAGGGCTCACTATCCCCTGCGAATCTCGGTCATTCACAGGGCACATAAAGACAAACAAGCATTCGCACCTATGAGCAAATTCTCTTTCAATAACCTAACGTGCATGTTTTTGGGATAACAGAGGATGCCAGAGTACTTGCAGAAAACCCATGGTTTCCTTGTTTGATATGTATATGCAAATTCCGCAACACACTGCCAAATAGCTAATTTCTTATCAATCCTGATCTCGCACGGAGGACTCCATGTTTGAGAGTTTCCAGTTCAGGTCGGACACGGACAAGCAGGCGTGCATGCGCCGCGAAACGGCCTTCCTAATGGAGGTGCTGCGTTCGCTCAGTCCGTCGGCGGCGGAGGAAGCGGTGGTCACAGTGGAGCATCTCCAGCAGGTGGCAAGATTGCGTATGAACCTGGATTTAGCAGCGACCATCATTGCCCCTGGTGAGCCATTCTCGTCGATGAGAGGCTGCGGCATGCTGTGTCATGTTTGACCAATGCCATTATGACAGAAATGCCGCAAGGAGAAGGTCCGAGTCAAAGCGACGACTTCTTGGAGAGTGTGGTGAACTTGTGTAGCCGCAGTGGCAACAACTGGTATCGCGTCTACTTGGTTCGTAAAATAATCAGCCAACGTGGAGTGGCGTTTGCCTTTGACCTTCTCAAAATGGATGACAAGCACTGGCTGTTTCCCGAGGAGGTTCTGAAAAAGGTCTGGTTTGCCGAGATGACAACTTTTTACGACAAAACAAAAAAGGCTTTAAATCAATGGTGGGCAAAGTATGGCCTGGGGGCCACATATGGCCCGCTCTGTTCTGAAATCCGGCACACTGAGTATTTGCATTATCAAGCGTTCTGTAATATTTGTTAATAAAATTAATTAATTAATTAAACCATTTTACTTACCCTCATCTACAAATGGCCTGCTCCAGCTGTACCTTTTAAAAATCAAATGTAGCCCCTGAGCACAAACATTTGCCCACCCTTGCTCTAAGTATGTGTTGTTTTTTGTCTTTTTCCAAGCATTCTTCTTTTTAATTTGAATTGCACCCAGAGTGGAGAACCCATCACAGTTGACCAGTATCTTGTGTATGGGGAGAGCTACAAGAAAATCAGAGATGCATTCGCTAAAGCAATCGCAGAGGGCCGAATGGACTGCCTTGATGAGATTTGTCAGGTAATGTTGTTTCTCTTTCGTTTCGTGTTCCCACTTGAATCTTTTCAATTTGCTTTTACTTTCACCTTATAGGACTGCACAACTTCACCACAAAGGGCAACGGTTTACCTGCTTTTGGCACTGCACAGAGAAGTAACCACCCTCTTCAGAAACGGCAGTTTACTTTTGCATCAAAATACAGAGGTAGATTCCCACACAAGGAGCAAAGCAAGTATTGGCGAGGTCAGGTGTGAGTTTTTTTTGTCTTTCCATGTTTGCCGCTTCCAGCAATTCAATGCCCTGCTGAATTTCATCAACACTTCCAAAGTGCTTGATAACCCGAAGGTCAAGGCCTTTGCCTGTGGTCTGGTAACCAACCAACCCGGGCCTTTGGCGGTCACTCCCGAAACATCCGGGGACTGTTGTGCATCCGTGGCGTTGGCCGTTCACCTGGCTGCCGTCTTGCTTTGCGCAGACCAAAAGATTGTAGCACCTCTGCAACATCTAGCGATGGAACCTGCAACCATGCAGGTACAGTGAAACCTATTACTAAAGGTTTACGTGTTCAAAAACTGACTAAGTGTTTTGGGAAAGGAAATTAATAGCTTCCTCTGTTCACATTAGGCTACCTTCTTGCCTACCATGCCACAAGATAGGTTAGCAGAGGCTCAGCAAGCGCTGGGCAATTCACAACTGACGTGGTACAGTAAGTACAATAAAAAGAACAACATTATGATTGAAAACAAAACAAAACCTGTTTCTCTAGTTTGAATAGATGGAATACATGAAAACATACTAGTCTTCACAACTTTCTTTTCTTAGCATGTCCAAATGGTCACCCCTGCTTGGTTGGAGAGGTTTGTTGTTTTTATTCTCTTCCAAATATGTATCTGCATCTCTATTTGTATTTACATTAAACATTGTTTTTCCCTCTTCTGACTAGTGTGGCAGACCCACAGAAACAAAGCGTTGCCTTGACTGTAACGTCCCCATCGGTGGGGAACGTCATGTCCCTGTGCTGGGTTTTAATCAACTTGGGAGGCAGTAAGTGGCTGACTCTTCAACAATGAGGCCACCCCTCTCGAATTTTGACTGATAGTGCTGTGATTATGCCTTAATTTGTGGCGCCATTTTTTGCAATGCAACGTGTTCAAAGTTACTGGTCTTTTGAACTCATGAGAACAAAGGATTGGTTCACATAATTAAAAACACATTGGAAGACGCATAAACCATATTTGTACACAATGTGTTTTATACATTTCAAAACAGTTTTTCCCCATAGGTTAAATGACAGTGAACTTTACTTTTTTTCTTTCTTAGCTGCAGTGGATCCCCCTATTCGCGAGAGATAGGGATTGGGCCGGACAGCGAATATTAGAGAAAATCCATGGATAATTGACATCCATTTTTTTAAACCCCAAAGATTCTTGATTAAGCTTATTCAAAATTGTTATTATTTTTATTTTTTTTATTTTTTTGCAAATAAGCTTTTTCGTGATTTGTCCCCCCCAAGAAAAAACTAAAAGAAATAAAAATTGAATAATATAAAACATTGAAAAAAAAAAAAGAAAAACATTTTGAACAAAAAAGTACCCGAAGAGGTGAATCCACGGTTGCCAAATGCGGGGGTTCACTGTATACAGGTGTTTTTAGTGCTGCTTTATTTGTTAGTATTGTTTATATTGTACTGAGCATCCAGACCATTTCCTCTGTCACAATGTTCTGTTTCTTGGTCTGTAGCTGAATGATTAATTGATTTTACCAATTCATTCATTTTTATTTTTATTTTTTATTTTTTGCGACTTCCATCGTTCAAAGCGTGTCCCTGCTGATGTGCTCTGCTTACACGAACAACATGGCTGTAAACAGTGTGCAACTATTTTACAAAACCAGAGTCATTGTTGACAAATTAGTGGCTCTTTTGCAATATTTATTTATATTTAGTGACCTTTGCAACCCCAACTTTTCCAAATTGATTAAGTCAGAAATAAGATATTTGATGGTAAAAAAAAGTCACCCTTATCGCCCAGCCCTAAGTTATCATCATATTTTTCCTCTCTGTTTTAAAAAAAAAATTGTTTTTTTACTTTGAGTTTCATTGGCAGTATATAATAATTTGTGACAATGGTGTTTTACTGAATTGGGACTCTCAAAAATCCTGGAAGGTGTGACAGAAGAAACATGACAACCAGAAGTCATGTACGGTGCAGTTATCCTTCATCATTGCGCTCGGTTTGTTTTCAGGACTGATCGCACTCAGACAGGCCACATCTTGGGCGACCCCAGTCGAAGGGACAATGCAGACATGCTGGACACCAAGCACCTTTCCCCTGTTCCCTTCACACTCATCCGCATGTTTACACACTTGGCCATGCTGATCGGCGCCTCCGACCACTCACAGGTGTCGTCCCACGAGCTTTGCAGCATGACCGCATCTGTTTCGGGGAAGATGACATTGTGATGTTCTCTGTGTTGCTTGCATTGACAGAATATCTCTTCGATCATCAACTCTCCAGTCACTGAGCCAGGTCCATTTCTACTGGCTCATCTGAAAAAAGACAAGGAGCATTTCGGTAGATGTCTGGGCAAAGGGACAGATGACACAGTCGGAGCTGTTCACCTGCTCATCAGAGGCCTCCTTGAACCCCAGCACCCACGAAGCTGTAAGACAAAACTCATTGCTGAGTCTTTCCACTGTCCACTGCTGAATAATGGTCGCGCTATGTGGGGTGTGTTATGATAATTTCAACACAGAACACCACACGCATAAAGATTCTGTTCCACCACCGATCTAGAATCCAGTCCTCCAAGACAGAAAGGTTGCATGGCCAAATGTGATTTAATTCTGTCTGACCATGCTTTCAGCTGACTCATGGGTGCTTTCCACCAATATGAGGAGAAATGAATGGGAGATCCAAATGAGCCTCTCCATCACACCCAAACTGAAGGTAGAGTGCGTGTAGATGACTAAGTGAGGTGTAATCAGTGTGAGCAGCGGCGGTGTGAAATTCTGCCACCTCCCCGCTCTCTACCCCGCAGCACTTGGACAACCAGCTGAAGGAAATGAACGCATCCATCCAGATAGACTCTCAAAACTCTGACAATCCCATCATGTGGCTGCTGAGTGACAATGCTGGCTTCTTAATGGCTTCTCTTCGCGCCAATTCCCACCTCCATAATTCTGCGGTGTGGAGCTGCAGGGAGCAAGTGTCTCTGCTGCACCTTACCCACATGGTGGAGTTGAATGATGGCAAAGACACGCTCCCTGTACTGTGGAGATTTCTAAACAAGGTCAGTAAACGGAATCCTGGCCTATTGTTCTTGGCTAAAAACAGGGTTACCCGTTTGTCTAAATTGGAAGGGCCGATGCGTGTCCAATGTAGTCCAATAATATAATTTTTGATTGGGAGGATGAATTCACTAATAAATGGCTGGCATGCGGTTTTAGGCTGCTTGTCAGCTAGTGTTCGCGGATGCCTGTGCTTTTGATATATTTGATGATAGACTTGCATATTTTACCGGTTTTATTTTTTGTAAAATATTTCCACAAACTTGAGACTGTTAGTATGCTGCGCGGACCCAGCACCTGTCGATTTAAGCGTCGCACCCATATTGTGAAAGCCAAAACAAGTAGTGATGAATCGATTTCAAGCTAACTGTCGTCATTGCGGAGTGGTAAAGTCAACTTGTCGGGCTAACCACTATTACATATCCATATCTCATGCTATTGAATGAGAAACTGTCTCCAAATTTTTGACAATGAATACGAATGATATGAACATGTTTTAGAAGGATTTGACGGTGAGCACTTTATCATTTCCACTGTCAGGAAGCAGAGCTGCGACTGGTGAGGCACCTCCCTGCCATTGTCAACCTCCAGAAAGGCCTGCTCAAGAAGTTTTTAAACGTCACCGAAGATTCATGCGGCACCATCGCCGAGTTCCTCAGCAGCCTGACTGGTACTAAAACAGCGGCTCCACTCACAGCGATGAAGCGCTCCTGCCGCACTGCGCTGCGCTCATCCCAGTTGTGACTTTACTCATCTTGTGGCTCATTTGGCTCCTTTTGGTTGTTTTTATTTGTTAGTTATGCCAATGATATTATTCATACCTTGGCTATATTTTGGGTTTTAGTGATTCATTATAATTTTTAAAAATTTGTATTTGTGGAATGGTTGTATTGTTTTAGCGGGAAATGACACAAGGCAAAATGGGGGGGGGGAAAAAAAAATATTTGCTGCATGCTGTCTTATGTATTTATTTATTTTATTTTTTTTACATTTTTGCCCGCCAATTATTACAGATTTAGACCAGTCTTTCCCAAACTTTGTTGAGCATATTTGATATTAGGAAAAAAATCTCAGAGTACACCACCGACCAAAAAATGTCAAAAAGTGAAAATTCAGGTTCATAATGTACCTTCTGCGACCTAGTGGAAGATCATATCAAGTCATTGTTAAGCATGTCACTATACATTGCTTGCCTAGGCAGTTGTACAAAGACACATTTGTAGCAAATGAATAATCTTCAGAACAATAAAGTGAAACTGGATAATTCCCTGTGGCACATCTGCCCAGAAGCTCTCTCACAATACAGTAATTGGGAGTCACTGACGTAGACGACACTTTTATCTTTGACCTCTCTGTGCAGGTTCGTCGAGAACCTGGTATGGGAAACACATCAACACGTTCTTGATGACCTGGAATCAACTCAGATCATCTTTGGCAACCTACGGTAAATCCTAAACCCTCGTTGTAACCGCAAAAATTGCGACTGTGAGCTGACCCTCGCTGAATTGTCGCTCAGATGAAATCAAAGTGCCGGCCGAGTTCTGCCAACGGGACCTCGATAGCGACAGTCACCTAAAGGTTCTGTTACCGCGGCGGCACGGACCCGGTTTGTGCTCGACCGTCCTGGTCAGCTACCTCATCGGCCTGCACAATAACATGGTCAAATGTGTGGACGATCACATGGGAGAGAAAACCAGGTGAGGGCGCTCTTTACTCACTTTTGCACGTGTGTATGTTCTTACTAGTTTCTGCAAAACAGTATGTTTAAAAGTGTATATTTTGTTTGATATCAGATCAGCTAAGAGGGTAATGTGAAATTTCAGCACTTTATTTTCCTTTAATTACTTAACTAACTCTGGAAGCTGGGGGGTGAGTGTACTGACAATTTTCTTTTGTTATTTAAAAAAAAAAAAAAAGTTTGTCTACCCCGCTGTATGTGAATTAACTCTGTATGCAGCGAAGAAAATAATCCCACCAGGACAGGAGTGAAGACTGATTTTCTTCATCCCCTCTCTCAGCCACATAGTTAGTCCTGTAGATTTGACTGACATCCACGTGATCCACTACGAGCTGCAGAGGGATCTGATGCCCCTGGTCCTCGCCAACACCCAGTACAGCATCCAGAGGGGCCAGGAGACCCTTCACAAATACGATTTGCCCAGGATCCAGAAGCAGATTTACTCTCGCTTCATCCTGGGAAAGCCAATCATCCACCTCAATGTGAGAACAGAGCCTCTTTTTTTTTTTTTAATGCCGAGATCCTACAAAATGCCTGCATCAAAGCCGTATCAGTCGGTATAGCATTTATCCGCCTGTGCCTTTTACGCAAAACCAGTGTATGTGTTTAGTAAATGCTACTGAAATTGCTCTCTAAAATGGATTCACCTATTCGCAGATTTTTTGGGGAGGAATCTATCCCCCATATGCACATACATTTGCGGCATTTCCCCCCAAATCCCCCGTTTATTCACATAGGTTTTTTTTTTTTTTTGAGAAAAGGAAATTGAAAAAGAAAAATTTTAATGGCAATTATAATGAGCATCAATTATTTGTGGATTTTCGCTCTTTGCGATCTGGCCCGGTGCCTTTTCCCCACGAATAGCAGCGGTCCACTGTCTCACATACTCAAACAATGATGATCTAGTAGAAGAGCATTTCATTGTTCTGCCTGTCACTGTACGTTGCTGACATCGACTCAAGCGAAATTGGATACTTTAATCGCAAAAAGCGGTCAGTCGTGCTATTGCACTGACATGTATTGTTTCCATCATGTCTCTATCCCGTCACTCCAGGGCATCCCGACACTTGTGAACAGAGCCGACCGCAACTATGACATCATCCTGAAGGACGTCAATGAAAAAGTCAAACAAGTGAGTTGCGCTGCCATCTTGAAGGCATGACGCAGACGTCTTAACGGTGCCCGAGCGTTGACAACCTATGCCGACAGGAGCCTCTGGTGACCCAGACCATGCTGGCGGTGGCCGTGGCGCTGCCCGACTACAGCGAAGCGTGTGAGGCCCTGTCCGCTTTGGAGGTGGCCCTGGGGTTCCTGGCCATGGATGGGGAAGACCCCCACATGCGGCTGTCCAGCTACCTGAAGGACATGCTGCAGATGGGAAGCCAGATATCAGACTCTGTCCTCAAGGTCGCCGCTACTTTTGATTGTTTCTCGGCTGTTTGCTCACTTCCTTTCTGGACTTATTTGCACCAGCTCGGTATTACTTTCAATAATGTCTTCATTTTGTGTGCCACAGGTTCTGAGTTTGTGCTGTTTGAAGCATTGTGTGGTCCTGTGGAAGCTGCTGACCGCTCTGAAATCAGAAATTATGATGATGCTTAATAGGGTAATGCTTGATACAAGTTTTTATATATTCATGAAGCAAAAGCGTGCAGTGATCTCCCGCTGTTTGCAGGGGATAGGGACAGAGCCCAGCTGTGTATACCAAAAAACCGAGAGGAATTATATTTGTAATTGTAATTGCCCATATAAATAGTTTAAACCTGTGTTTCATAGACACTCACGAAGCTAGGTCGCACCGTGGTATAGTGGTTTTGGATTCATGACGGGGGTCATACTTTGTTTTAAGTAACGATTTATTTAAGTCTATGTCAAAATACAAATGACATTTTATTTCAGTTTTTGTTGTTATGCATGAAAAGAACATTTGGTTTTGAATATTACCGTATTATAGCATGTGGCCTGATAGACCTCGATAAGTGGACCTTTGCTCACAAAAAAGATTCTTTGCGGCCCTTTAATAACTGCACTTGTTTGGTTTCCAAATATGGCTGTATCAAGACAACACTTGGATTTGATCCTCTCCGCTTCCCCCACAGGATCCTTTTGAAAAAGTCTGCGAGGAGTACAAGCAGCTCCTGGGTGAGAAAGAGCGCCAACTGCTGACGTCTTTCTGCTCCGGGCGCAACACGGACATGTTCCTGCTGGAGCTGCACAAGTTGCTGGTGTTGGAGCTTAAGAATCCCACGGCACCAGATGACCTCAAGCCAGACTGGAGGTACTTCGGTCACCTATGCCAAAGCAGGAGGTTGCGCTTTCATTTGTGTTTGTGTGCACAGTGTTGCGCAACCTTTATTGAGCCAAGGCAAATATTTTGTATTAGGAAAATCTCACCACACAACACCAAACAAAAATGTCACCCAAAAAATTGTTTAGAATTCCCTATATCAATAATGAAAACCGTAAATGTAAAACCAACTATAATCCTTAAACTTTGATCACTTCCCGCGGCACATGACTCACTCATGTGCTGAGTCAAGACTAGTTGGGAATCACTGGTGTAAACGTTGTATTTTGGTTACAACAACTAGCACAAAGTTGTTGTTTTGTACGTGAGTGGTGTCCAACTTCATCACTTGATGTTTTTGTCTCTTCAAAGCCTGATTTGGAAACTGGACCCTTCCAAGGAGGACAAGTACCCAGGCCTCACGGTTGACATCCACCTTTCTCACTGTGTCGAAACCTGGAAGTTCATCAACGGCATCAGGCGAGATCGTATTCGCAGGCAAACTGTATAACGGGGGAGCCTTTTGTGCCATTAAAAAAAAAAAAAAATCCTATGTTGCCTTGTTGTAATCAGAGGTAGCCTACAACCCTCAACAAAGTCCCCCCAAAAATTTAAAAAGCAAAACAACACAGATTTGATGACGTAACACACAATGGTGGTTTTATTGGTGTGGATTTTTTTGGGTTGAACTCAAATTGTAACACTTTTCACTCTGGAGAGCAGCATTTTTTAATGTGTTCCTCCCACATTAAAAAAAACCATACTTGTTAGGTTCATTGAAGACTCTAAATTGTCCTTCGGTGGGAATGTGTGCGTGAATGGTTGTTTGTCTATATGTGCCTCGGCTGGCAAGGTTGTAACCTGCCTCTCATCCAGAGTCAGCTCGGGTAGGTTCCAGCTCACCCGCACACCTCAGATGGAGAAATGTTGAAGGATGACCCCGTTGGTTCCACTGTAGACTGCACAATCACTATTGCCTTGTGGGAACATAATCAATATTACACAAATAAAATGTATTTTCAATGTTCACGTGATTGTGTTTTATCATTTGTTAAAGTTGCACTCGTCCAGGCCTCTAGCAGGCTGCTGTATTTTTTTTCACAGACCTTACCTGACCAGTCTGGGCCAATCTTTACTTTAACACTTCGGGTTGTTGTTGTTATTACTTTATTATCAAATTAGTGTATTTTCTGTAAATGACCCCCTCAAACGTTTTACACCAAATACTTTATTAATGACTAATTTAATTGTTCTTCAAAAATGAGACGGGGTTTTATCCCAAAAAAGTGTATTTAATATTATTGTAAGCCACTGTAACATTATTCACAGTTGAAACATCAACACTGCAATTTAAACATAAGAGTATAAATTACGTAAATAGCGATTCAATTGAAATGTATTACACGTAGGTTAAATAAAAATGGCACCTTTTTAAATATTTTAAAAACAAGAAGTTCTTAAATGTAAACGTGTTGAACTTGAAAGTTAAATACAACTGAGCTATATTGAGAGAGTGATTCTTTCGCATACCTCTAGAGGGAGCCCACTGACCACTAGAAAAATTTTACAGCGAACCCTTCATTTTCTCGAGAGCTATGTTTGCAATGATTTTTCTGCATTTTTATTTGTTAACGTGGAAATTATTCCATCAAGTGGACAACATGGATGGGAGCAGAAGTTCAGTAGCGTCATTAACCTTGTGGAGCCGAGAACTTCCCGTGTTGTGGTCATGAAAGTCGTCAAACGTCACCGACGTGGATTGTTTGGAACAAATTAGCATCACCCATCGGTCCGGTATACAAGGTTCAGGTTTTGGTAGCAATCGTACAAAATCTTCAGGTCCCCTAGGAATTGCCAAAAATGGCCACTTCGTTCCCAAAATAATGTGATGCCTTGAGCAAACTAGCAGAATTGCACATTGTGTATGTCAAACACATTGCTTTAAGTACACTAGTTTAATGCTAATGCTAACACATAATGGGAAACGTATTTAAACCTTGAAGCAATTTATATTATGATTTGTAAAACATTTGACCACAAACGCTGCAGCAACACCCACACTTTTCCACAGTTTTTTTTTTTTTTTATATATATATAAATAGCGTCATAGAATGTTATAGAAAACATTAAAAATAGTGACATTTTTCATTCGTATGACTTAGCGGTACACATAGTAGTAATGTTTAATTGACCCTTGGAAAAATGTCTCCCTCCCACATTAGGCTTTCTTCGATTCAAAGTTTGAAAACTGCAGCTTTAAGGTGGTGTATAAAGTAAATAAGTAATTAAAGTTCCCCCCCCCCCCCCCGAATAACAGGTGACTTTTTTTTCAAGACGGTAGTTTTTTTATTTTTATTTTTTTAAAAGAATAAAGGTGTTTTCTCCAGAATGAAGTACATACTAATACAAGAACAACATATATTTTTGAAATTCACTTATTGAAATATGACTTTCTTCCCTTGTCAAAAAAAAAAAAAAGAAAGTTTCAAAATGATATCCCATCACATAATTTTTTTCCCCTCTCGAAAATATGAGTTTTTCATCATTGGATAACTTTTTACCCTTAAAAATGGGTAACCTTTTGATTCCTATGCTGTGTAGGAGTACACATGGTAGTTGTGTTTAATTGATGTTAAGAGTAATGTGGTGGGGGTGGGTCCTTGGAAAAATGTCTCCCCTGTAAGCGGTCCTTGGACCCCCAACACTTGAGAACCCCTGTTATAAAATGGCGATGTCACTCTCCACCTTGACATTTGACCCCGCTATTCCCTGAGCCTCTCTTCCTACCTCCCCCCTCAGCGCAAATACACAACACCCTCTCCGGTTGCACTTGATAATATTTATCCTCCATTTTAATTCCACAGATTGCGCCGTGGATTTGGGGGAGAGAGCGGCAGGAAGACCTTGAGCCCCCTCGCCTCCGCTTGGGCTGAGGTGTGTTCCTGTGCGAACTCGAGACAATTCATATTCTCTTCGAGCGGTGCGGGACAAAAATAAGCAACGTGGGCCATTAAGAGCTCCGATGCAACCGAGAAACATACGCTTGTATATTTATCCTTGCGGTGAAATGTGAAACGGGCCACAGTACACCTCTGTGTGGGATATATGAGGGTCGGCTCACTGTTGAAATGTTGAATACAGCCACGATTATTATTATTATTATTATTTATTTATTTATTTTTGACCACCATAACATGTCACCAAAAATTGGAATGTATCAAGACCGCATTGCATTTCATCTTTGAGAACAGTTTGATTTTTAAACATTTATGTAGGCCACTTATTTGACTTTTATATGCAATACATTTTAATTGAAGGCTACGGTTGTTTACTGCCCCTTTTTCCCCCCACAGAAGTGCCGAGCTATCTCCATAAGTAGACAGTCGACTTGCGTGCACTGATGAACGTCAAGGGTTTTAGAGATACTTTTGCGACGATTTCCAGCTTCATGCAGGTGAACAACTCTTTATTGTGCGTCAACAATGCTTCTTTAGCATCGTAAACTCAAAACTGGTGAGTTTATTTTTTTGGATTATTATATTAAGCAGCTCCTCCAATTTCATCGCATTGACTGGACTCCAGGTTGGCTGACTCATGACTTTGCTTAGCTCCAAGAGAAGTCATTAGTCTAGCGGTTTACATCCTTTTTCCACCCTGTGCTGTGAATGTTTATTATGTCGTGTCCAATAAAAACGGGAAAACATATAGTTGTGTTTAGACTGTTTTTGACTATTATTGTGACTTCAGATCACATTTTATGACCAATTTATGGAGCAATTTGTTCAAACGTTAAAAGCGTCTCCACTGCTCAATTTACATGCTCGTGTATATTTTCTTTTGCAAGACAGCAGCAATATTTCCAGGCTAGCATCCATTTTTCGTCCGGCTCGTTTGTGATGGCGTGTGTGAAATGGCTGCGCGTTTATAAATATGCTCAAGTGATGCCCCTGGCTTTGAAAAATAGCCTGTTTACGCTAGCTCGCAACTCCTGTCGTAACGAGTTTCCAAACTGTATACGTAAAGCTGGCGCAATCAACTAAAGGCTCATTAGCATGTATCTAGAATTACACGATATTTAGCCGGCGATAACAGGAGTTTCGCGTGTAATTAACGGTTATTAATGGGCCTAACGACTAAAATTGATGATGTTGCTTTCCAGTCCAACTTTTCCACAGATGACGTGGGACACGGTGGAAGTGAAACGCTCTAAAAGTGGGTATGATTTGGAGTTCAACCAAGATGTGGGTGAAAAGTACCCACTCAAAACCCATACAAAAACCCCACAGTTCAAACTGCCATCTTGGACATCCGCGAGACTTCAGAAACCTTCGTGGCTGACCGTGTCCTTCTACTAAAATGTATCTAACCCAACTATTTTCATTTCTTGTTGTCTTATAAAACATTCCGACTTTCAATCTTGAGGCGACGCAATGCCGCACGGCTCCCGCAGAGTGAACGAAGAGGCGGAGTTTTACGACACTTCTAAGACAGTTCAAGAGAGTTAATAGATTTGTTGTCAAGGTATTTTCAACTCTTTGAAGTGGTTCATAACGTGTAAACATAGCAGACAGTGTGGGGACAGAACTATAGTATCCATTTGCGAAAAATATGCCAATGACCATATTTGGATATACGAGGTTTCTGCCCAGCAGCGAAGATATGTAAAATATTTTTTTTAGTCATAAAATAATAATTCATTGATTTTTATGCTATTATTTATAATGAATTTACTGTTATTAGTTCGCCAATTATTTTATAAGAAATAAACAAATATATGTAAAACTTTCTTTTACTATGTTTTGACATTTCTAATGAATTTGTTTGATAAAATACATTTTTTTTTTTAAATCAACCAAGTATTTAATGAGGTAATTAACAAATAAAAGAGGCATAAATAAAATTGCACTCAGCTATTTTACTATGATTATACTCGATGACACATTTTGAGTGTTAAAATGTTAATTCAAAGAAAAGAGCTTTGCAAGGCCCTTGCAAGTTTTGACTCGTACGGGGGTGACATACAACTGAGCATCAATCTTGTACTGTTTGTTATTCTGTATTATTTGCATTTTTTTTGTGTTAAATGTGGTGCCTGCTTTACGTCATGCGATGGCCTCTTTGGCTCATCCATCTCCGGCCGGGTCTTCTGTCACGATAAACACATTGACTTCATGCCAAGGTGAGCGCTAAATCTTTTTTTTTTTTTTTCCCCCCCTTCTTATGCTGCTCTAGTCAAACACGGACTGTAGGGAATCTCGCGGCAAATATGTAACTCCATGGTTTAAGCCTCAAGTGGACACTGATGAAGCATCTGATAGCGCTTCCATGTTCCCAGGGCGTATCAGTGATTGATAGCCGCGCGCTCACAGTAAAGAACTCCCTCATTCTCAACGCTCAAGGCAACCGATCGACGTTTTGAGCCATTCGGTTTTGTTGTTGTTGTTGTTGTCTGTGTTGAATAAAAGTCGGTGGAATTTGCTCGAGAATATTCCTTTAAAAAAAAATCGAAAATTGTCATCTCTATTTTTAAGTTAGCCTAAATAGTAGTGTTACACACACACACACACAAAGAAGACATTAGTTCCTAGCAAGATGTTCCATTGAAAATAGATTTTTTTTTATTTTTTTTATAAATGTTAACCTTAAGGCCATATTTCTATTGAAAACCATACTTTGATGCCTCGCTCTCAGCGCCGCGCATCTAATTATCACAATGCGGGAAGCCACAAAGTGATGATGTCCTGCGAGTTCTGTTGAAAAGCGACGGGCGAGCGAATCGACCGAACGCTCCACTGCGCCGCCAATTCGAAAGAATTGAAAGGGGGCTATTGAGAACGCCGCGTGCGCCGGTCACGTCGTCGTCACCCTCCCGTCGATCGGGCGCGTCCGACAGCGCGTTCGCTCCAGTGGCTCATATTCCAGTAAGCGAGCTTCTATTAACAAACAGCAGAACGAGCGGCGGTGGAAAGAGACGTGGAAGAGGTTGTCGACACCAACGCGGTCCGTCGACGGACTATTGGCTTGCCCGTTGAGAGGCGACGACGGCTTGACGAGAAGTCGTCCGAGTTAGCGTATTTAGCCGAGCCGCTTGGAAGTGCTCGTGGGCGGCGTGTCCGCATCCGGATGGCGACGGTATAAGTCTCAGAGGGAGGAAGCTGCGTACGAGTCTGTCAACGCCGCGGCTCGTCGGGTCCTCTGCGCCCTCGTATGAGGAACGGATACGTCGGCCCAATTCTGCCAGGGAGTGACTGCCACTGGCCCCATCGCTGAGCGGCAAAGCATCAACACCGTGCATCTAGCGTGTCCACCATCTTGAACCCGTGTTGCGGAATCCACTGTGTTCGGTGGTCGCGTAATTCGACACAAACAAGCATTCGCGTGAAGCTCGTCAATAGTATTCGCTCACGTACTAGACGAAATAACAAGCTAGCGCAAACTCGGCAAACGAAAATGGCCACTCGCACGTTACACGAATGGTATCGAGTCATTCAAATCGATTTTGGGAATTTGCCCACAATAAATGTTAAGGAATACAGGCAAATTGTAACGGCAAGGTAAACCGCACGGCACATTAGTAGCTGCATTGAGAGAAAAGCAGCTGTGTGTTCAAGGGAAGAGCCAAGTTTAGCCTGGGTTGTTAGTGGGCATTAGGGAGAGTCTTTGCAATATGTGCATGTACTTCCGGTGCATTTTTATTTTTATTTTTTATAGCAAATCATCTGTATGCCATTTATTTTTAAGGGCAGTGTTGCAAGATGAGTTGAAAAGGGATCATATTTTGCGGCATATGTACAGTTCAAGCTATTAATAGAGGCAACGATAAACATTTTTTCATCAATGACTTGCTGTTGGGACGATTTCAGCTGCCTTCCTGCATTGCCTCTCCTGCGGTACCCCAACTGGTCTGTTGGTGGCGGTCTTGCTCCATCCACCTCAAACGGTCCCAGGCTTGAGTCTGGTGGCCTTGCAGACAGTCAGGCATTAAGATGTAACAGCCGATGGAAGCACACCTCTTCTCCGGGGTGGGTGGGTTAGACACTCAATGCCGTAATTAACATCTGACCGGGCCTGCATGGGACCGGGCCTGCTACGGCCAACATATGCACGTGTCAGCATTTATTCCATTTCCTTCATAGGCAGCTTCTGGTCCACGTGCTGGTTAGTGTATGCGCGTTGTCCTCACTTTGCCAAGACAATTTTAGCTCACTAATAAGACAACTGCATGTTACTAGTAAGGCAAAATTGTGCACTAGTTGAAAACGGTGCGGTACTAGTACTATTAGTGACATTATAAAAGTCGACTAGTTAACATCGACTGCTTCACGAAGTACAGTAATCCCCCCCCCCCAAACAATAAGAAAAGATAAATACATTTGACATATATTACACAAATCATAAAAGTCTTAGTCACTGATGGTGTAGTGGTACACTCGTCTGACTTTGGTGCAGGCAGCGTGGGTTCAGTTCCCACTCAGTGACGTTGTGAATGTGAGTGCGAATGGTTGTCCGTGTCTATATGTGCCCTGCGACTGACTGGCGACCGGTTCAGGGTGGAGTCCGCCTTTCGCCCGAAGTCAGCCGGGATAGGCTCCGGCGTCCCGCGACCCTAACCAGGATAAGCGCTGTTGAAAATGGATGGAAATGGATACAAGTCTTAAATGAATAATAATTATTATTATGAATAATCATTTTGAAAAAGAGTTCTCGTATTTTACATTTCCACATTTGCACTTAAATGTGGGCTTATTAAGTAAAATGAATAAAAATCATTTGTATTTTTTCACACAAATTGACTTTTCGATACAAATCGATCCAGTTTACCATTAACTTATCAGGTTAAAAAAAAAAAAAACATTTCTCAAGCTGCTGCAATCAAGGACAACACCGGGAGTTTAACCTGCGTGGGTTTTTTTTTTTTTTTTTGCTCGCTGAGCACCCCCTTTTTAATTCACCCACCCAGCCCCCCCCCCAAAAAAAATTTGTCCCCATGTGTGGTTTTGCAACGTTAAAGAAGAAACGCTCTTATTGAACCTTTTTTATGTAAAAGTATAATCATGACACTGGAGGACACTCACGCACCCTGTTTACGATTACATTTTCCCCCACACATGATTCCACCATGGAATACTCCCCCGGACACACACACACACACACACACACACACACACACAC
The DNA here is from genome assembly GCF_024500275.1 of Phycodurus eques. NCBI lineage: Eukaryota > Metazoa > Chordata > Actinopteri > Syngnathiformes > Syngnathidae > Phycodurus > Phycodurus eques. Next base: position 20,742,312 of record NC_084540.1, read on the forward strand.
ACACACACACACACTCTCTCTTGACTATTTGTATGACTGACCCCAGTGAGGGTTGAAAGGTTATCAGGTGGCACTCCCGTTCTTCGAGATTTCACCGATAGCCTCGAAAAAGACTGACCGAGGTTCTTAAATGTTGACGTGAGTCCAGAAGAAATTGCCCCGCCATGACACAAGTCTCCCCCCCCGTCTGTGTAGTTTATGAAGATTTTTTTGTGTATTTATGTTTGTCATTGAGGTGTCGTCAAGTTCATATATTTACCGAGTAAAGAATAATGCACAGAGTTGATGCATACGAGGCAACCAATAAACAAGCAGTCCTTTAATTAGCATCACATTTGTAACTGTCATTGGAGGCTAAGCAGTGACATACACACCACCGTCCTTGTACTTCCGGTACAATTTTTCAGAAGTTTGCGTCGTCCACAACTACATTCAAGGGATGTTTTCCCCCGGGTAATATCTGCAGAATTCCAATTTTTACAAGCTTCAGACATTTGCCAAGCTCCTCTTGTGTACATGAACACAAGATTGAGGACAGCCAGCGGGTTGTCCGTTTCATTGCTCATAATACGAGCAAAGATCATTTGTGTAACAGTAGTTGAAAACCTCCTTAAGCGTGTGCGGTGGAGGCTAAAAGTTGGCCAGCGTTAAAACAGCACTGCGGGCCCGAGGTGCCATTAGCGGCCGTGCAGCAGCTGGAAGCGATTCTGAAAACATGGCGTTGGAGGAAGAGGAGGAGGAGGAGGTCCCTTTCAAAAACCACACAGGCGGTTTCGACGGGGTTTTGACACCGTTCTCGTCAATTTACGACTAAAAAGCTTCACGTGGCCCCGGTGTGACTCGGGATCCAGCAGCGGGGGGGACACACGGGGGGGGGGGGGGGGGCGAAATCAGAGGCGTGCTGCTACTGTAGCGTACTGTAGGTGTTTACGGCCTCGTAGGATCCCAGAAGGAGAGCAAAAGGAAGGACATCTGCTTCCTGCATCCAACGAAAGTCGGATCCTCGATTTCGTCAAGGCACGCTCGGTTACTGCCAAACTTATAGTTCATTATATTTATGGAGTACTCGTGTTTTTCATACAAAATATTTACTGTCATCCCGACCTTACTGTACTAGAGTAGGTGAGCGGACTGTACGGATTAGAGTTTAAATTAAAGTTAAACACTCACGAAATAAATATTTAAAACCAAACAGTTCTTACAGATTAAATACAAATGTACTTAAAGGTTACTTACAGTACTTGTGACTTAAATGTTAAAGACAACTGAACTCCACGTAATAAATGTGCTGTATTGGCTAAAAAATTAATTCAGTGATTTTTGATGATTGACTCGAAGAAGGTGTTCCACATTTTGGGAATCCGAACAAACAAGTAAAAAGCACGTTTGTACACCAGCTGCACACAACCGACTCCCGGATGCGCTCAACACGCAGACTGGCGAACGGTTAGCTACTTAACAGCCTGCTGCTGTCCTGAGCCGACAACAACTAACGTTACACTCTCGTTCGCTGCTCCCCATGTCACTCAACAGGCCAGGCCCCGCCTTTTAAAGCCACACGCAATCAACGCCACAGATGCTACGGTGTAGAATGTGAAGATGGCGACCCCAAGTGTGCAAAAATAATACCTGCACCCCACATACATGTTTTGCATTGCTATCGTGTATGAATATAGAAAAGATATATAGATCATACAAATAATAGGGTTGCTACTTTTCAGATTTTTGTCTTATCGCGAGGTTCTGCGATGTAACCCCCGCAATAAGCAAAGGACTGCTCTATACACAGATGTGTCTTTCTGTACAATCAAACAAAAACAAGTACAGTACATAAAAACTGTTGTGAACACAGTGACGCTTGTGAAATCCAAACTAAATGGCCTGCTCCAAACTAAGTGGCCATTATTTAGTGTTAAATTCAGCACATCAAATAGGCTAAGAGTGAGATTTCATACATCACGTGCCACCTTATTATCCAATTCTACAATCGGGTCCACAAGCCGTGGACTGAAATGAGGGCGGCTGCATCCAGTTTGTTGTTTCCATCTCTTGGCGTGATTAAATGGCCCTAATGGCACTTAAGTGCACCTCGTTCCCCTAATAGTCCGGCCGGCTATCCCGTCCGCGGCCTCGGAAAATGTCTTGAGTATCTCGGCGATATTCATCTCCAGCGCTTTGCAGTCCATTTGCGCGAGGCTGAGGTGGTTAAGAAAGCTGCAATCTTCTAGACTTTGTTCCCCGTAGTTCAAGTTGCTCAGACCTTGCCGCGCAAGCGTGTCACTAACTACTACCGGGGTCACCGTCTTGATTTGGCACCACGCGTGAATTACGACAAGGCCCACGCCGACGCTATCAAAAACTGTTTTCGTCAATAGGCGTTGAGTCTTGAGGTCAAAGTTGCGCATCAGCCACTACAGTGGACAGCGATACAGAAGATGCGGATGACACACTTGCGTCCACTCTCGGGACTAATGTGCAACTTGATCTAACTCACGCATATAGCAGACGACAACTTTTCAACCGCTTTCTACTGTAGTCACTAATGCACAACTGTTGACATCAAGACGTAGTATCGAGGAAAGCAGCTTAGTGTGAGTGTTGAAATTCCATCCTGCAGAATTTCGGTGGAAAAGAAACAAACAAACGCATAAAACCTGTTGGACAAACAGTCAGTGTCATGTTGTTGTTGTTGTTGCTGCTTCCGATTGAGTTGCAGCACCAGTAGCTATGATACATCACTTCTCATAACCGAAACTATTGGAACAGTTTTTTTTTTTTTTTTTTTTTTTTTTCCCTCTCTTGAAATCCAATAGCCACAGAATCACATTATAATGTACGGCCCACCCTCAGCGTCTGACCACTGACCCGTTGCGTCATCCTGACAGATGCTGCCGGAGCAAAATCCCCCGCGGGGGCCTGTGCTCACACCAGACCATATTTCATATTTCAAGACCATATTTGTGTGTCGGGGAAGCCCCGCTGATTTGCATTTATGGACCGTGGCGGCCTCATTGTATGCGGCCCCTTTGCATCGGTAAAAAGCAGACTTCCGCCTCCTCTGTTCGTGTGCAAATCATGCAAATCTGCAAACCTTGTTTTTTATTGCCTTCACATTTGTGCAAAAGAAACAACGTTCCTGTAGTTAGTGGGAAAAATACAACACGCGTGAGATTTTGCTTTCTTTTTACAGGCGGGTGGCTCCGTGTCATCCTTTCAGCTCGCTAAACGTGGTGCTCTTTAGCATGCGTTACTCAAGGAACTTTGACAACAGCGTGACTAACAGTGAATTGCAAATTTGACAAATACTGTCTGTGTAAGATCCCTTCAAAAGCTCGCCCCACCAAACTAAAGGTTTCGTACATTCAAGTCCTGCACCGTCTGTGAAACACGGACGGGGGCTCGGATATCACCTGGGGCTACTTTAAAACATTCCGGCAAATTGTGTCTTGAGCCCGGGCAGGGTGCAGTGAAATCTCAAGACTATCGAGACATTCCGGAGTAAAACGGTTTTGACTCGAACTAAGACAAATATTCTTGGTAAGATGTTGAAATTGAGCGGTGTACAGTGGACAGTTCATTTAAACGTGACTTTCTTCTATATCCAGTACATACTCTATGTCTGAACGTAAAAGTGGCGCATCAGTCACTACAGTGGACAGCTCTTTAAAAGCTGTTTTCTTCTCTGGACGTGAGCCTCGGTGACAAAGTTGCGCATCGGAACCCTTATGAGTCCCGTCACAATGAAATCTCCAGACTATCAAGGCATGTCCGCGCTTCTCTACCCGCTTAAACCGGGCTCTGTTTTTGCTTTCAAGGGTGGCGCAAGTGAGGGGGAACTAGTGTAAGTCGTCTGTCGTGCCGAAGGCTTCCCGGTGTTGACGAGCGTCTCCGCCGCCCGCGGTTGTTGGGGGTATTTGCGGAGAAAACGGCGAAGGGACGGCCCGCGTGCCTCGCACGCATGTGCGGGAGACATTTGCTGTATTTTGGAGGGGGCGAGCATATGAAAGTCCAAATATTTTCCGAGCTGATTTTCTGTCAGCAACATTCTCCAAATTGCGCATTTGATTCATTCTGTCATGAATGAAAAGGTCCTTTCTTTGGAAGCTAGTCCAAGCGAGACCAAAGTGGACACCGGCGAGAAACACTAAAGACTTTCATGCTTGTTATGTATTCATATATAGAGTTACTCATTTGTTGATTTTTCTATTTCACTACGATTATTTTTCAGTTGATTTATTTATTCTTTCAATTATTCATTTATTCATACATTTATTTGTTGTGGTTCCCCTGATTTGTTGTAAAGGTTATTACTATTATTTCATTTTGTTCGTTCGCTGATTTTTATTCAATTTGATTATTTTGTCATTGTATATATAAATTCCACAGATTCTCTTTTCTTTTCTGTTTTATTTTTCACAGATGTTTTTTTTGTCATAGATTTTTTAAAAATGTGTCATCTTTTAATTTCTCAGATTTTGTTTACACAAGGTTACCTGATTAATTTCATGTTGTCATTTTATTTTATGAGGTTTGCTTATTTTTTATTTGGTCATATTTCTCCCTCGGCTTTTAAATCTGGTTCATTAACTTTGGTGTAATTTATTTGATTGATTCTTCTTTTTTTTCATACTACTGATGTTTTAAAGATTTTTTTGGTCAGTCTTTTTTACTGATTATTATTATTATTGATTTTTTTGTATTCTCTCTATTTTTCACATATTTTATTTTCATAAGGTCACTGATTATGTACGGCGTATGTATAAAAGCAAAAGTTTGTTATCGTTCCTTGTTTTTCCATGTGGTGGCACTGTACCAATACTTGATACTATACATTATAATTTCTTAATTGAAATGTCAAATTTGAATTATTTCCTTGCATTCCTAAGGAGAAAAAAAAAATTATGTAATGGTTGAATATTATGCTTGCTTTATGAAATTTGGGTATAAAAAGGAAAATGTAGTTTGAAAATGTTCATAATAGTAAAACACTGAGAGCTCATTGAGTTTGAAAGAGTCCGCATTGAAGCCCTTCACGATTTATTTATTTTTATTTTTTTTTTATGCGGGGGAGTCTAATAACTTTCCTAAGCACTGTATGTGGAAAAAAATAGAAAATTGCACAGTTTGCACAGTTACTATTTGTTTAAAAGTAGTTTCTTGACATGTTATTTTGACGATTAGAATAGCTGCTAGCCGCTTGTGTTTAGCGTGCCGCTCAGATCTGTTTAGAATCAACGACTACTTCCACACCGGAGAACAGAAGCGGTTGTTTTCTGTAGCGCTCCAAGAATAGTCTCAAAAACGTAATCGCTGCATTTCGTAGATTTATTTGGTGTTGTGTCCTGGTCTTGCGCACGGATTTGACCTTTCGTTTATTCTCATGATGGGGGTACAATGACCGCATTGATTTCCTCCTTCTCAATTTCCCACCGAGTTGTCCTCGAGCCTTTGCAAACAAACAATTTATTGTGTTCGCGCGGTGATCCCGCAACCTGGCCTGGTTTGGGGAATATGGCATAAGTTAGCCTGGGAAAATGAGCTGTTATTAACTTTGACACAGAGACGTACGTACGGAGCAGGCCCGCGTTGCCAGTCGCCCGGGATTATTAGCCAGGACACCGAGCGGGTGAATGCGGTAATTTACACCCGTTGCGGCAGTGTTGTCAGCGTTACGAGGTGAGTGACACGAGGCAGGCCGTGTGACCAAAACAGGTGGAAGTGGTGGTCAGGAGGGAGCAGGCTTCTGGGAGAGGCTATTATCCAACATGTAAAGCGCCACAGGAAATTGAATTTCCTGCAGTGCTACTGTTCAATTCCAGGTAGGCAAAAAAAAACAAAAAAAAAGAAAAATGACCGGACGACGTTGGTGGTGTGTAAATGTCTCTAAAAGATGGTTTTCAACTACGATAATATCTTCGTTCATTTGTCTTTAACCACAAAAGTGGTCACCTTCCCAAAAATTACTTTGAAAATATGATCTACGTGTCCGAATTTGGAACAAAACAAACCATTTCATCTCAATTCATCTTTCACCACTGAAATGCCTTTAATCCATTTCAGCTCCCCCACCCCCAAAAAAAAAACCCCACAATTTTTTGTCATGTTTTTAATAAGAAAAATAGTTTTTCTCCATTCAAAGCATGCAGCACATCTTTTTATTGATTTGTGCCATCGTGCCTTGCTACTGAAACGATGCGTTTGTGTCGCATTCGTTCATTCATTTTCTTGTTTTTCCATCAGATGGCGCCACTTTTCCCCATTCAAAGCATGCAGCAAAATGCCACATCTTTTCACTGATTCTTGCCTTTCTACTGAAATGATGATCACATTAATTCTTTAAAAAAAAAACAATCAGATACTTGCTAATCAGCATACAACATTATGTCACACATTTTACTGTTGTCCACAAGGGTGTTGGGCGACTGAAATGATAAGTGTGTGTTGCTGTATTTGAAAAGAAAGTGTGTGTGTGTGTGTGTGTGTGTGGGGGGGGGGGGGGGTGTATGTGTGTGCGTGCGTGTGTGTGTATGCGTGTGTGTGTGTGTGTGTGACATAAATTTCATCACAACGATCTTTGAAAAACCGGCCAATGACTGAACAGTCGGACGGAGCAGCTAGGCAGGACTGAATCAGAAACTCAAGTCACAGCAATTGGAGTAGTGCGTGCCGACTGAGTGAATGATGGATGAGGAGTCCTCTCGACCAAAAATGAAGAAACACAAATATTGGCTGATTCATTAAATTAACGCAGAAGTGAAGTGATTGGACTATTTCAGTGTTTTCCTTACCTTATTTCTACTTAACTGGGATCACTGATCCGTGGTTTCGCCGAGGCGTCGGGAATGGCAGCGGAGTAAAAAAAAAAAAAAAATAAACAGCCTGAGATTATGATAATTGGCCAGCGGGGGCACAGCTCCGCAAACCACGCTCAATTAATCAACTGTTCTGGTGAAACCGTTTTTATAACAAGCACAACAATAACCTTTTAACAGATGGGAATCATTTTGCCAAATTAAAAACAGAAATAAACAGGGCCCTTGTGACAACAGAAGCCCCTCCGCTTGTAAAACACACTTTGGACATAGCCTCAAGAATTTTCTCGCCAAGACGCGAGCAATCAAGTCGGTTGGTAAAAGTGTATTATTATGACTGCAATCATAATTTTACATAGGATCTCATATTGCAATTTGTTTAAAAAAGTGTGTTTTTTTTTTTTTTTTTTTTTTTTAAATAACAGTCACAACATTGGTGGACTTGTTAATAATAACGTAAGAACAACTGTCTCGTGTCAACATGTTAATATTGAAAAAAGTAACATATTTAATCACACATTTCTATTTTTCAAACAAAGACTTAGTTTCGCACGTAAGCGTTGACGTAGCAGCGAGCACAAGACACCGTAGCTAACGTTAGCGTCAGCCGCCTTTCTTTAAGCTTTCTTCACCGACGAAGGCGCACACTGTAAAGCAAAACTTTGTTTTTAATGTTACTCTGACCATTTTCATTTGTATATGGCGAAAATGCTGCCTTCGTCTTGATTAGTTTTGACAATTGGTGACAGCTCGAAAGCGCTCATGATACCTACAGGGCTCAAGCTGAACCACTGCTGTTTATGTCCACGTGTTTATTAGTTGTCTCAAAGGTGAAATACCGGATAGACATTTTCTCAATATAATGTATTTTTGTAACTAACAAATTAATAATAAAAAAAATAATGACACAACAAAGACTTTGAAAGGCTAAGCTATCGCCTTACAACTGTGCTAACGTTAGCGTTAACAGCTTTCTTTGATTTTTCTCGAGTTTTTGGTTTTTAAGCATGAGCATAACCCTTTTAAGTTCAGTACATTTGCATTTAATCTTGAGGAACTGTTTGTTTTTAAACATTTATTGAGGTATAACATGAAACATTTATTTAGGTACAATTATTTGGCTGATCTAATGCGACTAGCCCATTGTTGCAACTTTACCTAATAGTAAACAGAGTTTGAGCTAGCTTTACAGGAAGTCTATCTAGGTATCGATCCATCTAGCCATCTAATGTGTCAATCAAAAGCACACAGCACACCCTTCTGGCCGTTTTTTAAATTGACCTTTTCCCCAAAAAATCAGCTGATATACTAATATTAAATTCCTGCTATATCAGATTCTTTTCGATGAAATATATTTTTTTAAATGTCTGCAATCCATTTACAAAGTGTGTTTAAATACGCTTCAGTGTGATTGCAGTATGCGGGAGGCGTATTCGAAGGCTTCAAATTGTGGATTTTCACCTATGGATCTCAAATGCTGCTCCAGAAATGAACTTGGATCGCTCCATTTCTCAAAGGAGTGCGACAGGGTTAGTTACAAAACGTTGGCAGACTTGTAATAAAGGGGTCGAGTTTTCCCCGATGGTGTTTAGTTCTCAGTTTGAGCGGGACTACTGGCAGTAGCTGAGTTTAAACTGGACTTTGCGAGGAGCCAGTGCGTAATCTCACCCTTAATCCATTTTAATCAACGATAACACACCGCGCTCAGTCGCAGAGGTGAGTCTGCGCTGAATTTCTGAGCCTCAGATTTACACTGAAATATGGCTTTGATTTATTTAGGTTTCATCTATCACACACTGAGACAGTAAACAAACATTTGGCTCAGTTCTTTCCCCCCTCCAGTCCTTACTAGAAAGCACTTTTTCCATCTATTTTAAAGATATATATTTTTTAATAGTGCTTATCCGCATATTGGTCGCGGTCCAACGAGATGATCAAAATATTGCATATTGTATATACCGCATACAGTTTTAATTTGATAAAAATCTCATCAACAAATGACCTGGCCCATCGGCCTGTTTTAAAAATCGAAATGCGGCCCTTCAGCACACAATTTGGAACACAAAAGCTTTTCTGTCCTGCTGCTATTCAGGTGACGGCATGCGTTGACATCACTCGCTTGATTGGATGTGATACGTTTTTGCGCGCTGTCGATTGTTTTTCGCTGTTGTTTTTGTTTTTTTTTCCCATCCAAACTCTGCCGACCATCCAAATCCACGTCTCTGAATCGGCCTCTTTGTCTTCTCCAATCATCGATCCACTGCCCCCGTTTGCAGTTGCCATGGGAACCGGGACTGTGGCAGATCCCCGCCGTTGAACTGTTTGCTTTGGCCGCGAATCAAAGTTCTTGCGGAGGTGGGGATGGATGGAGGGCGGGGGTGGCAGTGGGAGGAGATACGGGCCTGACACGGGGATGGTCGGGGTGATACACGGTGGCTTTGTCCTCCCAAACAGGAAGCCCCCTGGGCACGCCGGGGGCCTCAGGCTTTCAGTTTTTCTGACCACCCCTCCCTTGTCATCGACCCAATGATCTCTTCCTGAGCCTGACAAGACGTGCGTGTGTCGCGGCTTCAATGAACCGCGCCGCAGCCCACCAGTGACGCACCGCCAACATTGCAGTGCTCTCGCTCGCCACCAATTGTTGCCGCGTGTCGTCGGAACCCTTGAAAACGGATTACCATCCTGGCGATAGTGCCGGTGACGGTGCAAGGTCGAACGTCGAAACCACTTATCCCGTCGAGATGAGTTAAAAAGTGGTGCCTTGACGTATGAGCTGAAGTCGTTGTGTATCTCAAATCCTTTCCCCATTGAAATAAAAGGAAATGCAATTAATCTGTTTCACTCCCACAAAGCACTCCAAATTTGTTTTAAATTTATTTTTTATTTTTTTCATAAGACAAATTGCACTCAACAGTATTGTACTGTATAAAAACACGCAATGATAACGTTTACTCTCCACATAATCTGCAAAGACGGATAATGAGTGCACAAAACAAAACATAAAAAAAAGTAATTTGCTGTCATCTTGTGGTATCTATAGGCAATTATATCTGTTTATATACTTTTCGGGGTGCTTCAATTACTTTTGATTTTTGCTATTTGCAGCAGGGGTCAGTCCCTATCTACATGAATAGCGGCGACCTATAATAACAGGCAGAGCACTTAACTGCTCTTCCATTGGATTGCAGAAGTTACACTAAATCGGTGCATCCACCTGTTACCATTCATACAAATGATTAAGTTTATGGCTTGGTGTGAGCAAATCAAAAAATTGATTTAAATTGAACATGCCCACATGTCATCCTGAGTAAGTCAATTTGTGAGAAAATCGAGACGAGATCATTAGTATTTCAGTATTCAAACGTTTTGTGACACTTTTGTTTGGTAATGCGTTTGAGACTTTTCTAATGCAAAATGGGTGCCTCGGTTCATGAAGGATGGGAAAGGCTGCTCCGGTTGTCTTGATATGTTTTGATCACTGTAAAGTCTAATGACTGTCAAGGCAACGGAAAGCTAACAGTCCTCATCCCCCCAAAACAGACTGTTGGCATTTTATTCCCTTCAGGAGCACCAGGAGAATTCTTTCCTTGCAGTATGTTTTAGTGCATAAGGTTTGGGATTCTATATTGTCTAATCTGTGCCGCTGTACAAATAAAGTCACCACGGACTATAAGTCTTGTGGTTCCAAAATTCATGCTGGACGGACAAGGCCATTTATCACTGTCAGAGGCTCCACTCGCTCGAACAAGCTGGCTGTTTTGACAGGCGCACTGGCGGCAGGAACAGCTGAGACTCGGACAGGCGCTGTAGGGGGTCCTCTGGCGTACGAGACCCCGACGTCCCCGGGCCTTCTCGCATTCAGGTGTAAAAATTGAAAACGTTGCTCGGGACTGGCAGCGCCGCGCTGTCTGCCGCAAGCCCCCGAGCCTCCCCGCTCGCTACTAAAATAGAAATGGGGGAAAGGGTTAACCTCACACCAAGACGTGGCTGCACATCTCGCGTGTAACAATCTGAATATTCATTGGATTCTTTTGCGGCTCATTCGTCATTTTTTTGAATACGTTTTTTTTTTAAAAATGCAGTTGGGCTTTATTTGTTGTAGCTTTATCCATTTAATTTTACAAGGCATTCATCCTCAAATAAAAACTTTAGTTTTTTAGCATGAATCACAAGCGTCGCACAATTTTGAGTTCATCCACGGGTACTTACGGGTATTTTAAAAACTATGTCCCACTGCAAAATTTCGGGACTTAAAACCATCATCGCGTATGACGTCACACATAACGTATCGCAAATCTCACATGAGTTCTGCTAAATCACGTGAGACTTTTGCAAATTTTGCTGCTCTGTACTGTAACATGAGACTGTAAATAATACAGAACTGCAAAACCTTACAATATTTTCATTAACTCTCACAAGATCATTGCTAAATCACACAAGACTTCCAGTACATAATGCAAGACTGCCACTAAATCACACGAGAGCTACGCAAATTTCACCAGACTCCTACAAATCTCTCATGACTTCTAAATCACACGAGACTTATGCAAATCTTGCAAAAGACCTCAGCTAAATCACTTGAGACTCATGTACAGTAAATCCCGCAATACTTCAGAAACTCAACTAAATACTCCAACACTACGACTAAGCCACACCTGACTAATTCAAATCACGTAACATTCCACCAATTCGCTCATAACGTCTCGTGAATACCACGAGACTAATGTGAGACTAATGCAAATAGCACGAGACTTGGGCAACTCTCAAGACTTCCAATTAATCATGTGAGACTTCACTAAACAATGCAACACTACCAGTAAACCACGCAAGACTAATACCAATCACGCAAGACTTTGGCAAATCTTACATGACTTACCCTAAATCACGTTCTCCACAAATCTCACAAAACTTCCACTAAATCACACTAGACTTCAGCAAATCTCATGCGACTTATGCATATCTCGCAAGAGTTCCACACAAATCGCGAGACTTTAGCAACTCTCTCAACACTTCTGACAAATCTCTTAAGATTTCCACAAAATTTACACGAGGTTCCTAAAAATCTCATAAGAGCTCCAGAAAAGATTTCAGCAACTCTTTCAACCCTTTCGTTTAATCTCTTTAGGACTTTGTCAAAATCGCAGAAGACTGCCTCAAATCTCATGACTTCCGCTAAATCATGCAAGACTTCAGCAAATCTCTCAAAACGGCAGACTGCAGTTAAGAGAGAAGTTACTTATTCCTTTTCGTTAAGTTTCTGATTCCTGTATTGTTGGCATTCCTGTTGTCGTCCATGACGGGACTGGATGCGATATCGAACGTCCTTTCTGTAAAGGAGCTGGTTTTGATTGAGATCCCATGCCTGGTGTCGTAAACACGAGTCCATCGCTTTGTGACTGAGTCAAGTGGTAGACTGCTACGCTAACCTCACCCGCTAGCTGCCATACGCTTGTCGTTTTTATGCATTTTTGTTTTGTTTTGTTTTACATGACATTACGTTCTCTTCTTGTTTTACTTCTCCGAGCAAAACGTGTTCTTTGTAGCGCTTATTTGACGGATTAAGTACATTTATGAAATCCCTCGGCGTGTTGCGAATAACGAGAGCTTGACTTATATATATAGAAGGATATTGGAGCTTTTCCCCCCCTCCTCTGGCGTCATTAGTGTCACGACTCATTTCCCCGCTTCTATTGAGGACAGGTCTCCTTAAGGGACCCCCGCACCTTGGAAGCAGATCTGTCAAGCGGACTGATGATGATGGGAGCCTGTGGACACGTGAGCACTTGTACAGTGCCAGGACATGCATAATGCATGTGGCTTAAAACCAACATCCACTCGACTGCGGCGTTATCTGGTGCGCTTTTCTTCCTGAGTGGGATGGTGTATTAAATTCCCCCACACCCAACCTCGCGTCCACAGATACAACCAGATGTAAGCATGCGCACGCAACCATCCCTGTTGTTCGTAGCGCTACAACCCTGATTCGACATCATGTCGCAAGGAATATACTGTAGTCGAGAATGGTTCAGATTTGTAAGAAAGGTTTCCGCATGATTGAAATGGAAAACTGTACATGAATGAGTGTATTCTGTACATAAAGAATTGAATGTGAACGGCAACATCAGCGATATCTCAATAGATACTATGTGTGTATGAAGAAGTAAATGTGAACAGCGGCAAGACGAGTCACCAGCGTTGTATATCAAGCAACTGGAGGAGTGGGTGATGTGGAACCGACATCATCTTATCCCATCGAACAGGTCAGCTCTGGCCTCATAGGAAGCGACCTGATGGCTTTTGGGGGGGATTTAATGACATTGTACCGCCAGGGTGTCAAATGACACGGGCGACTTTCGGCTGCGGCTTAAAATGTGGCGCCCTGCGCACAGCGTGGGCTCCTTAGTTTTGAGAGGGCGACGTCGACCGCTGATTATTAATCACTTTTGTTAAGAGGTCTCAGAATGTACTGAAACAAAGTGCGACTTCAGGAGGTTACGAGTTGCAATCTCAAACATCCCAAATGAGGTACAATGAGGAGTTCATCACATCTGCCTCATAATTCTGAGGTTAAGGGTTTCAATCTTACCGTAGCGCTCTAGATTTCTGAACAAGCATGTTAGCTTTATTGAATACTCTTAAATAGTCCATAGGTTTTGAATGAGAATGTGAATTTTTGTTTACCTATGTAAGACCTGTCCAGGGTGCTCCCCTGTGCCGCTTGCCCAAAGTCAGCTGGGCTCCAGCTCAACCCTAATGAAGACAAAATCTATAGGAAATGGCCCAGGTCAAGTTCTGGACCAGAGTCCGCCTTTTGAGGACCTCTGCTCATTGAGAATTTTGAATGATGTAATGGTCCAAGCTGAGCTATTTATATGCGAGTGATATCAGTCTCATGGAGTAAGTCAGGGCTTCTTATCGCGCTGTACAGAGGATGTGCGTGTGGGCAGTTTCCAGAGCTTCATGCCCGCTGGACTAACTCAGACAGCGTGTCGACACCAACAACTTTACTTTCTGCTTTGAGCCAGTAGCCTCCACCCCCGCCGGCGTGCATCACTTCCGAACAAACAGAGGTTATCGCCCAGTGGACGGAGATCAAGAAAAAAAATGGACGGCTACTATCGGAAGAGCTTGAGCTGCAAAGATAGCCGCAGCCCCGTACAGTGGAAGGTCTCGAGCTTCTGATCTCATTAAAGGCGGAATATAGCCGACATTTCTTTTTAGGAAATATGCATTTAAAGTTGACATCAGCCTACCTCAATAAACCTCATTTTGAAGCCATCGTCAACGGATTAACTCGGGATGTCTGTTTTGCTTTTCATTTGGATTTTTGCAACACTATATATTATTATTAGTTATTATTATCATTAAAAGGAAGAAGAATATCCATCACCAATTGGTGTGCTGGCGGTCATCAAGTACTTTTGTCTAGGATTACTGGCTTCAGTTTGGTCGGTTCTTCCTGTTTTTTCCCATTCCAGACTCTCAACCAGTTTCGACTTTTCGGTGAATAAATGACCTCGGTTGGAATCTTCTGTGACGTGTGTCGTGCATTTGAAGCCGTCTGTTTGTTCTGTTTGACAAGACGCAGCACCGAGTGAAGCTTTAGACTGCGATGCTAGCGTCTCATGCCAGCTACGAGTCGACTAGCCTTCATTTCGCTGGCGTCGGGACGAATCCTCAAATCCCCAAAAGCCATCACTTTTCAGGAAACCAAGAAAACGGTGTTTGTTGAGCCTTTAACATTGCATCGTCAAAGAAATGAATCCTTTTTCAACACTTTCAATTGGTCAGTTATTTGTAAAAAAAAATAACAGACCCACGTGGGGACTGACCAGCACTATAGATTTGTTAAAAAATATTAAATTGAAGAAGTTTTTTTCTTGGTCAGACTCGCAGCCAACCTTTTTGTGAACTTTGATTTGAATCTTCTGTGACTGGTGTTGTGCATTTGAGTCCATCTGTTTGTGCTGTTTGACATGACATAGCACTGCTACATTAGCTCCTCACGCTAGCTGGCTAGCTTTTGATGGTCAAATATGATCTCCAGTAGAGAATGAGTGTTGTGTTGGGATGTTTTTGTGCTGGTTGGCAAGAAGGCACGCTTGAGTGAAGACGTAGACTTCTGTGGTGGCTTCGTGCGGTACTATTGCCCACTAGTCTGGTTCTTCTTGCGTGCTGACTGAGTGCTAGGAATTACAGTATGTAGTGGAATGTCGAGGCCACCCCTTCGCCCTCATCTGCCACTGTATGGGTTCACTTTTCAGAGAAAATACGAACATGAGCTTTTTGTTTGTGTTACACTTAATTAGTAGTGCCACGTCGAGAGCAGACCTCAAATCAGCCTGGACAAATTTAAGGAGATGGAGTTTGTGTGTGTGTGTGTGTGTGTGTGTGTGTGAGGCTAATGTGGCGGCGCTGTCACAGCTCTGTTTCAGAAACAAATTGAAGGGAGAGAAATAAGCTTTTTATGAAAACAGAATGAAACCGAGTCCTGCCCCACGTGCTAACATATTGTGGGGCTGGGCACTGATTCCATTTTATTGATTAATTTGAGTTTATTTCTGTGGAGGATTTTCTTTCAAAGACATATATATATATATATTGCCCCCTCCTCGCTCTTCTGCCTTTCTCTCTCTTCTGCGCACACTCACAACTGACAACGAGGCACTCTAAAACAGCCGCACCAGTGGGCTATACCAAGAGAAGATACATTTTTACAGTTGTGTCGGATAACAAGCGATGAAAATTAAGGCGCTGAAGTTCTGATATAACTGGGACGCGGCGACTCACGCCGGATGCCAAGTGCATCACTGGCCCCTGTTTTAGGCGCACCCCAAAAAAAAAATCAGGAAAACCGAAATGGTGAAAAACAAAATACTCAACGCTATTTCTACAGTCTCTCCTTGCACATTTTCAGCAATTATCTTCAAACATGTATATTGTATTTGGAAACAAATCTATGAATTCACTTTTCAGGTTCCTTACATTGTTAAATGTATTAAGCATTGTGTTTACATATACTACTGTTAAAACATTTGGGGCTCACTGAGAAATGTACTTTTTTTTGGAATGAAAAACTTTTTTTTTAACCAATTAATGTTTATGTCATCTTCATTGGAAAAAAAACAGTTTTTCTTGTGACCCCAAGTGACCCCAAACCTTTGAATGATAGTGTACATATCTTGACAAAACGGTCATGTTTTCCCAAGACATCTAATTAAATCATCATCATCATCATCAAATCTGTAAATTATAAAGTATTTTATTTCCATTTTTTCTGTGTTAGTTGATGTAAGCTAGCACTTGTTCTATAACTGAAGGAGGAAAAAATAGATGACAATCAGATATCGAATTTTTTAAAAAGACAGACTTTATTTTAAGGCTATATCGCCCAGCCCTACGCTAACATGACAAGACCACACGGTGTTTTCGTAGGGCCTCCAGTCTTAGCCCCCAGACTAAAATACATGTCATCGAGGCACTGATGTTTCCTCACAGCAGACGGCGTTGCTTGCCTCGTTTGCGGCCTTGTCTCGGTTATTATAGAAACCCAGTACGGATATCTGCAATTCACCTTGAAACGCAGGTTATAACCAAAGAAGGACAGTGTAAAATTTGGTAAACGTCAAGTCCGTAAATAACCTCCCGTGATCCACGTTGGCGTCTCGCTGCCACCTTCTCGCTTCCAGACACACGAAACCAGAAGTGGTCTCTGGGGCTGAATGAACACCGTATGAAGGCCGTCTTTGTCCTCTGTGGTTGCGCTGTTATCGTGGGCTCGTACCAACGGCGCGGCCCAAAGAGGTGTCGGGCCCAAAAAACGCGCGAGTGACCCTGACATCAGCGACGTCACCCCTTGCCGCCGCCCGTCCCTGTGGTTTTGCTTGCATTGATTGGCAATTTACAGGCAATGTTTTAAAGGGAACATATTGGGAACTTTGTTGACTTTTGATCACCTGTAAGTTGCTGATCTTGGTCTGTCTATATATAGTCTATGTATATTCGGGGGCATCGAGTAGGGGTGCTAAGAAGGGGCCAACTGTCTCAGGTCCCTGAGCATTACCAGAATATCAAGTGACCAATAACCTCCTATTAACAAAAGGGGGGAAGGAGGGACCTAGCTTACAATTATTGATGTCTGCTTATGTAACAGAAAGACGATTTTGCAGTCCAATACGTATCACTCAAACAATACCAAGATTTAAATGCCGTCGTTGTTCAATTTCCGATCAGAAACAAGCCACACAAACACAGAAGACATTTTTGGCAAGTGTGATCACTGAAACTTCTGTTCTCCAATATCGCGTGCAATCGGTCTCGCTAATGGCCGGCAGGCCGAAGCCCCCAAACACCTGACCTTCCCGTGACATTCAGCGGGAGAGTGGCTCGTAAGGATTTATGGGCAAAGGTGAGAGGCTCTGGCGTCCACTGATCGGGAGGCAGAGGCTCTCCCTGGTGCGTTGACAGTCTTACGGCGGACCGGCCAAAAAATTGGGTGTGATTTTTTTCCCCTCCCGATTGTTCTGACCCCTATAAAAAGCTTGGCCTGGCTACCAGTGGGCGTTTCCGCTCGGAATATCTCACCCTCATTGGGGCCTCCAGGAGCCCCTGTGACTGGCTTCATTAACTCTGCATTGATTGTTTCTGAGCTTTGGAAATGTTCAGCATTTGCAGGGCTAATGTGACTCTATGAAAAGGCATTGAGAGTCCCCTAAAGACTAATTATGGGCTGCAAAAGCTTTAGGTACCTTGCATAAAATGGAGTGAAATTGCTTCGTTTCTTCGTCCTTATTATTGTTAGGCCAAATAAACTATTTTGAGAGCTTTCCCATACTCGGTAACTCCCCTGGAATGTTTTGTAAAACTCAACCCTATCTGTCCACCATAGCGGTTAATGTTCAACTTTGACCTCAAGATGCATGCATGAAGACGAAAACAACTTATAATTAGCTGTGCGCTGTAGTGACATATGCGCAATATACAAGTAGAAGAAAGAAGAAGATAGAAGAAAACGGCCTTAAACTAGCTGTCTGCGACATCAAGGGTCCTGCATATTGCATCTCCAAAATCATCACCTTTCAGGAAAAAACTTTTGTTACCCCATAACCTTGCCTCGTCAAAGAGAGCAAGCCCTTTTCAACATTTTAGATTGGGCAATCATTTGTAAAAAAAAAAAAAAAAAAAAAAAAAAAAAAAAAACACTCGATGGATCAATTTGAACAAACTTGTTTTGTTAAAAACTAAGTTTATCAGTTTATTTTTGAAAGGGGACAATGCAATTTCATAAAACACATGAAGTACACATGGTTAAAAAAGCCAGAATTAGCCAGAAGGCTCGTTTTCATCTGTAGTCCCCTGGCCATGATGTAAAAAAACAGTAGAATACATCTACAAGACAATATAATACAGGATACATAATCAAACTATACTATTAAGAGAGAATAAAACCATATTTTTTTTTTATCATAACAAAAAAACAACATAACATACTTGTCTTTTAGTGTTAGCAGCTATAGGTGTTAACGAGCCACATTTTCAGCTGATCACTGTTGATCATCAACTGATCATTGTCATCCTTCGGCGCAGGCCAGCCACAAACGTACGACTCATTCATTCGGTCATCTATTAAATTCCCTTGTCAGCTCATTGTTGTATATATTGCATCATTCTTGACCCTAGGACCTGATAGCTATATTAGCTATAATATTGCTATCAGTTGTGGCTGATGTTCAACTTTGACACCAAGACGCTTGCGTTTACAAGAAAACTGCTTTGCAGTTGTCTAAATGAAAAGCGCTGTCGCCTGAAAATAAGGAAATCAAGTATTCATCGCGCACTTATCCTGAAACACCTTAGCGGAGTTCCAGTAAGGAAGAGGCAGGGTTTCCCGTGGAGAGAAAAACACACACACAAAAACCTCCTTGGTTTTTCTCCTTCTATTAAAAGAAATCTTAAGAATCAGCTCTTTTTATGAACTCCGGTTTGTTTCACTTAGGAATGCAATAACAGTAGAGTGAGCTAAAAAAAAAAAAAAAGAGAGACTAAAGTAAGAAAAGCGAGCTGCAAGTGAAATGTCATCATGCGTCATATCATTTTTTTTATGTTTTATATGACTGCTGTAGTAAAATGGTGGAGGCAAATACTGTTGTGTTGCCAGAGTCTACGTGAATCCTATTGGTTGGAAAAGATACCGCGCAGGGAACTCGTTTACGTCTCCACTGATACATTGTTTATGTTTTGATGCTGCTGTTTTGGTTAGCAACACTTAACTCTTTTTTTTTTTTTTTTTTGTGTGTGGGGGAATTCAGCCCCTGAAGCCAGCGTGACTTAGCAATTATGCGTTAACATCAAGCTAGCTGACTTTTCATGTACTTCTCTGTGTTTTATGTTTAGTTTGACAGAAACTTCAACAATATCCGCATCACGGTGAGAATAAAGCAATTTGGCTAAATACCTGCGCAAAAACATAACCGATACCTGGAGTTTACGACCTGGTGAAGTCAGTTGCTGCCATCTAGTGGTGGAGTGACTGAAGCTCACTCATATGTCAGATTTTTCTTCTCGTAACAACAAAAAACTCACCGAGCGATGGCTAGTCGCTCGAAGTACTTGTCAGTTGGGGCGCTCGTAAATCAAGGTGCCACTGTATCTTAATCTTTGCGGGGATTTGGATAAGTGGAACCCATCAGTCAATCAAACTGGTAAAAAGCCAGCGTGTGTGACCGCGCAGAGTTATAAAAGTGCTCTTGTGTCTGGACGTGACGGGAGGGACAATTTTCTGTTCCTCCTTGTGTAAATAGTACACATGCGGCGGCGGCAGGTATTAGGCTGGGTCACAATCCCTGGTTATTTGGCAGCCTGTCGCTAATGGAAGCGCGGTCTTGACTGGACGTCACGCGCGCCCCCGGCCGAACAAAGAGGCCCTTTCTGTCGACTCCGAGGTGCTGAAAGGCCGGCCGGACCGGGGTGGCAAGGGACTCTTCAGGGCCTTGCCAGTGAGATCGTAGACAAAAAGTGCTGCATACAAGTAGTAGAATACTGTACAGCGATATAGTATTCAGACGCCAACAACAGGTATTGATATTGCTGTCTGATGTCCAAGTTTGACCTTATATTTTATGCAAAGGCTCACAACAATGACAAGAAGGATGGCGATCTTATTTTTTCTGTTTTCCTGAACCAAGGGCAGACAACTTTCGCAAACAATTTCAACGCAAAAATATAAAAGCAATGTAGAATGACGACTCACAACAGTGTCAAGAATGATGCTTTACTGTTGTTCCTTTGTGTTCATGCGGACAACCTTGGAACATGAATGTGATGTTTTAAACAGACGATTCACAATAATGGTATTAAGCAATGCTGAATTCAACGCAAAATAAAAGCGAAGTGAAGGCGCGCAACAGCGCCAAGAATGGAGCTGACCAATGTTACTTTGCATTAGTAAACCAAGTGTGGATAACCTTGGAACATTAACATTTTCCAAAGCAAAATACAGAGCAAACACTTCAAAGTCTGTCATAAATGTTGCGGAAGTCGTCACTTTGTATGAATAAACTCGCTGCAACAATCGAGTTGTTGACTTATGCTCATTTTAATTGACGCGAAGGCTCAACGGTGTCAACAATGGTGCTGAAGTCGTTACTTAGTAATAATAAACCAAGTGACGGCAACCTTAGAAATTTTACTTTATATTTTGAGCGGATGACTGACGATAAAGGTATTTAACTGTATTATGCCGATTTCAATGCAAACTGTAAAGGCGACACAAAGCAAGGACTCGTAACAGTGTCAAGAATGAAGCCGACCTTCATTACTTTGTATTAACATCAACCTCGGAAAATGAACATTATATTTTGAACAAATAATTGACAATCAAAGTATTAAATAATGAATTATGCAGATTTCAATGAAAAATATGAAGGCAAAGCAGAGCAAAGACTCGCAACAGTATTAATAATTGGAGCTGACGGTGTTACCTTCTTTTAATAAAGCAAGTGCGGACTGCTTATATTTTAAGCAGGTGATTGACAATAAATGTATTAAACTATGCTTTTTATGATCCGACATTCATTACGGATTGGGGAAAATTATGATTTTTTTGGGATCACATAATTCAGACCACATGTTCCGACGCATACGAAGAACTGGACGTCCGAGACAATTACGGATTTAAAACATAGTCCGCTTCAAACACAAACAGTGGTTAAAGGAGGGTTGGGGGGGGGGAGCAAAATGCCCTTCTGTCACTTCTTTCACAGTTATGGAGGAATTAATTACCAGAATATCAAGTGAACCAAGCGCGATACAGTATGTTATGTTTCTTGTATAAATATGCAGTTTCCCGAGGTATCATTTGTGTTGTTTTAAGTAATTCATTTGAGTCGTGTGTCGAGCTTCCACATATGGTTCCAGTGCAAAGTGGTAGACAGAATTGCAAAAAAAAAAAAAAAAAAAAAAGACAAGCTTACATTATCACTTTTTCATAGGTATTATAGGAGCATGGAACTCATTTTACTGAAAAATAGTCCAGATGGAACTTCATTTAACAATATTTTGGAAGGAAAGATAAGTGTAAAATACTTGTAATAAATAAAAACAACAACAACAACTATATATATATATATATATATATATATATATATATATATATATATATATATATATATCGGGGGCAATTGTTTTAAATATCTTCTGTGTTTGTTGGTGTGCTTTTATTTCAGGGATTCTTTCAGTGAAGGTTTGTCAAGGCGCAGGGACATTAATTTTTATGGAAAAAAGTTCTGAGAGTAGAGGGAGGCCGATGTTTTTTTGTTTTTTTTCCCAGGGCCAATACCGATTATTAGTTGTCAATGAGACCACTAACCGATATTTGGAGCCGATATTCATTTGGACTAAGAGGGAAATAGTGGCATTAAAATTTTAAATAATGCAAACTGAAATACCTCGTTTAAATGTCTTTAAGCATGTTTATTAAACAGCATTTGACATTTGTAACATAAAAGTTTATGTTTTTTTTTTTTTTTTTTTTTTTTTTTTTTTTAAATCTTAGACAACAGACATCTTTGTTTTAAAATCCTAACATAAAGTGCTCCCAGGCTCAGGAGCATGTTTTATGAAGTTAAATGAAAATGTATACAAATAAATAGCTGCCTAAATAAAGTTTTCCAAAATGTCAATATAACTGAAATGTTAATTTTCCACTTATCTTTTGTTTTAAGTGAAAACAAAAAGTGTAAGGAGTTCCCAGGGTCAGCAGCATCGCTTATAACAGAAAATGTAAAGAAATAAATAGTTCCTGAAGTTTACCCAGGTATAGATTGATCTCTTATCGGCCATTAGATTAACCCCCCCCCCCCCCCCCCACCAAAAATAACCAACAACAAAAAAACGCAGATGCTGCTATTTGTTAAAATCCCGAATATTGCCACCGATCATCGGGGATCAAGTTTTCTCCCTACCAGAGAGTACTTGATTTAGTAAATGTGTATAAGTACTCTCTAATAACGATTAAAACTATATTCTTGGGGATACCTTTTTGGGGATTTATACCGCTGCCGGAAAACTCCTTTTGCTGGAAGATAGGCCGGATCTAATTTAAGTGTACCACACATTTTGGCGATTGTTTCTCATCATTTAAATTTGGCAGGATTCCTCCAGCACTTTTTTTTTCTTTCTGTGTTGTCAAATTGACATTACATTTACCTATTCATTTGGACTTTACAGGGACTTGAATCTCACTCGATGCGATTGTGTTCGTCGCATGCGTTTCCATGCCAAATAAAGGAGACACCTGTTCACCTCTATGGCGGTTTTTATCGTCACATTCCGACTTGCTTTCAACGTGTTTTTTGTTTGTTTGTTTGTTTTTTGTTTTTTTTAGGTTTCCCGTGGTGCTGTTTTGAAAACAGCAATATTTAGCGGAATGTGATCCGAGTTAAGCCGAGACTCATTGTGTAGTATTTCCACCGGGTTCCCTTTTTGCCTTAAGACTAGCATGTTGCTAAGGCCACACGCAGCGTAAATAAACTAGGGGGAACACATCCTTGACACCATGTGTGTGGCAGGCGGGTGGGAAAACAAAGCCGGGTCAAGTTGTGTCAGTGTGACATTTTTCTTTTATTTTTTTTAAACTGAGATTATAGCTTGACTTGACTTTTCACTACCAGGATTTTCGGACCCCCGTCAGCCCTACCCGAGTTTAGCCAAATAGTTGCTTGGTTTAAAAGTAAACTACTGTTAATTCCAATGTCAGTGTAACTATAACATTCAACGAACAACTATTATAATTTCAAATAGGTATACCTAACATGAAATAAAGAACTATTGTGACTTCAAATTTTAAGCGCATATACTGTAACTCGACATTTTGAGATGCTAACGTGAATTGCTAAGCTAGCAGTCTACGTGTTGGCTTAGCGGTCCTTCTTGTCAAACAGCACGAAAAGATGTGCTATAATCATGACACCAGTTACAGAAGATCTAAATTTGAAGTTCTTAGTTCACTAAAAGGCTGGAAGCTAACCTGCCGGCGGTGTAGCGTGATAAGATAACCAAGTAGTCTACATTTTGTTTCTTTACTCGGTGATCCTTCTTGTCAAACAGCACAGACAGATGGACTCAAATGCGCCACACCGGCCACACAAGATTCAAGACAGTCCTTTGTTCACAAAAAGCAGGCCGCTAACCTGTCGGCAGATAGCATGATACGCCAACGTCTAGCAATAAAGGCATTACGCCACGTTTAAATAACCATCTGCGGATACTCAAACAAGTGCCTATCAAGGCAGACTTTTCCCAGAAAGGACTTTAGTTCTGTGCCTTCTGACTGCACGTCACAAAGTAGCGAGGAAAATTGGCCTTACAGTATTCCAGAGCAACGCGAGCCACCGTCAGCGGGATTGAGAGTGACAACGCCGACACGCGTACTAGCATGTGAAACGCGCGTATGCCTAATCTCCATCCCTTAGTAGGGATTTGCCTCGGAACGACTCCCTGGCCAGCGCGCCTTTCTGTTTGTTGTCGTCGCGTAGACTTTAAATAAACACAGCTTTGATAAGTTAGGGGCCAGACAGTCACCTCTGACCCGTGGCAGTTCCGATCCAGGTCCACGGGACGTGAAGTTCAGCAGGTGAGCGCGGCTTTAAATTAGCAAAGGAGGGATTTGTAAACAGCGGCAATGGATGAGGGAGTGTAGCTCGGAAATGGACTTTGTCCAGAGTGTGTTGACCGAGTGGGCAGCAGGGGTCAAGGTCAAGAGGAGGGCGGACCCAGAGGAAGCTTGGAATGTTTGATTTATTGATTCATTTATTTTAATCACAAACAAGATTTATACACTCAGTTCCCCCCCCCCCCAAAAAAAATATATTTTTTTACCCCTACAGAAAAACCAAATGACAATATTATTCAAGACATGTTTCATCCTTTTTTTTTTTTTTTTAAATCTCTCTCTCTTCTGGGACTTTATTTCCCCTGATACCAAGCAATCTTTGAAACTATTCCCCCCCCCCTTTCACAGAAATGATACAAATATTTTTTGGGGGAGAAAATATCCATGTAAACAGTATCCCTAATAATAATAATAATAATTAATAATAATTCAACTTGCTAGTCACTATTTTTTTGGGGGGGGGGGGGGGGGGGGGGGGGGGGGGAATCATAAAAAAAGTAACTAGCGTGGTCGGCAAAGTTGCGAAATATAGCAACCAAATCATTAAGTTGGTAACGCTGACTTATAAACTAGACTTTGTAAACGAACACCTCTCTGACTGCTGTTAGCGTAAGCGCATGTCAAGGAAGACATGCTTGGAGCTGAAAACAAAATAAAATGATTAAAAGAAAATCGTCCTGAGCCATAAACTTAAAGTAATCATTAAAATCGATTAATCACCTGACCCTACTGACACGCATTCAGCACTAAAGTGGAAGCGCTAATGTCCAACATGAAGAAAAAAAAAAAAATCATTGGAAATAATGTAAAGCCCTCGGGGTCAAACTGTCAAAGCTTTTATTTAATTTCCACTCTGTGTACGTTATGTGATTTGTGGCCTTTCCCACGCGGAAAAAGACGCCTGAGGTGTTTCTTTGTATGACATTTTTAAAACTACACACTGGAACAAAAAGGGGAGATTACAGCATCATACCCGGACGGATGTTTATGTTATTTTACAGCTTTGCCTTGTGGAAAGACCGATTGCCATTAATAAGTACAGTACAGTGATGAATGGGAGTAATTACCTTTGTAGTGTAAGCACCACCAAAGCAAGGGTGGAGAACCAACGGCCCGCGGGCCATTGTCGGCCTGCCAGAGCATGTCATGCAGCACACAAACTAGTTGCTGTTGTATTTTAGTCTTGGTCACGATGGTGGTACTTAGAGGGCTAAGTCTTTTTGGAGGTAGGACTTGGTGTAAAAAGCTTGAGGAAAACTGCTCCGTTGGATACCTGCTTCCGATTGGGGCTCATTCCATCGTGGGAAGCCGTCAAAGTCCTGGAATTTCCCAGTATGGTTCCTTCAAATCAAATGACTTGACTTCCGTTTTCATTTGGTGCGCAAGTCATTGAGACGTTTTCGCGCATCCTGTGATGATATATATACATCGGCCACTGAATTCCGTGTCGATCGGCAGAACTGCTGTCAAAGGGCAAATGTTTTACTGAGGGAGTTTTGGGGGAATTCATCTCTTACCTAAAACGGTCCTGATGAAGATGGAAGTTTTTATGACGAGAAACCCCAAATGTAGATTCGTGTGTGTGGTTTATATGCCTTAAAAAAAAAGAAAAAAGACTGGCACCGAGGGACTCTGAGCCCTGACGGAAACCTGTTTTCCAGTCAGTGGTGACTTCTTTTTGTATATTTGTCCAGTGAGTGATTTGAAGAAAGACATCCTTGTAAAGGCCACCGGCATTGCTCTCCGAGGGCGCTCGGCCCGCTGACACGTCACGTCTATCATCTCCACTTGAAGGCTTTCCGTGAAGCACCGCTACTTTTTCGGATTGCACAGTATGAGTGGCGAGCCAGGGGACAGGACACGCACGAGAGGCAATCATGTCTCTTACCAGAAAGTTACTTTAAAAGCATGCAAGTGAAGGCTTTTCAAGGGATAAAGGTTCAATTTGGATCCTCCACATGCCTGGAAAGTCAGCAATTTCTGAAAGCGTGTGTATCCTGGGGAAAATGTATGTGTCTATTACTTTGACGACATCAATATCACAGCACATCGTTACACAAAAATGTCAAAAATGATATATAATGGACCCCATATACTTGCGGTTCGGCACCAACGCGTTCACCTATCTGCGCATTTTTTTTTTCAAATTCTTTTTTTCAAATTTTATTTTACCTTATTTTCATTTTTGTTTTTGTCTTTTCTTTCTTTCTTTTTTTTTTTTTTTTGGGGGGGGGGGGGCAACCCCCAAAACACTTACGAAGGAATTTTTTGTGTTTAAAAAAAATGATAATTCCGATACAATTATAATGGACATCATTTATCAGCTGATTTTCGCTTTTCACCGTCCGGCCCGGTGCCGATCCCCCCCACGATTAGCGGGGGTCCACTGTACAGTTTTGCGTTTGGATGCAAGTTTACTGTAATTCGTTCCTTGACCGAAATGCCATTAGTCCGTTCCAGTCTCCCAAAAAACAACCGAAGAGTTTTTTTTTTTATTTATTTATTTTTTTTTTTTTAAATGAGAAAAATACCAATCTGTAATATTATGCCTAATAACACTTTCCCTGACTTGGGGTGAGTGTGATGAAGGACCCAAATGCCAAGATGCAGAGTGAGCAGAGCAGGAAACCTCACAGTTCTACCAAATGTTTTTTTTATTCTTTATATACAATACATTTGAATTGAATCATTATTTAAGTACAGTTTTTTAAAATGTATTTGACTGCACAGGCTCCATCTCACGCGACCCTAGTGAAGATTGGACGGATTGATATTTAAGTGGAGTGTTAATGTTCAAACTGCAAAATGTTACAGGGGCTTACAATAATTGTAAATACTGCCTATATTTTTAGGAATAAAACAGCTGTCTCATCTTTGATGAACACTTAAGCCTACTACACTGGATGAGCTAAGTACTTTTTTTGAGGTGGTACTTTTTGAGAACCACTGGTCTAGACTAACGTTTGTGCTCTATTCTTTTTGTATAAGTCTTCTTTTTTTAGGGGGAAAAAGGCCTTGAGAAAGTGAAAGACCTTATTGTTAGCACTTGTAGCCGATAAGGCTAAAGGTTACTATGGAAACGCAGCCACCTGGAGCCAGGGTCCAATTTGGACAAAACCACAAAGTCAACACGAGCGCGTGCTACGCTCGAGAGAGAATGAAAAAATTAGCGTTGTGATTGTATAATAATCAGTCCAAATATATAAAGTGGAAAAGAGCTCACGGTACAGTCAAACATCGCCATTCATCGCCATCACTTTAGGTCAACTGTCACCGTGGAGCACATTTACAGCCAGTTTAATGTGACCCGCTGCTGCAGCAGCATTTCAAGTAAAAGCTGCACATTTCGCTCAACCAGTCCACTGGTTTAAAATACACGGTCTGTTTCGGGAGGCCAGATATTAATGCGTATATGTATGAGACACTGCAGCAGTGTTTTTCTTATCCGGCTGTGATTATGATGCAGCCAGCTGACATTGATCAGACCGCCGCGGTCCGATTAGTATGCCGAAGCAGCCGCAAGTCTGCAGTCGCAAACTCCCGACCAACACGAGCCAACGCCATTTCCTTGATTACGTCACTTATCGCATCCAATGGTTAATTCTGATGTCAATATTCGTTTAGTTGTTTTTTTTTTTTAACCCCCTCCAACAGTGGTCTTCTTACCCCATTAGCCAGCTTGTCATAACATAGCTGATTATTTCAATTGGCCCAACTTGAGAACACAAGAAAAAAAAAAAAAACAGCTGCAAAATTATGAGAGAATTCAAGTTTAATGATGATATATTTTGCCATGATATATATTAGCTAGCATGATCTGTATTTCATTCTCTGAGGCACATTTTTGTGTGAGAGGAGATTGAGGGCAGTGAGGCTAGGGATAGCAAAGTGGAGATTGTGGAGTATAATAGTAACAGTGTTTGAACCTCTGAGTTGGAAAGCCACACTACCAAAACGACAACATTGAGGCACATTGTGGTGAATTTTATCCAAGAGGAGATTAAGGGCAGCGAGACAATTGAGCATTTCAGCAAAATGGAGACTGTGGAGTACAGCAGGATAGCATGAAACTGCGAAAACCACGCGACATTTCACAAATAATTCAGAATGAGATAAGAACAATGGAGGAAAACTTCCAGTATTTACTTGTTTGACCTTGACAGACATTTTATCCGAGAAGAAACTAAGGACATCAAGAGACCGGAGCGCTGCAGCAAAGTAGAGACTGTGGAGTACAACGGTACAGTGTGCTAAAACCAAGCCACCGTGAAAGTGTTCGTCGGAACATGTCGCACAAATAGACATCAACAATGTGTGAAGCTCCAATGTATTTGCTGAGATTTGATCCAAGAGGAGACTGAGAGCAGCAAGCAAAAAATAAAAAATAAACTGCTAAAACCATGCCTCATTGAATGCATCAGTTGGAACGTCGACACACTAACAAACAGCTAGGGAGGAAAACGAGGGTCGCCTGTGTTTACTGTACTTCTCTGGGAGTCATTAAAGCCGCAGAAAAACAGGGACAGCGGCAAAAATCGAATCCGTACCCTGGAAAATCCGGAATATCCCTCGGGGTGATCAGCTTTTTACGAGAACAACCCTAAGCCGACAACCGCGACTCGTGCCTGTCCAAAAGTGTTTTCGTGCAATTCCGCACACATTGTAAACTCTCCGGGTCGCCCAATGAATCCTGCGCGAGAGGGCGCGGCGGGAGAAAACACAACAGGAGTCATACGACTGCAGTTAACGAACGGCGAGGTGTAGCGGACTGCAGCGCGAGGGCCTGATCCAGCGGACCCCCGCGCTCCACCCGGAGAGCGGACGCACAAGGCCCTACAGTCACAAGGTGGTTAATTGTCGGCGTGCGTCGTTGAAGCAGCGGGTGGCTGGAAAAGACGTCCATTAATACGCCAAGCGAGGTAACCGGGTGAAATGATTCGGCGTGACAGCGGACTGCGATGCCATCGCAGCGTGGGCATTCGTTTAGCATCGTTTTCACTCGAATATGTCAAAATGTAAGATATCAAAAACTGCCATTGCGTTTTCACATGACGGAGCATAGAATGAAAGTTTGCTTGTGTTAAAAAAATAAAAAAATAAAATAAAATATGTTGCCTTGAGTTCTCCAGAATGACAAAACAAACGTTTCTCCACTAGGGGGAGCAAATCATTCAGCAGAACGCCATGAACGCCTTTGCATTCAGTCATGCAACACTTTTTTTTTTTTTTTTTTTCCCCCTAACAGCAATACTTTGTGAAGTTTGGATTCCTTTGGAGTCATTTCAGTTTGAATCCAAATAAATTCAGAAAGAAACGAGTATATTTTGTCAGAAATAAGCCAAAAAGCTCATTCTCTTTTTTATTTTGAACATTATTTTATGTTGGTTTTCAGATTAAACTGCGAGGACTAATTATTTATTTTTCAAATGTGTCATTTGGATTATATTGCAGCCGTTTCCGAGTATTAATCCTCTGAATGTCTCGCAGCAATAAATGTTATTTAAAAACAAGGACAATGAAAGAAACAATTTTCGTTGCTCGGAAATAAGCCAAAAAAGCTCATTCCGTTTTTTATGACTACAATATTTAACGTTGAGTTTCCAAGTAAACTATAAGGACTCGTTAAGCATTTGTTACATTTGTCATTTGGATTCTATTGCAGCTGATTTAAAGTTTTAAGCCGAATATGGTCATGTCGCATAGCAGTTATATGGAAGTATCACACAATGGAGGAACACAAAGAAAGAAGTTTAGTGGCTCCGAAATAAACAAAAAAGCTCATTCCTGTTTTATTCCAACAATACGCAATGTTGACTTTCACATTAATCATTAAGAATTCATTTAAAAAAAAAAAAAAAACGTACTCTATGTAGGAAATATGAAACAAAATATTTTTCCTACCGGAGCGGAATATATACAGTAAGGTCTAACGCCGTCATGGAACATGGAACAAGGCGGACAGAAATGAGCCTGGGTAACGAGCCACATGCTGCTTCACCAAGTCTTACCAAAAATACATTTGATCACACGTAGCAGGCTGCCATGGTTAATTTGAAAAAAGTCCGAGACTGTTGACAATGCGTCGGTGCTGCAGTTCCGGTGAGTCCATACGAGCTCAGCTGTTTCATGCTCCTTTGCATCCACACTTTGTAAATCGCATTGTGCGCGGGTGGGAAATAAATCAGAGCGCTCTCGGGAAGACGTTTCCAAAGGCCCGACATCCGGCTTCCGTTTTGCGAACGGTTATTACCCCTCCGTGTTCTTTTAATGCACTTCAGCACAGCCCGTCGCAGACATTATCTGCAGTACGCATGGCCGTCCCGTTTCATCGTTTCATCCTCTCCGTTGTGGCGTCCTTCGCTGGTCGTGATGAAAGAGAAATGTGAAGCTCCTAAGAGCATTTCCAGTGCCGCTGTCTCCTTTTAAATCACCGCTGATACGTACTCTGAACGTATTGGAAGAAGGGAGGCCAATTCCTTTTATTTTTGCTGTAGACTGAAAACATTTGGGTTTGACATCAAAAGATGAAGCGGAGACAAGCTTTTATTTCCAGGTATTTGCATCTGCGTTTGATACACAACTGATAAAAAGCATAATTGGAAGAAAACATCACATTTTATGTGCATTTGAGACAGCCGGACTTGCAATTTTCAAGCTTTGTTGTTTTGTTCCTTCAGTCTCCTATTTAGCAGGTAAAATGCTTGCGTTCTCTGTAGGGTTTAAATCTGTTGTTTTGGTTCTCTATCATGCTGCATGCGGAAGGATCTCCTATTACTTTTGCTTGTGTCTTCTTTTAAATTGGCATACGGAATGATTGTGCAATGGCAGTCGAGTGTAATTATGACACATTTGCATGTTTTTTTTTTTTCGGTTTCTTTTTAACACAAGCATTTCCTTTGCATCCCTTTGGTAAATTGTTCATCTCTGTCTCGTTAGTACATAAAAAACAAACTAAACTGAGTCTCGTTGTGATCATCTAGTGTAGCATCTGTACGTTTTTGTTCACGTTCATTACCTTCACTCCTGTCCTGTTTTTCCAGGGCCTTGCTTTAGTGCTACATCATCCTGGTTGTCAAGTTGGTTACACCTCTAACGAGGATCCATGTGTTCATCGCAGGCCAAACCCCAAATCTGAAACAGAGCGTGGACATTCGGTGCTATGCATTGTTAGAATAACAATAACACACCTGTTAGTCACATATTCCAATATGCGTGCTCACACGACAAATCCGTGGGTTCAAACAAAAGCATCTTCCGAGTTGTGTGTCCCATCCAGACGTAAATACATGCAAATGCAAGCTGGCGTATTGATTCAACTTTACAGTCAAATTAAAGAAATCGGCCTTATTGTCCAAACACTTTTGGAGGGCAATCTTGTTTGCTACCTAGCTATCTTGCCGATGCTAAAGCTAGTAAAATGACTAATAAAGAGTGGCTAGCGAGTTAACGAGACATATTATTACTGTTGGTGTGAAAGCACCAAAGGAGCCAAGAGGACGCACGAGTTTCCTGGTGTTAGTCTCGCCCAACGTCTGAACTGACCTGTCAGACCGGGACTCGCACCCTCGTGCAGATGAATCACCACGTGCGTGTGTGTGTGTGTGTGTGTTTGAGCCAACGGATGCTGACCTCATGCCTTTAGACGCTGCTAAAAATAGATTTGACCAATTCTGCACACCCACGCACCACTCCCATAGCTGCTGTCAACACAAAGATTCAAATCAGCCTTTTAGTTTCCATTTCTTTTATTCTTTGCAAAAAAGAAAATCTTGTGTCTTCAGGATTTCAGAAAATTGTCGAAGAAACGATGTTACGATCAGCACAAAATACGCGCGGGAAAACATTTCTTCGACATAATCGGCTCATCACGGCGAGCGATGCGTGGGTCCCAGACAAACGAGGAAGTCGAGCGGGTACAGACAAGAGCAGACGACATAGGTACAGTCATAATAAAAACAACACTCTAATAACAAAACAGGCTTTATTATCGAGACGCAGGGTATCGCTTAACCTGTTTGGCCCTTCTCACAGCTTTCCCTTTTAATCCGCTGCGGCCATGATAGCACAGATGCAGCGCCTAAGTAGGCCAGCGCACGTCTGGATTGAGGCCAAGAGACAGCATGTCCCAAATCTGTCAGTTTGCAGGAAAATAGATACCAAGGCAAGGCATCAGAATCATTATTCATGTTTCTTTCGTCAACACCAGCTACAATAATAATGGAGGAGAAGGAATATTTGAGGCTTAGCATACAAAATGAGGGATCGTGGCATTAGTGCAAACAAAGCCAGTTCAAGGCTGCAGTATTTGAGTTGGTAGGCTTCAGTGAAATTTGGACTTTGCAGGACATTGTTAAGGAACGCAAGCAGAATAATGGCAGTGGTTTAAAAAAAATTTTTTTTTTTTACTCGAGCTAAAAATCTTCATAATAGCTTGATTGATTGATTTTACTAATAAATGGAACATCTGCCAGATTGGAGTCCAACGGAAAAGAAAAGCAACCGAAAAAGAAAGAAAAAGCGATCATGCTAAACAATCCCTCCTTGTTCCCCTTCACGAAATGTTTTGCAAGTCAGCCTGCTTCGACAACAAATTACTGGTGGTCCACTTTTATTGACCTGACACATTCTACATTCATCGTTTACAGGGCGGGCACGGCCGCCCCGCCCGTGCCGTATAAAAAAACGGCTCAAACAAACACCCGGAGAATGTCGGAAAAGGCCTCGTCTCCCAGGCCGACGTAAAAACCCAACTTCTCCGCTCTAATGGGCCGTTAGCACGGCGTTAACAAACCTTTGCGGCGCCGACGTGCAAATGAGCGAGTGTTATTGGAAGAGACGTCATCCGACGAAGGCTAAACGGAAACGCGGTGATGTTTGTGGCACTCCTGTGTTTATTTTGAGATGACATCAGTGAGAATTTAGCGGGAAATGTACTCCAATAATATATCGTTTATTACCATAACATTCACATTCGCTGTACAAAACCTAGCTAAGCTAAGCTAATGAGGCTAGCTACGTGCGCGTGGTCGCAACATTTGTATACTTTTTTTTTTAATGACATTTACTAAGGGGCACTGTGTCTTGCACACAACACTTCATGGACACAATTTTTGTCACATGCTCTCTGTATTTGGCCACAAACGATTAAAGCAATAAGCTTTTGAGAGCGACTTTACATCTGTGTTGCATGGAGTCCACCAAGGGCAATTGGACTCCATTCCACATTTCTTCTCCATTTCTGTCCGATTCAAGAAGTGCTTCAAATGAATATTTGGCCCATCACATTGCATAACACTGTACTGCATTTTGCCATCATAGTAGTATAGCTGCTTCACATCTGTTTTGCATGCAGTCGACCAAAAACCCGTTGTCGCTCTCTCCTTTAGGTTATTCTAGGTTTGCTACCGGTCACAGTGAGCAACGGGCTGAACCGCAACACCAGTTGAACGAAAAACCTTTTGGCACAATGCCTTCTGTTCATGGACACAAAGTGCAGGCGAGCGACTCGTGTCTATAGTCATGCGCACGGCTGTCAGGCTGGCTGCTAACGCCCTGCAGCGAGACCTCTTGCCCCCGGGCTATAAGTCGACCTGACAAGCGCTATGTTGCGTGCCACTCTCTGCGACCAATGACTGCATCTCGCCACCTTCGCACGTGTACGTGTATCCCTAACGCGGAGTGGCAACGGGGACACAGGCCACTGAAGCAAAACAAGCAGCTGTCAATCAGCGTATCGCCTAAGACCTCAGCGTGCTTCGCCAAAACTCAATTTGGGAGGGGTTAATGCTCAGGGCGATTTATTTATGTAGCTGTTCTTCTTTTTTTAAATTCACCTTTTTTGATGTCGAGAGAAGAACATGAGATGAGAATAGCACTTTTGGTCCAGCGCGTTGTCCATTGCTGGCAAAATTAAGTTAAATTGAGTTTTTACATTGGCGGTCTCAAACTAGGGTCGCGGACCCTCGAGGGTATTTTTGCTATAAATTACTGTACGTCTTATCATTTGTTATGAGTTTTTTTTTCTTTTTTTTTTTGCAAAAGGTGTAATTACAGGAATCAAGTCCTACTGTTTTCAAAAACAAAAGGTGTATTTATTCGACAACAGTCCTTTTATGGGAGAGTAAAGGCGTTCTTTCCAGGATTAAAGGCATATTATGAGAATAAAGTTGGATTTTTTTGGAATTCATTTGTTAAAATAGGACCCCCCCCCCCCCTGTTGAACTTTGTCTTTTATTCTCGTAAGATTGCGACTTTGTATCCCAACAGTTTTGTGCTAACTCTGATCTAAACGGCTACATGTAGATTGATACAGTGACTAAAGCGGAATTGTTTGCGTAACACAAATGCATCATTTTACCAGTCGTCGTAGTCTGTCGAGTTTGCCTTGTCGCAGTTCGTTATTCACAAGTTCAACTATTTTATTTGTCTTCTTCATTGGAACCTAGTCACGACTGACCTAATTCCGGTTTCTGTTCTGCCACATGGCACCAAAGCCCTGGCTAATATAGGAAAGTAGTAGTTGTGTCAAGGAAGTTTGCGCCTTCGCTATATTATTGACCTTTGTCAGTAGGTGACGAACAAAGTGTAGCCTTAGTGCAAGTTACTGGAGTCTTTGCCCAATGTACGTTCTCACTTCTGATGCATTTTCTTCGAAATGAAATCATCTGAAAGCCCTTTATTTTTCAGGGTCATGTCGTAAAATGAGTTTGAAAGGATGTTAAAGTCTTTTGTGATTATAGTTTGTCGTATATTTACACTATAAACTATTCATACAGGCAACTACGAACATCAATTACTCGCGTTTTTTTCCCGCAACTCGGGGGCTCGGTCTCTATCCCCTGCGGATTGCGGGTTTTACTGTAGTTGGACACGCACGCTCCGTGTGTGTTTTCGGGGCCACTGAAGCGTGCGTTCCAGCAGGTCGAGACTCCCGACACAGCGAGCCGTTTAAGTCGCTTGGCGCCTGAGCCTCTGATGAGAGCCCTTTTCTGCTGCTGGCTACTGCAGCCCCTAAAACAAGCTCCCCAAGTTCTTGCGGTCAGGACCCCGAACCAAGCCTCTATTCACCTCATCGGGCCGCCTGTTTATTTTCAGAAGCATTAGAGGAAACACTCGACACGGCTTATCAGATCCAAACAGTCGCACGTCTTTGTTATTTTACACACAAGGCCTCCTCTTGCCTCTGCCTCATTTTCGGTAATTGTTTTCTTTCTTGCTTGTTGGAATAACACGGCGGGCTGCGTTTAACACAAGTGGTAAGGGAATCCGTCAGTGTAAACAGGGTCGATACAATGCACACTGGGATTTTATCTGAGACTTTTCTGTTATTCTGTGTTTTTAAGGGGCAGGGCCTGAGCAAATCTCGGAGAGGCTCCGCGGCGAAGTGAATGACCGCTTCGTTACCGAGCAGAAGTGACACACACAACACGCCGAAGGCGGGCGGAGATGACAGCTGCATGTCTTATGCTGCCTCGTCCTCGTCCTCATCGGAATTCGACCAACTGATTGTTCTTTCTAGCCGTTCTGTTTATTTAATTATTTATTGAAATAATTATATTGATAATATTATAATATTCGTATTATAATATTGCACTGCATTTTATTAAGTGTTGGCTATTAATCCGGCAAGAACATTTGGACAAGATATGTCTCTTTTAAAAGCATTCATTCTGACTTTTCTTTGGCTTTTATTGTGTGGATTATTTCTGTCTTTCTTTTTCATTAAAAAAGCAAACCTTCCGTCACGTATGAAGTAAGGCGCATCACGTTAGGCATCAGTGTACCTCGCAAAAAGATTACTTTGGGGTAGAATTGTAACTTTGAAACTCTCTGACGTTGTGGATAGTCCTTCCATTTATTTCTATAGTGCAAGGTGGCTACGATCGATCCGTTTACCTCAGATATGAAGCTTTAACTACCGGCATCGAATTGGAGAAATGACGTTGCAGATATCCGCGATGGGAATTATGGCGTCACATATATCGGGAATTCCGTTGCAGATCTCCGTAATTGACTAACAGCGATGTGCGACTGAATTGTAGACACTGTAATGCATCCGTAATGGGAAAGCTCATACACATGAATGGCCAAAGGGAAGTCATTTGTCCTTGGCAAAACGGCGTTGCAGATCTCTGTAATTCAGATTTGACTTGGCAAAGTCCAAATTTCATTACCGATATCGTCAAAATGTAAATACGACTGGTGAGACAGACGTTGTTCACTCTAATGTTAATTCCGCAAAGTCAAATTTGGTTTTTAAAAGACTGTGGATTGTTTGTAGTTGATTTCTAATTTCTAATTTCTAATGTGCAAGGTGGCTGTCATCATTAATTAGACCCAAAATATTCGGTTTATATTAATTCTAGCTCTTAAAGTTGAGTTGGAACTGCTGCTAACTCAGCTCAGGATGAATTCCAAGCATGTTTTTTTTGCTATTTCTTTGGCTTTTTTTTCTTTTCCCCCACAGTTAAAAAAAGAAAGAAAAAAAGACCATAAATAATGAAGTATGGCATTTCGCATTAGACCTCAGCATGCCTAACAAAAGATCAGTTCAGGAACGATTTGAACTTTCTGCGATTGTGACGTGGTGGATTATTCCTAGTTCTGTTGATTTCTATTGTCCATGCTGAGTGCTGTTATGAATAACTAGCGAGAGGAGCGAACGTATTAAATATGAAACGTACACCACGTGAACACGCCATGAACTTTAGCTATTACCTGCTCGGTATCGCGGTGATTTCGTTTTTCGAGGGTGTATGCGGCGGAGCGAGGACGCGCCAACTTGTGTGTGGATGTTCGGAGGCGGAGTGTTGATAAAGATGAAAAACCTTGGGGGCAAGGCTGGCATAGTGAGATGTTGCTGTGGTGTGACATTGTAGTACACGCAGTCAACACGGTGGCAGCGTTGCACTGTCCTTGCCACTGTCTCACTAAACATGATGAAATATATAAACAATGTGCTATGCATACTGTATATTTAAAGATTTGTACGTGTACAACAGCAAGATTTGTAAACAGCATTGTAGGGAACAAAATAACTCTCAATAGTTGTAACTATACGTGGATAAATAGTTAAACAGAATACGATACAATATGGGGGTATAAAAAAAAGCAGCAAGAATAGTAAGCAGTGTTGCATGTGGCAAAAAATAACTATACATGAATAAATATATGAACAGAATTCGGCACGATACTTACTTACATACTGACAATGAACAAAAACCCGGGGGAAAAGAACTGCGATATAACGTGACAACTATGCAGTACATGAAGTGCAATTGGGAGGGGAACCATAAATATTACACATTAACTATAGACGAGAGATTGGCAACAGCACGCTTGTGTTTCCCACATTCATCTTCACTGAATAAAAATGTTGAAGAAGCTGGAAAAGCAACTGCAGTCACGCGCCAGTGACAACACGAGCCTTGTTCGCCTCGCACACCATTGCAAATCCCGCACTTCGCCTCCTGCCGCCGAGCCCCCGTCGACCGGGCCCCCGGCTCCCCTCGTCGCCGATTGCGCCCGAAAAATAAACACGCGGTAAATCCGCCTCGATTAACATTCATCGCGAGCGCGTCACTTTTTAATGCGACGAACTGAGGGCCATAGAGTGCAATCACGCACGCACGCCCTCCGAGACGCTCGTCTCCTCCAGAGGTGAGGCTGCAGCGCATGCAGGAGGAAGTGGAAAGCGGCCCACCCATTTCGAGCTATCGCCGTTCTATTTGGTTCTGTTGTGCAAGTTGCCGCTTATCGGGAATAACTGGCGAGAGGACCGATCTTGCGTTAACCACGACACCGACGTCGCACTCGCCATAGGCCAAGATTTCGAGTCATCCCGTTGATTAGAATGTTTCGAATTGTAACCTCAGCAGAATTCATGGGGCTCAACTATGACTGCCCCATCAAACAATTCAAAAAAATGACATATGCCAGCCTCGCCTACATGTTTCTAACTTGTTGCTAGGTAGAATTTGGAGGGCTAAATCATGACTGCCCCGTAAGCCAATCAAGAAAAATTCTATCTACCATTTATTTGCTGGGCATAATTATCAGAGGGCTCAATCATGACTGCCCCACGGGCCAGTAAAAAATTCTTGCGCAGCACTGCGTGACTACGTTACACTAGCGTCCACCTAACATTTGTTTGCCACTTCTGATCAAAAGGTAGAGTGTTTTTTGTTTGCGTATAAAGTTTTACAATAGTTCATTTTCAACTTGTGTGACAGTCGGCGATCTCAACCTGACCTCTGCGGACTGGTTTTACTGGTCCGACCGCAGCGGCGCCCTTGGCAGTAAAGCGTATATCAACGGCTTTGTCAGTCCGTACATTTTATATTAGCAGGACTGACCTGCAGCCATTAGCCAGGCAGCAGTCGTTTTTAAATAAACAAACGCAACTCCTGATTTAGCGAACAAGAAATGTTGGCCGATGAGTGACAACAGTCCATTGCTGAGTTCCTCGCATTGTCCGATATTATACTGTATAATGTAGAATATTTTCCCAATCCGAGTGAATGTGAGCTAATCTATAAATGGCATACGGTATTCAGTCACAGTCGATCTGTATCTTCCCATTCTTGCCATTTGAATAAACTCCCTATTATGATGAGCTGGCTCTCTGTAGGTGTCCTTTCCAGGTCACATTTGGCTAAAATTGTTCCCCATGAGGCCTCCCGGGCCTACTTTTTTTTGTGCGCGATTGGAATGATTGATGACAAGCTGCAATAAACATCAACTTGCAGAGCGGATGCTGCAGTCTGTTGGTCGCATTTAAACTGTCGAGCATATGTCGAAGCAGGTGCACGGCCTCGTGTCACCAGCGTTTGCTCGTGCAAATATCATTCGGGTCTGCTATTTCAACTTGTTTTTTTCCTTGTCAGTCAAGGTGGATTAAAACGAATGATTGATTACACCCACATGTTGCTGGCTTGAATTAATAAGGATCAATCACGACTGCCATTAGCCAATGAAAAACAATTATTGTTTTTAACTTGTTGCAAGGCAGAAATTATATAACGAAAGTTTTCCATTGCATCTTTGCGTGATGAAATGAAGCAAGCGCAAATGTTTTTATGACGGAGGGCAGTAAGCCGGACTTCGATGCGGTGACGTAACGCACGGTGCGGTGCGTTCGCGTCGTCGATTGGTCACATTGCAATGGCTCCACCTGAACGATCGCGCTTCCCTAGATTGCTCCTGATCAATAGTGAGCAATTAGAGACGTTGTACTTTCCCAGCCAGGTCACTCCAGTGATAAGGAACATTCAAAAACGGAGAAGGTGGGCTCAGGTCAACGTGTCCCTAACTTGACTTGACACAGCTTTTTTAGTCTCCGCCGCCCCTCGTTGCATTCCTGCGTGGGGCAGGTCGGATCAAGGTTCACCGTGGAACCTTCTGCACAGTGATTCACTCAGTCTTCCAGTTGCTTTCAGACGCAGAGCGACGGCTGCAAAGTACCTCCCTCGCTCTCTCGAACCTTTTTTTTTTTTTTTTTTTTTTTTAATTTAATACAGATGATTTCATTGTGAAATAGTGCTATTTATATTCCCTGCACCCTCAGTCCGGGGACTGTCATTCAAATAGCCGAGTCGCCGTATGCATTTTATATTTTCATTTTCCAAATTTTTCATTGGGGTAGATGTGATTAAGCCCGACGAATCCTGCTTGGCAACAAAGCTCCTTGCAACAGGAGTGACGAGACAGGAAGAATCCTTGCAGTCCAGTCCATTGATCTGTTGTATGAGAATAATTTGAATTTGAAAAAATCTTTAGACAGTAAACGGGTTTACTTTTTACAGGTACAGTATATCTATAAAAATGCCACCGCTATCTCATCATGCTAATCCCTTTAAAGAGTTTGAAGGTGAGTCATGCTACCGGGAGCGCGTCCAACTCTCCTCAGCCTGGCCGCCGCAGCTCTGATACAATAATTGCAGCCTTTTCACATTTCATGTGTTTCGCATTTCCCTCTTCAGAGGACAGTGCAATGGGCCGCTCCTGCGCCATTGCCAAAGTTTATCCGCGTGCGGTTTTGGCGGATTAGACGTCAAAACATGGTGGCGGGTCCGTTTCTGCAGAGCAATCGAGGAGGTAGAGCCATCTTTTACTGTTTTCAATTATTGGCCTCAACTCTTTATGGCGATTATAATAACTCGCCAGCCCCTCAACAGCTTCCTGGTTAAAAATAGATCTTTTCATCCAAGTCACTCACAGGCAATCATTGCCTGTTTGCGAAGAATGCGCAACACCCATTTTGCGCCACATACCTTCTGTACGTGCGTAGATTCCACATATCAACTGTCAAATCTGATTGGCAGGGAAATCACCTTGTGGAAATAATGTTATGTTTATTGGAATTCATGGAAACAGCCATTAGAACGCTTCTAATAACTGTACAGGAACATTTCCGCGTTCTTAATTGTCAAACAAGTGTACAAATGTATTGAAAAGATTCAATAAAAACAAAATAATATCAATGAGTCATTGATTGTCATGTAAATGTGTAAATTAATTAACCAGTGTAGAATCAGGTTAACTTGTGTGCACCTGGTGAGGTGAGTCTCTCCACATTGACTGAACCGAGTGTGTGTGTGTGTGTGTGTTTTTCTTTTTTTAAAATTGTATTTATTTTTTTAAATATTTACGATGTCGATTTATTGTCACTTTAGCCAAAACGCACTTAGCAGCCCTGACAGGCACAACACGTGCGCCACTGTCCTATGTTGCAATGAAGGAGAAGTCCTTTTACTTTTTTGTTTCATCATAAAAGTGGGTAACTTATTTTTACACCTGTGTGACAATTACGACAATTCAAATGTGACTTGCTTAAAACATTTCTAATGAACAAAAGGCCACTACCAGGTTTCTATGTTGTTGCCAGGCAGAATTTGTAGGACTCAATCGTGGCTGCCCATGGGCCAATGGGAAACGAGATACAATACATGCTGGCCAAGTTTCTCAGTGCTGCTAGGCAGAATTCATATTAATATACGTATACTTGACGTTACTTCCCATGATAAAATGTGTTTTGGACATTTGGAATGGCTTCAAACAGGGTGACGGAACGGATTGTGATCTACTTTGGAGGTTTTATTGAATTTAGGATGGCGTTTTTTTTTTTTTTTTGTTAGTTAGTTTTTTTGTTTTTTTTTTTTTTTTGGAAGGATGACTCATCAAAAACAGACAAAGCACAGGTCAAATGTCCCGCTTGCCGTTTCCTTACAGACAGCGCAACAGGCAGGAAGCCAACAATGTCAGACAGCATTTACGCTCTGGTCTTTGCGCCGAGTGATGTAGAAGACACTTTGACTACATCCTGCTGACGGCCTCCCGTGACTCTCTTAAAGTCACTGTCATACCGAACGAAAGAGGAGGACATTCAAAACCTTTGCAGCACATTTTTTTTTCCCCCACCAAAATAAATCTAGCACGGTCTCTCTGAGACCTTGAAACATAAGGAAGGTACCCCTTCCATTAGGTTTATCATGCACTTTCTGACACATATTAACAATTGCAGTTATTGTGATAAGCGTTTACAAGGTCAACAGAAGACACCTGGTGAGTGGGACAGAAAAATGTAGCGCATATTCTTCGAGGGAATATTTGTCGTGCGAAGGCCATGGCGCAAAATGAAAGATAAACAAGTGAAATTGAATACATAATAGGGGAAAATAAAAAGTAAAATAAACAATTTTATATGTGGAAAAATAACATAAAGAATTGTATATGTTATACAGTTGACCCCCTCTTCTTCACAGTTTGGCATCTGCAAATTCACTTATTCCCAGATTTTCAATTGGCTATCATGAGAAAGGTCCTGTATTTTGGATACTTAGAACTCCATAGAGTGACTCTCTAACATGGACTTAGTATAAAAGTGTCCATTTCATTTCAGAAAACACTTTGGTTTTGTCATACGAGTATATACGAAATGCAAATATATTGAACTTAAAAGTGACATACAACTGAACTGTACTCAGGCAGTGATTCTTTCGCATACCACTAGAGGGAGCCTGCGTACCACGAGTGGTACTCATGCCACACTTTGCGAATCACCGCTCTAAATTATCCATCAATGTGAATATGAGTGTGAATGCTTGATTGTTTATGCGTGCTCTGCGATTGGCTGGCAGCCCGTCCGACGTGCGACCTGCCTCTCGTCCAGTGTCAGCTCACCCGTGACCCCAATGAGGCTAAACGCGATAGGAAATGGGTACAAATTTTCACATAGACAAATATCGCATCGACAAATGACATCCTTTTAAAAAGCACAAACGTGATGTATAATTATGAGCTGCCAACACTGGTGCTAATGCTAGAATGAATTCAAAATGCTAATCATATTCCAAAATGAGTGCGGCCACAAGCATATTTCATTATTTAGGGTCTCCTTTTCTCTTTGACCTTAAAAGACATTTACTTCCTATTAGCCTCCCACTAAAGCACCCTCCCACTCATTTGACCCCTGACAACAGGGAGGAGCAAGCCTATTGATTCCTCGGCATTGAACTTGAATGTCGGGGGGGTCGCCGAGACGCCAATCAAAGGGACGTTGTCTCCCTGCGAGAAAGACGGATTGCCGAGCAAAACAATGCCCGGTCACTTTCCCTCGGCTTCCTCCGCCGCTCGAAGGAGCCACTTATCCTCGGCTGTCCGAGACGCTTTGGAGTAGTCGGTGCCTGTGAAATGCGTGCATTTCCTGTCTATAGAGAACGTCCTATTTACGCTGACAGATCACCGGATGGTGACCACCTCCGTACGCCCCTTTGGGGTAACACAAGCAGTGTTAGTCAGACACAAAGGACCCCCCTCGCCCGCCCCTTCCTTTCATCACATTAACGTCTACATTAAAAATACATCACAAAGGTTTTTTTTGTTTTTTTTTTGAGAAAACCTCTTCATGATTCCACTTTATATTCTTAAATATTTTGAAAAACTATCATTTTTTTTCTACCCTGAAACAAATGGCGCAATCACAAGCCATCTAAGCTCCATTACAATGAAGAAATTAAATAAATAGGCGCCTAAAGAGCATAAAC
This sequence comes from Phycodurus eques, assembly GCF_024500275.1. Lineage (NCBI taxonomy): Eukaryota > Metazoa > Chordata > Actinopteri > Syngnathiformes > Syngnathidae > Phycodurus > Phycodurus eques. The sequence continues at coordinate 20,785,337 of NC_084540.1, forward strand.
ATACACGCGTCATTAAAAAGCAGTGTTTGCCTACGTGGATGATTTCAAATGAGCCACGTGGGACATTTTGGCTACTGTAAATATACACATTCGTGAATGAATATGCTTTCTGATTGCCGGGAGATTGATCACAGTCTAAGTGCACAAAATTAGGGGCTACAGTTTAAATCCAGTATCAAGAACGTATATTACCAAAGAGGTCTGTATGCTTATAATATGACGTCTTGGTTGACACTGTGTCTTTCGAGGGCAATTCTTTCGTTGAAAATCCTGAATCGTACGACGCCAGCGACGCACAATGTATATCTTTGATCAACAGAAAACCGTAGCATTAAGATGATCTTGCTGTGAAGTCGGCTTCACCCTCGTCTGACATTAGCTACAAGACTGACGCTAAGCCTAACACAAAACCCAGCAAGTAAGCGTGCATATTTGATATCCTCCACATGTGCTTTACATCAATAAAAAAAATGCTTCCAACACTATCATCGGAACGTGTTTGCTGCTGCGTATTATGTTTAAAGCAGAGCTACTGCAGAAAAGTGTCATTGGTAGCAACCCCGCACCTTCTCCCGCGCTCTTTGGCGGATCTCAGACTTCTCAACTCGCAACCAATAGACACTCATTCCTGCGCCAAGCTCATTTCTGCTCGCCACCCATCGCCTCCACGCACGGCAGACGTTTGCCGTGAAACGTGCCAGGACCCGATACAATAAACGTGTCATATAGTCAGCATGCGCGGACCACACCCGCTCGCCACAAAAATGCTCTCTCGCTGCCACGAAAAGACCAAACGGCTCAGCTTTCACCTCTCGGGATGCGTTTGAGGACAACCGCCGACACTGACGTTGCGCCACCTGCGCAGACAACGCGACAATGTGCGGAAATTTCCCCCGTCGGACAAATATGACATTGTTGTGTTTGCCTGACGTAAGGCCAGACGTCTGCGTTTTGAGCGTCTCAAGAGTAAAGCAAGCATCGACTCAATAACGTCTGCATGATTGCTTGCTTTAACTCACACAAAAGATTTATTTTTAAATTTTTTGTTTTTACTCTAAATCTGATAACACCCATATTGAACTACTCAAAAGTAGTTTTTTTTTTTTTTTTTTACATCGTTGATTCATTGTACTTCGACTCCATTGAGTAACACGATTAAAAGTAAAAGGAATGAGTTTTTAGCATAATATAAGTAAAATACAATGATTTATTTGATTTGATTTTAAAAGTAAACAAATAAAATTAAAAAAACTAATCGAAGTAGCAGGATTGTGCTAAGATTTTAAGTGATTTGATATCAATGTGAACTGAGCAACTGGCTTGGTCACGGAACAAATTAATTTCGTTACGGCTCCATTTCCTACGGGAAAGCTTTTAAATTAGAGTTGCGTAACCGTCTATAACACCAATATAATACCTGATACTGTCCTAGTTAATACAAAGCGATTTTTACATTGTGGATTTAGCAGCTGTAACACGGACATGCTTTCGCCGCCCGTGTTTCGTTCTACGGCGATGTCAACCTTTTGCACACTTCCCTGTCCAAATAGCCAATCAGGATCCATTGAGGCCGCCGTGGCCTGGAACAGGAACTGACAGGCCTGTGCCGAGGCGTTCTGCGCCACATGCGAGCCATGGAAGTTCTCAGCGGCGCGGCCATGAAATCCATACTGCGGTTTTCCCCCCTTAGACGCCGCTGATTAGCACACGACCGGCGCAGACGTCCTGGACAAGGCTGTCACCTCTAATTGTCTAATGGACAAAGAGCAAAGTCACCACAGTATGAAAGTTCTTTTTCCCCTCTGCCAGACTTTTACATTTCTCGCACGCTAGTTAATACATCAAATAATCAGCCGGTAGTTTCTAATGTCGAATCAAAGGAAGTAATCCCGACATTTCCACTTTTAACACAAAGCAGCGCACCACGCACAAGACAAATGCGACGTTTCTTGGCAAGCGAGCGCTGTTTTTTTTTCCCCTCATTATTTGTATTTATGCTATGTAAACTTCAGCCCCCCCCCCCCCCGTCAGTGGCAGCGCTGCGGTTCTGCCACTAGATCACCTTTCAGCAGGCCCACAATTTGCAGTGTTCTGGCCGCATGCTTGGGTGCTTTGATTTAAACAAACCGGGCTCTGGGCTTTGTGAGGCCATTAAGGCCGCAATCATTGTTGAGGGCCCCAATCAGACCGCCCGAGCCGAGCCGAGAGTTTCGCTTGACTCTCGGTCGGCGGTCAGGTCCGCAATTTTCGAGTCTGTCAGAACGGCCTCATGTTTGGATAACGTACCCCGGTGCGCTTTCTCTTAATATGCTGGTAAAACTTTCAAAACGAAATTTCCCATTGAGATCAATTGTATTTGGGATAATTCACTGCAGAGTGCAAACTATCGCCATTAATTGTCATTCAAGTATACCCGAAGAAAAAAAAAAATAAGATCAAATGTTAAAACATTACACAAGCATGAAATGCTCTACTAACTTTTAGGAGGGGGAAAAAAAAAACTATCGTGAGGATAAAGTTGTAGTTTTACGAGAAAAATTCAGAATATTTGAAAAAGTCGTAAAATATGAGAATAAAGTCGGGATCGTATACAAAAAAAAAAGCTAAATTGAGAGGGGGAAAAATTACTATCGCTGTAAATCATGTTTCCGTTGTCATTTTATGCTTTTGGTTGTGATTTTGTGATGTTTGAGTTATTTGTTACTTTTTACCTTGCTTTTTTTGGGGGGGGACTTGAATTTCCTATTTTTGATAATTCCACATGCCCTTTTGCCTTCTTGTTTTAGAAAATAAAAACTTTCTTTTGAGATTCCTTCACTCGCTGCATTTGGGTCCACCTTTTGCCTCCACGAAAAACATCCGAACGTCTAACAACTAGGGGGCTGAACCGATTCGTCGACTATTTGTCGAGTCGACTTTACTACTCCACATCGACGGTTAACGCTCGAAGTCGACTAATCGTGTTTTTTTTTTTTTGGCATCTTCAGAAAGCTTTCAAAAAGGTTTGGGGATCGCTGAACTGTTCTGAAAAAGTATTAACGACGTCATCGACGAATCGACTTCGACTCGACCTTCATCGCGTTAAAGTCGACTACAGGAAAATCTTAATTTCTTCAACGTCTACTCATAACTGCTTTGCCGCTCAAACTGTGAAAATTAGATTTATGATTCCTCCATAACTTGATTCTTTCCACCGGGTCTCGTTTCTATTGACGCATTTCCCGAAAATGCCAAGTGTGACTCATGCTTTTTAACTATCTCTGAATACCACTCAAAGGTTCCTTGCCAGGGAAACTTGGCTGCTGTTCGCTTCACCACACAACAGTACCATAAAAAAACGCGGGCAACTTACATTCCATTTGTTAGCACCTGAGCTAATTTCTGGGTATCTGTGTCGTTTCCAAGTACTAACTGAGTGTTAATGACATGTTGTGCTTAAGGGGCGGTAAAGTAGTTTTTAGATGTCCTTCCTTTTGGCGAGTGTAGCAAGTGGGTGTATATCGTTTTATTTATGAACCGATGACGTCATTCGCGCTCCGTTGGCAGCAGCCGACGAGCTCTTTGATTAGAGCGGTAAATCTTCCCTTCTCATTGTTGCGGTTGCCTTTCATTTGGGCCGAGCGGGGCAGTGACCCACCGGAGTCAGCAGATGGCCGTGCTGAAAAAAGCCGGCAGTGCATTCTAAAATTCGAAACTTTCCCTTTGTGATATTGCGACTTAATGCTCCTGATATTTTGACTTTATTCCTGTAATATTTTTCCATGATTCCAGTGAGAATCCAACATTTTCTTGCAATATTCTCACCCTATACTTTGAGTATAATCTCAAAAATTGCCCATATTTTTTTTCCACAAGCTGTAATTTCTGTAACAATGACAACTTTTTTGACCAATATTTGGACTACATATTATTAATAATATGTAATATTTAAATTATTATTTCCTGTAGCATGACAACATATTCAAACGAAATTACGACTTTATTCACCTAATAGCTCGACTGTATTCTTTTGAAATTTTCCCGAAATTATTGTTACTTTATTCTTGCAAAATGATAATTCTTTCTAGTTATAGTAATATTCAGACTTTATTCACATATGTATATTTTGAATGCATTCTTGTAAATTGACCTGTTTTCTCGCTGTATTATTGAGATTTTATTCTCAAAATTACAACATTTCACATACAACATTACGACTGTATCTAGGTCAAGTTAAGACATTTCTCAGATGTTCCCCCCCCCCCCCCACTCCCCCCCGCCTTTATTTAAATAATATTTTTGACTGTATTCTCATAATTCCTTCATTCTCGTACAATGATGACTAAATCTACTCTTCGAGACTTTGCCGCGTTCCAATGAAGGGAAGCGACATCGCGGGGTCAAGTGGAAGGCGATTTGCGCCACAATAACTTCGCTGCAACGTTGAAAACAAGGAAGGCCTCACGCATGCAAAGCAACATCTCAACGTGCGTTCGACCGCCGTTGCTCAGGAAGCCCACGCTCCTAAGTGCTCAGCTGGTAAACAAATCCCAGTTTATTAAATACACACTTGTCACTCTCCACTAGCCATGCGTGGCCAAATTTATTTGGACAAAAGTTGCCCCGCTAGACTTAAGTGTCCCAGGCTGACGCCAACAGATAAATAGCACCCCCCCCCCCCCCCCGATTTAGGAACTGGATTGAATTTAGCCGAGGTATGCTTTTAGAACGCCGATTCTTCCCTATCCACGTGGCCTATCAAAGGGCAATAAACAGTTAATGAGGGACACGGCAAATTGCTTAATTGAATTGTAGCGCAAAGGTCCGACTACTGTACGTTTTACCCAAAGACTGACGCAGTTTATGTGGACATTCCCAAATCAAAGTCTAAACAAACAACAAACACAGAGAAACACAGACTGAAGAAAGAAAAATTCCTACGTCTACTTTTCTTATGATAACCTAACGCTAATATTATGACAATTATGACTTTCGTCTTGCAAGTAAACAGTCTTTTTGTAAGTCACGCAACAAGTTTGTGTTGTGTGGAGGTGAGCATGTGTGTGCGCGTGCGTGCGTGCGCTTGACAACACTGACCGACTTTATGCATCGGAACTCAATAACGAATTAAGCATTCTTTTATTTGTGGTCTTCTCTTTCTTTCCTATTGCTTTTCCCCTCTTTCAATTTGGTCCGCAATCAACTTTTAACATCTTTTTTTTCTTGTGCCTCACGTGGGCCGCGTCATTAGCATGACAACGGGGGGCACGAGGGCACAAAGGGCCCCCGGCCATGTGACCGAGTGCACATCGGGAGATGGAGAGAGCGAGTGAGAGAGAAGAGAGAGAGCGAGAGCGAGAGAGAGAGAGAGAGCCCTTGCTAATATCTGCAGCTGGGCCTTTTGGTTTTGTTCCCCATGCAGCTGGGCTGGATGAGAGCGCCTGGATTCCAATACACCCCCGTCGGCATAAATCTCGACGCTGCGAACGCGAGCAACAATGCCGGTGGCTCATTCTATGCCAAGTGCGGACGAGGCCGCGCACAACTAAATTGTTGTTGTGTTTGTGACAACTTTTTTTCATCTTCCCCGCCTCCCCCGTCGTCCCGAGGGATGCATATATTTGTCATTTATCTTCGAAATGCAAACTCAGACGCTGCTAATTATTCCTTTCAGTCCCGCTGTTATTGTCTATAGGGGAGAACCAGACAAGATGGTGTCATGTGTCAACCCCGAGACTCATGTTGAGCGTCGCTTGTCGACTAAATGACGTGAGCCTTCGCGACAAGTTTTGTATACAGCGAACCACCGTTTATCGTGGAGGATAAGTTCCAGACACGCCCGTAATCGGTAAAAATTGCCGATATGGAAAGACGATATAAAGAACTTTTTGCAATACTTTTATCCCGCCGCATGATTTAAACAAATTAAAACACACTTGAACTTATTAAAAAACACGTTAAAAGTATTCCTCATCGCCTGTTCCCAGTCTCGCTTGCACAGTTCTTGCTTTCAGCTGATTATTTGTCACCCAGTTTAAATTTACTGTAAAACTGACACATCAAACAAAAAAGATATGAACATTGTATATTTAGAAACCCAAATTTTCAACCAAACCATGTAATTTTGTCTAACGAAGGTCCAATAGCTTATTGTGAACATGCAATGTGATACACTATGAATGGGCTAACGGAAATTAGCATAAATGCTACGGTAATTTCAAACTTGAATAACTGCTACTTTCGCACACGGGGCAGCAACACATCCAAACCACCCTTGGCCAAGAGCAGTGACGAAGCTCCTGTCACGCACGGGTCGCTGCCATTACGCATCGTCTCCATGCGAGACTGTCGTTGCGCAATATTTAAAGGGAACGAGAGGAGCCCCTTTGATTGGACATCATTGAAATCGGCTGTGTTCACTCACACAGCGGTGCAGATCTCCCACTTTTGAAAAACGCCGGCTTGCTCTCATCTGCTAAATTACCCAAACATCGTCTAACCCGCTTTTGCAAAATTTTACAGATTATTTTCTCTTGTAATAATGCAGGTATTCCCATACCATTAAGATTTTTTCCCCATCATATTCAGATTAAATTTCCATAAAGTACATCGTTTTCCCAATTATATTCCAATTATCTTTTCATAAAATTATGACTTCTCCGTGTCATTTTACAACTTTATTCTTGTGTAAATATTGCTTTTCTCTCGTAATATCGTGACTTTATTCTCAAAATGTATTCCCATATAACACCAGCACTGCATTATGAGCATCCACTGAAGCCACAAAAGCTGCCTCAGACACAAACTTGCCCCGAAAACATTTGTCTCCAGCTTTTCAGGCTGTCATTAATAAACCCATAAAGAGGTCTTTATATGCGAGAGGACAGTGTCACTTTTTTTGGGAGTCACAACTTTGAGATGAATGCCGCGCGCTGAGCCTGAATGCATCGCAGCTGGGCGTGAGCCGGGGCGCTGGTGACAGCGGGTACCGTGGCACAAATCCCGTGGCAGAAAGGGCATCTTTGTTTAGCCCAGGTGCTCTGGTGTGGATGCACGGCTCTACACATCCTGCACCAGCTCATCCATTATGCATGGAGCGTACATTTGAAATCATGAGCTTCCTGTCAAAAGCCAGAAAGGAGCAGCCTGGCCAAGTGGGCGGCAGAGGGAGAATGGAAGCGTGTGACACTTTCAAAGCGCGCAAAAGACTTAACGTGGAAGCCATTGTGGCAGAGGCGAGCATTAGAAACATATTAAAGGGCAACTTATTTCAGATAGAAAGTAGTGCAAGAGTGGAACCTTGATCCCTTTCTCGCGGAGATCAATTACAGTATATTTGCAATATCGCAATCGAAAACCTTTATTAACTGTACAGATAATGTTGAAAGTAGCATTATTAACTGTTTAAGCAGTCTAAAATGAATGTCTTTAGAAACAACACAATACTCATGAAACACTGTCCTAACTATAATGACAAAGAAAGACTGGCAATAAACTATAATATTCCAAATGTATGACTTTTTTCTTGTAATGTTCCGATCTTGTTTTTATAGTATTATTATCACATGACTTGGCTTTTTAAAAATTTTAATTAATGACTTTTTCTATGTTATGAAGTCCTAGGATATTAGCAGAAGTCAGCCAAAGTCTGGTGAGGTTTGTGGAAGTCTTAGCCGAAGTTGGGTGAGATTAGTGGAAGTCTTAACCAAACTACGGTGTGATTTTCAAAGCCCCATCCAATGTCTTGTGAGATTTGCGGATGTCTTAGCCAAAGTCTCACGATATTTGTGGACGTCTCGGTCAAAGTCTTGTGAGATTTGCAGAAATGGTAGCCAAAATATTGGTGAAGGTCTGTGCCAAAGTTTCGTTAGATTTGATTGAGATTTTTCGTTAGATCGTCTCAAAGTTTTCACCAAAGTCTCATCGGATTAGTATTATCTAAAGTCTTGTGACATTTGCAGAAGTTGTAGGCAAAGTCTTATGAGATGAGATTTGTGGAAGTCTTGGCCAAAGTCTCATGAAATTTGCAGACATTTTGGCCAAATTCGCGCGAGAATTCTGGAAGTCTCATGAGAATTGTGCAAGTTTTATCCAAAGTCATAGCCAAAGTCTGCAAATTTTTGTCCTAACTACAAATTGTACATTTGTTCCATGCAAATATAAATGTATCATTCGACTGATCATGTTTTGTCCAGCATTAAAACCGCCAACCAACCAAACAATGCCCCACTGCTCCCATGAGAAGACCGTGTGATTACAGGAGGATTACATTAATCTATGTGTGGAAGCGTAACCTCCCTCAAGCCTTTGTGGTTCAGCGTAAGATGAAGCCCGCACAATTAAGCCATTTTGTTTCACTGCATGACTGTTCATTTGCATTATCTAGAGCCGCTCTCAGACCGGGCGACTCCCACCCCCCAAAACCTCCACCCACCTCAAGTTCTCATCAGTGCAGCGGTTCCCTAGGAAACAGCTCAGTCTTGGGGGTCAGACGGGTCAATGCCTCATCATGTGATCAGACGACTAGAGTTACTCCACACAACTCGTAATCGTCTCAAATGGTGCATACGGTGTCCAAAAAACATCTTAGCATCTAGCGATGTAGCAGTCTTCATCTTTACTCACTGCCCTTTCTTGTCAAAAAGCACAAACAGAAGGATACAAATGCCTGTCGCAAAACATCCACAAACTAAATTTACAAAAATCTGATGAAGGCTGAGCGTCTTATCACTCCAATGGGAATGGGAACAAAACTGCAAGTAGTAACCTATCAAATAAAACCAGTGACAGTGCTAAAAATGGCTTAAGAGAACCAAGACTTCTGCTTAGTTATACATTGACAATTATCTCTAACTCGCTTGTGAGATTTGTGTCAGTCTGAGCTTTACGGAAGTCTTGTCCCAAAATCTTTTGAGTGTTTGCCAACATCTTAGCCTAAGTCATGTGAGCTTTGTGGAAATCTGATCCAAAGTTTCATGAGATTTACGGGAAGTCTTTGCCAAAGTCTCATGAGATATGCAAAAGTCATAACTAAAGACTCATGAGATTTGCAGAAGTCTCAGCCAAAAACTCATGAGATTTGCAGATATCTTGGCCAAAGTCTGGTGAGATTAGGGTTGGTCAGAATTATTAACCAAAATCGTGTTAGATTTGTTGAAGTATTGGTCAAAGTCTCATGAGTGCAGTGGACATTTTATCCAAAGTCATGTGAAATTCCCAGTGGTCTTGACCAAAGTCTTGTGAGATTTGTGTCTTTTAGATTTTGAGAATTCTTAGCCAAAGTCTTTTGAGATTTGCTGAAATCTTAGGCGTAGTTTTAGCCAGTGTCATGAAATTTGCGGAATTTTAGACAAAGTTTCATGAGAAAATGCATGAAACTTTGGTGATACTTCAAGGTATCACTGTCTTCCTTATGTGCTTTCATGTGATTCAATCAATCATTATGTGCGTTAAAGCCAGCCAGCTCTAAATCAGCAGGGTGCACTATCTCCACCAAAAGGGATCATAACGGTCAAACAAGGAGCCATAGCCCGAAGCAACTCATCCCTCCGGCTAGCCAGCCAGCCAACAGGACCCGCTCGAGAAACAATCGTCTGACGCAGGGGGCACCGCAGGTGGGCACATTAGCCGTTAAAGATACGTTTCTGCTGAGGGTCTAGGGAATGGCGCGGCTTCTTTCGGCTGCCGCAGGGCTTGAAATGATCAGTGACGGGGGGGGGGGTGATTTCACACAGCAAAGGGGGTTGGAGGTGGACGGGATTTGGGCAGTGAAACCCCCTTATCAAGGCTTTACAAGGATGAGACCGGATAGCTGCTTAAGCAAATCCCTGTGTTGTGATCCTTCCCAGGAGAGATGTGACGAAGTAATACCCAATCAAAATGCCGTCGGCAGAGGTGGAGCCCTGAAAAATGGTACAATTTCAACCAAAATGTTACAGACAAATAAATACTGGCCTTAAAAGTCAGTCAAAACCAAAAGCAAACGTTGTAAATATGATAGATATGGACATAGCTCTTGTTTTGATGTAGGACTGTACTAAAATTCCCCTTTAGTCATAGGAATATACTATTTTTGGTCTATTTGGGACAAATAGGAAGTCTCATTTTTTGATAGCGAAGTCAAAGGAACGATTTTGGCAAGCGCTTGCAGGTCACCTAAAATGAGTTTGACACCTTTGGCGACAAGAAAGTGACATGAATATAATTTGGCAGAGGATAGCGTGAGGATGTGGCTGACTCAGCAGCCTACTGTGGCTCCGTTCCTGTCCCACATTGTAACACAGCGACCCCCCCCCCCACCCCCCCGCCCCCCGTAGGCCACATATGCAGTCATAAGACCCGTAAAGAATGGCATCAGTCACAGTTTAATGGAGTCAGGATTACGGTGGCCTCGTCTCTTTCACGCCACTCGAGCCCGAGGCTGGATGCTCGTCTCCGAGCGGGAGCTGCCTTCGTCGTCTCCTTCTTCTTCCCTTGTGACCCTCACTTATTGGTGCCTGTGGGAAAGACTCAGCATGGGGTCCGCACACCAGAGGGGCAAGGGGACCCCGCTGGGTCTCATGCTACTTATTGGCATCTATTTTGTCAAATTAGCAACCAATCTGAACTCTTGTTCTTTGAAAGTGCCCCTAATCACGCTGAGAGCATGGAGGATCCACTTTGGACCACGGCTGGGCGGACCCCCTGCCGCACGTCCTCCCCGAGGCACTCCTCAATTTAGGAGATGAAACATTCCTGCATCGCCACGTTGGAAGTCAGCACCTTTTTAGAAATATACAACGGATGATAACACCACTTAAAAGGCAACCTAACATAAATACAATCGAACTCTTACAGTCATGCACTTTATACATTAAAGTCACGGTCACAAGTCAAAAGTGGAAGAAAAATTGTATTTTCACCAAAATATTGAAAAATAATCCTGAAAGAAAAACTTGGAGAGACAGGCTTTGCATTGGTGTTGTTTTTTTCTGTCCAGCTGGGTTTAATCTTATTGTTTACATTTTTTATTCACGATGATTATATACTGTAATAGTATGGGGATGTATAAATTCAATTTATTAGGAAATATAGTGAAATCAATCATGTAAAAAAATAAAAAATAGTCACTATATATACTGTGCTGTATATATGAATTTTATATACATACACTTGTAACGTATATAATGAGTTTAAGAAATTCAGACAAGATAGAAAATAATATATATATATATATATATATATATATATATATATATATATATATATATATATATATATATATATATATATATATATATATATATATAAATGCAGCTGTATTTGGTTCAGTGCTGCAGTTCTATGGACCAGTTGACCTTATATAAATATTTTGTTTTCTCTAACATTGACATTACACTAAAATATATATATGAAAATGTGACAAATTAATATTTAAAACAATTAAATTAATGTAACGTCAACAAAATATGTTTGTCTGCTTCACAAGAAAATATGAATCATTTTTGGAATGTACAATAATTAATATTTTTTTGTATATGAGCAAAAAGGGAAAATATGACAGGCAAAATATTTGTGTTGAAAATTTCTTTACAGTATCTGAAATCAGTTGCAATAAGGTTTCATTTTTATTTGCGAAAACACAGAGAAAAAAAACCCTGACTCAATGTTTTTGTATGTGGGATCTTTTTTTGTTGAGAAAAAAAACATTTTGTGGAGATTGTTGACAAAAGATATCTAATAAATATTTAAACATTTTAAAAATTTCAATATTTATATATGAAGTAAAGTCTGTGTTTCATTTGTATTTACTAATCTAAAATAAGTAATTCACAATGGCTGAACTAAAAACTTTTACACATAACGATTCTACTCAACCGTGTTTATTCGATCATCTTAATTTTGAATGAAATTAAATTGTGTGTTGACATATTAACAGCAAGTGAAACCAACATTTCATTATTTCCAAGGTGATTCTGAGTCAAAAACGCAATATTTATGTCACCCTGCTTCACACCATTAAAAAAACGAATATACATTTGTGTTGAAGAACAAAATTGGAAACATTTTTATTTAAAAGCCAACATTTGATTGTTTTGAGCCGCATTATATTTCATAGCAACTGAATATCTGACAAACAAACTTGAATTAGCCTCCAAAATAAATCTTGAACGCTAAGTTTATTGTACTTTCTACTCCACGTTCTGAACCATAACAGGGCCGTAGAATTAGACGGTGAAGCCGGCGCTGTGGGGGGACCACGAGAAGCTGCTATCTGATCACGGCGACCACTTAGTGAGGACTTGTGTTTATGCATTAAGAGAGCAGCAATAATGAGCTGTGGCCTCTCACAAATCAAATTCCCTCGCCAATTACAAAGAGATTTGGTGACGGTAGCCCAAGGGGGCTAATCTTCTTCGGCCATCTCCACAACGGCCTCTTTACTTGGACCCCTTCTTTCTGTTTTGGTATGTTTTTCGGCTGGAGTCGCTCTGTGTGTGAGCATCCTGGCAAATGGCCACTCAGGACGTTTGACCCTGTGGGTTTCTCCACCGTCTTTATTCGGTGTGTTTTTTAGGGCTAACACTTTTCCTTTAGCGTAGGGACTAAAAAGCTAAAAAAAAAAAAAAAAAAAAAAAGAAAATATGGGGGGAGGGTGGAAAGCAAAATATTTGTATAGGTCTCCTGGACGCCTGGTTGCATAAAAGGTTCCACAGGCGTTTGCATCAAACTTGCACGCTTGAGACCGCAAATGCTGTTTTGGTTGCCATAAAAGTGCCTTTTTCAGAAAAGAGCCCCGTATGGGTATATTCCATTCACTTATAAATTCAAATGAACTGGGGGGGCGGGGGGGGGGGGGGGGGATGTAAAGTTTTTCATAACTGGATTAATGCTGTGGATGGGTTTTACTGGGGTGTGTCCTAAAAAATGAATTGAATGTGTTTGATATTCATTTGAATTGACTCACTCCAAGTAGCAGGTAGCGTCTACGAGGTGTGTCAGAAAAGCTCAGAAAAAGATAGATAAGTAAATACATAAAAAATACAGTGGCGCCATGACATACGAGTGATCCAACCTGTCATGCAACAATTCATAAAAAAAGACAACTGCTGTGTACTTAAAACAACCACACGACTTTGCCTTCTGCTAGCCTAACACACGATACAAAGTGTCATAGACGTGCTAACGAATAGCATCGATAGTTGCGGTGTTAAAATGCTGTAAGCAATAGAGATGAACACAAACGGTGCAGCACCACACATATGCTGGCAATAGTGCAATACTCACAGGCATATTTTCTTTATCCTCAGCAAAAAAAAGACCAATATTACTGCAGTTTACCAAGTTACTTACAGTAGTTGTGAGGCATCTTCGTTTGCGTCTTCATGACTGTATTATACTGCCCACCAATGGCCAAGTTGTGCACACCAGAAGGACATTCAATGAATTAATCATAATGCACAAACTATTTAAGTCTTTACATTCTATCGAATTATATTAGTACATTTTTATAAAGTAAGTGTGTAAGTGAGTGCAACCTCTCCAGCTGGCTCCATGTGGTTTGTTTGCTCTTTCCCTAGCTCAAGAGGTTCGTCCAAGGAGGATGCGGACGACATCGAGATGGCCGTGATGACGGCGCTACGGGGGATCTTGTGAGAATTCTTCTAGGAGTGCATAAAGACGTGGCAGAGAAGGCTAGGAAAGTGTCTTCGACTCCAGGGGAATGAGTTCAAAAGGAAACCGCATACATAGCCCGTATATACAATAGATTGCACGGATAAGTGGGATGGGGGCGGGGAGGATGTTTGGGGCAGGGGGTGAAGCTCCTCTCTTGTCCCTTTCCACTGCGGTTGATAGAAGTGATCAGAGGTGAGTTTGTTGTGGTTGTCCGGTCAGAGTAATTGCGGGTTTGTTGTCCGTCACTCTGCACAATGCCCGTGGTGACGGAAGAGAGCTGAGCGATGACAACAAAGGCTTCATTTGGGAACTTGGATAGGAATATACAGGGTGGGTCAAAAGTACGTATAGGCTTTTGAAATGTATTCACCCGTTGACGGGACAAGCCGAAAGTCACAACAACAGTTTTCACAGGTACGGTGAATAAAAAAAAAGAACCAAGGGAAGAACGGAAAGAAGGAAGGAAGGCAGAAAAGCAAGTTTAAGTGACGGAAAGAAGGAAGGGTGGACGCGCATGAATAAGTGCAAGCCTGACGGAAGGAAGAAACGAAGGAGGAAATTAAAGGACAGAAGAAAAGTAGGTTTAAGTAACAAGAGATGTAAGGATGCAAGAGTAAAACGTGTGTCTGAAGGAAGGATGAGAAAAAAACAGGAAGTGGATAGTACAAAACTTTTTTAAACAGGACACATTCCGCTTGCTAACTGAATCATGTCGCCAATGCTAGGTGAAGTTAAACCACGTGCTCATTAAATGCTAACATTATCCTAAAGTTGTCCAGCCTGCCCCCCTCCCGTGGTTAGCCAAAGGTAAAAACAACACTTCAGTCGCAGTACAGTATCAGGCTGTTTGATAGCTCCGGTGCTGAGGCCAAGCTGCCACCGGGGAGGCTAAAGTGTTGGAAAAAACCCACCCCCCTTTTACAACATTCCCAGCCTTTTTAAAGAAAATGTTTTGCTGGAACGAGCCTGGGAGTCGAGGCCTCTGCGACTACAGGTACGTCCGTCGGGAACCATTTTCTCGTGATTTAGTGCCACATTTCCTTCCTGGTGTGTGGCTTTCTGTCACAACGTTATCAGTGTTTGCCTGTGGACAGGCTTGCAATGAAGTGATTGATGGATGCGCGAGCAAGCAAGCAGGCAGGTACAGAAGGATTGTCGGATACATGCTGACTCCAGACCTCGGCGGATGTTATGTAAGCGTAAAATACGATTTTTGCTCATGCGCAGTATGTGCCGTACAGTACATATGAGCTTCCCCGAGTTCAGAACTCAATGTCTGAATTTGAATTGACCCCTTGACTGTGAGGCAGACACTCCGCCCTCGTTTTGCATAACATGGGCAGTATGGTAGAACGTTTGTGTCACAGTTCTGAGGTTCGGTTCACTGAGGTTCACTGAAGTCTAAATTGCCCATAGGTGCCAATGCGATTGGCTGGCTGCCTCTCGCCCGGAGTCGGCCGGGAGAGGCTTCAGCTCAGCCGTGACCCATTTGAGGTCAAGTGCGGTAGAAAACGAATGGATACATTTGACATGATATATCCACTTTAAAAGGCTGGGGCATCTACTTGTGCCATGGTAAGCATGGGACCCCCGCTGCTTTGCAAGGTGACCTCACCTCTCAGTCTTCACTCATGCCAACAATGGCAGCATCATTGCTGGTTCTCACAGCCCCCCGTCTAGTCGCACACGCATAGACAACAGACAGAGTTGCAAATGTGCACTTGTACGAGTCCAAGCAGGAGAGGGCGGGACGTCGGTCTCGTTCTCCCATTAATTGATCGCCACTCGATCTCGTATTGTGAATTGGGGCCGGTCTCCAGGGCCGAGCGGCGGTCTTGCTGATACGTGTGGGAACCGGCGCGCAAGCCGCGGAGGCGCACCTGCCAAATGGCTTTTTCGGACTATTCCCCCAGCACCCTGCCCATTGTTTGGCATTTCTATTCAGTTTCCTTCTCGGGTAGCCGCGCAGTGCAAGACCGAGACCGCTCTCTTTTCTAATGATGCACCCTCTGTGGTGATTTGATTGAAAAACTTGTGACAAGGCAAGAACTAGGTAGCTTCTTTCATGTGTGATGACGCGGGGATGTCACAAATTATAGCCTCTAAAGTGGAATGCATGTTGGAGGTGAACCAAATTTCTTCTTTGGGCGAGTGGCAGGATACATCCTGGATGGGTTGCCATCAAAATGCGGGGGACAGACAACCATCAAGTCACACATACAAAAATATTCGCTTGTAATATATTGTTGCTTAAAATGAGAAGCAACTGCAGTTGAGCAACAAAACATTACATTCCCCCCATAGAAAATACAGTAAAGTGAGAATTAACTGTACACTTTACCCTTTTTAACAGTCTTATAAGATACAAGATAAAACAGTCATATAAGATAAAAACAAGATATCTGCTGTATAATAAAACTAAAGTTAAACTGGTCACACGACAGAGTTTCACAACTGACTTAGTAAGCTGCAGTAATTTCCCAAGGGATGAAGAATTTATGCCTGCGAGTATTGTTATATTGTATGTCTATGTGTTGCTCCACCGTTAGTGTTCAAATGCTCATTGCGTCAAGGATTATAACGAAGCACTTGTCACTTGTATCTCGAGGCTCTACTGTTTTTGTTTTAGGAAATGCATGCACATAATGGAATCGTTGCACAAAAAAGAAGAAGGCCTGTCACAAGCCACCAATTAGCCTTAATGACAGCCCGCGACCCTCATTTTGGGGTCGAGCACTATTATCAGGGACATTACTCTGTCAGTGTGGGGTCTCGTTTCCACTAAAGGTGGACGGCAAGATGAAAGCAGCAGGTGGGACGGTTTGAAAGTCAAACGACAGGCAAGTGCAGTAAAGGTGGAACGGACGCCATAGCGAGGCCAAAAGGCTCGTGTCATCACGTTTGTCATTCTCGCGTGGGGAGTTGACGGACGATGGGATGCGTGGAGTCGTCGGAGCGGGGAGGGAAAAGGGCCAGATTTAAATAAAGTCAACTTTCCGGCCATCTGGCCAGTGTTTGGGAAAGAGAGGGAAGTGGGGTGGCGCTCCAGTTCAAACGGCGTATTTACTTGTAGCATTGCAAGGATTATGATGAGTCAAAGTAGAGATTCATCATTGAGATCAATGTCCTTTTTTAGGTGTTAGAGTAGGTCACATACTTTGCGTGCAGTTCATAAAGTCTTAGCCGTCGAGTTACAAGAACATCTCAAATTATTGTGGCAAAAATTGCGTTATTACTTGGGTTAAGCAAATCATACAATCTTGCTCACATACATTATATTATATTATATATATTTTCACAAGTGTATGACAGTTCACGGTGCGTCAGTTAGAAAAGCTGCAAAGTTCGAAAAGTTGGTTTTACTAGCAATGCATGGGTCAGCGTCATCTCGCAATTAGATTCATTGAGATGAATGACTGTGTTTGTGCGATTAAAGTGCAATCTTGAAGGAGCAGCAATTGTAACAGTGATGAGCAATCAGCATGGGCGCACTCCAGATTGATGAGCCGCTCACAATGCAGCCCGGAGACAATGGAAGCAGGTCCACAGACGCGCATCGCCACCCGAGAAAAGTGGCGCATGGGCCGGCGGGAGGTTATCGCAGCCCTGGAACCCCAAATAAGGCGAGCGGGGCGGGGAAGTGACATATCCTTCAAACGAGCACTCCGAAATTAAGGACAAAACAATGTGTCAGCCAATGATTGATCAGCGCGGCGGTTTTGTCAAAATTCTGCCGTCTTCGCAGCCCAACCCCCAGGCACTTCCTATAATCAAAGGCCGTGCCCACCCATGGCTAATGAGACATTAAGCAAACGTCAAGGAGGAACGGGGAGGGGGGCTGATTTAAAACAGACCTGCGCAAAACAAAAGGGGGAAATGAAGAGAGAGCTTCGGATCAATATGGAGTGGAGAGCAACAGTGCCCGGGATAATTCCGACCCAGAAGCCCTGGATGCCGTTGCATTCCCACGGCTCTGACAGAAGAGCGCACCTGGCCTGACAAAGCCCAGGAAGGGAGAAGGGCTGACCCCCCCCCCCCCCCCCCCCCCAAACACACACACACGCACACACACACACACACACACACGGACACGCACACAGTCACTGACGGGTATAAGATTATAAGAGAGGATTTATTGGCGTTTTTCTAATCAGGCCACCTGCAGAGATAGTCAAGAGTGCACCCCTTACTTTATAAGAATCTCATTTAAAAAAAAAAAAACATGCCCCAATTAATCCCGACCAATTTGCGAAACTAAACACAGAACCAGAAATAAGCGCAAGGAAAAGGGATTACCGCTAGTGTGGCTATCAACGTGGCATCTGTGATTGTGTTTAAATTTTCTGTAAAGCTAAATTTACAGTGGCTTATATGGAGACCAAGCGGCTGCTAACGTTGACCTGAGCGTGATTGTTGGGGTTGAGGTCAGGGTTCTGCGCAAGCCTACCCGTTTATTAATAATAACTGTATGTCGGCTGTCATTTTTTTTTTTTATTAGAAAATATGTTATTTAATATGATCATCATCATGTGCAACATTTTTTTGCCCCATATTTTACACAGGTTCATTAGCTCTCCCCTGAAGACGGAGACGAATGCGAATACAGGCAGCTTGCAACGATGTCATCATCATGAGCTCTCTCCCGGGTTTTCCGTCTCTTCAAGTACAAGAAAGCAAATCGCTCTGCATCGACGCGCGCACAAACAAACACAAACACTGTCGCTTCTCACGCCAGCCACCTCTGGACCAAGGACCCGAGCTGGTTTCAATTTGAGCCCTGAGCAAAGTTAATAAGTTTGAGATCAATTCTGCTTGGCCTGACTGGAGCTGATTTGGGGGTGGGGCGGTGTACACTTTCGCCCCCTCCCCTGATTAGCCCTGGTCCCTAACTTCACTGGCAAAGCACAAAGAGCCAGTCTGTTCCCCCCCAACCCACCCACCCACCACCTCACCCCTAATGAAGCGTGACCCCATGCATGCAGAGGAGCCTGCTATCATTACTATTTGGAGAGTTCACGTTACAGGTGAGCCAGGTAGTCGAGCGATGCTAGAACATCTCCGTATCGGCTTGACAGTGGCGCAAGTGTCGTTTGTTCCTCGACCGCCATAAAACATCTTTCCCCATTAAAATCATTGCTCCGTTCCAGCCTCCCCCAAAAACAATTACGTTTTTGCACTTTTTGTTTTTAATGAGAAAAATAGCACACTGTAATACTGTATTTTATAAAAACATACAGTAAAGACCTCATTCAATTACTATTACAATTTACCCTGTCCAAAATGTAATAGTAATGTAACTGATTACATATGATTACTTTTCTTAATTTTGAATGAACCGAGATACGAGATACGTGAATGTAATGGAAATGTAACTGAAATTGTACCCATGGAAATTTACAAAAGCAATTGTAATTTAAGTAGACATTTTGTCCCAGTCATGTAATTGATCACTGTTACCTATTTGTTGTAATCAAATGACATAATCTAGTTACATTTAATTAGTTACTCCTAACACTGGTTGCTTCAGTGTTTGTGTTCAAATATCCATTGCTTAAAGGGTCATAACACTGCCACAAAGATGCTGTCCTGTAGCTCGTCTATGGCGTTTCCCCATTATGTGCTAGCATTAAGCTAGCGAAAGCTTTGCGGTTATTTTTTGTTTCATGTTTTATTTGATAGTAAACTTCAACTGGCAGTTTTTTTTACTGTCTGCCAAACTGCTGCTCGTTGTGAAGTTTGTCGAGTTGAGTTCACTGCCACCAAACAGCTCTCTGCTCACATGTCAAATGTTTTTTTTTTTTTTTTTTAAAAACAGTCATGTCTCGAGAAAAGTCGGGTCCCTCATATCTCAAGGCACCAATGTATGCCATCACGATTGTTTTGAAGGGACATTTTCAGTTGAGTAAGAGACAAGACAGCATTGTACCACTTGTCTCATTATTCATAGTCAAGTGGCGGAGCCATTTAGTTAAATAAACCTCACCCCGAGCTAATATTCGTCCATCCGTAACCTTTGCCAATGGCCGTGATGTTGGTAAGCACGCGTCGGGTCGTCATTAACCAGCTGGAAGTGACTATGGAACCTTTCTGCTTCCCACCGCATGATTGGAGGCTACCCCCAGTAACCTAACGCACAGGCCAATTACAGCTAATTTAAGACTAAAGCAATTTGGACAGATTTTTTGGGAAATTACTGCAGAGGTCTTGTTGCCGTCGCCCAACACAAACGAGAGTGGGATATTTTGACAGGTTTGTACCACAAACCGGTTCACTGATACTCCGAGGCAGAGGTTGCGCGTTGCCTAATATCCATGTGTTGATTGGGCCTAAAGTCAGGGGGTTAAGGAAGGTCTAGTTAGCCCCGGGCTCGGAATTACTGCAGAGAGAGGTTAAGCAAAACAGCAGGCCTCCGTCCCACCTGTCCGCCAATTACGGCTACATAAACACGACGGCCGCTCGACTGCATGCACACGCATAAAATAAATGGACGTAGGTGGTCGGACTTCCCCAATTAAGGACTCTGACAACTAGGAGAGCAGCGTGAGGAATAGCGCGCTGCACTAGCAACTGGCTCAATACGGCAACACAGCGTATCCTAATCCTGTCTCTTGGCTGTGAAATGAACGTTTAACAGTTGCTGATCTGTGGCCTCGGCTGGCGACATTTGCATAGAATGTCAGGGCAGGAAGCAGGTCAGACGGCGGCTTGGCACGAGGCGCGACTGAGTCTTTTCAGCTCGGTGCGAGGAAGGCTTGGTGACGTCACTGTTGTGGGGACGGTCTGCTGATGACAGAAAGTCTATTTCTGGGTCTGCTTTTATAAACCTCAGTCGTCTCTATGCCAGTAGGCATACGCTCCAGTTGACTGTTACTGTTGCTGAGTACATCTGGCTTCACATTCACCAAATCGAAGTGACGCAAGCTAAAGCTTGTGCTAATGCTAATGCTATGTGAGCCACTGCCTCGTCTGCAGATGGACACAAGGGCAACACGTGTTGTTGTCAAGCTGGCTTGCGCTCTATTGATGATTACAGTCACTCAAAAGCAAAATTTCAAAACAAACGTTTCAATCAGGAGCACAAAACTAGCCTCGTGAGCTTAGCTGGCTAATTAACAAGCGGATGCTTGGGGAACTTTTTTACCAGGGGACAGTTTGCTGGAAACACAGCAGGGTAAATGGGAAAGTTCCTGAAAAGGTTCCTGCGGTAGAAAACCCCTTAAGGAGGCCTCATGTTAGTGGAATGACTTTGGCATTTAATGAGCTGCCATCATTTTATGTATTTTAGAGATTTGAATAAATAGGTGGACAGTCCCACGTAGAGGCTGCCTTTATCTGGGTTGGTTTTGATTTTTTTCCTGAATTTCTGATGGATTCAAATGACTGTTGGGACGACTGCGTAGCTTTATCCAGAGCTAGCATTTATCTGGGTTAGCTTCGATTTTTGGTTCTTTTTCTTTTTTTTCCTGACGACGGCAGCGTAGCTGTAGCCACAACCCATATTTAGCTTTGTAAGCTTTTATTTTCAACGTTGTTTTTAATGTATTCAAATGACTACGCTGACAGCCGCATTGCTTTATCCAGAGCATGAATTTATTTTTGTATTGGTTTTAATTTATGTACTCTTTTTTTTGGGGACAAATTCAAATGACTATTCGGACGACCGCATAGCTTACATGCGGACTCTGCACTCATCTGGGCTACTTTGACTTTTTGTTGCTTGTTTTGAGCGAATGAAAGGCCAATTCAGACAGCCGCAAAGCTTTATCCACAGCGTATTTACTTGGGTTCCTTTTGATTTTTGTAAGTTATTTGTGCTATTGAAACAACTATGCAGATGACCGTTTAGCTTTATCCGGAACCTGCATTTATCTGGAAAAAGATCGCTTACACCTGGTCTATGGTATGGCGGTCATTCATTCAGGCAGTGGGATTACATGATATGCATAAATATATGTGTCCATGTCTGAGGTCTATTTCACGTGACACATGGAAGACCCCTCCCCGCCGTCCCAGTCTCGCTTGGCCCCTGCGCCACAATTAAGAGCGGCGAGCGGACGCCCAAAACGTCTCCTCGTGGTGAGATGCAGGCAGGCCGACATGTCAGCAGCGAGTAAAAACACAATCCGTCTCAACACAGTAGTCCCAACGCGACGCATCACTCTGCTTGCTTTGCACTGAGCCGTGCACGCTCACACAGCGGGGAAACAGGAAAGCCTCATCAAGGCGACGTTTTCACAGCGGCATCGCTGGCCGCTGTCCGACATATTTTTCTTGAGAACTAGCTCAATAAAAGAGCTTCTCGCTCCCAAAAGGCGCTTACAGGCCTGGAACAGTTTAATCCTTGAGGCTTTGTGGACAAAATTGCTTTGGACTGGTGTAAAACACCCCAAAAATTGTCAAATTTGGGGATTCAGGAAAATGTCGGTGGAAAAAATATACCCCAAACTTCAAATAAATTGACAAACTTTTTGTCATCTAAATGATTACATTCACACTTTATGACTCCACTGTCCACTTTCCGGGACGTACAACGAAGCGTCAACCAGGATTTCATCACCCCAGTCGGCATACATTCTTCCATTCTGCTCCGGTTTGCAGTCAATGTTACCGTCATTGGCCCGGCTTTTTGTATTTTGATCACGACATCGCTCAGAGTGTTTGTGTACAAAACACATTTTTAGCGACTGGTGTTTTAATTTGTTCCCCAAAAAAAGAATTCGATTTGGCATTGTTGTTTTTGGACTGCTCTCTGAAACATGGTTTGATATATGATATGAATATGAATCTACAAAGGTTTAGCAACACAGCTACAAGCGTCTGCAATTAGAAAATGACCAACTGCATCTCATGTCAGCAAACGGAGACAAATCAACTCTTGAGTGCCTATTGTGAAGCCCCTGGGGTCAAGTGACAGTGCGGACTTAATATAACGGGCTATATTTAGGACAGTGCCTTGCATTGCCCCCAGCACCACATTAACCTCTGAACCCAAACTAGACGCGAGTAGTTCACAGCCGCATGCGCTCGGGATTGTGAGAAAACCTCCTTTGCTCCGAGC
The DNA here is from genome assembly GCF_024500275.1 of Phycodurus eques. Classification (NCBI taxonomy): domain Eukaryota; kingdom Metazoa; phylum Chordata; class Actinopteri; order Syngnathiformes; family Syngnathidae; genus Phycodurus; species Phycodurus eques. Next base: position 20,808,030 of record NC_084540.1, read on the forward strand.
TTTTAACTTGACCCGTCGTGTCGCTGTGTTGTGGTGCCAAAATGTCAAGTATTCGGCCACTTTCTCCCGGGACTTCGGATGTGCACTCAGAGCAAGCAAAGCAGCGGCGCGACCGGCCCGGCAGTCGCGGCGACGTCTTCGTAACCAGCGGAGACTCGGGCCGCCATCACCTTGGCAACTAGTCTCGAGGCCAGTGAGCGACGGCCCTTTAATTGATGACGCCTGCTTTTTCAGACTTCGGCCTCTGCCCTGTTCATCATGGTAACGGAAGCCCCTTCAAACAGGCTAATTTCTTTGAAGAAGGTGAACAACACAGCACACTGTAATTCTTGATGCTTGACGTATTTTAAAAAATTACCGAAGACACCTTTGAAATATAAATTGTAATAAAATGCATAATTTAGTGAACTGTCATGTAAATGAGCATTATTAGTTTTTTTCTTATTTTCTTTACTTGTTCTCTTTTATCCTCTGGCTTATCATTGTTTCAAATAATATAAATGTACTGTATAAAAAAGCCCAAGAAAACACAAAAAGTTCCATTTTTGTTGATTGTGGCTTGACCTTTGGACCGTATTTTCCATGAAATTTTAGGTCAGTATAAGAATTAGGTGTTCTACAGATTTAAAAAAAAAAAAAGTATTTTATTTTGTTTTTTTAAGTTACTGTGAAGTGTTCTTTTGTTCTGGATTGATGACGTAAATGACACAGCCACATTTCCATCGCTTGACTTTCACGAGTGTCTAATCGGTTGCCGGTGTTTGACACCCGGGCGACATCTGTTTGTATTTCCCTTCCCCGAATCCCCGCTTGGGGTTTATTTAGGGTTTCACATAGTGGCAAAATTCGTGGAGCAGGAGGAAAGCGTCACCACCGGCCTGAGTCATCAGCGCTTCTACCGGGCGTCTGGCGGGTGTTGAAGTTGTTAAAGCCCAGCAAGCGCCCGCCAGCTGTAAAATAGCACAAGTAGCCGCTCTGCAGCCACCGAACACCAAAGGTCTGCGAAGGATCTCCGACTCGACCCTTCCACCTCGCCTCCTCTTATGAAACCTTGCAGGAACGCAAACATCACCACATCGCTCCCTCGTGAGTATCCTGTATCTTTTGATATGCTGCATTTCTGTTAGAATTTCTTGTAGAATTAACTCAAATGTTTTTTTTTTTTTTTTACAAGTCTGTTACCTCAATTTCATGTTTCATGGCAAAAGAGTGCCCACTTCTTACAATGAAGGCTAGAAAGAAACCTTTCTGTGAGGCTTTGGAGAAATGAGCTTCAGGACACTAAACAAGGAAACAAAAATCTGGAATCTGAAAACAATAATATATATCGTTTTTTTTTCATGAATCCATTCTTATAGTGGTTGCTTGAATGTGGCCCCGGATCTTCACCCAGCCTAGCTTTCAAATCATGGGCAGAGAAACTCAGTGTGGGGTTGGTTGTTATTTAAATTAAGAATGGCTCGCTCACAGTCATATTTTGTAGAAATGGGCAGCAAACAAAAGACTGACTTGGTTGTTTGATTTCACACTTTGTGGGTGAGTCAGAAATCCAGCCATTAAAAAGTCAATTTTACATAATATAGCCTTTTTAAAAAACATTTCCTGTTCAGTTAACAAAGGATTTATGACAGCAACACTTGAAGTCAAAGTAATTATTAATTCATTATTAAATTATTTGCATTATTTCCACAAAGGGAAATTGTTTCAACATTAATTTGTCTTCATGCATTACAAGACTTGATGCAATGTGTATTTTGTGCTTCCATCCAAATTTTCACATTTGGAGCTGTTTATATTTTTTCTTTTCTTTTTTTTCTTTTTTTTAATTTATTTTGCATTGGTTCATACTCTCGTTTTAAATTTACATGACCGATCTGCATGTTGCTACCTCAGCGCAGACAAAGTGACGCCGGATGTACAGCTCAGCTCATTTCCAGCCTGGCGGGCAACGCTGGTGCGGCGCTCTCCCGCTCGGCGTCCAGATGTTGCTTTGGCTGCGTCAAACGAAAGCGTCGGTGACGTTTGGGCTGCAATTACTCTCGAGTGTAAGCTGCGCAAACACGAGCGGCGGGCGCAAGCGGAGATCTGCCAATAAGTAATTGTTTCTATGTAGCGCCGTGCGAGTCGACTTCTTTTAATTAGCTCAAATGTTGCCGGAGCGTATAGCTGAATGTCAACTAAATAGTTGTTCATGTCATCACAGTCGCTTGTTGGAAAGTCTCCGATGGTGACGGCAAGTCACGTATTTTCAGTTGTCGGGCGGAAACCCCGTATGGCCAAACTGACCCGTCGCCAGACCTCAGTCCTCAGTGGGGCACATGAAATTCACAGGGGAGGAACAATTAATATTACCCGACAGACATATTTTTGATAATCCTCCGAGAGTCAAACTCGAGGTCCGGGGGCCACATCTGGCCTGCCACATCATTTTATGTGGCCCGCGAAAGCAAATCATGTGCATCGACTTCATGCCTCTTGCTAAAATACCAAAATTACAAATTCTCTGCACTTTTACTAACACTGAGATATTGCAAGCATTTTTTTTTTTTTTTCCCAATTGCCCTTTCAAAATAAACTTAATAGTTGAACAAACAACTTTTTCCTTGCTTCTGATGAATAATAATGATAGTTTGTGAAATAACGTGTTTAAATAGACGAGATGAGTAACCCGTTTTGTTAAAAATCGAGAGTTGTAATGCTTCGGAGCAGAAGGAACTGCTCAGCCAGGAGGGCGAGTGTGTGCAGATTCATTTCTGTCTATTAAAATGCTTTGTCGTTATTTTATTTATTGCATCACTCATGGCTCTAGGCCCTTTGGGAAAGAGTTTGGGAAGGTGATGTAACCACTGTCATTTTGATTTTGCAAAGTATTTAAAGGATTTTTGTCTGGTCGGGGAGTTGACATGACCGCAGACTTTGATTTTCACGGCTGGCGACGACGACGACTGTAGACTTGTAGATGACTCTTGATGGCTGTATTGTATTCTTTGTGCAATTTTTGAAATGACTGTTGGGGAAAGCAGTAAAATGCTGTTGCGTCGTCTCGAGACTCATATGTGGCTCTCCGGCCTGCACTTCTACACACGATTGAGCGGAAGGAAGCGTTTTACTCCCGCTGCCAACATTAAGGATATCGTGGAGGGGAGGGTCTTCTGAGGAATGGAGAAAAGAAAGCGACATCACCAAAGACAAGTAAGCGACGGTGTAATAAAGTATCACTGCTGTTGTCCTGTCGCAGTTTTAGTTTTCTAACATTCTCAAGAAGCAGTCTTGTATTGTAGTTAACCCACAGAGGAAGTCAAACAGGGCATCTGTGTTCCTACTTTAAGTTACTCTTCGTCTCTTATTTCTTGTTCATCTCTTATCTATGTACTCCTTTTACATAGTGCCCCCTAGTGTTTGGACTGTGACACCTCATAACTAAATTGCCTTGTGTGACAAGGCACATTAAAGGGATATTTGTGGCAAGACCGTGAGAAAAACATGCAGTTGGATGTTAAAATGTCAGTAAAGACAAGTTGTTACTCTAAAAAGTGTTACATTTGAAAGAAACTTTGTGAATGAAAGTTTGTGTTTTTGAGCAATATTTGATCAGAATAAAACCCATTTATATCAGAAGCGCACGATGTAATGGCATTGTCAAGTATTGGTACTCGGTAATGACAAATACTCATATGTATGTATTTGTACGCGCGCTCGGTCTAAGATGACGATTACATTTGTGGACAAAACAGGTTTAAAACAAGTCAAGTTCATTTGATAATGTAATTGAAAAATGCCATTTTTGCCCGAGTCGATCGAGGTACTGTCTGCTGTTCAAGTCTCCGACGGGTTAAGCTGTTATCATTCACGTCAAAGAGATATTTACGCAGGACCGCAGAGAGCTTGCGGGAGTCAGCTTACCGCCGGCCGCGATAAAAATGAGCCGGCGCCCGCTGAGGAGGTGCCCCTCCGCCCTCCGCCCTCCGCCTGCCGTCCGCCCGTGTTTGCGCTGTCACGGCCAAGGGCAACCGCTCACACCTAAAACAGGGTTTCCACATTCATGCTCACTTAAGTTTTGGCTCCGGCGTGAAAGCCGCCGGCCGCGAGATGAAATGCATACTGTTCGGCCTTTGACACCGAGCGCCGCCTCAAGGGCGGATGACAACGCTCATAATCGGACGCTTAAAATGATAATTAGCCCTCCTCCTCCTTCGTATTGTCTTACACGTTGTTGTTTCTTGTCACCCGCCGCTTTCAATTCCATTCCCCCGCCGGGCTGCGCTTGTGATCTTTAGCCAGGCGGGAAACATGCCAAGGTTTTGACTTCCTGTTCAGTGCACTAACATGTCAAGGGTTAAGGTTTTAAGTTAGGGTTTCAAGCCTGGCGTACGGACTCAAAGTATGGTTACAACTTGACAAGGTTAGCGTTTTGACAGTTGGTTTGCAAGCCAGGGTTAGGGTTTCAAATTAGAGGATTTATTTCAAGATATTGCTGAGGAGTAAAAAGTAGGGTTTCAACAGAGGGTTAGGGTTTTAAATTAGGGCTTTAAACCTGGTTCACGGTTTCAAAGTAGGGTTTTAAATCCAGGGTATGGGTTTTAAAGTAGAGTTTCATCTGAGGGTTAGTGTACAAAGTTAGGGTTAGGGACTCAAAGAATTTAAATCCAGGGTATAGGTTTTTAAATTAGGATTTTAAAGTAGAATTTCAAGACAGGGTTAGAGTTTCAGAACAAAGTAAGAGTCTCATCCAAGGGTTAGGGTTTCAAGTTTGGGTTTCCAGTCAAGGTCAAATTTGAATTTCAGTCATTTGAAATTATAGTTTCAAGACAAGGTTACAGTTTCACATTTGGGTTTCAAGCCAGGGTTAGAGTTTCAATGTAATGTTTTAAATCCAGAGTAAGGGGTTGAATTTTGGGTTTCAGGGTAGGGTTGGAGTGTCAAGCCAAGGTTAGGGTTTCAAGTTAGGCATTCAATCCAGATTTACTTGGAGATTCCAGGTATGGTTTTCAGCAACCATCTGTAGCAGAATCGTTACCTTTTCTGGAATCCTAATTACATAACACTGTTATGTAATCCAATACAACGGTATCACATCGTGAGCTGATGACACGTTCTCCGCCATTATCCTTTTCAGGGTCCACCTTATGTGGGAGCCCGTCATTAGAACGACAAGCCTCAGTGGGCGACTTCAACCGCGCGAAGGTGCGCTGAATGCCGCAGTGCCAGGTCACAGGAGTGCGTCGAGGTGTAGGTGCTGTGGGTAACTCTAGATTTGTAATTACAGAGCGCGCGAGGCGCTGCGATAAGAGGGTCAGAGCTCCTAGATCACCTGCCGGCGTGGTCAATGGCTGATTGTCACCCGTAGAGACGGCGTGAGAACCACACCAAACCGTAGGACTGCATAGGACTAGCCTATTCAGCTAGTTAGCTGGTAGCTTCCTCCGGCTAAAAATGTCATTATTACTTACTCCCTTATGCTATAAATGACTGCAGTTTCAATATGTTGTACATCTTGGGTAAAATATGTGTGTTGAATGTTTTTCAAATGTTTGATCCTTCATTATTTGTGCGTATACATGGTCTGAAGAGGTTCTAAATGGCATGTTCGTGGCAGTACGAACACATTGATGGATCACAGATTTGTGAGTCAAATGTGCATAAGCACAATTTAATCACAAATTTTGTGCACGTGCACTGTTAGTGAGTGAGGCCCATTGTTCCTATCTTGAGCTTTCTAAAAAAGAAATGTCAATATCTGCTATATATTAGTGCTTTGTCTCAGACTATTGACCCCATCTAAGTATTTATCCACTCACTTTTTTTGAAAACCAAAATTTGGTCACCCTAACTTAGCTTAGTCTAGTTAGCAGTTAGCTTCCTACAGCAGTAGTGTATGCTTACCTTGATCTAATCTTGGGCTTTGTCTGGGCACACTTTTTTTTAAAAACATTTTAAAATAAAAATTTGGTCACCCTAATTTAGCGTAGCCCGGTTAGCTAGTTAGCGGTTAGCTGTGTACAACTTTTTGTTTTCTTAGAGTACTTGGGCTATCTAGTCTTTGGCCACACACCCGTTTATGAAAACAAAAATTTGGTCACCCTAATATAGCTTAGCCTGGTTAGCTAGTTAGCGGTTGGCTTTGTACAACTTTCTTGTATGTTTTCTTAGAGTACTTGGGCTATCTAGTCTTTTGCCACACACTCTTTTATGAAAACCAAACTTTGGTCACCGTAACCTAGCGTATGTAGCTTTATAGCTGGCTTTATGTTTATCTAACAGTATTTACCAAGTAATCTACTTAATTTTTAGTTACACATTCTCTTTTCTAAAATCAAACATTTTGTCACGCCGAGCTGGCTAGTTAGTGGTTAGGTTTCTACAGTGTTCTGCATGTTTAAAATATAATGTAATATTAGCTACATATATATATATATATATATATATATATATATATATATATATATATATGTTTTTAATCTTGGAGTATTGACCACTATCTAAGTCTTTATCTATAGTATCATAGCTGCAGTATTTCATTTTGTTTTACTCGAACTTAGACAATATAGCTAGTTAGTGGGTAATTTTCTATTTTTCTATATGTGTTGAAAAGAACACAGAATGCTTTATATAAGGGTATTCATGCCACGACTAAGGTCGCGGGTGTGCTGGAGCCTATCCCAGAATCCGGGAGAGAGGCGGGGTACACCCTGAACTGGTCGCCAGCCAATCACGGGGCACATATAAACAAAGAACTATTCGTGCCCACATTCACACCTAAGGGCAATTTAGAGTCTGCAATCAACCTCCCATGCAGGTTTATGGGATGTGGGAGGAAACCGGACTGCCCGGAGAAAACTCACACACGCACGGGGACAACATGCAAACTCCACACAGGCGGGGCCGGGATTTGAACCCCGGTCCTCAGAACTGTGAGGCAGATGTGAGAACCGGTCGAGCAACGTGCCGCCACACATTATCCAGTTTCACCTAATTGAATGAAAAATTATGATTTATTTATTTACAAATGATCTATTCCAGTGACCTATATTGACAGGCATTACAATGAAATACCCTTCCACTGTATGGCAGAAGGTACATAATTAACGTGCATATCTACTTTTTGTGATGTGTTTTCTTTTCTCATGTTAACTGTGTGCCTTGGTTGGGAAACACCGTCTGTCTTGTAATATCCCTGTCTTGATCTAGATGTCCAGTATCTGCCAATGATCCAGCGGCACACCATCTTGCTAATGGAGCCCTTGTAGGCTAATGTAGCCCCATACCACAGCAGACAGCAAATCTATTAAAGAGCCCTTCCACAGTTCATAGAAGCACAAGAATGGAAAGCAAACAGCTCAAATATTGGAGCTCAGGAAATGGCGCGGGACAATTTCCTTTAAGCGTAACATTAGAATGCCAAAAGCCGGGCTCCCGGAGGTTCGGGGCCACCACCACTGGGTCGTCCCAATTAGACGGCGCTTCCCCGCCGAGTCGCGGCCGCTCTGAACATGAGAGCGCCCGACGGGAGCGTGAGGAGGAAGCGGAGGAAGTGGCGAGGGGATACACGCACGATCCCGCGAGTTTTTATTATGCTTGGCACGTATTCCGCCCGACGTCTCTTGGCTGTCTGCTCTCTGGTGCCTGTGATTGTGCTGCAAAGTGACGGTGAGACCGCAAAATGACAAAATAGATTTATATGGACTGCTTAGGAGCGGCCAGTCGTGACTGCTCGCTCACACGATGTTTACGAAACAAGAAATAGCAACCGTTATTTTGAGTTTATTTTCCTCTTCATATTGCAAATGCATTCAATATGGAGACACAGTTAGTTTAAAACCCCCCACCAATGGACACCTTTAAAAATATCAGCAGTTTTGGGACAATTACAACTTGGGAAATTATTATTGTCATCGTTATCATTAGGTATGTTCGTTACCCCTTTTTTACTCAAACCGATACCTGTACAAGTATTCATTTGAGTACTAACCAAAACCGAGCACAAATACCACCACTACTTTTCATTCACAAAAAAAGTCAATTAACACAGTGAGATAACTGTGAACAAAGACCTTTCTTTCATACTGACACACACAATTTGCCGATGTGTCAAACATGCGCAGTGCAGTGCCAACTACTGGTGAGGAGAACTTACTCTGTCAGATTTGTATGCCTTAAGTATCGGTGATAGGTTTCGGCAGCCTTCACTAGTACCAGATACCTTCAAATAAGGCTGGTATTGGACTGACACAACAACTAGTATTGGTACTCACCTGTCCCTAATTATTGTTCAGCATTAACGGATTTTGTGGATATAGATGACAAACAACATGGTTTTATATTTATGCAAAGCCTTTGATACAATTGATCATTCCCTACTTTTACACAAAATGGACCATTATGGGATAAGAGGTGGCACTTAACTTTGGTTTAATAGTTTTTCTAAATAATAGGTTATAATATGTAAAGATTAATTATACAAAATCACATACTAGACGGGTAATATGGTGTTCCACAAGGTTCGGTATTCAGTCACGAGTTATTTATACTTCATATCAATATTTGTACAGTGTCTAATACTCTGAAATGTTTTATGTTCACAGATGATGGTAATTGGTAATGTCACAGAAAACTTAAGTATGTACAGTAGACCCCCCGCCCAAAAAAACAGCAGGACAGCACTTGTTTCTCTTCCATCTCAAATTTGTATTTATATTTAATACTGTTTAGTGATTTGAAATTAAGGTGAAAAAGTTATTTTTATTTTATTTTTATTTTTTTTACATCGGCTAACAGTGCAGTTTGTATTGAGCCCTGTGAACTCTTCCTAGCAACAAGTGTGACATGGCCAAGAAAGAGAAACAAACTGTAAATGTTCCCCTTTTTATACCCACATTTTTGGGGAGAAAAAAAAGCACTTTACAGAGTAAAACGGAGAACTGCGATTTTCCTGCCGCCTACCCTGTGGTTGTTGCCCCACTGTTGTACATCTGTTTGCTAAATTCCAATTTTGGTTTGCACTGCATAGACTTGGTAATAAGACACTGTTTTAAAGCCCTTCAAGTATGCCATTGTTCCGCTCACCCCCACCCAACATTTTCTTGAACGTAATAATCTCATTGCTGCGCTCGGATGCTGAAATCCCCAGTGGAAACACCTAAGAGAACTGGATCTGCTCAGGCCCACACAGGCAACATGCGTATTTCCTCCTACAACGAGCGTTATCACAGCTACAAACGCCGCCACTCCGAAACAGGAAGTACATTTTTAGGTTAGGCGAGTGTGTTTGGCAAAGTTCACTAAGTGCAACACACAACGCGATTACATATCATCACGTTCTCGTTTGGGCAGCGTTTGGAGCACGGCGACTGGCCATGCGGGAAGAATGGCTCTTTTCATTGCCCATTCAAACAAATGAGGCCCGCTGGGAAAAAAAAAAAAAAAAAGAGCAGTTAAGGTGGCAGGATAGTGAAAGTGGAGAGTTTGGAAAAGAAGACATTTATCGCAATGCCATGTTGTTTCTATTTACCTCCACCAAGAAGCTTACGTTTTCATCGGCATGAATTTGTCGCTTTTTAATTAAAGCAAACAGGATTTCTTGTCATTTTATTTTTGAAGATGAATTGCTAATATCATTGCTTGTTTTTTTTTTTTTTTTAATGGGATGGATGGCTTCTCATTGAAATTATTTAAATACAACTGGATTGGGAAAGGTAATTTGGCATTAGGCATTTATATAGTATCACTGAAGTCAGACTTATTTTTTTTATTGTTTTACTTCATGTTTTTCTATTGCAGTCACTTGACTGTTGTTTTTATGTTGTTTATCCAACTGGTGCCGACATTGAAATATGATTTGTTACTTTCATTTTCCCATGTAACAAAGAACATGTATCATTTGTTTCAAGTAATTAGTAATAGGAATATAGATTTTATGACAATTCTTTAATGCCAAGTTACTTTTCATCCACCCTGTATACTTTTTAACTTTTTTTGTATATTTAAAAAAAATCTCTTATATTTTTAAAATATAATGATATATGTATTGTATGTAAAACATTTTTTTATTTTGATATAAAATATATCCAATAATATAAAATGAAAAATATAGAATTAATATTTCTAAAGTAATCTGTTGCTATTTAAAAAAATTTAAAATGTATTTAATCTGTCATCAAGAATGGTGAAATCACAACAAATGAAATTATTTTTTTAAAAACAATGCAGAAAAGTCCCACACCCATTTAATTCGATCACTGCTCTCTTTTAAATCTAAAATAATTGTTACATAGTAAAACATAATGAATAATAATTATTTAAAAACATTTCCTTTTAGAGAATTAATAATTCAATATTATTATATTTTAATATACAATATTCATAGTTCATGTTTCCACATTCATTTTGTAATTTTATCATTTCCCTGTATTAAATGTAAAATACAATTTGAAAAGAAAAGCACTCTGTGAATTGATCAGATTGATATTTGTAAATGTGTGTACAGTCCATTTGTGGAGTTTTTTTTCTTTTTTCTAAACTTAATTTGGACTGTTAAATAGATTCAATGTAGAAACAGTGGTTGGCAGAAACCAGGAAGTGGAAGGGGGGGAAACCCGTCAGTTTATTTTTAGCGTCTGCTGCGATCTCATTGTCACCTGATGGTCGAGACAGGTGGGAAGACGGGGGCGGGACCGACCGTGGTGCGACGCCGACGTCATCGTCACAACTGGATGCTGCAGTATTATACTCCACATTCTCCACTTTGCTGCAGCGCTCCCGTTTCTTTCTTCCCTTAGTCTAATATAATAATAATAAATCTGAAATAATACAATTATACATAATATAATTTCAATATTTTTGTTCACCCATGCACATTTTTTTACAATAATTATTTCCATTCAGTTTATATTTGTTTTTACTTTGTTCTTATTTTTGATCATTTTAATCATGGAAGACATTGGCAGATGACAAATCCTTGTTTGTTGCAATTATTTTTTTTTTTTTATTATTATTATTATTCCTTACACGTCTATGTCCACTTGACTGCAGTGATCCTGACTCTTGGTGCCCTTAGTCTCCTCTAGAATAACATTTTGCTGCAGATAATTGACCACCGCAAACTGTGTTAAATGTGATACAAATTCACCTATTCCATTTTTTTTGTTAATGTTTTTGGGAACCTATCCTCACCTATTTGCTGAAAACTCACCTATTTGCATTTTTGAGCTCTTTCTTTAATACTACAAGATTCTGCCAAAGCCTTGGATAATAGGAAAGTAGTAATTGGTGTCCAAATAAGTATTTTGAACTGACTGTTCTATTTGCATGCCAGGAAGGAGCTATGTTCAGCCTGGGTTGTTAGCCTAACATACGGAGAGTCATCGCCACGTCTGTGTTTTTTTCTCTGCTGAGTGTCTGTTAAAAAGCCATTTATTTTTATATGATGAGTTTTTAATGACATTAGCTTGTTTTCAGATCATAATTGGTTGTATATTTACAGTTTAAACTACAGTAGTGTAAACATTTACTGGCGGTTTTTCGCTATCCGCGGCACGGCTCTGGTCTTATCCACCACAAATAGCCAAAGTGTACTGTATTTTGGGTTTCTGATTAACCTGCCCACCCGTTCAGTGTAGTAAGAACCCCCGTTGAGACGGTGAGCGCCTCATTGGGCTGTGCAAAAAAGCCGGATAATGTCGGAACATTTTTTGTCAGCACTCTTAAAATGGACCATTGTCATTCGGACATAATTACAGGTCAGGATCAGCTGTGGAGAATGCAGGCGACTGACCCGAAGAGATCACACTCTGCTTTTATTGCGTTTCATTGTCATTCAAAAGGCCCTTCGAAGCATCGGGGTGGGGGGTGACTTCACCTGAAGGCATGGAAGCTAGCGACAAGTCACTCAGCACTGTGCAATTCTGACAGAGGGAAGGTACTTATTTGGTTCCTGGCCAACGGCGCTAATGTCGCCGCTTCAATTGTTTGATTGTGTTCGGCTCGACATCGTCCCATTGTTGGCTTGCGAATTTCCGTCCCGGCAGATAGACTATCGGTGAGCGGCTAGGGAGTTTCAGCTGAGCTGATAAGGCCCAGATTAGAGTGGCGCTATCGGCCGAGGAGGAGGAAGACAAGGAGTGTGCGACTAGCAAATAGTTAGCGAGCGCTGGTGCTCGCGCGGGTGAAGGACACGATGCATCCGTCTCGCAGCTGGACTCGTAATTATTTTTCAGATATTCTGATGTTGTTTTTTTTCTCAAGGCAGTGTGCGCATACACAGTACAACGTGATGATTCCCAACCGCCAATTTCACTCCAAGTCCTAAAATGATTGGCTACAGAAAAATGTATCTTTATTCAGCATAGTGAATGTCAGAAAAATGAAATACTAGATGGCAGAACGTACAATTAACCTGTGTATCCACCATTCACTGAGTCTGCAATAGGTGAACGGCGATATAGCGAGAGAACACCGTGTAGCAGTCAAATATTATATCCAATAAGTGATTTTGTTACTATCTGTTCTGCAACATTTTGTTTTGGGAGCGTCGGTGCGTTTGTTCCCCTCAGTCCCACTTGCAAAGCCGCTCAGAGCTGTTTTGCGGCTCGGTTTGGGATATCGGGGAAGTGTGAGAGAATCTTCCGAGACTCAAAGGGCTCCCACCCAATCCCCCCACCCACTCTTGTGTCAAGCCCTCGATAAGTCCCGTTTAAACTTTACCCTTTTGCAAAGCGCCATGTGTCAACAACTGCCCGTGGCCCGGGCGCTCTGATCTGCTTAGGCAAACACCAGCGACAGTTAAGGCACTAGCCGAGAGGAATCTCCTGGACGAACTTTGTTTCCATCGCGCCGGGGGGAGAAAGTCGGTGGCACTGGGCGGCAGATGTGTGTAAATGTCGTCAGCATTTCCTCACTTGTGGGGTCGTCCGCCGTGTCTGCGCTCGTCGGCGCAGCTGGCGGAAAGTCTCGGACAGGTGCGATGTCCGTTGAGGTGGTTTCTCACTCAAATCTTCTCTGCTGGCTTCTCGGTATGCGATTTGCACTGCAGGAAGCAGGCCTCAAGTGCATTTTGTCACCCAAAACAAAAAAGCCGGAGTATTATTACTTGCGTTTCTATTTAAGTCCTGCCTTCCGGCTTCGTCCAAACTGGAGCATCATTGACTATCAATGCTTGATTGCATTGCCGATTGATTCCATTCCCTCAGTCTGCACGTATTATTCCTCTCACCGGGACTTGTGCTTCTATTGAAAATTATGTTCAAACGCTAATTTAATTTACAAAAAAAATTCTAATTTATTATGCTGTTGCCGCTGCTGCCAGCTGTGCACATCAAAATCTGCGCTTGCGCCGACTTCCCAACAACACGAAAAGCCTTTAGTATTTCACAAAAGCAAGCGACTGTGGTTACATCATCTTACGAAACTCTTTTTCAAAGGTAAGCGCCACAAGTGATGCAATAAATAAAACCATGATATCTAATACTGTTGGTGGAACTGAACTGCACCCAAATTTACCTTTGTGGCTGACCAGTTCCTTCTACACTGAAGCATTAAAGCTTTCCATTTTTAACCAACCAGGCCTCCTCAAATGTACCTAAACGAGCTATTTTTACTTGATATCATCTACAAAACGCCCAGACTTTCAATCTTGAGGCGACATAATGCCATATGGCTCCCACCGAATGAGGAAGTGATGAAGCTTTTCGACAACTATCAACTACTATATAGAGTCCAAGAGAGTTCATAGATTTCTTCTCAAACTATTTTCCACTCTTTAAATTGGTTCAATAATCCGTGAAAACAACAGAAAACGTGGGGAAAGACCAACAGTTCAGATTTATGAAGAAAACTATGAAATTGACCGTATTTGGACATGGTTTCTGACATGGACATGGGACATGGTTTTTGGTTTCTGCCCAACATCTTGCTGGCAACTTGTCGAATTCTGACGGTTTGTACAAGCTACAATAAATATATAACGCTTGTATTGGAATGCACAGTTATACATAGGTGCTATTTAATTGATTCGGTGACGAAATTCTTGAGTAATGCTAACAGTTTTCCAAAATAGAGGGGCAGGCGGTCAATTTGAAGGTCTTCAATGGAATCTCAGAGAGCTGGGAGAGGTGGAAGACATGATTTGCCAGTTTACCCTCAGTGTTTGCCTCAACATTTTAACGCCACGGCTCGAAGCGGAGCTGAGAAGTTTCCCAAGACCCGCTGGGTCTGGCGGCGAGCCCCGCGCTCCCGACCTGAGCCGAGTCCCCCACGCACCCGCCCCGCGCTCCTTAGCGGCGGGCTGCGAGTCTTCAGGGCTGGCTCAAAGCGCTCAGGCGTCAACGAGGGCGAGAACACGGCCCCGACTGCCGCTCTGATGTGCTGGTGTTAGCCACCGGCGGCTTCGCCTTCTCTGCGTGTTGACTTTGCGGCCTCTCACAACGGGACATCTCACAGCATCACACCTACCGAAAGAACACACACACACACACAAACACAAGGAACATACAGGGCCAACACAATCCATTCCGGGACACTGGACAACCACAAAAAAAAATAACCAAAATAGAAATAAGATGTTCCATCATCAGACCTTGCAGTTGTCCCTCACTTCAGTGAACAGGCGAGACGTTTTCAGATGGAAGTTTCACTTTATTTTGCAGATTGGTATCATCAGACAATGTGTGTGGTCTCTAAACACCGTCAAAACTAAGTGTAAAAAACACAATATCGGTTCCAAGAATCAGACAATAAAACAACAACAATGAAGCATACAACTGTCTTTTTGGAAATACAAACAAAATGACAGTAGTGCCTTCAGATACAAATTTAATCCATTCCATGACCACGCTCATCACTGAAAATAATCATATCTCAAATCATCTTTCCCCATTAAAAATGAACGTAAATGCTGTTTAATCTTTTCCGGCCTCCAAAAATTAATCCAAACAAGGAAAATAATATTGCACTTTATAAAAACTTACAGTAATGACATAATTGAATACGTTGTAAAGAATTTGTTCAGTTTTTGCGTCAATTCAATGAACATTGTGCTGCTCCTTCTGGCGTGTGTCTGTGCTAGCCACCAGGGGGCAGTATTAAACTGGTGTGCAGATATACATCCAGTCTTCAGTAAGCCGCAGTGATATTAGTCGTTCTCCGCAAAGGATCAAATTTGCCTGAGAGTATCTACATGTGTTGCTGCACCGCATGGGTTCCAATATCTGATGCTATTTGTTAGCTTGCGTGTCAAACTGCTGCTTTGTTGGGATCAGAGTTGACTCATTCGGACGCGACTTTTTCTCCACTTAAAAAAAAAAAAAAAACTTTATTCTCATGACATTGCGACCCCCCCCCCCCCCCCCCCCAAAAAAAAACACAACTTCTGTATGTATTTTTTTCTCTAGAAAATATGTAAAAAAAATTCCTTTGGCAGTGCAACATTCTTCTCATAATACCTAATAATAATAACCCCCCCACCCGTCTCCAAAGTCTACCACTTTTTATTGCAGGAAATATTGACTTTGTTTTCTCAAGATTATCTTTTATGTTGAAAAATAAAATACAATTTATTCTTGAAAAGTACATATTTTTTTCAAAAATACAACATGAATTGTGTAAATATCCAACTTATGTTTTGATCTAAACACACCAATTTCTCAAGAAAATAAAATTTTATTCATGTGACATTAGTTTTATTTGTTTTAAAAAATATATGTTATATATATATATATATTATATTCTCTATATTCTCTTATTGCCTTTTCTCCAAAAATACAACTTTAATCTTGTGAAAAATGACAATCTGTTCTTGTAAAATATTTTTTTGTTTTTGTTCTTGTAATATTGTGACTTTTTCTTGAGAAAAAAATGATACTCTTACATTACCACTTTTGCTTTTTCAAATGAAAACATGATTTTCGTAATTTCCCCCACCTTTTTCCAAAACAATCCAAATGTATTCTCACAATGTATTCTCACAATATTCCCCCTTTTTTTGTCCCCCAAAAAACTTAAAATATAGAATTATGACTTTTGGGGGGATTTTTTTCCCGTTGAAAAAGTCTTATTTTAGAAAATGTACTACTTTATTCTCATGACATTACAACTATTGTTGGGGTATAACTTTTTTTTTTGTGGCTACAATACTGAATGTAACTAACACACTGTTTACTTACAAACAAAACTTGCATGTTTAACTAAATAAACCAATGCTGGTATATACTTATATCTGCATTAACAGGGAGGTGGGGGAATCAATTTTCATGTCTGTTAGGTTGTTTTCACAGCTTCAGTCTTCCTTCCATGTTTCTGGACTGTTGTCGCCCCCTATTGGTCACTTTCAGACTGCAGCCAGTCACACCGCCCGGTGAGCTGGAGAATGTATGCAAACACGCGACTTTAATTTTCCTTCTTTTACGCTACAATTGAGCCAACGCCATTCAAATATGGCGTTAGAAGCTGCACGTGATTACATTAGGTGTGAATCAATTGGCCTTTTATTTCAAAAGATCCACAAAAAGATAGCTGCAAAATAATATTGATTGTTATTTTGTTGCTGAAGTTGCATTTAGCAATTTCACGTGATTATATTTGAGCGCAACATAAGGAGTTCGGTGTATGAAGTTTTGGCTGCTCGATGTCGCGTTACGTCCCCGCCTACCGGCCCAGGCGGTTGGGCCTCCCCCCCCCCACCCCCCTTCTGCAATCACTTCCTGGCCCTTCCAATAAATTCTGCGCCTCCAAAAAAGCTCCTCACAAGCTCCACTGACTGAGGCGCGTTTGTTCCCAAAGTTGAGGAGGCGAAAACCGCACTTTGCCCTCCTTGCAAACTCAACAGGACCGACGTTCGATTTGGTTTTTGGGACCTTCCTTCCAAGCGGCAGGAGTGCGCGCACCGTCGCAGGCGGGCTGCCGGTGCACTATTCTCGGGGCTCGGCGCGTGCGGATTCGCACTTTTTCTTCCTTTTTTTTTTTTTTTTTTTTTTTTGGGGTGCCCCTCGCCGCTTGTTTCGCATGAATCTCCTCGACCCTTACCTGAAAATGAGCGAAGAACAGGACAAGTGTCTCTCCGACGCGCCCAGTCCCAGCATGTCCGAGGACTCGGCCGGCTCGCCGTGCCCGTCCGGCTCCGGCTCGGGCTCGGGCTCGGACACGGAGAACACCCGGCCCTCCGACATGCACCTCCTGCACGACGCCGACTACAAGAAGGAGGGGGACGAGGAAAAGTTCCCCGTGTGCATCCGGGACGCCGTGTCGCAGGTGCTGAAGGGCTACGACTGGACCCTGGTGCCCATGCCGGTGCGCGTCAACGGCTCGAGCAAGAACAAGCCGCACGTCAAGAGGCCCATGAACGCCTTCATGGTTTGGGCCCAGGCTGCGCGTCGGAAGCTGGCCGACCAGTACCCGCACCTGCACAACGCGGAGCTCAGCAAAACTCTGGGCAAACTCTGGAGGTGCGTCCACTTTTCTCTCGTTTGCGGCTTTACGCACAACTTTGCGCCACCAATCCTCCAACGTGCATGCTCTAAAATTCATCTTTGCAACATTTAAACAACCCCTTACGGTCCATCACAGCGCACACGCCAAAGCGAGTTTGTTTCCATTGCGCCGTCCCAGTGCGTCAACACACCTACAAATGCATTTTTGTCCCGCTTTCTGTCCCGCAGGCTCCTCAATGAGGCCGAGAAGCGACCGTTCGTGGAGGAGGCCGAGCGCCTCAGGGTGCAGCACAAGAAGGACCACCCGGACTACAAGTACCAGCCGCGGCGGAGGAAGTCGGTGAAGAACGGCCAGAGCGAGCCCGACGACGGCGAGCAGACGCACATCTCGCCCAACGCCATCTTCAAGGCCTTGCAGCGGGCAGACTCGCCCGCCTCCAGCATGGGCGAGATGCACTCCCCCGGAGAGCACTCGGGTAACAAAACGGACAAATCACACATTTCCGCCTTTTATACGTACTTTGGCAATCTAAGGGGTCTTTTTTCCCCCCACACCGAAATATCAGTGGAGGTAGGAGACTCCAATGATGTGTAGTTTAACTTGTTCATATTTGTCACTATCCTGCTTTTATATGTCATTTTATAAACAATAATGGTCCGCCAACACTTTTGCATACAAATCTAATGCAATCCGATGCATTAGATGACAAACTGAGATTTTAATTGGCGTACGACATGATGTAAAATTTTAGCCTGTGCGTCAAAAAAAAAAGAGGGGAAAGTGCGCAAGAGCTGATCAAGGACAAGAAGAACCGGCAGGGCAAACTAACGAGTGGATTTATAACAATTATTGTTGAATCACGACGAGAACGATGACGCGAGCTTTTTGGGTCGCTAATGAAAAATCACTTCTGATTGTAATTTTATGGGTAAAAACAAAAACAAAAAACAAACCTGCAAAACAAATGGGATATTCATGTGTGAGTTGAATTCCGATTTAAAAAAAAAAAAAAAGTATAGCGCTTCAGGTCACCAATGCAAAATCACTATTGAATGTAGGTTAAAAAAAAAAAAAAAAAGAGCTGCCAAAGAAGGCAGAAAAAGGACAGAAACATTTGGCAGGAACAACATTAAACAAACACACTAATGATTCCAAGTAACAGAGTTGATTCATGTTGGATGTTAAATTCTGATTTTTTTCACGAATGGAAAATCATCAAAGATTAAGTTCGATGAAGCAATTTCGATAATCGATAATGACTCAGTTAATTTTTCTTGGTGGTCTTTTTGAAGAAAAAAAAAAAGAAAAGCTGCCCAAAGTCACACAAAAAGGACAGGGAGAAGCGGGAAGCGGTCAATAGACAAGGAAATACATCCACAGGAACCCCTTTCTCACTGCTGTTCGCGGGGCGAGTCACATTTTTATATAATGGCCCACGTGAATCGTTGAAACTGTGAATGTACCACAAACTGTGATCCCAAAACAAACACATGAAATCATTTCAAACTCATCTTGCCTTGCCCTTGAAAATACATTTGACATGCACATTAAGATGCGCACGAGACTCCCTGTAACGCCCTTCCTTGGCACCGATTACGACTTTCCTATTGGCTAGCGCTGCTGGTGGAGTCTTAGGGCATTACGGGAAGAGCACAAAAAAATGCAAATCGCTGAGTTTTTCAGGTTCCCCAGAAGGGGAAAAAAACACAAATAGGGGAATTTGTGAGTAGTTGACAGTGAATAGGTGGCGGTTCACTGGATAACACCTGGAGGACGCGCAAAGTGCTTAACATCGGTTCTTGACACCGGGAAAATGTCACGGCTGACCACCAAACAAAAATGTCAATTAGGTAACGTTAATGGTACCTTCTGCCATCGACTGCAAGAGCGTCCCTGACTGAGATAGATGAACAAAGAAAGAAATACATAAATACATTTTTGGACCAATTTAGTGTCATTGGATAATTTCCCGCACCAAATCTGATGATCTCTCATGGTACACTAGTTGGGAATCACTTCTTTCAATTGCTAAAATACAAAGTCACAAACATTTTACAAAAAGTGAGTGGTAGACGCTGCTGCCTTTCATGCAGTTGGCACGGGTTTGATTCCCGGGGGGGTTTGATCCCCAATACCCAGCCGCGGCCGGTCCCAAGAAACAAACAAACAAACAAACGGGACAAGCCGAAAAGTCGCAAATACAACGTCCGGTGTCACCGTGTGATGCTAACCGTCCTTTCCCTTCCACCAGGTCAGTCCCAGGGTCCGCCCACGCCCCCGACCACCCCCAAGACAGACCTGCCGTCCGCCAAGCCCGACCTGAAGCGCGAGGGTCGCCCGCTTCAGGAGGGCCCGAGCCGCCAGCTCAACATCGACTTCGGCGCCGTCGACATCGGCGAGCTGAGCAGCGACGTCATCTCTAACATGGGCAGCTTCGACGTGGACGAGTTCGACCAGTACCTGCCGCCCCACAGCCACGCCGCCGCCCAGGGGGGCTACGTCGCCGGCTACGGCGCGGGCGGCTCCTCGGTCGCCGCCCAGGGGAGCAACGTCGGGGCCTGGATGTCCAAGCAGCAGCACTCTCTGAGCGGCTTGGGGGGAACGGCGGCGGGGGAGCCGGCCCAACAGCGAGCCACTCAGATCAAGACGGAGCAACTGAGCCCGAGTCACTACAGCGAGCAGCAGCAGCAGGGGCAGGGGGGCTCCCCCCAACACGTCGCCTACGGCTCCTTCAGCCTGCAGCACTACAGCGCCGCGTCGTACCCGCCCATCACCAGGGCCCATTATGACTATTCCGACCACCAGGCGGGCGCCTACTACACCCACTCGTCCGCTCCGGGCCAGGGCTCCGGCCTCTACTCCACCTTCAGCTACATGAGCCCCGGGCAGAGGCCCATGTACACCCCCATCGCCGACACCGCCGGGGTCCCCTCGGTGCCGCCCGCCCACAGTCCGCAGCACTGGGAGCAGCAGCCCATTTACACCCAGCTGTCCCGGCCGTGAGGACCGCCCCAACCCGCCCACCCCCCCCCCCCCTGCCCCCCGCCCTCTAAAAACACCACATTGACTCTTCTTTTTCGAGTTGTATCTCTCTGGGGTCACTGATCGTGTCGCGGTACATCCGCCTGACTTGAGCGCAGTCACTTTGGCTTCAGTTCCCACGCAGTGACAGTGTGAATGCTTGTCTGTCTATATGTCCGCTGCGATCAGTCCAGGCTGTAGTCAGCTGAGAAAGGCGTCAGTTTCCCGCGACTGAACAGGATAAGCGGTATAGAGAATGAATGTATGGATGTATCTCTCTGGATTGGCTCCCGACAGTGCCTTTTTGTAACGCTTGGAATGGTGATTATATTTTTCTAGATATAATACAAGATTAAATCCTCCGTGAGGACATAGTGCTTTGAAATATTTTAGTATGTACTGTGTATGTGTTCTGCTCTGCAGCTAATCCGTGCCATCCGTTGAAATGTCTTAAAGGAGCGAGAATGCCGAGTAAAATGGAGAAAAAAAAAAGAAAAAAAAGCACCCTCTGTGGCCTTGCTTCTGTTTTTTTTTTTTTTTTTTTTTTTTTGTACGGCATGGTGTGACGACAGTTTTTTTGTTTGTTTTTCCCGACTGTACATATTTTTGCTTCAGTAGAGGACTGAGCGTTGCAGGCTATGTCAGAGGTTCGGCGAGGGGGGATACGTTGTTTATTTATATATTCTGAGCATTTGGTCTTTTTATAACAGCTCCTCTGAGGTTTTTAGAGTTTTATGACGGGCCACAGTATGACAGGCCTTAGTTTGACGGGTCATAGGTTGCGCTACAAGCCGTTCTTTTTCGGCGGGGGGCCTTACCGCAACCCTCGCTTCCGTCTGCCTTGATGCCACCGGTGCCTGCGGGGCCACGGGCGCGGGGCTCCGTCCACCGGCGTTCCCACTTCCTGCTCTCAGCAGCCAGCAGGTCCGAGCCCCGCCACGCGCTTCTGTCCTCTCGACAACGCCCTTTCTAACCTCACTTAATTTATTCTTTAGCATTAATTTTATTGGAAAATTAACTCTTTTTTTTTTTTTTTTGCAATTGTCTTTGGAGTTCAGAGGCTCGTCGAGCAGAGTAGTTTGCTGTCGTTTTGTTTTGTGGTACACTTGTGTTTATTTATCGTTTGTAAATGTTATCATTTGATTCTCTGCACGTGTTCAGATGATTCGAGTCAAACTGGAAATTGTTTTCTTTTTTCTCACTGTCTTCTGGAGGCTATTTTGTGGGGGGAAAAAATTGTTGCTGGAATGGACACGATACTTTTTGTTTTTCAGAGATTTGTGTTCCTTCTTTTATATTCTGTATCATTAGTCCTGATTTGTGTCATCTCTTATCGCAGTCTCCTTTTAGGTAAACATGGCATCGTCTTAAAAAAAAAGTGTATCTTTTTTTGTATCATATTGTTTGCAATAAAAACAAAACACTGTAAACTGTCATCGCCTCCTTTTCATTTCAATTATTTCTATTAAAAACCTTCCAGAAGCGCCATGATCTGATTTAATTTAATGTAATTCACTTTGCTTCAAATAATAATAATGTTTTGGGGGGTAAGAATTATTTCATACATGCAATCATCCCCATAAAACAAACTACGTAAGCAACATTATTATCTTTTATTACTTGTCAATACATTTGTTAAAAATACATAGAAAATATTGCCATTTGAATAAAAAAATCTAACATTTTACTGCGATAAAAGTAATTAAAATACTGTAGGTTTTTTTCCATTTTAAAAAAAAGCAACAAACAATTGTTTATTACAGGAGATACAGCTGTTACATCATGTAGCTGTAGCTTGGCATTAGCAAGGCAGCTCGCTAGCTAATTTTAGATAGCAGTTCTTTCTTTCACAAGCTATACCTTTGCTAGCTTTAGCTGTTAGCAAACAAGCTACTGAAAGGACAGATACTGTAGATTATGTAGAGAGATTTAGCTGACCTCCTTTTCTATTTTTGCATTTTTATTTACTGCCTTATACTTGGCGTAGGTGTGCTTCTGTTTTCCCGTATTGGACAACAAGTCAGTGAGCAGATTCAGGGCCCCTCGTCAGGACCGCGTGCTTCCCGACCAAACAGCGGGAGGACACTTGATGAATGTTTCTAAGAGGGGATCGGAAACGAGACCAAATCTTTCTTTTCTTTTTTTCTCCAGACGGGCCTTTCCATGGGCAATTTTCCCAGGACGACCCCATTATTATTCCGCGGAGACGTCTGCCCCCTCCGAACCCGATGGGTGGTCTTTCTGAAGGCAAAAGGAAGAGGAAAAGAAAGGGTAAAAGGCTAAGAAAAAAAAAAATTGACAGAGAAACTGGAAAACAATCAAATAGATCTTAAAGTCTAAAGTCAATGTAGATCAGGTGAGGTGGACCTTTTTCCTATTCCAGGCCATTTCAGTTCTTATAAAGTCCTCCGAGGGCCGTAAATGTGACGTTCACGTCTTGGTTCTTTTCAGAACATTTGCTCTGAGGTAGTATTTGTTTTCAGAGCGGGTCGTACCGTGGGTCAAAACCACAGCATCAAATATTGATGCAGTTGTGCACAAAAATTGACACCAAATTGCTCTTCTCTCCCTCACAGTACTGTCAACACATCCAAACAACCGATTTAAAAAAAAAATCCCATTTCATTACAAGGTTTTTGTAATATTTTTTAAAACTGTTTATACAAGTTTTCCCCTTTTTCATTCATGTGGATATAGCAATTTAATAGAGATGTTTTTCGATAATACAGTGTCTTACGCTGCAATTCCCACCCGTGGTATCCATTGCCAGAAACATGCGAGTTTGTTTTGGTTTTGTTCACACTGTGTGTATTTGCGTGACACAATTCCTCTGTTTAAGACACTTTAAATGGACCTTCACACTGAGTTACTTTTCCAAACGGTCCATAAAATTCCTCCCGAAACCAATGGCGGAGGAAGGCGAGCTAAATCACAAGCGTGTTTCCATGGAGGTTTCAGCCTCAGCTCAAGAAGTGCGGCACATTTCCTTTTGGATTGATTGAAGAATGGGAACTTCATTCATTTCACAGTGGAAGACTATGAAACCGTTTATGAGGAGATCCCAGTGGATCCAAAGAAGCTCAGAGCCTTTGCTGGAATCCACGATGATCAACGGGCAATCTCCCGGATCCCATTTCTGACACCAATTTGCCGCAAAAACAAGATGTGGGAAATGATCTTTATGGAATAACATTATTGTCTCCCCTGGATTCTCACTGTGGTCGCAAAACTTTGCCCCCGCCGCAATCCGTCTTGAGCTCGGCCCCACGGGGACGGCGCCCAGTGCCAAGTAGCCGTGCCGAGGCCAAGCCCGGGTGCACTCGCCTCGCTCTTCCCACCCTCGCCCGTCTTTGTGCGGTCATGTGTAAAAAACCTGGCACCGGCCCGAGGTCAGCGTCCCAAAATGATATTAGCATAATCCCATTAAGTGTGTCAGAGGCCTCGTGAGCTCCGAGAAGACGGGGAGAGGAAGGTCGCTGGAACCAAAGGAATGGACTAAACGGGGGATAAAACAAGAGAACATTTCTTACCTCTACTGTAATGACAATTTAATTTCCCTTTCAGGATGAATAATGGATCAAGTGATCGACCAATTATTTTTACCTTGAGAAAATACAAAAGGGCAAATGTGAGAAGCTTGTTTGACTTTGGTTAAAAACAAAATAAAAAAAAACAACAATCCAGAGAACATAGCTCGGGGGATTTATTTTGTACTTTTAACCATTTAAGTTAAGTTCGAGGAGGGGAAGATATAGGGATCACTGAGTAACTATACATTTTTTTGACGATATCGATGACATCAAGATACAGTGATTGTGCAACAATCAATGGACAATGAGATCTAATTGAGAGTAAATCATTTTTTATTAATGTGAACAGGGGAGTGCAAAAAGTAGGTACACAGCTGAGCCACCGACGACTAAAGCGGGCTAACTCCTTTCGGGTGCTTTATATTAGAAATGAATTGAGAAATGGCTTATTTTGAAGAAGAATACATCAGCACTTATCCTGATTCATCAGTGCAACACTTGGCCAACTTTCATTTCTGAGATTGCGGCGTCCATGAAATCAGGCTTCATTGCCTGCTCAAACGTCCCGGAGAGTGATGTTCAGAAATTGACTGCGGCCGTTTCCGATACGGGCGACATAGGCAGCCGCCCTGGGCGACAATCTCCGAGGACCCCGTTGTTTTTGGACTGGTTTTGATCGGCAACATCGTCTTCGTCGTTGATAGCCTTGTGAACGTGTGAATGAAAAAAAAAAAAAAAAACACATACACTGACATTAGCTTGGTGGCTTTGTCGGATTGTATTTCTGCAAAAAAGTTCGATTGAAGTTGCTTGACCGGCAAATCATTTGAGTTGACGAGCTCGTTTGAATCCTTTCATTGTTCATGCTCAACGTTGTTACTTTCCCACGAAACTACAACCTGACTAAACAACCTTGCACGCTGAGCATAAAGAACCACATTAATGCATTTAATAATCGCGGTGGCTTTGTATGCTGTTCTGTTTCTCGGTTGACGATCTAATGTTATCATTATTACTATTATGAAGATTAGCCGAGCTAATGCAGGTAGGTTTCTGTCCGCTCGCATTCTTTGCTGATAATTAGCTTGCGTGTTTGGCCTTTGGTACTGGATAACAGCGTGTAAAACAATGCAGCATGAGCTAAGCTAACATTCTCACATCAGATAGGCGTGGCGCTCGCTGTGAGAGTGTTTGTCTTTTTCGAGGCGCATTAGTTAGCGTCGGTTCTCACAGTGACAGCGAGAAGGCCAAACTCGCAGGCAAGTGGCAGGGCGACCGTATGTCAAACATACCGGGGCCTCTGTTTGGTCATTCCATGCGCAGGACAACCGGTAGCACTTAATCCTTTGCTCAAATAAGTTAATACCTCAACTAACACGTTCAAGTTCAGGGCCAAATGCAAATTCCACAGTGACAGGGATGGTCGAACCAGGCAGTAAAACCAATTAATTACACGCACACACACAGTGACTCACACTCACTAGCGTCAGGAAAGAAAAGCCTTTTTTTCCACTCCGATCTGTCACCTTTGCTTCTGTTCTTCTGTTTAATGTTTAACCCAGCCAGACGTAAGTGGCGCAAGGCGGAGGGTTAAGTTTTGATATCCGTTTGTTAGTTGGCAAAAAAAAACAACTGAAAAACAACAACAACACTGACATACAACAACTTTTGACAACTTTTGGCTTCGGGTGAGAGGCAGGGCACATATAGACAAACAAAACATTCGCACTCACAATTTGGCGTCTTCAATGAACCTGACCTGAGTTTTTGCAATGCGGGAGCAAGTGAGAGTACCTGGACAAAATTGTGCTGACCACTGCTTTGATTCTACAAAGTACTAACATTATTTTACCGGGAAGCTAAGACTTTCCAAGTCGTATTTGTCTCAAACGGGTTGCCGTAGAAACCCCGGCTTTCAAACAAAGCCTCCCATCTGAAGCATTCAAAGGGATTCTTCCGAGACAAAATGGTCATATTCCCGTGTATGCCGCCTCTTTAGGACATTAATTAGTTGCAGTTCATGCATGGGCAGGGGAAATTGGTGGGGGGTTCTGGTTTGTTCTGCTATGTGCACCCATTATTTTCTCTGCAGGCACTCCCATTCTGGTCCAACAACCTCTTGGAGCATCAGCACATTTTTCTATCTCCTCCTCGTCGTTTAGGGGAAGCAATTGTGCGTCTTTACTTTGGATCATTTGCGTGACGAGACACATCTGGACAAGACACGAGTGGCTGGATGGAGCTGATTGGTCGACGCGAGGAACGGGGCTAACGAGAACAGGTGGGAACGAAATGCTCACGAGCAAAGCGAGATATGAACATGGGACACAGGACAACAAGATGAAACATGAAACAAAACTAAATCGAAACAAAAATGGCCATGACCACCTCTTGCACATGCCTGGATTTTGACATTCATACTACCTTATTGCGCGAAAATACTTAAAACTTATTTGAATGTATATGTCTTATATTTGAATGTCGTTTAGTTTCTATAGGGGGCGGGGTGTGTGTGTGTGTGTGTGTGTGTGTGTATGAATGGTGTTCTTGAGAGACTAATGTGGAATGTCTGTCTTTGTAGATGGGACGGATTTCGGCAAACGAGTGCAAAGGCGAAGCTGACAGATGGTACATCCCGTCTTTTTCTTCGCTCACCCCTCAAGACACTTTCACTAACTTGCTGTGAAATTCCAGAGAGACGTCAGAAATCAAGCATCGCGATGTATACTCTCAACTTCCCAAATGCTAGCCACATCGTAAAACGCTTCTTCCCAACTGGATAAACCCCCCCCCCCCCCGCCCCCCTAAACCAATCCCATTGCAGTTACACTGCAAATCGCCCCCCCCCCCCCCACTTCTGTCGCCATAGTAACAAAATCTTCCGGCATTAGCACAGGATGAGCCTAAAACCCTGGGAAAAATCCTGCCCTCTCCTGATTTATGAAGGCTGCGAATCGTTCCAAATTCTCTCTCAAAGGTGTCAACAAACATCACAGCGCAGGTTCAGCTGGACCGCAGCTCTTGTGAAAAGACCCGTAGGTCCTGTTTGACACCTTGTTAAGGGTTGCCTGTCCTTCCTCGTGCCCTCGCCGTCCCTCGCTCTTGCGGCCCTTTGGAGCGTTTCCGGCGCTGACCCCGAAGTGCCGAGCGCCAGTCTCCCACCGCAACAATCCGGCGCCATTTGGCCTCCACATTTTTCCTCCCTGAAACCATTTAAGGTTCTCATTTTGTTGCGAGACCGCGGTGTTGCAGGTTGCGTCAAAGTATTCGTCAATAAGCATGACAAAAGACTGCAAGATTGAGAAATGAGACCAATGCGGAATACAAGGGAGGGATTGGAAGAAGAGGAAGAAGCAAGGATGAAAGGGAAACACATATACACACAATCCCATGAAATATGACAGCTTGGGGGGAAGCCATATTGTAGCAATCTCATCCTGTGGTCATTAATCGCATCCTGCTGTTGTGCAGCCCGCCTCAGCGTCATGTCAGACGCATTCCCCCAAGCCCAGTGGGTGTGCCGCACAAAAAACTTAGATCATCTCTAGTTCAGAGAGAGCAGCCACGCTACTCGCCCGATCTCGTAAGCTGAGGTCGGCAACGCATCAAAATAATCGGGCTCTTTTTGTCCGGATTTTCTGACCAAGGACGACAAACGCCAGATCTTGTGGTCTGAGGCGTGTTAAGAGTGAATTTGTCGCGGTAATAGGGTCGGAAATGCGTCGCGGCCAACAATCGAAAATATTAAACGCTCAATATTTACGACCAAAACTCTTCATGTGATGTGGAGAAAGCCGACTACTCCCAAGTCACGACTCTATGAATTGTGACGTGAAACAGAATTTAGTCAATCAAGAAGCGACCTGACTAGGGAACAAGGAAGCGGCCATAAATAAAAAGCGGATGTCGTATTTTGTGTCAGTGGCTTCACCAGACGGTAAGAAGTAATTTCCAAATTTCTTTTTATTGACCACATCGCCATTCTACAACACTCACGCCTCCAGTCCCCTCGGCAACACCCGGGAAACATCGGCACAACATATCCGGTAGTTTTTCTTCTTTTTAGTTTTGGATTTTTTTTTTTTAAATCACATTTGATCAGGTGACATTTCTGTCTTGGGAAGATCGGTGGTGGAAGAGAATCTTTATATGTGTGGTGTTCGGTGTAGAGATTAACGGCCCACAGTACACACAGTACGAGCAAGACTGTTAAATGCCTGATTTTTGAATGCCTGGGACTACCAGGTGCTGGATACTTACCGAGCCTCACCCCAACGGCGACCCCGAATAAGGAAAAAGCTGTACAGAAGAAGAAGATCTCCATTTCAGACAGAAGCAATCAGAATGGGGGTACAGTATGACTATGAAAGTTACGTCCACCGTATCAAAGTGACACAAAAAAAATCATGCAAAACAAATAAGAATCGAGGTGTTGGGGTGTAACTAATTACATGGAACTAGATTATGCAATTTAATTACAAAATTAATGTAATTGCTATCCATTACATTAGCGGGAGAGAATGTGTAATTCAATTAAAGTTGCTTTTGGAAATTTCCATGATTGCAATTTTAATTCCGCTTGAAAAATAGCTGCAAAACCTCAATTATTTTTTTCATGTCTCTTCCTCCTTCTGAAGCCGACGCTTGTGATGGGCTCCCTCTGGTCATGTGGCATTCTGCCATAGTCTCACACATGATTGGGCACAGATTGGGCACATGTACATAATAAAATCAGAATACATGCACATACTGTATATGAAAGTCATGTGCAGCCTGCAGAGCGGTGCACGGCCCAAAGCATCAATCTCCTCACCGCTGAGAGAACTCACTGACTTCTAATACTGAACGCTCGAACTCCTGAAAGTTTCATTGCCGTTAAATACATCTCCTCATTGTGACAGCCCCGCTATGTATTATCTTGTCAGGATCTCTGAGCAGCAGGCTCGAAGCGGTCTTCTCAACCCGCCATGATTGATGGACTCCCCGACACGGTTTCCATTCCACTTGTCAAGAGCGCTCTCAGGTTTCTGGCGTCTGGCTGTCAATTTGCGCTTTCGCACGGACTGAAATCGAAATATTTTTCAGTGATAATAGTGCGGTCAGTTTTTCTGCACGTCTGAAAAGCAAAAGTGAGAGAAAGTCGAGGATATGAGAGCAGCGGGGAGCCCTTCTTCCTCTTCCCCAGTCGGCCACCTTGGCACTTGTCAGTCATAATGACAAATGGCAGCGCTTGATGAAACACAAGGGTTACATCATCACTTCCCTAATGAGGCCGCTCACAGCAGGAGGGACGAAGAGGAGGGGTCGGGGGGGGGGGGGGGGGTGTGGGGGGGTGCCGGGGGGATGGGTAGTATGAACAGAGGTAAAGATAACAAGGAGGAAAAAGAGGGGCCTCGCTAGCTCGTGATGGTCAACCAAATTGGGGAAAATATGGAGTTTGGGGAGACTTGATACTTTCGTTGACTCATCCAGAAGTACTTGGGCCTGGCTGATTTAGTTCAGCACAAATATGTTTTGGTGGGTTGCAGTTCAGGTGGGCTCTGAAATTGATGTACACTCATCCAAACATGTCTTAAAGTTTAACCCTAACCCCTAACCCTAACCGCAACTAATCCCAAAAAAAGCAATCCTAATCCTGAACCCAAACCCTTACCCTGATCGGCCCTATCCCTACCCGAATCCTGAAATTCAACCCTCAGTAACCCTGATTTGAACCCTCAACCACAATCCTAGCCTAACCCTAAATCCTAATCCTAACTCTTGCCCCAACCCTAATGTAACCCTTAGCTCAAACCCTAACTCCAACCTATCTATAAATTTGACTGGTTGTCAATCGAAAATGGGTCCAACTCTTTCAACCTGATCTTAAATCTAAATGAATGAACTCAAACCCTAAACCCGACCCTACTAACCTAACTCTAAACCCCAACCTTGAATCCCAAACCTTAACTCTCAACCCTGAACCCTACCGCTACCCTAACCCTATAAATTTATTCGCACATAAACATTTACCCTACTCAAACACTAATGCGCAACCTTGTATCATGCACTTGCACATTAAAATACAGACCTCAATGGTCAAAGCATGAGGGCCATTGAGAGCATTCCTTAGATCTAAGAGAGTGACTGCAACAAGTAGCTCCATAATGGACCCTCCATCCAATAAAGGCACACTCATTGTAATCGAATTAGTTTGCTCGTTGTCAAGAAACGTGTGGAAGATGCCCTGACAGAACCTTTGCCCCTGCAGTAGGAATGGTGGGGTGGTGAAATGGCAGTGGGGGTGGGATTGATGGATTGGGCAGACTCAGCTGGATGTTCAGCAGAGACCCCTGCCGCCCCCCAGCCCCACATCCATCACAGTCCAGACTGAAGGAGAACAGACCTCCAGATGGACAGCACTGTGTTGCTGGGCCACCCGAGCGGACATCTGGAGCACCTCGGAAGTACCCCAAATTGTGACAGACGGCCGGCTCAGGTACCACCTGTGGCCTCTGCCGATTTTCCGTGTAACTGTACTTTACTTGAGTGTTTATTTCGTATTCATTTATTTAACCTTGATTTATCCAGGTAAGGCAATTGAGAACAGATTCTCATTTGCAATGCCAACTTGGCAGCAGAGTAAAACATGGCAAAACAAAAGCAAATAAAAATACAAACTGTACGGTAGAATATAGTTACCCGATACGTTACATTACATCATAGCACATGGTGAATAAAAGGTTCCATTAGGATGTACGAGGCGAGTTACATTATTCGCTGCAGAGTGTTTGGGGCAGAAGATTGAAAAGATTGGCAGTCATGGCCATCTCAGCTCAGCGATGGCGGCGATGACCGCGCTGCCTGGCACCCGTGGCCCGGTCGTGTCGAGTGAGCACCCAGGCGTAACACGGGGGATTTAATTGCGGTGCAAGGACTAATTGTACGGCCAGAGCAGCTGCTAATGAGTTAATTCCAGGCCGCTCATCCATGAGGAGAAGAAACAAGTCCTCAG
This sequence comes from Phycodurus eques, assembly GCF_024500275.1. Lineage (NCBI taxonomy): Eukaryota > Metazoa > Chordata > Actinopteri > Syngnathiformes > Syngnathidae > Phycodurus > Phycodurus eques. The sequence continues at coordinate 20,838,993 of NC_084540.1, forward strand.
CGCGGTAATTACGCCGCCGCTCATTAACCTCCGAGCTTGAGCACACAGGAGAGCTGAATGCGCTCGATTCAGACGATAATGCTTTTTAACTGTGCGGAGGCAGACCGAGTCGATTTGTAGAAACCCATTTCTTTATGTCAAATATACTTGGATTTGTTTTCTTTATCCTTGAATTTTGGGTTATTGCAATACGTGTTTGTTAATTCATTCATTTATTTGTTTGTTTATTTATTTAGTTACTGTGGTATGGTAGTTTATCGATTAATTCATGTATTTATTTCAAAATCTTTCTTGTGTTTCTTGCAACTCATTTTATTCAATTAGTCCAAATACTAATCATTATTATCATTTTATGTATTTGTATTTATAAGCAATATATATGTATTTGAGTCTATATACTCAAAACATTCTTGAAATTAGCCAATGATGGTTAACTTGCTGAAATATACTTTGGAGTTATTTGATATGGAAAAAGCATGTTGAGAGGTTAAATTTACAGAAGAATGCAAGAATGCATCACGTGTTTGAGGGGGTGGGGGGTCGACAGAATGCTTCCCCACCCCAGGTGCTGGCCAGCCACAGTACACCTCTGTAAGTGTGTACGTGAGGGGGCTGACAGTGTGAACATTTATTCATCTTAAATTGAACCTAAGCAACCGTTTTCAAAGCCAACTCGCGGAGGCCCGCATGGCTCAACTTGCCAGGTTGCGAGTTATGTTGACAGATTTGAATGTATTTTCTGGGAGGGGCTATTTGTTTGGGAGGTGGGGCGGGAGAAGGAGTCAGGGGAAATATTTAGGGGAGTGGGTGGGGGGATATATGTAATCCCGTGACCCTTCTATGACAGGCATCACGCTGCTCTCTAGGCACTGATGTCTTCCATATGGAGCCGGGAACGGTCAGCGCGTGTTTACACGAGCCGATCCCCGCAATGTGGTCCCAGGACTCGCTGTGCTTCTCTGCAGCCAACCGGATGAAAGATGCTTGAGCAATCAAGGCTCCCCCCCCCCCCCCCTTCCCTTGCTGAAGATCCATTAACGCGGCCTGCACAGTGGCACCAAGCGGTGCTGCAACTGCCAAAAAAGCTCCACAGGCAATCCGTGCGCAAACACTGAAGAACCGCAAGTGATTTTTGACGGATTACGCAGATTACATAATTATTGGAGGCAATGAAAGTCCAAGGCCAAGTCAACACATTTTACCTGGCAGCCTATGAAAAGTGCTATTTATGTGGAATGTTCGTCAAAAAAAAGAATTGAATCCCAAGGAAATATCAAGGCGTCAAGACGCTGGACGAAAGAGCTTCTTCTGCAATCATTTTAATCAAGGGGTAACTTTTTAATTCCTGGATCCAGTCTCAAAACACTTTGTGCTTAGTCCACTTTTCAGGTCTTTGAACGGGATAGTAAACATCCATCCAATTCATCCATATTAGGTCGCGGGTGAACTGGAACCTATCCCGGCTGACTTTTGCTGAGAGGTCGAGTACACCCTGGACTGATAGCCAATCAATGGCACGCCGCATATAGACAAACACAAACACACACCTGTGGACAATTTAGAGTCTTCAATGAACTTAAAACAGGGAGAACACGCAAAGTTCAGGAAGATTGCCGCCAAGATTTGAACTCTGAACCTCAGAACTGGGAAGCAGACGTGCTAACCACTCGTTCACCAATGCTACTGCTGTTTATCAATTTAGCAGTTGAGTCATCCTGAATAATCATCCTAAAAGCAGAACGGTCCATCCCTCCATTCTCCGACTCTTATCCTAAAGTTGGAGCTTCTCTTAGCTGCCTTTGGACAAGAGGCAGGGTACACCCTGGACTGGACAATCTAGCATTCAAACTCACGTTCACACCTCTGGGCAATTAACATGCCAGTAATGGAGTGGATGAGAGTTTCAATGGTTATCTGTTATATATGATTCTTGTTTGAAACACTTTTTGAAGGAGCGACTAGAGGACTTTGAACAAATGTTTTTAAGACTGGCTCCAGGTTTGGGATAGACTTCTGCCTGCCTGAATACCTGGAGCAAACCAAGAGAGCTCCAGAAAATCCTCAATACCCCACACGGAAAAGTCCAAGCTAAAACAACGGGGACCTTCTCCAAGGCTGAAATATTTAAAAAACGGAATAAAAAACCTTTGGCACATCATCCCTTTTCATTTGTCCATTTGTTCATTCAGGGAAGATGAAGTAAGCTGTTATGAACAAAGGTTGGTGAGAGGAGGTGCCAGTTTTCATTCTGGGTACCATCATCCATCATTCTTGCATATGTACCATCCTTAAATAAAATTCCACAGATATTGGTTATTAGTTTTGGGTAATTCTACAAGGTGGCTGATTCACGTGATGTTCAGTGTAGGTGGGGGTGAAGTCTGCCTTTTCTCCAAGTCAGCTGGGACAGACTCTTTCTCAAAACATCAAATGGGATAAGCGGTAGAAAATGAATGGCCAGACAGAGGAAGGACGGATGGATGGGTGGTTGGGTAATCTTCCAGACTAGCCAATTCGACGGTTGGGTTTTTGCACGAAAACATTGGATATGGGGACAATGGATTGCTTGTCTCACGTTTGACGATGGCGATCGAGCAACAAATGCTTCAGCCTGCCTTCTTAGACTAAGTCTTAATGTATTGACAAAGTCTAAAGTTTCCAAAAAGCTGGACAGTTCAGTTGGGCAAGGTGCAGTTTGGGTTGATAAACCCTGGTCAGTCTTTCTCCATCCTCCACAAGCACACTACAGTATACCATTGCCACTGGTACCCCAACACAGGTTCCGCTCAGATAATGTGGGCATACTGAAGTGAGCTGAACCAACAAATACTACAGCCATCCGTCGAATTCATGCCACTACGGGCTGTTTGTCTAAGTCCACGCAGAACGGGAAAGAATGTTTCTACGCAATGGCTTCCACACAGTCCCTCTTGGATGAAGGCATCAAGTAACCCTGAGAGTATAAACCCCTCAATGGATGTTTGCACAAAGGAGGCTTTCCCTGTAGTCTACTTAAATAACCACTTCCCCTGGAATGAAAACAGATCCCCTACAGGACACTGGTATCACCCTGGATGAATTCCCGACTTAAGCGATGGGCGAAGACTTGCCCCATCGTTGTTGACTCAATTCTGGAAGTGAGTAAGCTGAACTTGGGCCTGGTCTCAGGAGGGATCAGCCGCACCCCAGCTAATGACAACCAGCCCTTGGCATTCTTCAAAAGTCTCTGGTTATTAAAGAAAACAAACAAGGACATGACATGCCGTCCCAAGGCCTTCTCCGGGGGGCGGGGGATTGCTGGTGCAACTCAATCGTCCCCTTTTGGAGATCAAATTGATTATGGAGGTACTGGATTTCCAAACATTCAGCTTGGGCAGGAAGGGTGTTTACCTACCTGACTAAGGAGAATCCTCTCTTCTGGTCACCACAAACTTCTTCTAGGGTTGTATGTAGACCCTGCAACGCCATGCCTCCAGTACCCTCCCCTACATCAGGCCTCCCCAGCCTTGCCTCACATCATTGCCCCGCTAAACGCTGACAATTGGTGACAAACCACTTGCACACTGTGCGCCCGTTGCCCCAAGAGACGCTGGCGGAGAGGGTGGGAGGGGGTAAAGTTGGGGGGCGGGGGTTGCAAATCGCTGCAAGCCACAGGTGCCTGGAAGCAGCATGGATGCGACGTTTCATTGAGCCTGACAGGAGCAGAGCAGTGAAGTGTGGGAGTCCTCTGAGTGCCACACACAGTTCAATTAAACGATGGCGGGCCAGAAAAGACGGGGAGAAGGCAATCGGGGGAGAAAACCATGTACGTAGCCTGCCAATTGTCGTGATATGACAGGAACAAGAAAAAACAAACGGTATTGACACTCAAGCAAGCCTCGCTTTGCTGTAGATCGAGAAATGAATGTAAAAAAGAATACATCTTTTAAATGCGAAAAATGCTAAAGATGTAATGTTGTGAGATTTAAGTCACAATTTAACGAGGTTTAAGATGATAAGAACAAAAGTTATTCTCATATAAATAATATCGTAATAATATGCATTTTGTCTCAAAATATTACAACTTTATTCTTGTAATAGTAAAAATGTTTTCCTAAAATATTAATACTTTTTAGTAAAATTACAGCTTTTTGGTACTATTACTTTTGTCTCTTTCATATAACTGTGTCTTTACTCTTGAAATATTATTCATTTATTCTTGTAAAATTATTTTAATCTCATGTCAATGTATTCGTATTGTACTGAATTTTTGTCAAACGTTTTTCTTTTATTATTTTTCATAGTAATACTGCTTTACCCTCCAAATATTATAACGTGTCCCTGTAAAAGGTTTATTTCCTTCAAAATATTTCACAATATTAGGACTTTATTCTTGTAAAATTCTTATTTCACTCTTGTAAGATTAAGAGTTTTCTGTAAAATGACAATGTTTTTTGCAATACTACGACTCTGCTCACTAAATATTGATTTTATTTTCTTAAAATTACACGCGTATTACCCAACAATTTCCTCTCATAAAATTACACCTTTTATTCTTAGTCAATTTTAAAGTTTGTCTAATGTTTACAATTTTTTAAGGACTTTTTTGTTATTACTTTCCAGTGATTTCCGAAAACTCCTTTGTATCATCGCAACATCTTGAGGGAACATTACCACAATGAAGAACTGTATGTCAATATCATCGTAAGGTGCCTTTGAGACTTCCCCATTTAACAAAAAACAAAGTTGTGATTTTCCATTGACCTTCATATTCATTGTATTTCGTAGATGTTGGAATTGCATAGCGGTCGAGCTCCCGCACTTTATTATTATTATAAATTAACTGCAAGCTGAGCAAAATATGTGAGCCTGCTTGACATTTTTGCATCAGGCATGACATTATGGCGTTTTTTTCACAAATTACAGTAAAAGTTTACGATCATCTGAATTAATTGCTATTCAAATCAATCTTTGAGCCAATTAGCTGCAATTTGGATGCGCGCAGCACGAGGCGACAGAACGCTCATCGGCGAGTTGCACTCTTTCCAGTCGGCTGTCACTCGATTTGCCGGGGTGCGTTCCCACCCTATAGTGAAAGACCTTCCCACATATGACAGTACAAATTAATCAGGATTCCAGACAATCCTGCTCCGTTCATGAAACAAAAGGATTCCCCCCACCCCGGCCTCACATGGCAATTAAATTGCGTGTGCGATGTGTGTTTGTGCGTGCGCAACGCTATCAGCCGCTTGCATTGCATGTGATGAACTAAAAAGGTCGTACATTAAACGTGGGCAAATATGTGCTGCATACATGTGTGTGTTTATACATGCTTGTGTTTTTGTGTGAAAAGGGAGGAATGGGGGGGGGGGCAATCAGCTGTGAGCAAGTTTGCCGTCTTTGAGGGGAGAAGGGGGCGGCGGCGGCGGGGCGAGGACACGTCGGCCCCGCGTGTGGGAACCCCGCGCTCCTCACTTCTCATACATTGTTCTACTGCTCCTCCAAACCGTTAATGCCACAAAAGATGCTCGGCCTATTGTGGCCCGGGACAGCTGAGGGGGAGGGGTGGTGAGGACGAGGGGGACGGGTTGCTAAAGGGGGCGCAGGCGAGAAGAGGGCAGGGAGGCCAGTGCCCTGCTAGATCTGCCGTCCGGCAAACAAACGTGATGCAATAGCGCCCCTCCACTCAGAATTACTTCCTATTTACTTGAGCTGCATTCGGCGGCATTTTCGTTATGCGAAGAGATGTAAAAATGCACGAATTGAGACACAAATGTGATGTGAGCACACCCCTAAGAGGCCCCGATTTCGGGCTGCAACTAACGATTATTTGAAGAATTACCTTGTTGATTTGTTTTTGTTCCCAAATAATCGATGAATCGGATTCAAAAAAGACATTTACATTTCCATCCCTTGATTCAAAAACATTATTTCAAATTGACAGCGCAGAAAA